>NC_134856.1:17665000-18360000 GCF_049852395.1 Peromyscus maniculatus bairdii | reverse complement strand
CAGTGCCTTTTTGAGAGCTGGCCCAGAGCATCTGATAAGAATACAGGGAGAGATCAGAGCATGGTGAATCATATTTGGGAGAAAATCTCTTTTGAAAAGCTAAGGATAGGTCATGTTTTTTTCATGCTTGTCAACTTGCTGAATAATTTGCTTAAAATAAATGGCCGAGAATGGTAAGTTGCTATGTAAGGGGAATCAGGTAAGCTCTGGGCTCTGTGAGTATGTCTGCTCTGGAGGGCCTGGCTTGGGTGGTGCAAATTTTGTGGGTGGGGGAGGTAGTTTATGCATTCAGACGGGTTCAATGTCTCCTTGGCACCAGCACAAGGTTTCTAGGGTGCACATTAGCCAATTTCCAAGGCAAACAGACCCCATCCATCAGCAAGGCTGAAAAGGAGCCTTGTATCTATGGTGTGTCAAGTTCTCAAACGTGAGCCAAATGAGTTAATATCTTCTCATTGTCGTTTTTATTAAGCCTTTGTTAAGCTAATCTTGGCTAATGATGTGCCTCTGTCAGAGGTCTTATAATAAGGTAAGCGTTATTTCCATAACCTCTCCAGAGAGAACACAGTAGCTTTGGAAGTGCAGGGAATGGCAATGTCCAAAACGGAAGTGACCTAGCCAATCCTTGCAGCACAGAGCCTAGGGAACCACTCAACACTTGTGGCACCAGCTTTGAGGACAACATTGTTTAGGTGGTAACAGTTAGATGTTCTTTAGTCTGTCGGGGGAGAATTGGTAAGTTTGGGATGAAGCGGGCAGAGTGCCAACCTCACAACCAAGTGCCAGAGCCATGGCACAAGAGCAAATGTAGGAAACAACACAGCTTGGCTTCATCCTCTCTGCCTCTACCGTTCACAAATGGTGTTCCGGGGCTCAGGGAAGCCATATTTGGGTACTGCTGGTCCAAACCTTGCTGAGCTGGCTCATCCTGCCACAGAGGAGCCAAGAATCCAAAACTTTCTCTAGTTCCTCTGCTTGTCAAAATTCTCTTTTTTTTTTTGTCACCTAACCATTTTTTTCTGTAAAAAGCTGATTAATTAATTTATACTAATACTGTAATGCTTTATGCAGTAAGTAGCTATTGAGTTAGATGTTGGTCCCTGCCTGCTGGCAGCCACAGTATATATCCTGGCTTCTGGATAGTTTGTTCCAGGGTGAGTGGGGAGAGGCTGAACATGAAGGGGAGTCACTTCTCTATGACAAGTTATGAAGGGTTCCTGGGCTCTGTTTTGCCAGCAGACTCTTCATTACGTTCTCAGCTTGCACAGTCTTGTCTTCTCTTCGCGGCCCCAGAAAGAGTGTTGATGCTCTTGCCTCCTCATGGGACAGTGCGTGCTTGATGCAGAGTATGGGGTTTCATCCATTCCTAGGGCCAGAACACCGGAAGCAATTGGTAGGTTTATGCTAAATGAATGTGTGAGGGTTTTAGGGATGGGAGCTGGTATCCACTTCTCTCAGTTAGGACCCCTTATGGCTTAGACCAATGCAGGCCCTGTACATGCTGCTACAGTCTTGCCAGCAGGCCTTTTAACCTGGATTCAGATCAGAATCCCACCATGCTGAGGTCATCCTGGGATTTTGGTCTCAGTCATGGCCAGAAGTCTGAGCCCAGAGAGTAATGGGAGAGCTGGGCGAATCTGTTAATTCTGTTTTATGCTGGAGTGGAACAGGCAGTTTTCTGATCACTGGAACCTTCTTCTGTATGTTCAGGAGACACTTTGATGGTGGCATGTGCTTAGGTTCATTACTCAGGAGTGATGCAAGGGAGCCTATCCGTTCAGGTGACAGCCCAAGGTCAGAGACAACTCTGCTAGGCCCAGACCGAGGTCCCAGAGAGCTGTAACCCTGCCCTGGCAGTTGTCACACTGAATATGAATAGTAAGTACCACATGACCTCCCAGAGCCAGGCCAAGTGTCCTGGCAGGGTAGAGGTCTTGGTTGATGCATCTGGATTGTCCATGGCAGGGCAGGAAAGGTCAGGACTGAATGAGTCATCGAGTGCAGCAGCGAGTGAGCATATTCACTGCGGTATGCCAGGGAGCAAGCTCCACACTCCGAGGTCTGGAAACCATCAAACCTAGAGGCTAGGCCAGTCACTTTGCCTTCTCTGGTCCTTGATTCTATCCCCTGTTGGCTTAGACTGGGTCTGAAATTAGGGCCTCAGTGGCCATGACAGGTTGTAATGTATTTTGTTTGGCCAGCATTAAAATGTAAAATTAAAAAATCTGAATGCAGTTAGGCTGGGCACAGTGCTATCCAGTGGTCCACAGAAGCATCCCCTGCTAGCACGTGTGTCCTGTCTACTCTCCATGTGTGAGAGACCTGTTAGCTCAAGGACGCTTGGTTTGCTAACCCTGGCATAGGAAGTCTCTGGAACTCACTTGCTCTGGTGTGCTAACATCTTATTAAAAGAAGAGGGCTGAGTAAGTGGAACGAAATGGAATAAAGGAAGCAGAGGGAAAAAAGGGAAAGGAGAAAGTGGGGAATGACAGACAGGCGGGGGGAAAATCAGCAAGAAAGATGTTCCATCTCAAAGAGTCACTCCAACCTGTCCTTTGAATCAAAGACAAATCCACGGCCACTTAGGAGAAAACGGAATCAATAGGCAGATACTGGGAGAGACTGCCATTCCCGAGTGTCCAGGCACAGCCAGAATGCCTGGCCATGACTGAGTCCAGGGAGGCACCCACCTCTGCTCTTGTAAGCAAAAAGACTTGACCTCAAGGGCAGCAGCCCCCTCAGATATCGCCCTAGGAAACAGCAGCTCACCTGGCCACAGCTGTCCACAAGTCTCCACGCCCCGAGCCCAGAGGGAGCAGGAGGCTGGCCGCAGTGGCGGCGTTGGCCATGGTGCTGAATTATTAATGCGCATTTCAGTTATCCTTCGCTTCAGCAGAAATATGACAAAACAATCCCAGATAATGAAATCAGCCACATTTCTGCTGTTCACAGCAGGTTTTCAGGGGGCAAATTTTGCCCCCACAGACATGGTGCTGATTGAGTTACATGTTTGTGGGTGGGAGCATGACTGTCCGTGTTATCGATTGGTATGTAGTACATAGATTAGAAGGACCTGAGGCTCTTTATTACAGTGGGTCAGTGACTGCTCATAGCCAGATGGTAAGAGGGGGGGACTCTGCAGAACCAGCAGCTGTCACTTCTGAGAGGGACTCTGGGGAACGGCAGGAGGCCACACAGCCTTAGTCCAACCTGACAAATCTTTACCATCCCTGCATCTATCTGTCACAGAAGCGTCACGCTTTCAATGACATCTGGGCTTGTGGAGGTGCTTTGATATAAGGAATGGGAGATATGAGATCCCGCAGCTCTCCCACTCTCCCTTCCTCTCTGCCACCTTCCCCCTCTTGGCAATGTAGTATTCATTTTTCCCCCAAAATCCAAGTAACTAGAAACTAAAGTTATATTCAATCATCCAGCAACTCCAGGGCCTCCATCCACAGATAGTAGACCTGTTACAGGCCAAGGAACACTCAGGCATGTAGACATGCTTTGTTTTCTCATGCTGAACAAAATAACCTCCATGTGATTAAGATATCCACTTTAGCTGCTTATGCATTAAAATTGGAAATGTGACAGAATTCAGGGCCAGGGGCTTCTGACGTATTAGGACACCTGCAGAGACCAAGCCCACAGATAAGGCATTTGTCAGGGTAGATTCCTAGTTGTTACTGCAATTTCCCCCAATGTTTTATACAGTGATGTTGAACACAGCCTCATAAAAAGAAATAAAGAAATAAAGAAATAAACAAATTCACCACTATATACAATTTCCTGATTTCCAGGTGCCAAGATGCAGCCTGAAGAACTTGACATATTTTGTCATAACTGTAATTGGGATTCACACAACAGCGTTTCTTAAGGCATTCATCTTCAAAGTGTTATTTCCTTTTGAAATGCCTCACCTGGGTCACGGGTCTTTCATTACTCCAATCTTAAACCTGCACAGGAAATAAGAACACTCCTATTCCAAGAGTAGAAAATGGAAATCATTTCTGGTCTGTAGGACAGGAACAGTGACTAGGTTAATGTCACTCTGGGATGTGGGGTAGAATCAAGTTGACAGTAGTCATGGGGTAGAGCAGACACTTTTGCTCAGACAAGCTTCTGTGGGCTAGCCTGTGGTGCTTGGCACCAATAGTGATCTAAGTGGTACTTGGGTAAAACTGTTAGCTAGTATTAGCTATTAGCTAATTATTAGCTATTGGGTAAAACTATCAGCTAGTATTTTAGTCATTGTGTTTTGTACCATTCACATGGAGTTTGGGAATAGAATTTTCATCTCTTATCCAAGGGCACCTTTTTTTTGAGACAGGGTCTCATATGGCTCATGCTGGCTTTGAACTTGCTGTGTAGCTGAGGATAAACTTGAATTTCTGCTCCTTCTACCTCAGCTTCCAACATGCTGGAATTACTGTCGTGTACCACTATGCTTAGATTAACTCAGGGTTTCTTGAACGTTTCCACTCATGATCCACTTTCACCTGGGACATTTTCATGTGACTCTGGGTATGTATCTAAAACAGGCATACAAATCAAATACTTGCTGACAATAAATCATAAGGAGATTTATTGTCAAATAATTATTTGATATGCATATAATTTTTCCTTTCATTAGAGATGAAAGCACATTTGTTTAGTAATGCATATGCTTCTTTATTTTCATGTAAAGAATTAAATCTTGGCTAAACAGTTTATACTGCAAGGCACAGAGCATCTTCAACATTTTTCAAGTTGATGGCTATTTTGATTTTATGAGTGTCAGTGCTGAGAATGTCACTTCACATAAATACATAGCACAAAATGACAGCAGTTTGTTTGGGGCCATTTCAGAAATGGTTGGAAATTTTGTCCTAATCCGGTCAAATTTCATTTAACATTTTAAAAAATAAAATTCAAGTCAGAAACCCAAACAGCATTCCCCCCTCCCTCACTCTCTCTCTCTCTCTCTCTCTCTCTCTCTCTCTCTCTCTCTCTCTCTCTCTCTCTCTCTCTCTCTTTCTCAGTGTGTGCGTGCGTGCGTGTGTGCGTGCGCACACAAGCACAAATGTTTTACTAGGAATTGAGCTCAGGCTTTACCCATACTGGCAAGAACTCTGCCACTGAATTATCTCCCCAGTCCTATTTTCACATATTTATTTTGAGACAGAGTCTCACTAAGTTTCCCAGGCTGACCTTGAACTTATGCTGTAGTTTAGACAAGCCTCAGCTTCCTGAATGGTGAGATTTTAAGTCTATACCACCATGCCAGAATCAAGCAGTAAGTTTTCAAATCAAACATTCTATCATAATGCAATCCAAAGAGACACCAATTTGATACCTATATGCTAAAGAGTGATGGTAGGAAAATATTAAAAGTATTTGTTTTCTGTAATTAAACCATTATGTTTAAGAGCATAAAACTTTTTATGTGCAGCAGAAGTATTGCAATTCATAGCATAGAGCAGCCTGGAATTTGAGCCCAGGTGTTCAAGAAGTGTTTGTTGACATTGCATGGAGTGATAGCATGCACACAGTATGAAGTGAACATGTTGTGTGTTCAGAACCAAGGCTGCAGTGAAGTCTTGAGATGCAACATGAGTGAACTTACTGTTGCCAAATATTAAAAATTGTTACATTTGATTACTGTGTGAGTGTAAATACATATGTGTGTATGTGTGTGGGTATCTGCACCACAGAGCATGTGTGAAAATCAAATGATAGATCTTTTTTTTTTTTGAGATAAGATCTCACTCTATAGCCCTTGCTGGACTAGAATTTGCTATGTAGACCAGGCTGGCCTTGAACTTGAAGAAGTCCACCTGCCTCTGCCTCCCAAGTGCTGGGATTAAAGGTGTGTGCTACCACCATGCACTGCTCCTTCCACACTGAGACTCGGGGATGGACCTCAGTCTTGGTGGCTAGCACCCTTCTCTGCCAAGCCACCTAGCCATCCCTGTTTTTCACGATCCCTCCATTCAGTTGCATGTCTCTCTCTGGGGTCTTGATCTGCAGTTTTGGAAGCTGGTGATCCATCTTGAGTGTTTGTTACAGGGCTCTCTCCTTCTCAGTCTCCATAGGGCCCCAGGGCTATGGACGCCCTGTGCCACTAGCTTGGGCTCCAGCATGTCTTCAAGTGGGGCTGAGCTAAGCAGTTGATCTTGAGGCCAGGTATGTGGGTTGCCATGACTTGCCCCACATCATGACATATGCAGGTAAAATGATAATAAATACAGAAGCATCCTCCTAGGAAACTCAGAACCTGGGCTGGATGCAGTGGCACTCACTTGTAGCTCTCATGACGGGTGATGCTGAGGCAGGAGGATTGCTTGAATCCAGGACTTTGGACCCAGTTTGGGCAACATAGTCTCTTAGGGGAAAATGGATTAAAAACTGGGCCATTGGCTCACTGACATTTGGTATCCTAAAAAGGGCTCTGGCAAAGTCATCAGCACTGAGAAGACAAAATGGTAAGAGTCTCAAGTAAATGGCACTAGACCATGCCTCTCCCGGAGGGGGCTCACCCACTGGAGGACTCGTCCAACCCTTGACCTGAGGCAGATGGGCTCTGGCCCTTATTAGCCCCATGGGAACCTGCTCTCTTTGCTAATCTTGCTTCCCAGCCTCCTGTGCCAGCCTCTGTGGACAAGGCTGGCAGACCACATCCCTTGGCCAGCACGGTCCCTCTGTCTGCCTCTGGGTGGTGAGCCTCTGCTGGCCCCTCAGAAGCGCCTCGTCCCTTTCCGCTCCCTGCGGCTGCTCTTCATCTGTGGCCCAGAGCATCTCTGGCTTTTATCTTCTCCCTATGGACATTATTGTCCAGCTCATCCCAAAATAGCTGGGTCTGGCCATCCCATAATACCCAGTCCCAGTCACTCCAAACAGGGCTGGCAGGGGCTCTGGGCTCTTCTGCCTGTCCCTTTCTCTCCTGCAGTAAACACTCCTCTGGCTCCAGTCAGTGCTTCCCCCAGATTCATGAGTCGGCGGCGGCCACGGCGGCTTGCGCAGCAGCCCCAAACCCTGGCAGATAAATCTCTGTGGAGCTGTCAGCACAGACAGAGGGGAAGGGCTGGGCCGAGTCCTCAGAGAGGCAACTGCAGACACCAGATTTATCACCCCACCTGCCCCTGGAGTGCCACCCTGACCTTCAGAATAGAGCAGAGGTCAGCGTGTGGGGCTTATAAATTAATTTATTGTTTTTATTGTTCTTTTTGTTCGTTTGTTTTTTGTTTTTTTTTTTCCGGTGAGAAACCTAGATACTAAAGGTGCTGCCTCCAGAGATCCTCTGTCCTTTGTTCTTGGTGATGATGAAGAACTCTGTCCTCTTTGTCCTTGGTGACGATGAAGAGCCTGGTGTTGGAGCCACTTGGGAGGTGAGGGAGAGTATGGCTCCCTAAGGAAGGACTGAGTGAGCCACTGGCCTTGTGCAGAATTCTTGGCTACTGGAGGGGGATATGGATTGCAGCCTGTCCTGCAGGGTCACTCTGGGTTAATTTTAGCTCTTCCATGCCCATGGACGGTCCACACATTTTTCCTCCTTAGCCATGTCCAAGGCTCTCATCTCAAGCAGCCTCAGCACCTTCCCAAGTGAGATTGAGACGTGTGCTTATGACAGCATATCTCCATGAAGACGGATCACTCTCCCTCCAAGGTCAAAGCTCCTGCTGGCCAGGCTCTGCGGCAAATGATTTCATCAAGCAGGGCAGTGCAGAGCAGACAGCCGCTCTCCGGCCTCTGGCCACTCCGCTCATCACAACCTTTCTGTAGATTCCTGTGCCCTGTGGAACTTTCCTCCTTCCGCTGTCTGTCTGTGCCTCCCCTGACATCCTCAGGCCCCGACACAGAAGGATGAGTTGGCAAAATATCAGAAATGATGACAGGAGCCCAGAAGGCAAAACAAATCTTCCGATAAAAAAACTGGGAAATTTCTCAGTCCTTTTATAAGATAAGAGTCATGGTGCCTCATGAGTTCTTTTCTTGTTTTTTTTTTTGTTTTTAACGGAACTGCAAAGACATTGCCTGCTGTGCCTGTCCATTCTCTGTCTGGCACAGACGATAATGAGGAGGGCCAGGCCTTTGTTTTCTTCTAGCCGAGGCCGATGGCTGCCACCCTTCATGAGTGTGTTTATAGCGTATTTGTTACTAAGTTCTTGCTATTGACCTGGGCGTGGGACTATGAAAAAGTGAGATAAATAAGCAGGAAAAAAATAAACCAATAAGCCAAGAAAGCCTTACAGAGGCTGTGCTGGTGGGAACCCTTTTGCATGGCCTCGGGTGATTCCGCCACGTCCTTCAGGAACGTTCTCTCCCTTCAGCGTGGGATGGATGTACTTCTTGAGAACAAAATGTGGCAAATATGGTGGACAACAACACCAAGCCAAGAAGAGTGGCTGCGGCTTGTCACGATTCTCACCTCACCGATGGGAGCCAGCTGCTGTGAGTGTGAAGCCCCAGGAGAGGCCCCCATGTGGCAGCGAGTCTTGGCGGCCAACGGAGGAGGAATCCCTGGGCCTGTGGCCAGCTACACCACAGAGCTTAGAGAGATGACCACAACCCCAGTCAATGCTTGGCTCCCTCCTGAGAGGGAGGGACATGAGCAAAGCCCAGTGGAGACAGGAGCCTCAGTTAAGCTGTGGTAGGATCCTTCGTCACCACAGAAACTAGATGCTATTTATTTATAAGTTATTTAATTCAGCGTGAAATTTTCACACTGGAATGGATTACCAATGCAGGCATCATTTGGAATTTTCTGATGAAGTCTTAAGACAAGTGGCTTGAACAGAGTCTATTGCTGCTGTTGGAAGACCAGATACCAGCAAAGCTAGAGGAACAGCATCCTGGCAAGGAGGGTAGCCTGGGTGCCAGGATGCTCAATTAGAAGCATTCGGCTGGGGAGGGAGCCCACATGCTCTGCTTGCATTGTTTCCTTCCTATGTCTTATTCTTCAACTGAGCCTTGGAAAGTAGGCATTAGAACCCTGTTCCACTGTCAGGAGCACCAAGGCAGCTTTCAGTAATTAGCCAGGGTCACACAGCTGGGAAAGGGCAAGGTACAGATTCGAGCTGAGATTTTTCTCCATACAGATGTTGTGGACTGGTCTGCTTCCTAATATCACATGACTTTGTTGAGCCACTTAGCAGATGGCTGGTGTTTTCCTGCTCTGTTCTCAGGACTCACAGCACCTGACCAGCAGGAACTTACATTCTGGCACCGAGAGCGGTGATCACTAATAGTTTCACTTGGCTTTCACTCATTTGAAGGCAACTTGGATTGGAGGAGTCATTACTGGTCCCACATGAAAGTGAAGCCCAGACATGAGAAATGGCTAGCTCCAGGGTGTTTCTGTAAGGGATACAATGAGGTGCTGAATTCTAGGGCTTGACCCGGATTCTCACCCTTCCTCAGCCTGTCTTGCTCTAGGATTCTGAACCTTTGTGAAAGCTGAGAATTCTTCCTGGAGTTAGTAGTCCATTTTCATAAGTCAGTTTTTGGGCAACCCTAGCGTTTATAAATCACTGTTGCTCAAGTTGGGGTCCATGTGTATATGAAAGTTCTCACCTAACAGCTGAGTGGGGAATATTTATGATGCATGAAAGTCTTTAACTTCACAGTTTCCACTATTAGCTTCATTTGAATAACTAGACTTTCTGGTTCATTACTCTTAAGAACTTGAGAGACAGGCGAAATTTGCAGGCCGTGTATGTCTCTCAAAGTGAGTGACTGATCTTCCAGCGTTTACTCAGTCTACTGCTATTTAGTCTTTGTTTAAACATGACTTCTTCAGAAAAGACTCGTCTGACTTTTGGTCCCGAATTAGGCATCCCCCATACACTCTCATGTAGCACTCTGTGACTGTCCATTTTGGTCCTGAAGTAGCACACCCCCCCACCCCCCCCACCCCCCACCCCCCCCCCACCCCGCGTACACTCTCACGAAGCGCTCTGTGACTGTCCATTTTGGTCCTGAACTAGCACGCCGCGGCCCCCCCCCCCCCCCCCCCCCCGCCACATACACTCTCACGAAGCGCTCTGTGACTGTTTTAGCTCTGATGGGGATGGGTGAAAACAACTCCCTCAGTGGCTAAAGTGCCTGTCGTGCAAGCGTGAAAACTGGAGTTCAGATTCCCAGAACCCACATGAATGCCTGGTGGACATGACAGCCCAACTATTATTCCAGCCTTTAGAAGGGTGATTCATGTCACTGGCTAGCTAGACTACTTATGCCAGCAAGCTTCAGGTTCAGATGAGACCCTGCCTCAGATAATAAGGTGGAGAAGAAATGAAGAAGACTGTATGCATATGCATGCAGGTGTATCTTTATATAGGTATAGTCACACACATGTGAATACACATGCATGAAGGCACACCATACGTGATATACATGACCCCCCCTCCAAAAAAACCCCTAGAGGCTTTTTATGGTGTGGTTTCTCTGATGGAGTCATACCTCAGATCTCCTGTGAGTTAATCTTTTTCCCGAGATGTCAGAGAGAGAACACAAGACTGCCTGCCCTCTGGAAGACCTCCAATGGTCCTTGATGGTTGGATAAAGGAACTTCAGAGGAAGTCCTTCCCTGTACTTTGCTTTGGAGAAAAGGAGGGTGGAGAGTTGGGAGTGGGCCCCAGGTAAGGTCAGAAAGATCTTGAGGCTGAGTTTTTAGTTGAAAGCAGCGCTCAGCATGTCAAATGTCACCCTCAGCATTCATTTTCTGAGACCCTGAAACAGTATTTTGGGATATGGTAGGGACTCCATGAATTTTGTTGAATTAAAATGATGCTGTTTGATGGAGTTGGGTTGTAGGTCAGTAATAAAGCTTTTGTTTACGATGCATTAAGCGCTGGGATTCAGTCTCTAGTATGTATTTGTAAAGAAATGATGCACTGACCCATCAGAAACTGTTATGGTTTGGATGCAAATGTTCCCCACGGGTTTGTATGTTGAAAGCCTGGTGCCTAATGCAATGTTCACAAATGAAGCTTTTAGGAAGTGATTGGATCGCGGGGAGGCTGATCCATCAATGATGGATTCATAATTTAATATCATCCCCTCTTTCCTCTACCCCATTATCCTTCCCCATTGCCCCCTCTCTCCTGCCATAGGCTTCTACTGCCATCCTGCACTGTCTCCTCATAGACCCACAGTGGCGGAAACTGGACAACCATCACCTGACCACTCCAACACTATGAACCAAATAAAGTCTTCCACTTTCATGCATTTCTCTCAGGTGTTTGTCACAGCAATAGAAAGCTGACCAATGTGAGCAGTCCCAGAGGATGGAAGGGACACATTCAGATACCGTCACACCAGGACAGTCTGAATGTAACAGCAACAACTATGTAACTGTAGCTAACACTTATTAAGCATGAATATGTTTCCACATGATGGTTTTTAATACAGAATGCTTCGCAAATTTGTCTGTCTTCTGGGCACTGGTACTGTCCTAGTCAGGGTTACTATTGTCATGATGAAACACCATGATCAAAGCAAGTTGCAGAGGAAAGGGTTTATTTGGCTTATACTTCTACATTGTAGTCTATAATTGAAGGAGTCAGGACAGGAACTCAAACAGGGCAGGAACTTGAAGGCAGGAACTGATGCAGAGACCGTGGAGGAGTGCTGCTTACTGTCTTGCTCCTCATGGTTTCCTCAGCCTGCTTTCTTACAGAACCCAGGACCACCAGACCAGGGGTGGTCCCACCCACAATGGGCCGGGCCATCCCCCATCAATCACTAATTAAGAAAATGTCCTACAGGCTTGTCTGCAGCCTGGTCTTACGGATGCACTCTCTTAATTGAGGTTCTCTCCTCTCAGATGACTTTAGCTTGTGTCAAGTTGATAGAAAACTAGCTGGCACAGGAACCATGCTAATCTTTGCGTTGCTCTAGTTTTAGCATGTGTGCTGTGGAAGGGAGACACCTTAAGTTTTAAGTATATTGCATGGTAATTTCCAGACCTGACACAGAGACAGTTATTTTGCACACGGATTTTCTCACATGCAAATGACAGGGTGACTGAGCTGTCCCGGTTTACTGAAGACTGTCTAGTCTTAAAACGGAAAGTGCAGCATTATAGGGGCAGTCCTTAAAGCCGAGTCAAATGGGGTGGTTAGTCATCAGGTGAGGGCTCGGGACTCAAGAAATGGGAAGCCTGAGAAAGGTGAGACAGGAAAACGGTGAGGAATCTAGGGGCAATGCATTTTATGCTTGTATTTGGCAGGGGTGGATATACATGTCTGTCTGTCTATGTGTCTGGGTGTGTGTGTGTGTTGTGTCTCTATGTGTACATGTGTCTGTGTGTCTGAGTTTGTGTGTATGTCTCTATGCGTGTGTCTGTGTGTGTGTCTTTGTGTCTCTATGTGTTTGGGTTTGTGTGTGTGTGTGTGTGTATGTGTGTGTGCCTGTGTCTATGTCTATGTCTGGGTTTGTGTGTGTGTGTGCCTGTGTCTGTGGGGGGTGTTTGTATGCGTGTGTGTCTATGTGTTTGTGTGTGTGTCTGTGTCTATGTCTGGGTTTGTGTGTGTGTGTGTGCCTGTGTCTATGGGTGTGTGTGTGTTTGTATGTGTGTGTGTCTGTGTGTATGTGGAGAGGAAGAAGGTGGTAAGCTAATTAATTAAAACAAGAAACAAGATTAGACTGTGTAGACCAGCGGGGACTACCATAGGAGACGATGTCATTTGCTTCCATTCGTCCTTGAGCTCTGCACGGTGTAGCAGCTATTTCAGGATATGCTGGCTGGATCCTTCCATCAGCACCTTCACTGGACTTACCCAGGTCCTCACCATGTCCCTTGTCAGGATTCCTGGCGGTCTGCTGGACACCATGAGCCCCAGGCTTTGGGGACACTAAGCTCTAGAGTATGGAAAAAAAGCACACAGTGGGGCTGAGTGCTAATCTCCCCAGGATCCTGTCTTAGACCTAAAGACTTCTCCAGGCAGGAAGGCCCAGCCCTCAGCATCCTGGTCGGAGGAGGTGTCACTGTGGGTTGCCCATGAGGCTCTGAGCATGTCTTCCTGGGACTCACAGTTTCTTGAGTTAGTTTTGATCACTTGCAGCATTGGTCGATGAAGGCTCCATGGTTCTGATAGACGTTTCTAGACACAGATACTCTTGGCTGCAGAAATACTCCATGACTCCAGGCAGCAAATAAACAGAAGCTGAAAACCAAATTCTCAATGACCAATCCAGGGTCTTGAGGATGGTGGGAGGTGGTGGGGTGGATTCCTGGATATAACAAGACGTGTCCTCATTCTCTCAGGCCCCCAGGAGCTCTCAGCTTTTAGAAGAATGTTTTGCCTAGAGAAGGAAGTGGAACCAAGAAAGACAGTTCTTCCTTCTTGGTTTCCCGAATTAAAGCCCCCACCCCTTATACACACACACATGTGCGAGCATGCCCATGCACCTGCACAGAATCTTTCTATATAGCCCGGGTAGACATTAAGCTCCTCTTGCCTCTGGCTCCCAAGTGCTGGAATTACTAGCGTGTACCCCTACCCTCAGATCTTTTGTTTTATAACTGACAAATTGTACGTGTGTGTATTTAGAGAGTGCCAAATGCTGCTATGATACAATATAGGATGGTTCAGTCAGGGCTATTAACATATTTATCTCAAATTTCTATTTCCTTTACCAGAGTGTTTGGAATTTAAATTGAAATATTCAGCTTTTGGCTCAATATACTGTGCTTTGCAGCTGATCTGGAAAAAGAGAAGCCAAAGACGAACCCCCTGCCCTGCTCCTGTCTGAGGAGGCGCCCCCTTCTCTCCTCCCCCGGCTTCTGGCCTCTTCCTCTCTGCATCTGCGAGTGAAGTTGTAGACTCCACGGGTATAATAGGAATAGACAGTGCATCTTCCTGTGTTGGGCTTATTTCATTCAGACAGGGTTCTCCAGTCCTGTCTGTATTGTTGCAAATCGACAGATATCCTCCTCATTTTCAACATGTTATGTGTACAAAGCCATGGGTTTTATAATAGTTCCATCCATGTGTGTCATGTACTTTCATCATATTCACCCCCTCCCGCCCCCACCACACCTGCTCGCTCTTTCTCAACCCCGACAGTACTTCCATGACCTCTCCCAAGCCACACATGAGGGAAAACACACAACCCTTGCCCTTCAGTGTCTGGCTTGTTTCCCTTAACACAATGATCTCTAGTTCTATCAAATTTCCTGCAAACATTGTTTTTTCTCTATGACAGAAAAGCACTCCATTGTGTGTATACGCATCCTATTTTCTTCATGCCTTTATCTGTTGATGGGCATTTAGGTTGATTTTGTAACTTGCTATTGTGAGTAGAGTGGCAATGAACAGGGGTGTGCAAGCATCATTTGAAAACTGCTTCCTTTTCAAAGACTGAAGAGTACCCCATTGTGCACACAACACATTTCCTTTACAATTGATCCCTTGATGGGCACTTAGGTTGATTTTATAGCTCTGCTAACTGTGTCTAATGCTGCAGCCAACATGGGAATACAGTCTTCAACACAATGACTTCAGATCTGCATCCCTTCATCATTTCTGTTTATTCACTTGCTGACTCGTTATTTTTACATATTCATGGACACACATTATCCTTTCTTTCTTTCTTTCTTTTTATTTTATTTTACAATACCATTCAGTTCTACATATCAGCCACAGGTTCCCCTATTCTCCCCCCTCCCACCCCCTCCCCTTACCCCCAGCCTACCCCCCATTCCCACCTCCTCCAGGGCAAATCCTCCCCTGAGGACTGCAATCAACCTGGTAGACTCAGTCCAGGCAGGTCCAGTCCCTTCCTCCCAGACTGAGCCAAGTGTCCCTGCATAAGCTCCAGGTTTCAAACAGCCAACTCATGCAATGAGCACAAGACTTGGTCACACTGCCTAGTTGCCTCCCAAACTGATCAAGCCAATCAACTGTCTCACCTATTCAGAGGGTCTGATCCAGCTGGGGGCCCCTCAGCCTTTGGTTCATAGTTCATGTGTTTCCATTCATTTGGCTATTTTTTTCAATAATTGAGTAAAACCAAAATTTATTATAAGCCACGGTCGTCCTAGGGACCTCCATGCTATATATATAGCCTCTATGGTTCTATGGGTTGTGGTCTGATTGTTCTTTATTTTATATCTAGAATCCACTTATGAGTGAGTACATACCATGACTGTCTTTCTGGGTTTGGGTTACCTCACGAGATCGGGCGCGTTCAGGGTGGTATGGCCGTAGATGGACACACACTATCTTTCAGCTATGTTTGTATCTCCGCTCATTCTTGTATGTTTTCACTGTGTGTTCTAGGCTCTGAGTGGCCTCTGCATCAGGGAGTGCTTCCTCCATCAGGATGACAGAACCCCAGTCTGGCACACAGACAGCATTTGGACTTGTGCACTGCGTCATCTATTTGGGAACACAGCCCACTGCAACTCCATGAAAGTCCTACACATTCCATCAAAAGTCTATGGTCCTTTTGGCCATCCCAGTGGGGCGTGGGGAGCAGGCCCTGTAAGACAGTCTGTTCCCAAATTGGGTGATCTCCTAGCTGGGGATATGGGGGAAATAAACTCAACAATTCTTATTTGCATTGGCCTTGCTAAAAGATAATGACAGAGGCAGATGGGGTCTGATTTTACAGGCTGCACTATCTAGAGAGCCCCAGGATTGGGACGCTCCAGAAAGAATTTTATTTCTCCCAGATTTCTCAAAGCAACCTATGGGAAATCAACCAGAGGGAAGCTTTTAGGGACCACACACACACACACACACACACACACACACACACACACACACACACAATTCCAAGGACAGCTTGCCCAGGCTGGTGCCCAATCTTCTATACTCTGCTGTGCCCTCAGCCCTGCTGACAACTGGTCTTGGATGAGGCACTGTGAGCCAACACTTTAGTGGGAGAAAGGCGACAGCTCTGCCCATTGTTGGTGCACCAGAAAGTAACAGGAAACACAAAACCAGCCAGCACTGGTCTGCCATTTGCAAAGGACACATGGGTTTTATAAACTCAAGCTAAGCGGGGAGGTGGAACTTCATTACTTTCACTCACAAATGGGAAGAGTCAAACCATGGATTCATTACATTTCTATTGGCTGTGAGGAAACACTATGACCAAGGCAGCTAATAAAGGAAGTGTTTAATCGGGCTTATGGTTCCAGAGGTTTATAGTCCGTGATGGCGGAGCAAAGGCTGCAAGAACAGCTGAGTGCCCACATCTCAAACTGCAAACAGAAAGTAGAGGAAGCACTCTGGGAATGCACGAGTCTTTTGAAACCTTAAAGCCCACAGCCAGTGACGTGCCTCCTTCAGACTAAGTCACACTTCCTAATCTTTCCCAAACAGTCTCACCAATGGCAGACCAAGTATTCAAACAAATGAGCCTCTGGAGGGCATTCTCACTTAATCCACCAACCCCATTAAAGAGAGTAGAGTCAGGGCTTGAACCCAGGTCTGTTTGATTCCAAATGTGTGTGGGTGTCCACAGACACAGAGCCAAGCCTGTCACAACTGCAGGCCCAGTGGTGGCTGTCTTGGAGGCACTTTGGCAATAGGGAGAGGGCACTGTGGCCATGATTAGCCAGAGATGTCTTCTTGCAGGAAGCTTGGGCTTATGGAGTCTAAACTAGACCTGAATTTACCCTTCCTCTTTCCTCCCAGCAGCCTTAGAAGCAGAAATGGTTCCGCCTCAGCTCTCCCTGCTACCTGGGGAAGAGGAAACTGATCTTTTATTCCTCAGAAACACTGAGGCCAAGGCATGAGACCCAAATGGCCCAGAGAATGTAATTGTTGCAGCCTTGTCTAAGAACAGACAGAAGAACTGGCCTCGGTCCTCTCTGTGGGTAAACATAATTAGCCTGGATAACAGACCAAACCCTCCCTCAGCTCCGACCCTCCACAGCTAAGGGACCTACTGGCTTTTGGCAACTCTCAGAACCCAAGACCTTTGCTGGGGCCACAGCAATTTGATTTATCTAGGAAACAAGGCAACATTATAAGGAAAGGTTTGCAATTTCAATATGCAGAGATTAATTTACATGCAGAGCTAATTAGGCAAGCGAAACACCCACGAATTGATTATTATATGAAAAAGAACACATCTATTTGGAGAAATATGCTCTATAAGGTTGTACAGTATTTGCAAACTTAATTGCCAAGTGGAAATTCCCCTTCTAGTGGTTAAGAAATTTAAGCAATTAACCTTTGCTGGCAGGGCCTTTCAGTCCTCACACAGCACAGGGAAGTTCTGGGCTCTGCCTTTGCAAGGACATCTGGAAAAGAACCCAGCACTTTGGGTCCCACTTCAGGTCTGTGAACCAAGGCTCCACGTCTGCATGGCCAGTTCTTACATTTTTTCTATTACAAGAACTTGGCAATTATGACTTTCCTATAAGACTCGGTTATATTCTCTAACCATAGGCTTTGTGGCTTTCATGGAATCATATCAGCTCACTCAAAGTCACAGCGCTAAGGGTGGAGTTGGCCCTTGAACCCCAGTCTCCTATTTTTTCTCTGGAGCTAAAGCATCTGTTTACTGATTTCTTTTTCTGCTCTTTCCTGCGTTGCTGAACAAGCTGACAATGTGTATAGCTAGAACAGACAAGCATCCATGATCTGGGGTGTACCGGGTACACACACACACACACACAGAGAGAGAGAGAGAGAGAGAGAGAGAGAGAGAGAGAGAGAGAGAGAGAGAGAGAGAGAGAGAGAGAGAGAGGAGACCAGCCAACCAAAGAGTGACTTGTAGGACCCTTGATGCCAACTTTCACTACTCTCCCTAGTCCATTAACCCGCCAGCCATCTCTCTAACCTGCTCTGGGCTTTAGTATGGGTTTTCTTTCTCCCTGTGGACTACTTTCCACTCTGTGTGGAAGATGTGGGCACAGCTCACACGGTGCAGGCCTTCCAGAGAGAATTTGTTTTCTCACTGCAAGCCTCAGTCCCAAGGGTGGGGATTCTGATCGCTTCGTTCTGTGTGGGGTAATTTGTGTCCAATCGTCTGTAAGTTGAGCCATGTGTGTGCCACTGCAAACATGGCTGCTGTGACCTGAGGGGAGGAGAGAGAAGCAGTCCCCAGAAGTGGGGATGGGATCAGCCACCCCAGGAGCTCAGCGCAGAGACCAACAGACAGTCTGGACATCTTGCACTCTGGGAGAGGAGGTGGCACTGAGGCAGGCTGAGGGCTGGGCCCGGCACGGAAGGCCTGACTGCTGAACCGAATAAAGCCTCAGGATAGTTAAGTAGTCACCGCACTGGGCCTCAGCTTCTCCAGAGGGAAGGCGGGAATGCTGCAGTAATGTCACGTGGGGTGCGCAGGAAGGAGCTTGTTGGAGGGTCTGGCAGAGTCCCTCCTCCACGGTGACCAGTTTTCTACAGCTCCATCAGGCAGTCCTGGGACCTGAGAGTCCAATCCTTTCTGGAGGGGAGCCTGAGAACCTTCTGCAGAGTGCCCTTCACTGACAGCAGGCCTTTGGCACTCACCTGCCCGGCCTCAGACACCATGAAGAGCTGTAGCTTCCAACCACAGGCTAGTTCTGCTCAGGCTTCCTGATGAACTGCCTCTGCCAGAGTTCTGAGGATAGCTGGAAGCCTGGCAGAGGCCATTCCCAGAATGCTGTGGGTGGGTTTATAGCCCTGTGGACTCAGGCTGGCAGATCGGCCTGTCTCTCCTCATATGGCAGGTGTAACTTTTTCTTGGGAAATGGAGCCACGCTGTTTGCCGCGATCATCACCTGGGATCATTGTGCAGAGGAGGGAGGCTGTTCAGTGGCCTCAGCCAGTCAGCCACCTTCTCACAGCGGCCAGTCAGCCACCTTCTCACAGCGGACCCCAGCCTTCTCTCCATGCAACGCTCTGGGTCTTGAAGAAGCAAAAGCTTGAAAGATACTTCTGACTTGAAAAGAAAAAAAAATTAGTCTCTCCCTTTCTCCCCCCTGCCCCGCTGTCTTTCCCACTCTGTGTGTGTGTGTGTGTGTGTGTGTGTGTGTGTGTGTGTGTGTGTGTGTGTGTGTGTGTAGGCACATGCCTGTTACAGCACATGTGTAGAGGCCAGAGGGCAACCTTCGATGTCTGGCTTTCTACCTCATCTGAGGTAGGGTTTCTTAGCTGCTGCACACACCAGGCTAACTGACTTTTGTCTTCTGGAAATTGTTCTGTCCTCCACACTGGGACACTCTGGGACTACAGTGCGATGATTGAGTGTCCCGCTTTTTCATGGGTTCTGGGGATCCAAACTGAGGTTTTCAGGTTTCTTTTTTTTTTCCTTTCCTTTTCTTTTCTTTTTTTGGTTTTTCGAGACAGGGTTTCTCTTTGTAACTTTGCGCCTTTCCTGGAACTCACTTTGGAGACCAGGCTGGCCTCAAACTCACAGAGATCCGCCTGCCTCTGCCTCCCAAGTGCTGGGATTAAAGGCATGTGCCACCACCGCCCGGCTGGTTTTCAGGTTTCTAAGGCAAGTGCCTTGTTCTCTGGGCTATCTCACTAGCCCCAGCTTCTTCCTTAACCCAAAGCCCAGTGATTCTCTAGAGCAATAGTTCTCAAGCTTCCTCATGCTGCAACCCTTTAATACAGTTGCTCATGTTGTGGTGACCCCCAACCATAAGATTATTTTCATTGCTACTTCATAACTGTCATTTTGCTATGGCTGTGAATCAAGGTAAATATCTGTTTTGCTGGGTATCTGATATGCAACCCCTGTGAAAGGGTCACTTGACCCCCTGTCTCTGTCTCTGTCTCTCTGTCTCTCTCTCCCTCTCTCCCTGATGATTTGTCCCCATTGCCATTGCCCTGTCCAGGACACGGGTGTCCCTCTTCCACACTGCTACGTCATACTTGTAACTGTTTCCTCTGCCTTTAATTTTCTCCCAAATTCAATTGTTTTACTCCCTTGACCAAATCTGTTGTGCAAACTATTGTGAGAGGCCGATTTAGAAGTCCGTCTGAGCACTTTGGGGTACAGAGAGCCTCAGTTGGTGAGGATCAAAAGAGACTCAGCAGTTCTGGAAAATAGTGGGACAGTTTCCTGAAAAGTTAAATGTGCACTTAACACACGACCCAACATTCTTACTCCTGTGTGTTGCTTAGAGAATCTAGATACTCGTGCTCACACACAGATTGACATACAACTCTATGAATCATTGTCCCCGGTTTGCAGCAAACCAAACGACTCCCATCAGGGAAATGCGTGAGCATCCATATAATTGGATACACTCCAGCAATAAAAAAATGAATAACTATTGGCACAGGCTGCCACATGGTTAATTTTAATGTATCATGCTGACTGAAAGAACAGTCTCTACAAGGTTACATAGTGCATGATCCCATTTATGTGACATTTACAGAAAGTAAAAACATAAAGCAGTGCTGGCAGATAGAGATCCTTAGGGGTGGAGGGAGCATGTGACCGTAGGTTATGAGACTGGTCGGTACCCTGACTGTGGTGGTCCTTACCCAGATCTCTATATGTGCAAAAACTCATAGAAATGCCCGATGAAAGCAGCATTTCACTACTGGACAATCAGGAGCATAGTCTTCTTTGGGATGGCGTTGGGTGCCTGGTCTAGCTGCTTCCTCCCTCAACCCCCCCTTCGGTGTCTCTCTCCTCTTTTGTGCTCTAGAGACACCCAGTACTTACAGCATTTGAACATACTTTCCACTTTACTGCTCCATTCCAGGTGACTGGTGCCAAGCTCACATGGCTGCCCAAACTCAAGTAAGTCATTGGGAATGCTATTTTCTGTAACATCTTTGATTTTTAAAAAGCCAAATATAATACATCTCAATGCCTCTAGGATCCGGTCTCTGAATTCAAGGCTAGCATGTATCCCAAGGAGTCAGGGAGCAGGAGAAAGTTTGAGGTTTTCCCAGCTGAGCCCACAGAGCTGCAGAGCCCTTGGTGGATGAGGCTCGAGGATCAGTGGCCTGTGAAAAATGAGGCCACATCTTCTCCTGCACACCATAATTACACCTTCCCCAGGGCTGGGGGTGTAGGGCTGCAGGTATTTGAGATGGTGTGGAGGGCCATGACTACTCACCCTTGCTAATGCAGCAGGCCAGGGTTTTAATTCCATGGGGTCAGGATTCTGGTGGATGATTTCCCTGGTGAGTACTGCAAGGTGGATAACTGCTTGGTAGGAGGAGCAGGCTGAACCTGGGGGACTGAGGAGAGAGACTGATACATGACAGGTCTCAACAAAACCCAGCAGTGCCGTCTGGGTAGGGGCTACAAAAGCCACAGGGATGCCCGGGTCTAAGTGAGGCCTGGAGCGTTGGCCAGTGGCTTACATATGAAACTGACCCCATGCTTCTTTTTCTCCTTAGAAAGATCAATGAGGGCTGGCGAGGTGGCTAATAAGTCAGTCAAGGTGCTGCAAGCCTGAAGACCCAAGTTCAATCCCCTGGACTCCCCGTGACTGAAGGAGAGAGAACCATCTCCCACAAGTTATAGTCTGATATCTACATGTGTGCTTACACACACACACAGAGGGAGAGAGAGAGAGGGAGAGAGAGAGAGAGAGAGAGAGAGAGAGAGAGAGAGAGAGAGAGAGAGAGAGAGAGAGAGAGAGAAGAGCATTTCTGGATAATCTGCTTGCATGATGGGTACTATTTCTGAGGGAAAAAAACTCATATGAGCTGCCAAACTGGCTTCTGGGATTGGAAACATAGTAAGAGTTTAGGCTTTGTTGAATGAAGCCTCTGGACCTCTGACTTTGGGTATGGCTGAGGGAGAAGGGTGTCGATTGGGGAGCCAGTTTGTGAGATATCTTTGTTAGTAAGGAAGGGACAAAGTGTCCGCTGTGACAGCGGCTGCCGCCTGATGGGCACCCTGTAAATAGTGATGCCAGACAATGTCATGGATCTGCTCATGGGTCTGTGCATCATGGAGTCTGTCAACTTGATAATCTAGAGTCACCTGGGAGGGGGGCCTCTGAGCATGCCAGTGGGGGTTGTCTTGATTGCAGTGAGGTAGGAACCATTCCTTGGACTGAGATCCTGAACTGCAGAAAGAGAGGAGATGAGCTGACCCCAAGCATTCATCTTTCCTTGCTTACTGACTGAGGATGACACGTGACCAGCTGTCCCAATCTCCCACTTCTATGACTTCCCTGGCACAATGAACCTATACTTTAAAAAGATTTAATATTTATTTATTTATTTATTTATTTATTTATTTATTTATTTATTTATTCGTTCATTTTGGTTTTTCGAGACAGGGTTTCTCTGTGTAGCTTTGGTGCCTGTCCTGGATCTTGCTCTGTAGACCAGGCTGGTCTCAAACTCACAGAGATCTGCCTGGCTCTGCCTCCCGAGTGCTGGGATTAAAGGCGTACACCACCACCGCCTGGCTTAATTTATTTTTGAACTAATTATGTATATGTGAGGTGGGTATGTGGGTATGTGCACTTGAGTGTGGGTGCTCATAGACATCAAGGCATAAGATCCCCTGGAACTGGAATTATAGGAGGTTATGAGCCACCTGATGTGGGTGCTGAGAATTGAACTTGGGTCCTCAGGAAGAACAGCTCTTAACTTGGAGCCATCTCTCTGGGCCTTTGATTTATAGCTTGTACCTTCATTTATATTTAACAAATATTTATTGAGCATCAGCTAGGTGGCAGGCACTCATGGCACAAATTTTGCAGTGAGCTAAACATCACCAACACTCGTGCTGTCCTAGGTTTAAAGCACGGTTGTTTGTGGAAGTCAGTCAATGTACACGCACAGAACAAACACACTATAGTAGGGTTGGGGAGATGGCCCAGTCAGTAAAGTGACTGGTATGAGAGCGTGGTGACCTGGGTTTGATACCCAGAACCCATGTAAAAAACATGGACTGGTGCTGTGCACATGGAATCCCAGTACCGGGGAGGCAGGTACTAGCAGTTCTCTTGGACTTGCTGGCCAGTGAGAGATCCTGTCTCAATCAACAATATGGGTAGTGTTCCTGAGGAGTAACAACCCAGGGTGCCCTCTGATCTCTGCCTGAACGTACAGAGAGAGGTTGGGGGGGAAAGGAGGAGAGAAGAAGGAGAAGAAAACAATAAAGGAAATACTGTCATGGAGACTATGAGGTAAAGCAGGAAGGGGACAGTGTCTTCAGGGCCATTGGCTGTGGGACTGTCATTAGAACATGCCCAACCCAGCAGGAAATTTGAAGGCTCAGAAGAGCCCAGTGTTCGAGTAAATGCTAGGTTGTACTGTAGAAGGGCTAACCCAAAGTGGCTGAGGGGTTCCTCCAACAGGACCAAAGGGGGATGCTGTAGGGATTTACTCTGTTTGCTCCTCAAGAAAACATGAAAGTGGACATGAAGCAAACAGGACACAAGAAAGCAAGGCTACTGATCAGTCTTCTCCAGAGCAGGAAAAAACCCCAGTTCAACCACAAACATAGACCTCTGGTGTCAGCTGTGATCATCATCACTAAATGGAAGTTTACATTCAGGGGGTTCTGGCTTTCCATTAAACAGGACTATTGGAGATTTAATGCCATCTTGTATATGACAGGCCCAGGACAAAATGAGAGCAAGAAGACCCTAGTTGTTCAGTCCAGGTTTCATCTAGGGAACCCTCTGATCCAATATTTTGTTGTTTTGAGACAGCATCTTACTATGTATTCCTGATCTGTTTGGAACTTGATATGTGGTCCAGGCTGTCCTCAAACTCAGATCCACCTGCCTCTGCCTCTTGAAGCCAGGATCAGTGGTCACCATGTCCAGCTTCCTATGACGCACCTTTTAAAAATGATCTCAGTGGCAAAACATTCAGGAAAGAAATAGCAGAGAATTCTGTCTGTGGTGGTGTGAATGAACACAGCCCTCACAGGCTCTTAGAGAGTGGCATTATTTGAAAGGATTAGGACATGTGGCCTTATTAGTTTGGTGTGGCCTTGTTGGAGGAAGTGTGTCACTGGGGATGGGCTTTGAGGTTTCAGAAACTCAAGCCAGGCCTAGTGACTCTCTCTCTTCCTACTGTTTGCCAATCCAGATGTATAACTCTCAGCTACCATGTCTCCAGCGCCATGTCTGCCTGTGTGCAGCCATGCTTCTCAGCGTGACAATAGTGGACTGAACCTCTGAACTGTAAGGCAGCCCCAGTTCAATCTTCTTCTTTATAAGAGTTGCTGTGGTCATGGTGTCTCTTCACTGCAATAAAAACCCTAACTAAGACACTATCACAGCTGGATTGGCACAAACACATAAAGCATAATTGCTAGTCCTCAGTCACTTTTATTGTTTGTACAATTATAAAATAATTATCAAAGGTTTTCATTCTCGACTGATGCCCAGGTATCAGAACTTACTAGTAGGCGTGAAAAGTGTGGAGAAGTTTTAAATGAACACAATGTCAACGCTGTTTTGAAATAACATATAAAGATTGCATACACTTATGCACAGTGTTTTGAAATATTCAGAGTAGAGTGGCTCGATGAAGATCATTAACATATACATTTCCTTGGGTACTTACTGCCTGGGCAAGAACACTTAAAGCCTCTTTATTACCAAGTTTCAAACTACAATACCTAAGTACAGCCATCCTGCAGTACACTAGCTCTCGGAGCTTATTCACATTAGCTGAAACTCTACATCTTTTGACCAAAAGCTCTCCAGCCCGCATTTTCCCATTTCTGGGAAATGGAACCACCACTCTACTGGACTTCTACAAGCTATAAAAAAAAAAAATGTTGTATGGCTTCCACATGTGAGATTATATGGTAGATGTCTTCCTGTGTCTGATTTTGCTGTGTTGTCAAAAATAACAAAAATAACACGATTTCCTTTTTTTTTTTTTTTTTTTGGTTTTTCGAGACAGGGTTTCTCTGCGTAGCTTTGCGCCTTTCCTGAAGCTCACTTGGTAGCCCAGGCTGGCCTCGAACTCACAGAGATCCGCCTGGCTCTGCCTCCCGAGTGCTGAGATTAAAGGCGTGCGCCACCACCGCCCGGCAACAATTTCCTTCTTTATTAGCACTAAATAGTACTCCATGGATTCTGTTCATCCTAACTTGAGCCCTGTGTTTTCCTGAAGTTGCTTTATACTTTGATATTGCATTGGAAAGCCAGACATAAGCCCCTGTTTCTTATGTTATGCTTCCTATGTTATTTTTTTGGTGGCTGTGTCCATGTGGTGACTTTCTTATGCAGCTCATTAATTTACTTCCTTCTCGGGTAACCACATAGACAGGGTGATATATTGGAACTCTATAGACTTCTCTGGGATATGGGTTTTGCTTCTTTTTTAAAAAAATAAACACAGAAAACCTTCAGGATTTTCGAGTTCATTCATCAGTTCATCCAGCAGGTTCTTTTTATTAACCAGCAAATGTGTGGTTTTGCTTGAGGATCCCCTGCAGAATCCCAACTCTTAAAAGTAGTATTAGGGTTTTTTAACTGTATTGAGTTTGAGAAGAATGTCAAAATCCCAAAATGTCAACAACAAAAGTAGTTATCAAGGCTCTTTGAATGCTTGAGAAAGTGAAGCTTTCCTTTGCCATTTCTGCTCATTCTATCAAGCCCAGGAGCTCAGCCCTGATGCCTGCAATCACTGCACATACTCTTCCCAAGACCAGGCTCTAGTTCTGTGAGGCAGCCTGCCCTCAGAGGCATTGTGTGAGAAACCTGACTGAGCAACGATGCTTTTCCAGAATTTGTGACTACTCCTAGGACAAATCAGCTTGGAGTTCGAAGGTGATCCTGGCCTTTGAAAAGTGAGAAATGTGTAAGTAGTTAACTACCAAGGCTATGCTCAGCCACCCAAAATCTGCCTTGCTCGCTGAGGTCTCCTGTAACTGGCTACACAAATACCCGTGGTCATAGGGTTCACAGCGACTCCCTTGGCAGCCGTCTGGGCACTACCCTACAAAACACTTCAATGATATCTGTTCTAAAGTTTATTCAAAACCACTTTTGAAGGTTTTTAAAATTATTTTTAACTATTATGTGTGTAGATCTCTGGGGGGCACATGCACATGCGTGCTGGTACTAGAGGAGGCCAGAAGCATCAGATGCCCTGGAGTTGGAGTAACAGGTGGCTGTGAGATGTCTGAGATGGGTGCTGGAAACTGGATGAGGGTCCCCTGCAAGAACAGCATGCACTCTCAACCACTCAGCCATCTCTCCAGCCCCTCCAAATCATTTTTTTATGAGCTGTAACCTAGACATCACCACCTGTCTGCCTTCTCTGTCCAAAGGAGGAAAACCCATCCCACTCCTTATCTTGTGAAGAGTCTTAGGTTACCAATGAAACTTCCATACTTTCTGAATAATGCGCAACCAAGAGTGAACCATGACTGCCAAGGGCCAGAATTCGACACTTTTGTTTTTTGAGGAAGGTCCTTTGTCATCTAAAGGTCAGGTTGAAACTGAACTTGGTTCTGTGAACATGTATACGGACTCTATAGCTGTAGAGAGAACTAACCAACCAGCCTTGACCTGGACCTTCGATAACACTCTTATATTAGCAGATGCGGAGAGTGCTCTGTATCCAAGCTAGGAGAGCTTGAACCCAGGAAAGAGTGTAAATGTCTCTGACTGGCCCTTGTCCTTCCTTCTCACCACAGGCCTTGAGCCTGAGTGGGGTGGAATTGAGAGGAGCTTTGAATCGAGCTGGAGAGAGGAGAGAACAATTTAGAGAAACGAGAGTGTACTACTGGATCACTATGATACCAGTAGCTGGGAGAGGCTGAAAAGGTTCAGAACTGAACCAGGAATCATCACTGGCCAAGTTCAGACGTGGCATCTGCTCAAGCTGCCTTTCCATGGATTACCACAGAGAATTGGCAGGTCCTGTGTGAGGCCGGCTCTCCCCCACCTTCTACCCCGCAAGCTGGATCCCATCTCCTGCTTCTTCAAGGTCATTTCTGCAGCTCTCCTGCCTGCCATCTCCTACACTTCAACATTCTCCACTCTGCTGAATCTTTCACTACAGCACATGAGCAATGCTGATGTCCCTCCCCACTTAAAATATCTCCACTTCCGTTACTCCATCAGTTACTGCTCCATTTCTGTAGTGCTAACCATTCCAGGCTGGTCAATATTTCCCGTCTCTGTTCCCTTCCCTCTCGTTTTCTCTTACACTAAATCCAACCTGACATCTGGACACCCACACAGCTGCTACCACTGTCAGAATTATCACTGACACCCATGAGGCCAAGTCAAGGGGTCGGTTCTGAGTCCTGTCTTGGTTGAGTTGTGGCAGCACTGGCCACAGTTAATCACTTCTTGACGCATGTTCCCCCCTGGGCTTCCGGGACACATGCTGCCCACACCTCCGTCGCCCTTTCCTCTGAATGTCACAGGTCAGGGCTCAGACCACAGGTCTTCTCTACGCTTCCTTGTTGGTGTCTTTTTTGCTTTTCTTTTTGTCAGGGACTCCACAGTCTACCTCCTGCTGAGGTTCTCTCTCCCAGCCACATACACCGCTGCCTGTCGACATTCCAACGGGAGGTTGTGTCGGACCTCAGATCGTGATGGCCTGTTGCCAAAAGGTTCCTTTCTTGCCGGTGCTGTCTGTCGCCCATGCTCGGTCCATGCCATCCTCACTCCCGCCTGATGGGCCAGCTCCCTGTCTGGAGCGCCACTGATGGCAGTGTGACAGAAAATGAAAGCGGCAAACTGTAAACTGACTCTGGGGACTCCTGCCCACACTTGGTTGGTCGCATCAAGCCCCATGGATAACCCTACAAAGCAGGAGACCACAGCATTTGTCCGCAGGGCACGGTGGTGGGCAGATACGCTGAGCAGACATCCTAACTCATTCTGGCCTAAGCTGAAACCCGTTTCTCACAAACCTGTTTCCCTGAGCCTTCTCCATGTCGTTTGTGCCAGGTCCGTACCTTTGATCCCTCAGGCTGCAGTGCTTGGATTTCTTGAGGGACGCTTCACCACCCATGTTCAGCTCTTCCATTGCATTGTCTCCTTTAGCCCAGAACCTGAGACTTTCCCCAGCTCTGCTACCACCACACACCACTATCTCCTTCTTGGATCCTTTTCTTTTCTTGTAAGGCAGGGTCTCCTGCAGCTTAGGGTGGCCTTGGATTTAATATGTAGCTGAGGATGACCCTGTACTTCTGATTTTTGCCTCCATCTCCTAAGTACTAAGATTATAGACACACACTACCAAGTCTGTTTATGAGGTGACTGCTAGGAATCAAACCCAAGGCCTTGGACATGCTAGGCCATTATTCTACAATTTTATCCCTGAATTATTTCAATGGTGGCAGGCTTTCTATTTCAACCCCCACCCCATGCTTATTAACCTCATCTTGTGTGAAAACGAGTGATTGCTTTAAATTGAAAGTCTTTCACTTCTCGAGACTTCGGTAGCCAGCCATCTTTACCTTCCTCATCTTAGGAAGAGCCATACTCTTTAATGTTTGTAATCCTTTAGTTTGCTGACAGAGACTTCGTTTGAGTCAGCCATGTGTCTCCTTTGGGAAAAATGACGTGAAGAAGGGCGATGATGCACTCTAGCTTATTTTCTCAGCCAGTCACGTCTCCAGCTTCTCAGCTCTCTTAAACACTTCCTGCTGTTGACTGTTTTTGCTCTTTACTATTTGCTCTTTGGGGGGCCCGCCACCCAACTCCCAAATAAATCATAAATATGGAGATTTATTATTACTTATAAATGCCGGCCTTAGCTTGGCTTATATCTAACCAGGTTTTTTTTTTTTTAATTTAAATCATTCCATCTACCCTTTTCCTCTGAGCCTTTTCCTTTTCTTACTTCTGTGGCTGGCTGTGTGGCCATGTGGCTGGCTGGGTAGCTAGGTGGCTGGCTGTGTGGCTGGCTGTGTAACTATGTAGCTGTGTGGCTATGTGGCTGTGTGGCTGTGTGGTTGTGTGGCTATGTGGCTGTGTGGTTAGCCCCTAGCGTCTTCCTCTCCTTCCTTTTCTTGTTCCTTTCTCTGCCTCCTAGATCTGTTTATTCTCTCTGCCTGCCAGCCCCGCCTGTTCTTTCTCCTGCCTTGGTATTTGCTGTTCAGCTCTTTATTAGACCAATCAGGAGATTTAGACAGGCACAGTAACACAGCTTCACAGAGTTTTAAACAAATGCAGCACATCTTTGCATCATTAAACAAATGTTCCACAGCATAAACAAATGTAACACATTTTAAAATAATATTCCACAACAACTTCCTTTGGCTTACCACTACAAAACATTCTAAGGTGCTTTTGCTTCATCTACCCATCCATCCATCCATCCATCCATCCATCCATCCATCCATCCACCCGCACATCCAATTTATTTGACAACAATTATTAATGCCATTACTGTGCACACACCACACTACATAGGGCAAGTTACTGCAGAGGGAAGGATGGAGGAGTTATGTAGAGACAATGTTCATAGTCTCACAGTCACTTCTGAGAGAAAGCTTGTTTTGTTCTTGTACACATAGAAAATATGAGGTCAAGTGAGGAGGAAGATGTGCCAAAGTCACATGGCAAGTGTGTGGCAGAGCCAGCGAAGAACCTGGTTCTTCAGGATTCTCTGCCCTCAGTCTGGATTGGTGACCTTCTGCTGAGGGGGAGGGGCAGGTAACTGGATCTCCATTTCCAGAGGAACCCTTGGCTCGTGTCTCTTGCCCTTCAGGTACACCTCTTTATGATGAATTGGCATGGCCTCGCCCAGTGAATCTTCAATCTGACCATGTGCATTTATTTGAAGCCCTTACATACCTTTCAAGGAAGGCTCATTTCTGATACAGGACATTGACACTATAGGTAGAACTCAGTAATTCTAAATTGCTCATGACAGATCAGAAGAGGCAGGTCCCTGAGAGACCCCTAACTCTGCTGTTGGCAGCTCCTTGGCTTCACCCATCATAGGAGCAATAGCTACTCTGTCCGAGACGAACATGAGACATGACCGTGAGCACTCACCAAAGCAGCAAGGCTCCCTTTTCTCTTCTGTTTCATGTGCTGGTTCACACAGGGTCTCATCCATGGGGCTGGTGCAAAGGATTG
This sequence comes from Peromyscus maniculatus bairdii, assembly GCF_049852395.1. Classification (NCBI taxonomy): domain Eukaryota; kingdom Metazoa; phylum Chordata; class Mammalia; order Rodentia; family Cricetidae; genus Peromyscus; species Peromyscus maniculatus. The sequence goes on along the minus strand of NC_134856.1, from coordinate 18,330,062 downwards.
GCCTTAGCAGACGGGTCCCTGAGAAGTGGCAGCTGAAGCGGGCTCTGCAGGTAGCCAGGAAGGCAAGGTCAGGAGAACAGCACGTGAAGACTGTGGCTTCTTCCTTTGCACACTGCCCCACTCATCTCTAGTGCTGTCACAGCATTCTGCCTGCTCTGAAATCTGTCCTCTTCTGTTTTCACACTTGCGTTCATCTGCATCTTCATGAGAACGAAACTCCGTGAGAACCAAAGTCTCCCCTGTCTGGTCTATGAATAACATGTAACTAGACATCTAATAGCATGTACCCAGGGGAGTTAGATGTGAAGTCACTTAGAAGTAAACAAAGATGTGATAGCTGAAAGGTCACTGATGTCAGTCACCAGGCTGCAGAGCAGACTGTGGGTATTGCCCAGGACATGGCAACTTTACTAAGAACCAAGGCAAGTCCTTAGAAAGCAGAGCATGGTGCCTAGCCTTGGCACCAAACCCAAAGTCCTCAAATTTCCCACTGTGCCACACTGTCCTGGCTTGGGTTATGGTGCTGGCTGAACAGATCTACCTGATGGACCTTGGGTAGATGTTCTCCCTTTCAAGGTCATAAATGAGTGTATTGAACGAGTGTGAGAGACACTCCATAAGCACTGATAAGAACTAAAAGGAGAACAAACACTACCAGGAACAAGACCAGAGGGAAGAGTCAAGGCTACCTAGGAAGATCTTCAGAGTAATATCAAGGAAAATGGGCTGAGTACACCAAGGATAGGCCAGAAGTTGCAGTCAGGAGTTATGACCACACGGAAGGTCTACAAAATGCCCTGTGGTCAGTTAGAGGCAAGAGATGGGTGGGAAGATATAAACACAGACTGGGCATGTTGCACAGACTGTGGGAACCCCACAAGTTACTCTTCATTCATTCATTCATTCATTCATTCATTCATTCATTCATTCAATCAATGATCCCAAACCATCCATTGAATTATTTCTACTGGTTAGGAATTGTCCTCAGCTCAGATAATGGGGTAGAAAAGCTGGTAAATCCCTTGTTCTAAAAAGTACCTGCTCTAGATCAGAAAGAAGACAAGGGGTAACTAAGAGAACTGCTGTGTATGTTAGGGATACAAACTTGAGAATTCTGGCTGTTCCCAATACAGACAATAAATCTTAAAGAGAAGGTTTTCTCACCACCCTGAGAGGCTCATTACACTTTTCACACATGTACACAAGTGTCACACAGCACTCTGTATGTATGTTCAATTGCATGTGTCAGTGAAAGGACATTTTTTAAAGTGACAGAGAAAAGCAAAGCAAGGAGCAGACCACATAGACTGCTGTGGGGAAGGGCTTTGCAGCCTCACGTATGCCCAGTCAGGACAGGTCCAGACTTAAAGGAGGTAGATTTACAAATTCCAGCTCAGTGCCTGCATAAAGAAGCCATCAGGAGCCAATTAACCAGTTTACCATGATGTTGATGATGATGACGATGATGATGATGATGTTGATGATGTTGTTGTTGATCATGATGGTGATGGTGGTGGTGGTGGTGGTGGTGAGGAAGATGATGGAGAAGAACACAGAGGAGGAGGACTCATGCTGGAAGCCTTTGCAGGAAACCTGGGGTGGCCAGCCCTCCCCCAGGTTCCCACCCATGGAGCCTGCTCCAGCCCTGGCTCAGCAGGACTGCAGCCGGCCATTTCCAGCCGCAGAAGAGGTGTGCGAATGGGAGCCAACTCTTGGAAATTCATCTTCCAAAAATTGCTTTCCATCCATTTTGCTCCAATTCTGTTTTATTTATGACCTAGCAGTGAGCAGATGGAGCCATTTTTCCTCAGAGCTGCTTGAAAGAGGCGCACTGCAATTGTGCAGCCGGCTTTGGCTGATTTATGGGCTGTGTGCCTTGGGAAGTAGGCCCGTGCCCTGCCAATCTCTGAAGCTGGCAGAATGGAGCCCTGCCCGGCCCTGCTCTTTGAGCCTGCCATTTGGGGACAGGGGTCATGGGTGCTGACAGGTCACCTGGTTAAAGAGGCCTCTTCCCCTTTCCACTCACGTCTGCAGTGGAGTCCCCCATGAGACCCCTTGACCATGGCTTCACTCCAGTGATCAGGGAACAGAAACCATTTCCCAAGGCTGTGGCAATTTCCTTCTGCCTCAGTGAGCCAGCTCTTTAAACACCCAACTACTCAGAGCACTTCTGGCTTTGGTCATTTGGAAGTTACTATAGAAGTTAATTTGTTCTTTGAAATTTTCTATTGGATTTCCACTCCAATCACTCAAACTTGAGGAGATTGTGATACTACCGTGTGACCTGTATGCCTACATTGTAACTACAAATTGGGACAAATCTTCATTCTTCCTGTTATCTTGTGGTGAGACCAAAGGGAAACTGTTGAACTTGCCTGAGTCTTAAGTTTCTCCATCTGTAAAATGGGGGTGGCTCAGTGTTTTTCTCTGAGGATCATGGTGAACAAAGTGGGGTGACTCCTGTGAAATGTTAGTGCCCATTGTAGATGTAAAAATCAGTCAAGAAATGGCACCTGCTAATGCTATTGCTCAAATTATTTGTGTCTTTCCTTCCTGAGCCCAATCCCCTATGTTAATTTGGCTGTGGTTTGGGACACGAGGAGGCCAGCCAAGATTCGGCCTGGGTGACTGAGAATGCGTAGTCTACCTAGACCCACACTCATTGTATATAACTGAGGTGTGGGGGGAGCACTGGATTCCCAGGGCTCCTGAGATGGGTCTCTGTGTGTAGAGGCTTCTTGTCAAGGCCAAATCTGTGCATCAAGGCCAGCGCCATCCCTTTTGTATGGGGTCTGGACTCACCTTTAGGGTGGCTCTGTGACAGGAGACATGGGTTTCTTGCAGCAGTCTGCCCGTCCCCATGTGCCTGGCTTTCTTCAGGATGCCTGCGGTGTTTTATAGTGACAGCACATAATACCTCCCTGCCGATCTGTGTCTGCCAGGCGGATCCTATCGGAGTTGAGTCTGGGGCTCTCTCCTTGGTTCATATGACTTTAGTATACTTGGAGATCCTACAGGGACTCCCCACTTCTGAATCAGAACTGCCCCAGACTGACCCATTGTTTTCCTGGTATGGTCTCCTGGCCTTCTCTCCAAGCTGAAGCCTAGACTCTACTTGTATATTTGCTTGCTGACTAAATAAAACTGAGGAAGTGGGGGTATTGTGCATCTTTGGTGCCCTGGAAGATGCTGAAGATCGTGTTCAGGGGCCCCAGTGGTGGGAGCTGCTTCTTCTCTTACCATCTTCCCCTCACCACAGGACCACCCCTAGGTGGGGGAGTGACAGACAAGATTTAATTGGCTTCAGACGTTTAGGAGAGTACGTCATTGTGAAGGGTCCTTTCCTAGTGTATCAGTCTTTGCCTGGCATAACTCCCAAGTTATGGGACAAGATAGACATGGTCTCCTAAGACTCTGGGATCCTGAGGTGACAGCCTTGAAGAGGAGGGACTGATTTATTAGCCTCCTTTCTCTCCTTATGTCCTAGCCGGCACAGTCAAATAGAACGTTCTGTGCCAGCACAAAGGTTTTCGTACAGGGCTGGGCTGTGGGACATGGCAGTGGATAGTACGGCTGCTTTTCTGATTTGTGTCACTTGAATTAGCTGCTCTGTGAAGTGGGTGACCAATGGACGGCAGGCTTCTCCATGAGTCCCGTCAGGAGTTGGAGCTGTCTAAGAGAAATACCTTCTTTTATCAGGTCTCTGCTCCATGGGGTAAGGATAGCCTGGAGTGGTTGGTGAGCTGTGGAAGGTAGAGACTCCCCAGGGAAGAGAGCTCTGGTCCTATTCCAAGTGAGGAGCAGAGTTCTAGGGTGCTGGTTCATCACAGAGGAACCCCAGGGTTCCCCTGTACTTGTTTTTTTTATTCTTTCGGGGGCCGCCATCCAGCTCCCAAATAAATTCACAGAGACTTGTTCTTACTTATGAATGTTCAGCCTTAGCTTTACTTGTTTCTAGCCAGCTTTTCTAACTTAAATTATCCAGTTTCTCTTTAAATACATTTTGCCTCTGGACTTTTTACATTTCTTTATCCTATATGTCTTTCTTCCTTCTAACTCTGTGGCTGGCTGTGTGGCTGGCCCCTAGCATCCTCCTCTCCTCCATTTCTCTCTCCTCCTTTTCTTGTTCTTCTCTTGAGCCTAGATTTCTCTTCCTATTTATTCTCTCTGCCTGGCAGCCCCACCTGTCCCTTTCTTCTGTCTAGCTATTGACCATTCAGCTCTTTATTAGACCAATCAGATGTTTTAGGCAGGCAAAGTAACACAGATTTACAAAGGTAAACAAATGCAACATAAAAGAATGCAACACATCTTTGTATCATTAAACAAATATTCCACAACATAAACAAATGTAACACATCTTATACTAATATTCCACACCATTCCCCCTCTACCTACCAGCACCCCCTGTCCTGGCTTTCAGAAGAACTAGGCAGTGACACCCAAACTCGACTCTTTTTCATGGTGGATTGGGCTAGAATTCCATAGAGACCATCCTCTGTCACTAATAACCTGGAAATGTGAGGATGGCTACATAGTGGCTTCTGGTAGGTCCTGCCTCTCTGTCTACAGTGAGAGGTTCCCTGCCTCTTCTCTGTGACTCTGCCCTTGGGATGTTGCAGGATGGCTCCATAACAGTGTCCTCTCTCAAGCTGTTTGCTTCTGTCTGCTGTGTCTCAGAGTAGTTATGTTTTAAAGTGAGAAATTCCAGGCTGAGGACATAGCTGAGACAGTAGAGTGCTTGCCTGGCATACACAAAGCCATGAACTTGATTTACAGCATCCCATAAACTGGGCACGTTTCATGCACATCTCTAATCCCAGCACTTGGGAAGTAGAGGCAGGAGAACCAGAAGTTCAAAGTCATCCTCAGTTACATGGAAAGCCCAAGGCTAGCCATGATGTAAAAGAGGCCATGCCTCAAGACAGAAAAACATTTCTAAAAGGTGGAATAGTCTCCCTCTAGAGCAGAAACTCATCGCCAGGCCCATTTGCCTGCAAACTTTAAGAAATACAGGTGGTATTTTTTATACGGCAAATACTAATGTATGCACTTGCCAAGTACAAGCATCTTGAAGAATTTTAGCAACACTGGAGAGACTCTTTATAATCCTACTTTAAAGTTGGGGAAATTGAGGCACAGGTAACTCAGGAAGCTTTTCCAAGTTTCCAGCTTGACACAGTCTGTCAGTAGCAGGTGGGCCTGTGAGGTGACTGACCACCCTGGCTCACATGGAACTGAGGACTGTCCTGGGCCATAGATGAGCTCCAGGCAAAAGGGTCTGGCTGTGAGTTCAGCTCTTAGTCTCTATACTCTGCTCGCTTGTGAGCCTCAAGCCACCAGAGGCTCTAGGGAGGAGGGGGTGGATAAGAGTTAGCCTCACCCCAACCCTTCATTTTATAGATGAGGAAGACGAGGTTGGGCTGGTTCTCACCCATACCTCACAGAAGTCGCAAGCTGAGTTTGCTCTTTCAGTTTTAACCCTGGGCACAGCCCACAGTTCCTGGACGTTTATGTATTCACTCAAACCTTGTCATTGTGGAAAAGGGATTTGGGGAGACTTACAGGAAGGAACACAAAAGAACCAAACTGTCAAATGTAAGCAACAAAAGAAAACTGAGACCAAACTTGATTGCAAATATGTCCTCTTTGATGGGTAATTTGGGTTGAGCCTCCTTGGACCCACTGGTTTAAAAAAAAGGGGGGGGGAGCCTTGGAGTTTGCTTGGGGGATAGAGTGGTTCTTTACCATTACTCTTTCGTTAGTTTCTTAAGTTGAACTGCCATGCATTCAAGAGCCTTAGACAGGAATAGCCCTCACTGCTACCAGTGGAAGGTGCTAAGTGCTAGTTTGTGGCAAAGACAGAAGTATATTCTCTTTTCTTTCCTGAGGTTTGAGACCAAGTCTCACCATGTAGTCCAGGCCACAGACACCTGCTCTTCTCACCCTGTCTTCTAGGAAGTACCCATTGCTCAGAAGCATGCTTTCTTGTGCTAATCCCACTGATTGAGAACAAGACCACTACCACAGTTTAAAGTCAAATTTGAAGCAAGTTTTAATTAAATACTGGCTAGGTAGATGGGCTCTGGCCAGGTCCATCTCTGGGTTTCCAGAAGATGGCTGAATCAAGTTTTGCAGTAGCTTAAGTATTTCCCATAAGGTCCAATCAGGGGCAAGCATACATCCTGATGTACCTCCAGCCTACATCCAATCAGGGGCAAGCATACATTATGACATATTTCCTGCCTGTGAACCTCCCACCCACATGTGATCAAGCACATTCGGTGTAGGTGGGTCAAACAAACTTGTTTAGGGGAGTGAAAAAAAAGTGTGGCTTGTTATCTCCCATAAACAATAGCCTCCAGCATTTCAGGAACTATCTGTCCTTGGCTAGGGGCTTGCAGATTAGAGATGTTTTTGTTTCTTGGTTCTCTTAGGCATAGTAATTAAAACTTAAAACGTAACTTTGGCTCTCTCACTTGCTGTTCCTTAACCAACTTCAGACTTCTGAGAGCTCCAATATAATCCAAAGAAAGTGATCCAGAAGTGAATCCTAAGAAACAGGAGTGTCTGAAGTGCTGGGGACCAGAGCTCTGCCTGACCCCGTCCCATTCACCCCAGGCTTCCCATGGACTCACAGCAGCTCTGGTCTGGCAACTTTCCTACATGAGGGGTCAGGGCAGGGGAGGGGGGGCAGCTCTATGCCTCTGGGGGCTACTTGACTACCATTCCCTCACCGCTGGAACCATGTCCTGTGGGGTAGCACCCATATTGGTGACCTTTGCCCTTTATGTGACAAAATACCAGACAAAGCAACTTAAAGAAGGAACTGTGTATTTTGGCCCACGGTTTAAGAAGGAACACAGTCTGTTGTGGCAAGGGAGTCACGGTTACAGGTGTGTAAGGCACCTGGTGTTAACGCACAGTGTGCAGAAGGCTTTGGTGGGTAGAACCAAGGTGCCTCACGGCAGGTAACAGAGATGCCACTCAGTGAAGAGTTTTATTTGGTGGGGGGAAGAGAGAGATAGAGAAGAGAGGGAGGGGGGTGCACGCCTCATGGGAATAGAGAGTCAGGGGAAGAGTTTCTCTTAAAGTAGCCTTTATGTCAGGACACACAGGGTGGGTCCCCAAGGGGTGGGCCAGAATACTGACATTCCTCTGTTTTGATTATTATGAAAAGATGAGTTATGAGTAGCAAGTGGAGGGGATGAGGGCACTGAATTCTCGAGACCGCTTCATGCTGACAGGGGGCAAAGTGAGTAGGGGAAGTTGGGAGTCATGGCAGGAGGTGTGAGTGAAGAAGCAGATCTCAAGTTTGGAGATCTCAGGCGTCTGTTCCTCGAGGGAGCTGGGAAGGCAGGTTGCAGCAGTGATGTCCCAGGAGCTTGGGGGAACGGCACACCAAATCAGGAGTACAGAAGCCATGGCGTCTGCTGTTTCTCTGGAGGTCAGGCGGGAGGAGTGAATCTGCAAAATAGGCTCGAAAATGGGTGGGGACAGAATGGGCTCTGGAGATGGTTAGTTTTCATCAGACCAGATTCTTGACGCAGGAGCAGGACTTTCCCCCAGGAACCTGTAGGTGTCTGTAAGACAGCTGGAATAGATTTACAGACAGACCAGATTTCTTGATACAGTAGCAAGTTCCGGGTGGAGGTTTTTCTGTGCCCAACCATCTTCTTTTATATAACCCTGAAAACATATGCAAGGGACTAAGTAAAGCTTATCCCTATAGTTTTGATCTTTGACTACAGCCAGATTATAATCCGGAATGATTTATAGAGAAATAATTATTTCTTAAGGTGATATAATACTTCTTTGCTTCTGCATAAATCAATGGGCATTGGGTAGCTGTATGATCCCCTATTGCAGGGGTTTTACCTTTAACTTAGTCCTTTAGTCTATTTTGGGAACAGGGAGCATAGGACGATGCAGTCTCCTCCATAACTGCTTCAAGCTGAAACCAGGCACAGGTGGTCAGGACCCTGGCTAGTCAAAGATAAGGAGAGAATTTGGGCAATGGAGCATTTATCAGAAGCATCTGATCATCTGACCTAGCTGTAGAGACAGGGAACAATTATGTCTGGCTGGACTGGTCCGCATCATATAGACAAGAGTCTCTGCTGGCATCTGTAGCTAGGAAACCTGGCACCCAGGGCTGTGGATTGTGGTCCACAGCTGCTACTTCGATGTGCCAGTCAAGTGGAAAACCTGTTGAAGGAAAACCTGACTAGAGACAGAAGTTAAAAATTATGAACTTATTTGGAGTCTTTAGGCCTTAGTAATTGGGAAGGAGAGGAGTCTGAAAACTCAAGCTGTACTGTTGCACCCATCTGGTCCTTTCGACCTCTGTGAAGTGGATCCAATGGCTTCTTTTGATCCTCTGAGGCGTATATGAATTTTTATTTTATAAAAGGACATAAAAGTTTTACATATATTAGTATTATCAATCAGTATTGAAATCCAAATCATAGAAAAACAGGTAATGAGTATCTAGGCTCATACTGTTGAGTCCTAGCAAAATTAGAGATTTGAGTTAAAAAGTATGTATAATTTTTGTTTAGAGAGAGGCAGGTACAGATTGAACAGAGATATCTTTGGCCTGATGACAAGTTTAAGTTTATATTTAGAAGACAACCAAGGACAGTTGAAAATCCTGAGCTTATGATCCAAACAGTATCAGAATTCTCTTAATGTTAAAATCTGGAATTTTAAAATCTTAAAAGGGAGAACCAGGGTGTGCTGAACAGGACAAAGCTGGCCTCCTCATCTCTGACTCACACGTTGTAGCAAACTGTAAGCTGTTGGTGAGCAAGAAGGCAAATTTGTTACAAGTGTAAGAGGGCAAATTGGAAAGCAGACCTGGAACGGGTGGGAGGGGGCAGATCTGCCGCAGGTGAGTGAGATCCTGGCGTGACGTAGGCAACTCCAATAAACACACCACGGGCCACAGAGTTAGAGCAAGGGGTTTGGTAGAGAAAGAGCAGAAGGGTGAAAGACCGTCCAGGCTGGAACTTGGGAGAGGCAGGCCCTGACCACATCAAAGATGGCGATGAAGCCAAATGACCTGCCTTAGTAAAGGTGGCGTCTGACCACGTGGTTGCCCTTATCAAATATGCCAACAGAGATATATGACCTGTCTGTTTTGACCTTAGAAAGATGGCGTCTGCCTGAGCATGTGATGGCCCTCTGGCACCTGACCATGAGTTCACATGGTTTTTTGTTTTTGTTTTGTTTTTTGGTGTTTTTTCTTTGGAGACATACAGAATAAATATATGACACATAAACTCAAGCATTCAAAAGTCAGTCAGGTGGCCACCTCAGTGATAGATTTCCATCCACACAGATGAAAAAAAAAAAAAAACGTTTTAACAAGACAGACAAAACTCTAGGAAACTGTCAGCTGACCAACTTAAAAAGCCAGAGATAAGAACGTACAGTATGAAGAATGAGCTGTAGGCCTGCAGACTGAGAAGCAGCAGGGTGGGAGAAAGCCAGGAAGAAGCAGAAGTTAAGAGAGGCATCCTGGGTCTCCCGGTGGCAGCGGTGGGGGCAGAAGCTATGTCCCGCACATTTCACCCCAACACCATGAGTGGCTGAGGCTGCAGGCAGGAGAGAGGAAGGGACAGGAGCATATAGCCCAAGAATCCTTGGATCTGGCTAATTCCCCATAAGTGAGGCAGAGGACACAGGCTGCTGAGCGATTGAAGTCAGTCACAGAGCAGGGGTCCGAATGACACTGGGGTCTGAACGAGACCACACAGGCTGTTGCAACAGGGACTGGAACAGGAAGCCCGAGGGACACATGGTTGCTCAGTACTGAGACTTATGATCGGGGCCAAAGGTGAGAGACCATGGTCAAGAAGACGAATCCTCAGTCAAGGGAAGTGGCCCGAAGAGGGGCTTAACGATTGTGGTGGTGTTGGATGAAGTTGAGTGTTGAAGGTTCCAGGGCCCCTAGCATGTCTCTGACTGCCAGCAGGCAGGAGAAATGCACCAGGAGGGCCTCTGCCAGGTCACCAGCACCAATGCACTGTTTGGCAGGTAGAGCCAAGGTGAGAGACAGAGATTCCATGTAGACAGTACTCAGTGAAGAGTTTTATTTGGTGGGGGTAAGAGAGACGGGGGGAGTGGGGGGAGAATGTTCACGCCTCGTGGGAAGAGATAGAGAGAGGGGCTGTGTGTTGGTTTTAAATAATAAGCCGTGCTGTTACTGTGAGAGAAAAGTCAGGAGGCATGACAAAACCCAGTACCAGAGCTTCATTAGGAGGAGGGGGGAGACAGAAGAGAAGGTAGCCAGGCCTGTGGAAGAGACATGAGGAGGGAGAGAGGGGGAGGAGGAGAGAACAGAAGAAAGGGATTTTCAGGATTTCCTTGCACATGTGCATGTGGGCTTACAGAGCTACACCACGACCGTCGTGTGCATTACATAATCATGCAACGCATGGATGACGTAAGACACAAGACCCCCTTACTTAGCTACTGAACTACACATGTGCGGTCACGCAGCTGGAAGAGTGGCAGAATCCTAACAGGGTGCACGCCTCATGGGAACAGAGAGAAACAGAGAGGGGGAGGATTTTTCTCTTAAAGCAGGCTTTACATCAGGACGTGCAGGGCGGGTCCTATATTCGGCCAGAATACTAACACCTGGCCATATTGCATCCATAGTTAGGATTACAGAAAGTAATCAAAGGCCTGCCTGCCAGTGGTCTACTTTCTCTATCAAGGCCCTACTTCCTGAAGGCTCCACAACCTTCTAGACCAGAGGTACCAGCTGCTGGCCAAGGGTTCAAATGCACGAGACTGTGGGCAGTGTGTATGTAGGGGGAGGTATTTCATATGCAATCCAGAGCAGTGCCCACTGGCATAACTCTACCTTATTCCTTGCCTGAGAGGGCAATCCAGGCCTTCCTGCTATCCCTGGCTACGCTGGGGTACAGCTGGCTTCACCACCCACCCCTGAGCAGGCAACCCAGTGTACGGTGCCATCCCGGCTGCAGCCTTCATGAGGCTGGCTGCCCCCACTGAGAAGCATTTGCTTCTCCCTGTTAGTTCCTCATTGGGAATTTTGTCTGCTTTTCTTTTAGATAATTTCTTAGGTTTTTTTTCAAGGTCAAGAGGGAGGCTGTTGATATAAATACACCACTGAGGGAGGGGAAGTACCCCACCCTAATCAAATTTGAGCAGAAACAGGGTAAAAATTAACCTTCATTTGAATATTGTAAACAAATACGCGCCTTTGGTAATTTCCAGCTGTCCTTGGCCTGGGCTGCTCATGAGCGGCAGGAAGCGATTCATCTGCCAGATCTCTTTATGGCAGGGACAACTTTATTCTTAAAGGCTTTTTACACTTGAATAAGTGCTAAATAATAATAATAGGCCAAGACTGAAAGAAACTCTTGGATTGGAAGGGTGGCGTCAACGCCAACGGGATGAAGAACTCCTCTTCTAGGAGTTGAGGGGCTGACAAAATCCGGGTTGATGAATGCCGACATTCTGAATAAAATCACTCCATGCCTTCACCTAGGTCAAGAAACGACATTGTTTTCCTGAGCCGCGGTGACAGCGAGGTGACAGAGATTAATAGCCTGGTATTGACTGAGCAACTTGGAGTTCCTTATCTCTGTCAAGTCAAGGCTGTGTCCAAGGGTGGAAGTGTTATTAGACTTATAATTGCAAAGACATTTAAAGGGTTTCCCCTTAAGGGACTATGAAATCCAATAAACCTTTCAAAAAACCTGGAGCGCTGGAGTGCAAAGCCCGTCTGGGAGACCGGTGCTCCCAGCCAAGCGCCGGGAAACCTTGAAGCCGCCAACATAGAATAATGTTTGATTTATGAAGTTGGTTTTGAATTTGTATCAGTTGTTTTATTAAAAATATATGGAAGGAAGCTTTAAATATGAGCAAGCCCTGTAGGTCTTGTCTGCATTACACGCCCCGTACCGTTGTACGGTGTCCCTTTCCCTCAGCCCTAGCATGGACTAGGGAGGAGCAGGAGAGTGAGTGGTGGGGTTCACTTTGGTCTGCCAAGGATTAAATCTCAATTTCTCAACTGGGTTCTACAAGAGCAGGAGGAACACCTGATGCCGGAGTGGGCATGCGCAGAATGGGTTGACTGGGTGGCTGTGGGACTCTCTCCACACACCGGCTGGATTTACTTGTCAAGGGGCAGGGCTGACAAGTGTATCAGCTTCTGGAAAACGTGTACCTGCTCCCTTCTGGAAAGTTCCAGCCCTGGAGGCTGTGGGTAGGCTGAGGTGGTCTGAAGACCAGTTGGGGAACTAGATATGGGTTCAGGTCATGGTTTAGGAGCTGGGCCTCCACATCTGCTGTACACAGAGAGCCAAAGTTCAGCCCTCCTCCATCTTCCCAGACAGGCTGTCCTTGGGTGTTCTAACTCAGAAGCAGTCTGCTGAGACCTCAGTCTCCCAGCACCTTGGGCTTGTCCTCAAGCAAGAACCATGTCCCACCCTCCCCACTCCTCACCTGTGGTGCCTAGGGATGTCAACTTGACAGAATCTGGAATCATCGGGGAGATGCACCTCTGGGCATGCCTGTGGGGGATTATCTTGATTGCATTAATTAAGGATGGATGATGCACCCATTGTGGGTGGTAGAATTTCCTTGCTGGTCCTGGCCTCAGGTTGCTGAGCAGACTGCAAGCATTGCTGCAAGCATTCACTGCAGGCATCCTGATTACGGATGTGACCTGACCAGCTTCCTCAGTGACTATGATAGACTGCAACCTGCAACTGTGACCCGAAATAAGTCTGTTCTTCCTTAAGTTGCTTCTGTGAGGGAATTCTAGTATGGCAACAGGAAAAGAGGGCATGACTGCTCCCGAAATCCCTGGCCCCATCCTTAATTTCCTTGTGCTTTTAGCACCAAGGCAATGCCCTGCTATGCACATGAATGTAATCCTGGGAGGGGTCCCTGCAGATGGCATCACTTCCTGCCCGGACACACCTAACCTTAGGGCAAGCCCTCATTGCTTCAGTGGCTTTCCTGGGCCTCAAGAGCTGACATTGCTAACATTTTCCTCCTGGCCGTTTCCTGTGGACTCAGTCTTGCATAACTGGGCTCCCATGACACTGGATCTAGGGACTGTAGGTTCTGTAGATTCTTTTCTGAAAGACCGTCCTCACCAGTCTGCTGTGCTTTGTTTCGCTGTCTGAATTTGAGTAAGTCTTTGGAGAAGCAGTTAGGTCTCTGTGGCTGTGACTGCTGAAGACAGTGAGGACTGAGAGAAGGGAGGGGCTGGGCAGGAGCCACAGAGACGGGTCTGCAGCTGGCTCTTAGCACAGAATTTCCCGAACTGGCTGTATTTGTAGGTCGTCTGGATCTCTTTTGTCCTACTGGACTCACAGCTAGAGTGAAGAGGAAGGCAGAATCCAGCCATATGCCATCCAAAGGCCCACAGAGAGCAGGTCAGCTTGCCTGTGGGGACTTACACATCCTGTGGCTTTCTCTTGGGATTTCTAATGGGCAAGTAACTTTCTGACAAGTTGGCACACATGGAGTGTCAGTGCCAGAGGGGTAAACAGAGGCAGTCCTTCCCTGCTCTGGGGGAAATGAGCTATTGTTTGTTGGTAGACCGAGTCTCATTTTATATATATATAGCTTAGGCTGGCTAGACTCACCATGTAGCCCAGGCTGGCTTCAAGCTTAGTGTCTTGGTGTGAGGTTCAGACAGGAGCAAATCAGCTGCCCAATAAAGGGCAAGACAGACATCTGAGTGGTCAAGCCTGTCTTTCCCGGGGACTCCTCATTCTGCTCTGTGTTGGTTTCTCCTGCGGATTTCTGTTCCAACATTTAATTGTTAATTTGTTGCTCCTTGTAGAGATCTTCCCCATTCTATCCTTCATTTGTTTACGCCATAGAAAGGTTAGAGTACGTGGTCCATGGCTCCTTTCAGATCCTGAATGCTGCACATAGCTTCCCCCTGCAGTGCTCGGAAAACTTGCCATCTCCTTCAGTGACTTCTCTCCAGCCAGCACAGCTCTGGTGCCTGCAGACTGCAAACTGGCTGCTCAAGTCCGTGTGAGAAGACCCAGGAGTGGGAGGCATGGATAACCTCTGCGTCTGGGTACCGCCTGTATCTCAGGAAATCAGGAGATGCTAAACCATAGCAACAGATCTGTGCTTGTTAGTTTTAGTCAACTTGATACAGACACAGACAGGAAAAGGGACTCTCGGGCTGGAGAGATGGCTCAGCTGTTAAAGGTTAGGCTCACAATCCAAATAGAAGAGGGTCACTGAGGAATTGATGGCAGTAGGCTGGTCTTTTGGCATATCTGCAGGGCATTTTCTTGATTGCTATTTGGTGCAGGCCATGGGCCCTGGGCTGTGTAAGAAAGGTAGCTGAGCAAGCTAATAAGCAGCATCCCTCCACTGTTCCTGCCTCTGCTCCTGTTCTGGTTCCTGCCCTGACTCCCTTCAATGATGCATTATGACCAGACAGCATAAGACGTAATAAACTCTTTCCTTCCCAAGTTGTTTTTGTCATGATGTTTACTACAGTAACAGAAACAAAACAAGAACAAAACTGAATCGCATTCTTCTTGAACAGACCAGTTCTTTAATGCAAGAGCAGATAGGGCAGTGATTTGCTCGGCCGAGTAATTTTCATGAACTCAAGATGCCAGAACTTTTATAGCAAATGCCCAGCAAGTCCAGATTTCTGATACAACCAGGCAGTGCTATGCTAATTATGATCTGAATGCTGACTGCCTCTAACCAGCCTTAGTTCTGGTTTGTGTTCTAACATAGGCAGGCAGGTGTCACACAATGCAGTCTGTAATCCACAAGGCAATTGAGGGAGTTTTAATTAATTAATTTTAAGGCAGGGTTTCATGTATCTCAGGCTGGCCTTGAACTTGTATAGGTCCACCTGTCTCTACCTCCTAAGTGCTGGGATTAAAGGCACAGCCAGCAACTTGTTATTTATTATCATTGCATGTGTGTGAGTACAGACATGCACGTGCCTGCCACCTCACTCCTAGAGAAACCAGAGGACAACATTTAGCAGTTGGCTCTCTCCATCTACTAGGAGGGAGGCTGGAACTCAGGCCACCAGGCTTGTGACCTAAGTGCGTTTACCGGCTGAGCCATCTCACTGGCCGAACCCTCTCACTGGCCCTGTGGGATACTTTTAAACGTTCATTCACAGCAGGCAGTGGGTCTGGCCAGGTGAACCCGTGTTTGGTGTTGAAGCATGAGAGACTTCTCCTAGCCCTGTTGCATGCTGCTGTGCCTTATGTATCATTTCCTCTGCTGACAGTGTCCTGTCTTGGGTTCGAGGCCACCCATTAATGTGAGGCTGGCCGAGTAGTTTCTCCTACAACACGTTCCTTCTCCCACCCACACCTGCAGGATGTGTGACCACATGGGCCTGCAGAATTACCGAATGTCACTAATTCAGAGGCCTAATCGTGTGGTAGAGATTTGGGGACAGACGGGGTGGGGTGCTGGGCTGGCCAACATGGACACATTGGGCAGACAGGCTGTGATGGCGCAGCGGGTGTCTGGACAACCTTCTTGGCCATGCATATGCATGACACAAGCCTTGGGGAGCTGGGGACTTGGCCGGCCTCCAGGAAGGGCACCATATGGAAAGTGTGTGGATTTTTTTTTCAAAACTTCAAAACAAAAGAAGTGAAAAAGGAAAAAAGAAAGATGTAAAACTTAGAGGAGGGATCATGCAAGGTTACTGATGGAAAGATTCATAATAGGGTTTTTCTAATTGTTTCAGACTCATGGGCTCAGAGTAAGAAAGTGAGGCATGAAGAGCTGGGAGCCTGAGTCCAGAGTGGGAGGAAGAGCCAGGTTTCCCGCGAGGCAGGCCCCTGGAGAAGGTAGTTTCTGGTTTCTGGAGGTCCTGCTGGTCCTTCTGTGGACTTCCTGTACAGAAGTCTGTGGCTTTGGGTTTCTGGTCCTTTCTGATAATTAGACAAGCTCCTGGCAGCTGGTATTTTACATAATGAGTTCTCAAAGTGCAAATGTATCAACCTAGATCATTTTTTTAAACCTACAAGAGCCTTTAAATTTTCCTTTTGGCTTAAACCATTTATAAAAATTTAAAACCATGGTAGAAGATACCTAACGGAAAATGTGCTGTCTTAATTATGTCCTTTTTTTTTGCAGTGTTTATTGAAATGGAAATATTTGTATGGTTATGTTCTTTTTTTTTTCCTGCTGTGGCAAAAATAACATCAATTCATTTTCTTAATGATTTCCATGTTTACCACAGAGCACTGTCAGCCTCACGCGCTTGCTAAGCTACAGCCCTGCCTGCAGAAGGCTCCTACCTTTCACGGCAGCCCACAGCCACTGAGCGTCCCCCTGCAGCCCTGACGTCCCCCCTTCAGCTTCTCTACTGTGCCCACAGTCCTTTAGATGACTCATGGAAATGGAATTGTGCAATGATTACTTTTCTGTGACTGACATTTTTGCTTAGCAGGATTTTCTTCATTTTAAGGCTTAATAATATTCCATTCTATCCATTCACCGTTTTTCTTTTTTTTTCTTTTTTTTTTTTTTGGTTTTTCGAGACAGGGTTTCTCTGCGTAGCTTTGCGCCTTTCCTGGAGCTCACTTGGTAGCCCAGGCTGGCCTCGAACTCACAGAGATCCGCCTGGCTCTGCCTCCCAAGTGCTGGGATTAAAGGCGTGCGCCACCACCGCCCGGCTCCGTTTTTCTTTCTTTATCTCTGAATGGACATTTAGGCTGTGTCCACCTCTTAGCTATCACGAATGATGCTTCAGTGGACACAGTACGCAAGTATCTCTTTGAATCCTGGGGGATTTCAAATTCTGGGGGATAATCATACCAAGGTGGGGTTGCCAGGCTGTGTATATGGCATATGGTAAAACTGTATGGTCGTTACAGTTTTAATTTCTTTGAGGAATCTTCACACTGTTTTCTGTTGCAGCTGTGCCATTTGGTAAACCTCCAATGTGCTGGAGCTCCAGGTTAGCTGTGTTACCACCCTAGCTTTACCCTTACTGCACACAGTTCAGTGGTGTCACGTATTTTCACGTTGTTGTGTAACTCATCTCCAGAACTTTCCATCCTGCAAAAACTTGGCTTGGGTGTCTATCACTTGCAATGAAAGAACCATAGTTATACCCCAGCATAGAGCATACCAGCTCCCGGCAGAGAGAGACGTGAGCTGAGTCTTCCCAGTGTGCCTCGGGTGTCAGTGGGCAGATATTGGCATGGTGGAGAAAGCTGTGCCCTGGGATTTCTGAAATGAGATGGTAACAGTCCTGGGAGATGAGAGATGTTCCAGTGTCGTGGAGAAACGTATTTCAGCCAAACAAAAATGTTTTCACTCTGAGTCACTTGACTGCAAGTCTGACATCCTGTGGGTGCTCACAGGTAGGTAGACAGGGGATTCCTCCTCAGACACACCTCGGGTTCACATAAACAGTTCCTGGCACAGAGGTTGAAGCAAGCCTTTGCTCTCGAGCTTGGAACCCAGTACCTTTCCAGATGTCTTAGGCCTGGAATAGGCTGGACTAAGACTACCATTTTCCTGTCCTTTCCTTTGAAGGAGGGCAGCTGAAGGTCACACCCCAAACCGTCTGTTTGCCCACAGAGGGGATCCTTCCCAGGGAGTTGGGGGAACAAATGCTTGGCCACATGTCAAGGCTAAAGACACCCTTGTAATAATGAAGGGAGAAACTGCCCAAAATTCCAGAGGAAACTGTGACTTCACCATAGTCCCCGGGGAAAACTAGGGTCTGTGTGTGATGCCGTCTCTCCCCCTGCTGTCTCCAGAGAGTCCATTAGTCATTTGTAGTTTATTAGCTAATTATGCATGGCCAAAGGAGGATGAGTCACTTCATTTAGATGCTAGCATTTCACAAAGTCTGTCAGAGTGCTTTCTGATGGGTTCTGGGAGTGTTTAGACAGCACAGGGGAATAGCTTTGGGGGACCAGAGATACCCATATCTCTGCCTAGCTAGCAACTGTCTGCCTCCTCTGACCACAGCCCTGCTGTTTTGTTTCCACTCACCTCTGGTAGCACGAATCTAGGCAGATTGTCCTGCTTCTGGATGACACAGAGTCCCCTGTTCACCCACTCTGCCTGCTCTAGTCAGTGGGCTGGCCAGGAACTTGAGAGCATGGTTCTGAAAAACCTGTCTGTTTGCCATGCTCCCAGCCCCCTAGAGGGCTGAGAAATGCCAGGCCTTAGAACTCAGTGACTCTGTTTACCCAAGAGAGGTACTATACGTGGACACAAGATCTAGGGTGCTCTTTACACTGTGGTATTATCAGCAAAGGACAGCACACAAATTCAACCAAGGGATAGAGAGAGAGCTGAGGAAAATGTGCCCTCTCCAAAAGCAGGGACCAAGCAGATGTGAAGATCAGCTTAGGGTTCATTTATGGTAAGAAATTGGTATAGAAAATGCTATAAGGTTTTTCCATGGAAAAATTATCTGTCTGTCTGTCTATCTGTCTCTGTCTCTCTTTCTCTCTGTGTGTATAGATATGTCTATATACAAGCATGTACAAATCTTGCTTAATGATGGGACTGTATTCCAAGTAATGTGTCACTAGACCACTATATTGCTGTGTGACCATCATAGGGTGCTTCCACAGCCTAGAAGAGACAGATCAACCACTTGATATGACCTCAATGCAATCAAAAGACACAGTAAACAGAGCAATACAGAACAGTCTCACGAGTAGAGGGCTATACTCTAAAATAAAGACACAAATCTAGTGTAGTAAGAACATAAAGGACAAGATAGCATTCATGATGATCACCTAGCATGCTGGCTGTGGTTGTGTGTGCTTCTTTGTGTCTGCACCCTGGCAACTCTTCAGACATGTGAGTCATGTATCAGGTATTTGACTGTGTCTGTCTAGTTGACTATATATAATATATAACATATAACATAATATATAATATATATTTGGCAAACATAAATATATAAATAAATGGCATACAGCTGATTATAGATTTGATATATGTATTGAGTGTGGATTTATATATATTTGTATCATGGTGAAGGATAGCAATTGCCCAGAACTACATGTAAAATGGATAACTCAGAAGCCTCAGGTTCTTACGGACAAAAACTCCCAGGTCACTTGTTCTCACACGTGACTTCCTGATGGAGCATAGGGCTGGATTTGGGATTCTCACTCTGCTTTGTCTGAATCAGATGTTCTACTTATGTCCTGGTTGTAGTTTTAGCCAACTTGATACAAACTCAGGTCATCGCTAAGAGGGAATTTCAATTGAGAAAATGCCTCCATTGGATTAACCTGTAGGCAAGATGTGGGGCATTGTCTTGATTGATGTTTAATGTGGGAGGATCTGGCTCACTGTGAGTGATGCCATCCCTGGGCAGGTGCTGTGGGACGGTCTATATGTCAAATTGCTCTGATTGGTCAATAAATAAAACACTGGTTGGCCAGTGGCCAGGCAGGAAGTAGGTGGGACAAGGAGAGAGGAGAATTCTGGGAAGCAGAAGGCTGAGGCAGAGAGTCACTGCAGCCGCCGCCATGACCAGCAGCATGTGAAGACGCCAGTAAGCCACCAGCCACGTGGCAGGGTATAGATGTATGGAAATGGATTAATTTAAGCTATAAGAACAGTTAGCAAGAAGCCTGCCACGGCCATATAGTTTGTATGCAATATAAGTCTCTGTGTTTACTTGGTTGGGTCTGAGCGGCTGTGGGACTGGCGGGTGACAGAGATTTGTCCTAACTGTGGGCAAAGCAGGAAAACTCTAGCTACAGGCAGGTAGATCTGAGTGCTAAAAGAAAGTAGGCTGAGCAAGTCACAGGGAGCAAGCTGGTAAGCAGTGTTCCTCCATGGCCTCTGCATCAGTTCCTGCCTCCAGGTTGCTGCCTCCAGGTTGACACCCTGACCCCTCTTCATGAGGCATGTGATCTGGAAGAGTAAGCAAAATAAACCCTTTCCTCCCCAAGCTGCTCTTGGTCCAGTTGTTTTATCATAGGAACAGAAGACAGATGAAGATAATTGGTTAAAAGTTCCTATTGAGCAATTACAGGCACGTGAGTTCTCCCACCTGTTTCAGATGCTCGCTCTGCATCCGACTCTGCTCCCGGGTACCACCCTTGCACCATCAGCTCTGCTTCTCTTGTCTAGGACAGATTTTAATAAAGCTGCTGCATGTGGCTGAGGACTTCAAGTCTGATTTCCACTGTTTGGAGTCCTGGGGGAAGGAAAGCCTTGTTTAATTCAATTCATAACACCATTCATCCAACCATAAACCTGATGACTTCAGAGGACAGAGGAGGATGCTCCAGAGCCCGGTCACGAAGTGGCAAGTCCTTCTCTGGCTTGCCAGCAGGTGAGGCTCTTGGGGGGCTGGCTGGTTCCTCTGCTTCTATGAAAGTCGCTTCAGAAGCATGTTTCTATTGGAACTTTTCCCCCTTTCCTCCAAGGCTCTGCACTTCCCACATGGGTAGCAGGTTGGGTAAGTTGTCTAAAATCACAAGGCTAAAAATTTATCAGAAACCTGGACTAACTCTGTTCTCCTGGTTTTATGTCAAAGAGAACTAGCTATTGTTTAAAATAAACAAACAAAACTCATTTGCCATATGGTAGGTTTCCACTTGAGTACTCCATATTCACCAGCCGAGTCCAAGGAAATAATTCTACATATCTAAATGGGGAAAATCTCCAGCCCTGATGTATTTATCACTGCATAATTTGTAATTTAACATCTTGAATCAAATTAAATACATACTAGTTGGGGAAAGATTGCTATCAATAGCAGAATGATTATTAGAAAACTGTTTAAAAAAGGTTATTGCTCAAATAACACTAACGCCCACAAATGCTGAGCAACATCCAGCTGAATAAAAATAATTGTATGTAGAAAGCTGCTTGATTATAACTTTATGAAAATATGTACATGAAAAGATAGAAGAGCAAACTGTGTGGAAAGGCTGTCTCCATATTCACCAACACTGCACTGGGCATGCTTTGATTTGATGTTTGGGGCTGGGACATTTCCTTCTCTTTAGTTCTTGCCCGAATATTTGGTAATGAAGATGATTATTACACAGACCTGGGGGATGAACCGAGGGTCTCTTTCACGCATGTTAGGCAAATGTAAGCACTTTACACTGAGCTATATAAACAGCTTTTCTTTTCACTTTATGTTTGGAGACAGGGTCTCACTGAGTTATCCAGGCTGGCCTGGAACCCATTCTGTAGCCGAGGTTAGCCTTGAAGTTTAAGATCCTCCTGCTTCTAGCCAAGCAGTGGTGGTGCATGTCTTTAATCCCAGCACTCGAGAAGCAGAGGCAGGTGGATCTCTGTGAGTTCGGTCTACAGAGAGAGCTCCAGGACAGCCTGGGCTGTTCCACAGAGAACCCCTATTTCAAAAAACAAAACAAAACAAAAACAAAGAAAAAAATGGAAAAATTCTCCTGCCTCAGACTCTGGAGGGATAGAAATGAGATTACAGTTTGCACTTCCAGGTTTAACTAATGTATCATTATTAATCAATTCTTCCTAAGTCTTAAATAGTGGTTTAGCCTATTCTCTAAGGTTACCTTCATTCATTCAGAGGGAGAGATTTGCATGCTGAAGTGGTTGGGAAGAGCCTTCAGGACAAGTGTCTATGAAGGGTGAGGGATGCAGAATTCTTACAATTTTCTGTGCATATGCATACATTCTTAAAATGCATGTAGACAGAGTTAGAACATTCGCAACTCATATATATGGCCATCTGATCTAGCTTAATGAAAATATTATTAGTTCTGGTATTTTAATGATTACTATCCACTTCTAAATCTCAAACATGTTTAATTTTAATCTTTCTAATGCATTCATCATGCTTACTTGGCCACATGACCCTTGAAAGTCATGTAGCCTTTTGCTATATAAACAATGCCTAGAAGAACACAACTGCATATATGTCTTCGGGTACATAATCTTAGGATCAATCCCTAGAGAGAATTGCATCTTAAAGCACAATATAAGAACTTTAAAAAGTTTCCAGGGCTGGCCAGATGGCTTAGCAATTAAGAGCACTTATTGCTCTTGCAGAGGACCCGGGTTCAGTTCTCAGCATCCATCTGGTGTCAGTAACTCCAGCCCAGGGAATCTGATGCCCTCTTCTGGATGCCCTCTTTTGATGTCCCAGGGATACCAGGCATGCATGTGATATACACGCATATATGCAGGATGGTTTAGGGTTACTATGGCTGTGGTGACATGCCATGACCATGAGCAACCTGGGGAGGGAAGGGTTCATTTGGCTTATCCTTCATTGTCACTGTTCATCACCAAAGAAGTCAGGACAGGAACTCAAACAGAGAAGGAACCTGGAGGCAGGAGCTGATGCAGACCATGGAGGGGAGCTGCTTACTGCCTTGCTTCCAATGGTTTGCTCATCCTGCTTTCTTATAGAACCCAGAACCACCATTTCAGGGATAGCTCCACCCAGAGAGGGCTGGGCTTTCCCACATCAATCACTAACTAAAAAAAAAAAATGCCATAGAGGCTTGCCTATAGCCTGGTCTTATGAGGCATTTTCTCAATTGAAGCTCCCTCCTCCCCAATGACTCTAGCTCATGTCAAGTTGACATAAAACTAGCCAGCACGAAGGCAAAACAACCATACCCATAAAATATATAAAATACAAATCTACAAAAAATTTAAAATAATAAAAAAAATTCAGCTGGATATTCCAGTGCCTGTTGCTCGAATGTTAAAAGGTCTTATTAATAAAAAATCTGGAGCCTGAAATTGGGGTAAATGTTGAAAGATCAGAGAAGCAGAGCAAGCCACAGCCACCACCTCTTACCTCATCAACTCCTCCGCCTGAAAGAGCCTCTAGTTAAAAGAGACGCTTATGCCAAAAAGCCTTTAGTTCCTGTCTCCTCAGGCCTTATGTACCTTTCTCCACCCACCCATCACTTCCTGAGATTAATGGCATGTGTGCTGTCCAATATTGGGATTAAAGGTGTGTGCCACCACTGCCTGGCTCTGTTTTCTCTCCTAGACTGATTCAATCTCATGTAGTCCAGGATGGCTTTGAACTCACAGAGATCCAGGTGGATCTCTGCCTCCTGAGTGCTAGGATTAAAGGTGTATGTCACCACTGCCTGGAATCTATGTTTAATCTAATGGCTTGTTCTGTTCTCTGGTCTTCAGGCAAATTTTATTAGGATACACAATACATCACCACAAGTGCCCACCTGTAATTGCAGCACTTGGGAGTCTGAGGCAGAAGGGTCAGGCATTCCTACCGTATATGAGACTCCATCTCAAAACCTATAAACAAACAATAAATAAATACATTCCATTATCAAGTGCCTTTACTCTTCATTTTCGAAGCTGTTTCACAGTGAGTTTATTGGTTTTGCTTGTCGTGATGAATGTGTACTTTTTAAAACAATTACTTTTTTACTTTAAAATTGTTTTGTTTATTTATTTTTTTGATTTTATGTCTCAACCAAAGTTTTCCCTCCTTCCTCTCCTCCAAGTCCCCCCCACCCCCATCACTCCTCCTCCTCTGTCGGGTGGTCGGGGTGGGCAGGAGCCTTTACTCTTAAGATGAGGAAGGGTTTTGTCTGAGGACTGTGCTGATGAGACCATCCTATCAGTACTGTGAGGAGTACTGTGTGCTTGCTGAGTCCTGTATCATGTCCCTATAATAATCAGCTTTGCAGCTGCTGTGATAAAAATCACCACGACCAAGGCAACTTACAGAAGGAAGGGTTGGTCTTGGGCTTGTGGTTATGGAGGGTTAGAGTCCATCACCATCACGACAGACAAGCATGGCAGCTGTGGCAGCAAGCTGAGAGCTCACATCTCTGGCTTCACAAACAGGAAGCAGAGAGCGCTAACTGGGAATGCTGCACGGCTTTGGAATCTCAATTCCCACCTCCAGTGACATACTTCCTCCATTAAGGCTAGACCTCCAAAACTGCCCAAACAGCTCCCCAACTGGGAACCAAGCATTCAAATCCTCGAGACTACGGGGCACATCTCATTCAAACCACCACATCCCTTTAATGGAGTTTCAGAAGAGTTGATGTGGTGAGCCCCATAGAGATATGCATGCCGAGGTAGCAATCTGCCCCTGCTCCTTGACTCTCTAGTGGAAGCACTGACGCCCTTTTGGCAGAGGGCAAGTTCACCCTCAGCTTGTCTGCTCTGGTGCTGGGGTCCGGCACCAGCTGTAACATGGCCACACTCTCCTGGCTCCTGGGTAGTCATGTCGCCAGGAGCAGGGGGAGTTTCTCAGAAGGATGTGCCCCGCAAATGTGAGACTCCCATCAGGGCCACGATGTGCAGTGTCAACTGTAGGGACCACCACTTGCCTATGTGTGTCAGACACTGGTGATTCTCAGCAAATCCATGTGGACATGAGTGCACTCTGGCAGCTATTGGGGCAGTTTGGTGGAATTTGCTGACTTTTCTCCTAAGTATATGAGTTTACAATTTCCTGTCATCTATGAAATTAGGTGTGGTCATATGACTTGCTTTCATCAATGAAATGTTAGCCTGTGTCTCTTCCAGAGAGAAGTTTAAGAGCTAGCCTATATGATTGGTTCCTTTCCTACTGTGGCACGGAGACTGGCCACATTCAACGTGCCAGATACTCTGTCAATCAGGATCTCAAAGTGAGGGCACATAACTGAACCTAGACAACCTGTGAGTCATGGGGAGTTTGAGTGAGCAAAGTTCTTTATTTTACTTATTTTTTATGTTCTTACTAACATACGTTAATCCACAGCTAGTTACTGTAAGACGTGGGTGGTATGAGATTGTCAATATAACATAGTCTATCCTGTTCTGATAAAAACCTGACCTCAGAGTGGCCATTCACTCCTCAAAGTCAACTGATAATAATGGAAGAATCAGGGAGTGTCCTTAAATACTTGGGCTGCTGTCTGCCTGTTCTCCACTCCAGGGGCTTAACTAGTCATTGGTTCTGAGCTGGAATGGAAGGGGCAGGAACCAAAAGCTCTTTTCTTTGGGAATAGGGCGCGCACACACACACACACACACACACACATACACACACACACACACACACACACACACACACACACACACACACACACACGAGCATTCTAGAGGAGATTGGCTTAAGAGAACGAGACTCAGACAATATCCTCAGGACACTATCTCTCCATCACTTCCCTCTGCTTTCATTTGTGTGGCTTTAATCTCACACAGCCCCGTGCCTTAGGGGACCGCAGTTTCCATCTCTAGTTTAGCACCCCAGTGGGGATGCGGTTTTGTCCTCAGCAACAAGCCTGGATGAAATGACGAGTGTGAATGTGACTGTGGAGGAAATGGAATCCACACACCAGTGTGCAGCAGGTCAGCATTGGCTCTTAAAATTTTCAAAGCTGCCCCTGTCACTGCAGAAGGAAAGAATCAGGATACCAAGGAGAGACACAGCTTCAGAGTTCAGGTCCCAGCGACAAATCCCAGGGCAGCCTGAGAAATGGAGCCATAGCCATGAAGAATTGAGGCTACCTGCAAGGAATACTGGGGTCACACCCATGGAGCACTGGGATTACACCACGGAGCACTGGGGCCACACTAGCCAAGCTTTGAGGACCACACCATGGTGTATGGGGTCAAACCATGGCACACTGGGACTCTGGCAGCAGGTGTGGCCACGGGGTCAGGAAGCATCTGTGTTTCAAGCTGTGGCTCCTGTACATGCAAACAGAGAGGTGGCTCCCAGTTAGGCTTCTGCCCTAGGAGTGATACTTGACCCCAAGGGGACTTCAGGAGCATGTCTGTGTAGTATGACTCTGACTAATTTGAGGCGGGAGATGCTATGCCAGACTAGAACCAGGTTCTCCCGCACACATGATGATACTTGGAACAGAGACTCAGAAGTATGACCACGATCACTCTTTTAGCTGTAATATTTTATTGAACATATACCCTGTGCTTGACATTCCTCTAGGGACTGAGGCTTGATATCAATGATGTCAATGTAGATTGCACGGTGAGTGTGTACAAACATAACCATCAGTTCTGATGCTAACTATGAAGGAAATGTAACAGGGAAATGTGGTAAAGAATGGCCAGTTTATCTTAGACACTTCTTGGAGAAGGGCCATTGGAGCTAAGACTGCTGGGAGGCCTTAAGCACAGGAAGACTTAGGGATAGGGCTTTCTGGAAGGAGGAAAAAGCAAAAGTCCCTGGAGGTGGAGAACTTAGCATTCAGTAATGTTGGAGAGAAAGTGAGTGAGGGCAGAGGATGGAGAGCAGGAGGAGAGACAGGAAGTGGATGTGGCAAGGCAGACAGGGATGGAACTGGCCAGCCCTTGTTGGCCATGGCACAAGGTTTCACTTTTGTCCTCCATGCTCTAGACACCACACAGGACTCATTGCCACAGGGATTCCTGGAGCTGTCCAGTGACCTGTCCTTCTCTGGAGTTGGCTCCTGACATCAGCAAGTGAGCTGGTCCCTTGCTCAATGTCCTCTCTCAGGTTCTGTGCACTCAGAGTGTCAGCCAAGTGTGGTTCTGCAGGACCAGGCTCCCCTTCCTCCCACTGGAAACATCTGGTCCAGTGCACAAGGGTGTCTGGACAGGTTTCCCTTAAGTTTCCGGAGTCTGGAATGACAATTCTCATACAAGGAGTTTAAAGAGAGAGTGTCCCCAGAGGAGCCTTACAAAGAAATGAGAAATCTGAGCTGACAAGGTACCATGAAGAATCATTTTAGCAGACTGTTGGTTCATATGGTCATCTTGAAGCATAAGAAGCAGATTTTGCATCTGCTGCCAGTCACTGCCTGCGGGGCTCTGAAGGCCACAGGTAAAAACTCTAAGCCTCAGGCTTCTCCAGACAGATGATTCTCATCAGTCAAAGACAGGCCTTCTGAGAAAGGCACAACTGGGGATGATCAGCAGCCTGAGCTTGGAGTGGACCCAGTTTGTAATGCGTCCATTGGAAACGTCTTAGTTGGGTACTGTAAGGAGCAGTCTACAATCTTTAGAGGAAAGCTTGGAGCTGGGTGGAAGATTGAAGCAGATGTAGATCAGATGCTCCAGACTGGCATCAGAAGCCAGTTAGTCCCTGGATCTTTGCTGTAGGTGAATTGTACATAATGCTAGACTTGTTGGACCAGTTAGGATGGGGGCGGGGAAGGAAAATGGGGCACCTTCAGGCCTGTGCTTTGTAAGTGATATCACCTTTGTGACTGCTCAGCCACTCTCTGCATTTTACAGATAGTAACAGTGTCCTCAAGGCTGTGTGGCTGACCTACAGGACATTGCTGGATAGTTGGTAGATGTCTTAATCACGGCTCTATAGCTGTGAAGAGACACCATGACCAAGGCAACTCTTCTAAAAGAAAGTATTTAGCCGGGCGGTGGTGGCGCACTCCTTTAATCCCAGCACTCGGGAGGCAGAGCCAGGTGGATCTCTGTGAGTTCGAGGCCAGCCTGGGCTACCAAGTGAGTCCCAGGAAAGGCGCAAAGCTACACAGAGAAACCCTGTCTCAAAAAACCAAAAAAAAAAAAAAAAAAGTATTTAACTGGGGACTGGCTTACAGTTCAGAAGGTTTGTCCGTGATCATCATGGCAGCGAGCATGGTGGCAATATGGTGCTGAAGTAGTATCTGAGAGCTACATCCTGATCCACAGGCAGTGAAACCTCAAAGCCCAACCCTAGTGACACACCTCCTCCAACAAGGCCACACCTCCTCCAACAAAGCCACACCTCCTAAACCTTCGCTGACAGCATCAGCAGACTAAGCATACAAACACTTGAGCCTATAGCGGCCAATCTCGTTCAAACCACCACAGCAGGAAAACTAGAATTTGAATTTAACCACCTTCAGACTTGACTCTGGTAGTGGCTCAGAAGTGGGAGTGAATGTCAGCCTCAGACGCCCTGTCTCCAGAGCCCCATGGTGGCCATCACCATCTCCCTGGAGGACTGCATAGGCTGTGGTGGTTTTCTTTTGTTTGTTGTCTTTTTCTTTCTGAGAGAGGGTCTTATATACTGCAGGCTGGTCTCGAAGGCACTGCACAGCTGAGGATGGCCCAGAGCTTTCTTTGATCCTCCTGCCTCTGCCTCCCAGATGCTAGGATTACAGATGTGCACCATCACACCTGGCCTGTAGTTTCTCACTTACATGTTATTCATCTGCCCCTCTGGTGGAAGCACAGAGGTTTACTCTTGCCTGTAGTTTTGGGCCCCAAGTCTTGTCAAATGCAGCCACAAAATATTAGATTGAAAATTCCAGAAGCCAAAAGCTCCTAAGTTTTGTTTTCTTTTATTTTTGTTGGCACATCCTTTATGTGATGCTCGGTAAGCATAGGAGTTATTTTTCCTTGTAGCTGTGACAGAATACCTGAAAAAGGTGCATTGAAGAAGGGAGGGTTTATCGTGGCTGCCAGTTTGAGAGGACGTCATGGTAGGAAGTTATGGTAGCAGAATGGAAGGTCACATTGCATTCATAGTCAAGAAGCGGACCAAGATGAATGTCGATGTTCTCATGGTCTCCTGTTCATTCAGTTCAGGATCCCAGCCCAGGGAATGAACGGTGCCCCTTACTTACAGTTGAGGTGAGTCTTCCCACCTCAATTAACCCAATCTGGGAATTTCTTTACAGACATCGGAAGAAGTTTGTCTTCTTGGCAATTCTAGATCCTGTCAGCTGAGATATTAATCATCTCAAGACACTCCTTGTCAACTTGACACCCACTTTTTGCATATTTCATTTCTTTTGAGAATACAATGATATCATTTCCCTCTTCCATTTCCTCCTTCTAAACACTCCCATATACCCCTCCTTGCTCTTTTCCAAAGTCATGACCTCTTTTTTCATTAGTTACTATTATATTCATATATGTAATACATATATACATATACATTCCTTAGCACATAAATATAGCCTGCTCAGTCTGTATAATGTTACTCATATGTGTGTTCTCAGGGCTGACCATTTGGTACTGGATAACCGGTTGGTTTCTCTTCCCTCAGTTGCCTGAGGTCCTTGGTGTAGAGCTGAGGCTTCGTGGGATCCCCCTGTCATCTTCAGCGTGTCTGTTGCTGTTGTCCTTGCTCAGCCCATGGTTGGGCAGTCACGTGGGTGAGATTATGGGTGTAGCTTCTGACCTTAGTGGAGATGCAGTCTCACAGCAAACTCCCTGATCCTCTGGCTCTTACGGTCTTTCCATCCCCTTTCTCAACGTTCCCTGAGCCTTAGGTGCAGGAGTTATTGTAGATAAATCCTTCTGCTACTGGGATCCACAACTCTGCATTTTGATTGGTTGTAGTTGTCACTAATGGTCTCCATCTGTTGCAAAGAGAAGTTTCCTTGATGGAGGGTAAATCCTTCACTTATCTGTGGGTATAAGGAGAGATACTTAGAAGGTAGTTAGGGATTATGCTGGTTTAGTAAGATGGTGATTGTAGGTTCCCCTCTGAGATCTATGACTTTATTAGGCCTGGGTAGTTGGCTAGATTTCTAGTACTGAGGATGGATGATTTCCCTCTTATCAATCAGGCCTTTAGTACAATGAGAGAGCTGTTGGTTACCGCCAAGGTGTGTGTGGCACCACTGCAGCCTCAGTGTTGTTGTGCAGTGTTAGCTGTTGTGGTGGTTTGTAGGCATCATAAGTAGGCAGGGGTGTTGTTTGTTTTCTGTTTTGGAAGCTTGCTTGGTGCCTTTTGGTACCATTGAATACAGCACTCAGGGAGAGGGCTTTCAGGTCAGTTCCAGCTCAGGGGCTTTGGGCCATGAGTTTGAGGTGCATGGCGTCTTCAGCAGCAGGGACTTACCTTCCACCTCTTGAGGGCAACAAGGGTAATAGCAATAGCCTATGATGTTTTGGGAGTCTCTTGGACAACCCTGACCAACAACTCAAGAAGTGGATTCTCGTGCCTGGTGTTGGGGGTTGTTTTGTTTGTTGTTTGTTTGTTTTTTGATGGTCTTTGGTTCTTGGAGAAGGATGAGAAATTTTAATTTATTATTTTTTTCTTCTCATAATTTTTTCATTGATTCTTTGGGAATTTCACATCATGTACCCCAATCCCACTCATTTCCCAGTCCTTCCATGTCTGCCTTCCCCCTCTTATAGCCTCCCCGCAAAAAGAAAATTAAAAAAAAAATTCATTTCGCTCCTTTGTCTTTCCTGCCTCTCCATCATATATTAATTTATTGTAGTGGCCTTGGGAGCTGCAGTATGTCATGAAGTATTTTCTTTTGCCAAAACAGCTTTACTTGCAAATATTCATGGCAATGAGTTGTTGGTCTGGTTCGAGGCCTCTGGCTCCTGTTACACCATCAATACTGAACCCTCACCAAAACTCCTCTCAGATATCCTGCTGTTGCCCCAGTCATGGTGATCCTGCGGCCATGGTTCAGGTCCCTTCATGAACTCCAGCAGGTCATAGATGGGGTAGATATTGGGGTGGGCCAACTCAGAGCCCTGCCAACTCAGAGCCCTGGATGTGGGCCTGGGTTGTAGCTGAGCTGGTCAGTCCAGGCTCCACCAGGACTGGCCCTCTCAGACAAAGGTCAGGACCAGCTCTCCCATGCCCACACCATCGGGACCAGCTCTCCCATGTGCGGGGTGAGGGGTGGGGCCAGCTCTCCTGTTGTGGTGGCCAGTGGGGGGAGGGAACAGTTCTCCAAGGGCCATCCCAGGTTGAAGCCAGCTTTTCTGCACCCACACCATTAGGACTAGTTCTCCCAAGAGGGGGGGGATTTTAATTTAGATGATATATGTATATTTATATACAGGCTGTGTGTTATAGGTTTCTTCAGTTAGTACTATGATTACTTAGGACCTTTTTACACATCCTTAGTATTATTTTACCCTCCTTTCTCCTTCTATATCTGTCTCCTACCCCTAATTATTTCCCTTTCCCCCCCCCCCCCGAGCAGATCACTCATATCCTGCTATTCCCCTCTACTGCTCCCCTACCTCTTTGCTGGCAATGGTCCTTTTTCACTTTCCTTGTTTCTGCAGTTACTATGGGATGTGCACTCACATCTGAAGATTGGGAGCTAAAAGCCCCCAGTAAGAGAGAACATTTAAATCTTTTGGGGTCTGGGTTACTTCACTTAAGTATGATCTTTTCTATCTCTATCCATTTGTCTGCAAAGTTCATGATTTCTTTTTTCTTTACAGCTGAATACTACTCCATAGTGTATATGGACCACATTTTCGTCATCCATCTGTAGGCTGAAGAACATTTAGGTCGCTTCTGTTTCCTAGCTAGTGTGAGGAGAGCAGCAATGAGCATGGCTGAACAGGTGTCTGTGGAGCAGGATGTCAAGCCCTTTGGATGTATGCTTTGCTGGCCTTTGCCATTCTAATGGGGTAAGATGAAATCTCCAAGTTGTTTTGATTTGCATTTCCCTAATTGCTAGCAATGGATGAACAATTTTTGAGATATTTCTTAGTCTTTTTCCCCTTCTTTTAAGAACTTTTTTTTTCAGGCCTCAGGCTCACTTTTTGAATGGGTATTTTATTTTTTTTGTATTTGTTTGTTTTACTTACTTTTTAAATTCTTTGTATATTCTGGATATCAATACTTTATCAGATGTATAGCTGGCAAAGATTCTCTCCCATTCTGTGGAGTTCCTCACTACCTGATTTCTTTCTTTTTTCCTTTCTTTTTTTCTTTCTTTCTTTCCTTCTTTCTTTCTTTCTTTCTTTCTTTCTTTCTTTCTTTCTTTCTTTCTTTCTTTCTTTCTTTCTTTCTCTCTTCTTTAAGTAAATAGAATAAACTTTTTATTCTTATTTATTCTTTATTTATTTAACTTATTTTTTGATTCTTTGTATATTCTGGATATCAATACTTTATTAGATGTATAGCTGGCAAGGATTCTCTCCCATTCTGTGGAGTTCCTCATTACCCAGTTGACTGTTTCTTTAGCTGTACTTTTTATTTTTATCACGTCCCATTTGTCAACTGCTAGTCTTACTTCTTGGTCAAATGGAGTCCTTTTCAGAAAGCCCTTTCCTACATCTATATCGTGTAAGGTACGGCCTATTTTTTTTCTGGCAGTTTCAGGTTTCACTTTTATGTCTCTGATCCATTGGAGTGAGTTTTTGTGCAAGGCAATAGATATGGATCTAATTTCTTCTTGTGCATGTGAGCACCCAGTTTTCCCAGGACCACTTAGACAAGTAAAGATGCTTTCTCTTCTCCAGCATAGGTCTTTGGCCTCTTTGTCAGGTATCAGATCGCTAATGTTCTGTGTACTTATTTGGGCCTTCAATTATGTTCCTTTGATCTACACTGACACCCACTGTTAAGGCATCACTTTCCAACCCTTGTCCCGTAGGAGCATGGCCATCTGGTTATTCAAAATGCATTTGGTCCTACTTCAAGGGTGCTGATATTCCTTAGAAGTCCCAACATTGTTCAAAAGTGTAAGTGCAGAGTCCTTCTGAGAATCAGACAGTGTCTGAAGAGTGAGGCCCTATAACATCAAGAGCAAGTCACAGAGCTGTTTTCTTTTCTCTTCCTCCTGCCCTGCCCTGCTCTCCAAGACAGGATCCCTGTGTAGTCTCCTGTCACCGCCTCTCAAACGCTGGGATTTCAGGCTTGAGCTGCCTTGCCCATCTCAACCATGTACCTTTCTCTGTGCTGGGTAACATGCAAAATCCTCTCTCTCTCAATTGCTATTTTGAGTCAACTAATTATAGTAAACTAACTGCCTTCCTGTGCTGCAAAGCATTAGATGTTATTCCTCTCACTCTGCTTCATCTCTGTCTACCCACACCATTCCAGGAAGCGAAAGGAAACCTCACAACATTCAGCTCCATCCTGCATCTCCCACAAGCCTGTCCTATCTTCTCTGTATATGCTACCCACCCTTTAGTCACTTAATGGCTCCCTCAGTTACCTCAAGACTGCAGAGCTGGCACTACCTGTGGTCTCAGGTATCCACTTGAGTATTTGAAACAGACCTACCATAGACAAGAAGGGGTGAGCCTATCTTCCCAACTTGGCATTTCTCTTCCTTTCCCATTGCTCATCTCCAGCAATCATGGAGCCAAACAGCAGCCTGCAGAGGCTGAGGGTGGGCACAGCAGGGACTCATATTCACTTACTCCTGCTGGATCCTTTAGACCTTGGCTATGACTGCAAAGACCACACAGATAGCTTGGGCTTGTGGGTAGAGTAGGGTGGTTCTGAATTTTCTCTTTATTCACAGTATTTTCAATATGTACATAATGCTTAAGATACTCTTAGCTTAAAAAAAATTAACTTATATTTAGAATCTCAAGACAGTTGAGATTTCATGGTTATTGTGGTAAATAGAAAATAGCATTCATGAGTGTAGCTTGGGAAGATAGTAAAATCCCTAAGCGTTAAATTCTCCTTGTAGATCAGCTGTGGTATAGGTTTTAACTGGTTAGACAGCCGTAGTTAAGTACCAGCTTGGGTTTCAGGAGAGCACAGAGTACTTCCAGTCCTTATACCAGCACAGCAATGTTTAATATCTGTTGATTGTATACTGAGCCAAGTACTGAGCCAAGATTCCTTTCCATGATCTACTCAGCTTCTCCCTCCTGCCCCCCAAGAAACCAGCATTGGGGTAAGGCTTTACGGACACATGGTATCTTCTTTTCAGGTGAAAGCGAGTGTCAATAATAATGATATTCCAACTTTAAGAAGCTGATGTAGATAGAATTATAGGCTAAGAATATTCTTTGTGCTTCTCAATTCATAATAGAATGTATCTTTGTTACTCGGGTATCTTCTGATTGAGACAGTGGCCAAAGCTTGGTCCTAAGGAAGCTGCTTCCACCTAAGAATTCTCAGAGTGGCTTCAGGCATGGCTGCATCCAGTTGTCAATCATGTCCTAAGAGGTCTGTTTTCAACTCTTATCTCCTCTGTTATATCCTGCATTTTCTACCAATATGGGCTCTTCCCACATGGTGGCTCTAGGCTTACATCATGCTAGACTCCTTGGTAGAAGAGATACTCTTCTTTCTCATAGTTCCTTTGAAAGCCCAGGGGAAAGTGTTCATCGACCCCTTAAAGCCACATGCCTATCTTGAAGGTTATGGTCTTCACCAAGGCCCTGGAATATGGTCCTCTGATTGGCTATATCCAACTACCATCTGGGTATCCCCAGGTACTGACGGGCCAGGAGGAATCAACCTCACCTGAACCCTTAGTTGGTAGAGACGGATTTAAATGAGAAGCTGGACAGCAGAGAGCAAATGTTCAGTCCACCTGTGAGCACAGCAGCTTTGCTCTGCAGGTCAGAAGAAATGCAGAGGACAGCAGGGAACAGAACATTGTCAAATGTGCTGACGATGTTCGGGGAGGGGTTCCCACTGGCAGCCCCGAATACAATCAACCGGCTGCATTTGCCAACCCCAGCACCTGTCATATTTCATCTTCTTTTAAATAACTTCAGGGATATGAAAGTCATAAAAGCAAGCCCAGGTGAGGTCAGAAGTCACCAGCTCCTGTGTGCAGAGGGCTGTCACTTCTTGGCTCTTTACCCCGCCTCAAGTTTGCTTGGCCTTAGGGGGGCTGGGCAGAGCCCTAGCAAGTATCATTCAAATGAGAGCCGTGGGTCCAAGTAGCAATAAATCAGAACTGCTTGCCCACCCTCAGGATGCACTCAAAAAAGTACAGAAAAATTACCCTCTCTGTAATTGTTCTGTATTTCTTTGACCTCACAGCAGCTAAAGTTGGCTTTCAAAGCAAAACAATATCACAGTGCTGGGGAGCAACATTTTAATGAACACCATAGGGTTTACTGATGACTGTTAATGAGTGAAGAATGAGCGGCCTGCAGGAACCTCCTATCTATCTTTAGAAAGCTGCCCTGGATGATGGAGGCTGGAGGGCGATGGAGCCATCCCAGGCCTGCAAACGGAAAATACATCATGTGTTTAAGGTCAGGCAGAATGTGCACTTCAGGAGCTAACCAAAACTCATTTGTACCTTTGCTTGTGTCCTTTTCAATCAACAGCAGCCTTTAAAATCAAGATGCAGCAACTTCTGTCTATAAGTGTTGTTACGATTAAAGAAATGAAAATCAACAGACACTTTAATCTCTTTGCAGCCCTTCACCTGACTGATAGCGTGGTTTAGAGTCTGCTTGATGGGGAAGGTCCTTTAGTGCCAGAGTACTTCGTGTGTGTGTGTGTGTGTGTGTGTGTGTGTGTGTGTGTGTGTGTGTGTGTGTGCATGTGCGCATGTGCGTGTGTATGTGCTGGAGCTGGGGGTATACACCAGTATTTAAGGACCCACACATGAACAGGTTCACAGTCTCAGGGATGAAGAATAATTTTGCTATCCAAAGCTCTTTGTGCTAAACTGGGTGTGGTAGCACATGCCTGTTATGTTAGTGTTTGAGACACTGAGGCAGGTGAAATTCAGGCCTGTAATTTAATGTGGCCAGCTTATTTTCTTCTAGAAATAGGAATGTTCACTTTGTTAGCTTGTTAAAATGAAGAGCTGGCAAGATAACAGTCTATTGCGTGTAATAAATGACACAAATATTTTTTATTTTATTTTAAGACCATGGTCATTCCCAGTACTCTCTCCCTCCATCCTCCTGCCACCTGGGTGCATTTGGAATGAGCTAGAAACCTAGAGCAATGGAAACTCCCAGGAATCCACAAGGGTGACCCTAGCTAAGACTTATAGCAATAGGAGATATGGAGGCTAAACCAGCCATTTCCTGTAACCAGGCAAGACTTTCAGTGGAGGCTCTGGGACACCAACTCAGCCACAAACCCTTCGACCTACAATTTGTCCTGCCTACAAATGCGCTGGGGTCAAGACGGCACAGACATTGCTGGAGTGACCAGCTGATGACTGGCACAGGTGGAGGCCCTTACCCTGAGAGGGAGCTCACCCCTGAGCGCCAGGACCCAGAAGCGGGATACCCCAGAGTCCTAGGACAAAAACAAACAGTTCAATTGAGTGATTCCTAATGATATTCTGATAGACTGGTGCCTAGCCCCACTGTCATCAGAGACGCTTCCCCCAGCAACTGGTGGAAACAGATGCAGAGGCCTGCAGCCAAACATTAGGCAGAGCTCAGGGAATCTTACGGAAGAGGTGAGAAAGGATTGTGGGAACCAGTGAGGTCCAGGGCACCACAAGAAAACCAGCAGAACCAACTAACCTAGACTCATAGAGGCTCACAGAGACTGAGCTGACAACCACGGGGCCTGCATGGGACCATCCTAGGCCCTCTGCATATTTGTTACAGTTGTGTAGCTTGGTCTTCCTGTGGGACTACAAACAGTGAGAGTGGGGGATGTCTCTGACTCTGTTGCCTGATTTGGGGACCCATTCCTCCTGCCAGATTGCCTCTTCCATCCTTGGTGGAGGAGGGGGTGCCTGGTCTCATTGCAGCTTGATATACCATGGCTGGCTGATACCCATGGAACGCCTGCCTGTATCTGAAGAGAAACAGTGGAAGAGTAGATGGAGTGGGGTAGGGTGAATGGGGGGCAGAGGACTGGGGAGAGGGGAGGGAGGGGAAGCTTTGGTTAGGATGTAAAAACAAGAAAGAAAAAAAGACTATAGTTAGTACATAATGATCTGGCCCAAGGTATCTTGATACCAAGGCCTTCTTTCTCGACTGTGTCCAGACTATTTGGTTTTTTAAATATTGTCCAAGGGATTGTACCCATATGCATAAAAATGCATCTTTTGTTGTGAATGAGTAATATGTGGACAGAATGAAGAAATCAACCAGAGCAAGATTGCAATGAGAGATCAGTCACCTCGACCTCTTCTTGATGTGTGGTATGAGATGCACCCGTGCCAATGGGGCCAACCTTGCCTGACTCTGGCTCCGTGGGCCTGAATCTGTCTTGTCCTGGCAGCAGATAGGAGCATTGGTGTGAGAACAAGCTGGTTCCCTTGTCTGCATCTCTGGCCAGGGCAGAATTCCTACAACGGGTGGGGTAGGAGGAGTTTGGCATGTTTTTACCAGCATTTGGATGCCTCTCATCTCTCTTTTATACCCAGAGGAAGTGGCTCCCTGCTGCGGAGCTTCTAGCCTCTGCCACTGACTTAGGGTTAAACACCTTCAGAAAGTTTAGAACCTCTGTGCGATTAGTGAAACAAATCTACGTTTTGAAGCCATTTTTAAAAAAGCAAGAGGAATTCAAAAGACACATTTTAGCCAAGCGATTGCACAGGTGGGGCAAGGAAGAGCCCAGGGTGATGCTGTGGGCGGCAGCTGGCGCTAGAGGCTCTGCCTTCTGCTGTCAGCCCGGGACCACCACCTGCAGCCGCTCTCCCTCTGCGCCTGGAGAGCACTGAGCTAGCATGGTGGGTAGTGCTGTCCGCTCTGTCCTTCAGCTGCACCTGAGTGGTTCTCATCCCTGTTAGGACTCCCAGCTCACTCGGTCCTCATGCCAATGGTGTGTGGGTCCTTCCTTTCTGTCACCTTCCTCCAGGTTGGAGATTATCTTTTCAGTGTTCTGAAATGTTTGATGCTTTGATGGCGTCTCTTCAGCAGCACTTCATGTCTATTGATGGGACCTGACTGTATGACTATACGTATGCATGTGCTCATGTCAGACAGACAGACAGGCAGGCAGGCAGGCACACGCACATGCACACGCACACGCGCATGCACACACACACGCACACACATACACACACATGCATGCACACAGGGAGGGAGAGAGAGAGAGAGAGAGAGAGAGAGAGAGAGAGAGAGAGAGAGAAAGAGAGAGAGAGAGAAGACCTACAGATGGAGAGACACACAGAGACAGAAATGCAGAGAGAACAATGACAGTCTCCGCCCCCCCCCGCCCCCCCCCCGCCCCCCCCCCCCCCGCCCACACACACACACACAAACAGGCTTAGATTGAATGCGGCTTCCTTCTTCCCCCTGAATCAAATATCACATGCATTCTTCCCAAGCAGTAAACATGCACCTGCTCCATCTTTGCCGGCCACCGTTACACAACAGCCTATTGAATGGATGTGCTGCCATTCACTTCAACTGTCACGTCATTCTGAAAGAGGCTGTGCTGTCAGGATCTCAGGGGGGCCCCTGGGGGCCCCTCTCTTCATTTTATCAGGCCACATTCACTCCTCTCCTTTGGGCAGACAGTGTTGGGATACTGGAGCCTTGTGGATGGCAGTGCTGGGTGCTGGAGGCTATTTGCCAAGGAATGTGGGAGATGTCCTGGGAGCAGGGAGGTGGGGCCACACAGCCCAGGCTTTGAAGAACAATTGAGAACCTACTTCTGAAGGACTGAAGTGGGCCACTGACCCCTTAAAGCCACCCTGGACAGCCTCCTGGACAAATGACCGTGCTCCTAACAGCTCAGACCTTGTGGAATGGTTCAGTCCTTAGACTGTGACTTCTGATTAAAAACCGGTCCCTTGGCCCTTCTGTCTTCTTCCTTGATTCTGTGATCGTGCCCTTTGAGGGATCACTGGTCTCAGGGGTAAAGGGAAGGCAGGCAGGGCAACTGCAGCTAATTACT
Source organism: Peromyscus maniculatus bairdii (assembly GCF_049852395.1). Lineage (NCBI taxonomy): Eukaryota > Metazoa > Chordata > Mammalia > Rodentia > Cricetidae > Peromyscus > Peromyscus maniculatus. The sequence goes on along the minus strand of NC_134856.1, from coordinate 18,291,622 downwards.
GAGCCCTCTCTGATTGAGCCTGGGCAATAGAAGCAGCTTTTATTAACCTCACTCACAGCCTGTTAACAGTGGGAAATCTCTCCCCAGGTCCTGCCGTGGTTCTGGCTGGTTAGGATGACTGACAGGCCACTTATTACTCCTGTCTGCCCCTGCCTGGCCCCTCCAGAGGCTTTTATTAGCCCCTCCCCGGGGTGAGTTGGGGCTTGGCGAACGCTCTCCTTGAGGCAGCTTCAAGATTATGTTTTCTCACCTGAAATAACTGGCACATTTATTGTTTTTGAAAGAAAGAAAAATCTCATAATTGAAGTAAAAGAGGAATATGCTTCTGTTTTTCTGGAAGGGTGTCTTTGAGGCAGAGAGACAATTCCAGCACCCACTGGAGGGGACTGCATCTCTGCAGAAGAACCCAGTCCTTCAGCTACAACTCACTCATGGAGTGCTCCTCTGCTGCAGCCCCCATTGGGTAAACCGCCTACCTAATGGCTATGGAGAAAGTACTTGCAAATTGACACCTCATTGGGCAGAAAAGGCTCTTAAAATTCTGGAACATCATCATAGGCTTGTGCTTCTCCTAATGCAATAATGCTTCCCCAGGAAAAACACCCTGTGCACTCCGTCACAACCAAGGAGAGAATTGGACAGAGATGGTTTTCAGCAAATTGACAAACTGAGCTAAACTTTATTTAATTTAATTTCAAAAAGGATGGATCTGGAAATAACATTGCTGGTTTCACGTGCTGGAAAAATCGATGCTATGATTTTTTATCTTCTTCCTTCCTACTCCCTTGCCGGGCGGGTGTAATAAGTCATTTGGACTGGCCAAGCAAACAACTAGCCCCTGCCCCTCTGGGTTGGTGTGGCTAGCCTGGGGACCCAGCTCTGCCTTAAGCCAGCTGTTCCTGCATACCCTGGGCAGAGTCTCCCCTGTGTGAGGAGGATTGGCAGAAGCGCATCTCCCACTTCTCTGGACCACATTTGATTCTGAGTGCTTTATACTTACTGTTTGGGTAAACCCTTGCTACTTGCTGAGGTGGGGCGATTTTTGTGGGGGAAAAATCTCTTCACAGATGAAGAAAGTGGGGCTTTCAGAGGGAAAACCCTCACTCGGGTGACACATGCACTGTGCAAGGGACTGGGTGTGAATCCAGATAGCTTGATTTCAGAAGCAGAATTAGCAGGTGGGGAGAGCGAATGGCCAGCAGCCCCCAGCTTTCTGAGTGCTGTGAGACAAAGCTTTTCCTGGGGAGATGCTACACATGTCTTCTCACCCCTGAGAGGGAGCCGATGACAGACCAAAGAATGGATGCCACCAAAGTCCAATTTGGTGAACCATGAGTTTTATTGGAGTTATTTACAGGAATATGGATGAGGGGTCACTTACAGGATCAGAAATGATTCAAAAACGAGCTAGGGACCTAGAGCACCCTGCACGGCCTGCAGGTAGCCCAATGGCTGGACGGTGTCCTCTGTGTCCTCTCCAGGTGCCTCAGTTGGTCTGAGCCTCTTCCAGGCAGCTTGGCGGGTTTCTTCTTCTTACAGGCAGATGGTCTGGTCTCAGAATCTTTTTTTTTTTTTTTTCCAGCTTGGCTTGTTTGAGAGTCGTTTTTGCAGCTTTATTGCTTACTCTGGGAAAGGGGGCCTGGTGAATCTGGTCAGTTTTAGACACTTCCGGGAGCTATTTCAAGTTGTTTGCCTCCTTTCTTAAAAAGCTTCCCTGTGGGATGGAATGTTTCGATCTCCAAGGAAAACTGTTACATGTTACTGCCCAAGCCTTGTCCCGGTCATGGTCTGGGGTTCCAAATTTCTTCAAACAAGGTCCCTAACAAGAATGTATCACAGCAAAGCTTGGTGGTAAATGTCTGTGATCTCTGCTACTGGGGAGGCCAAGACCAGAGGATGGAGTCCTAGCTGAGTCACATGGAGTTCAAGGTCAGTCTGGGCAACTCAGTGAAACTTGGTCTCAAAATAAAAAGCCAAAGGAGGACTAGAGATGTGACTCAGTGGCAGAGGACTTGCCTAGCAGGCTTGAGGTCCTGGGTTCAATCCCTAACTAGTATCACATTTAAAAAGTTAAAAAGAAATTTAAGGAAGAAATTGCACAGAGAGAATCATGCCCCAGGCTGTAAAGCTGTGGCTAGGGAAGCCATAGGCCCTCCTGGAGAACCTATCGATGTTTCCTTGATAAACCATTGTGTTTTCAAGCCCTCTTCTAAATACTTATGATTAGATCAAAGATTTGTGCAGCTCTTGGCCTTGATTAGAGTCTCATTACGGAGGGTAGGGGTTAGTGTGGAGACTCTTAACTGTTCAAAATGCCAGGAGTAAGCAACTGTGAGTATTCAGTCATAGGCGGAATATCTATGTTATCACCTTCTCCAAGGCTCAGAGAACATGGAGTGAAAGGGGCCAGAAAGAACGTGGAAACGAGAGGATGTGTTGTGCAAGGCTGGCCTTTGGATGTGACCTGGCTGTCACACACGAACTCACAGCAGCTGTGACTGCTTTGCCAAGACCTCCACAAGATCAAGAACGTTAAAGATTTCATCATGGAGAGGGGAGGACTTCCTGACACCCCACTCTTGGCTGAGGAGCTAGGGATCCCTAATGGCTACTGAACGAGGGAGTGTCACTTTCCTGTGGGCAAGGACAGCCATCGGTAGGTCACCCATGCCATGTGAAGGACTCCATGCTCATGCACCTACACACAGCACCCATTGGGCTTGGTGGGTTAAAAGAAAATAAGAGACATGAAGTCAGAAAGAAGATGGGAGATATGATTGGGTGGGAGGAGTCAGAGGGGCTGGAGGAAGGCAATGGAGGATGGGTAGGACCAGAATACGGTGTATAAATTTATGAAGATTTTAAAAACAAAGAAAGGAATATAACTGGCAGAGTTATTCTTTGTGCAATGAAGAAATCTCTTGTTTGGGCAAAAGACTTGCCATTTGACAAAAATCTGCCTTCCTCCCCAGAGAAGCCCAGGGAGGCTGGAACTTCTCGGGGGTTCTTGGTCTCCAAGACAACCAAGGATGAGAAGAGCCTCCACTAGGCTTCAGGGGGGCCATACTCAGGCACAGCCCACCAGCTGAGGCCCGGGTCAGCCCACTGGACCGTGCTGAGGGGCCCAGCTCTGCTCCTTACTTCAGCAACTGGAGAGAACTCTCAGACATTGGGACCTCCAAACCACCCTCAGGGTTGAGAGTTTGGAAGCTGGCAGACATCAATCATGGAGAATCATGCTGCCAAGCGCCACTCTGGCTGCTTATCCCCATTGTCTGAGGAGCAGCATGTGAGGGCTGAGAGGACCCCTGCCTCTGCCTGGGCTGCCACACCACCTGGCTGCCACAGGTCAGGTTCCCCTGCTGCTTCCCTTCCAAGGGAAAGTCAGCTTGCTTTTAGAAACAACAGCGAAGCTGAGAGGAAGCATCCTCAATTCACTAATAATACCTCAGAAATGATTCCTCATATTTGAGGGGAACCACCTTTCTGAATGCCTGCTAGGAGGGAAAATGAAGGGGACCCAACAATACACGGGCCTTACCCACAGGACCGTGACCTCCATAGACGTGGCCAAGGAGGTTTTCTCTGATCTTTGGTTTTCCCTGCACAGAATAAGGTATCTGTAAATGAGGACATTTCTCTATTTCAAGACTACAAATGTAGTTTTGCTTCTTTTTTGATGCAGGATTCATTGTATAATGACCAAATCAGGGCAATTAGCAGCAATTTGATCACCTTAAACACTCATCATTCCGCCGTTGTGAGAATGTTCAAAATCCTCTTCCAATTATTTTAAAACATGCAATAAATACTGCTAATGGTTGTTACTCTACCCAGCTGCAGAGCACCAGAAGTCACCCCCCCTCACCCCCCCCATCTAACTCAGCCTTGAGCCCACTGAACCACATCCCACACTTTCTCTCCTCCATTCCTCAGCCGCTTGGCTCTCAACCTCTAGGACATCAACTTATTTTAATTTCAGAAATTGAGATCATGTGTTCCGTGCCTTTCTCCGCCTGAGTTATGTTGCTTAACACAGTGTCTTCCAGTTCCATCTGTGTTGCTGGAAATTTCTTCCTTCCTTACGGCCGAATAACAGTCTCCTTTGTGTAGATCTCTTGCCTTACCCATTCATCAGCTGGACTTAATTTGACTGGATCCTGCTATAGTATTTGAATGCAGTTTTCTCTTCAACAACTGACTTCAGGGATTGATCTAGTAACAGTGCTGCTGGATTATATGGCAGTTTTGTTTTTAGTCTTTGCGGGAACCCCAGATTTTCTGTAATGGCACCACCATGCTTGACTTGGTTGCTCAGACCTGTTCTCTTCCCCAGGGTCACTCACTGCCCGTTTTCTTTTGACTTCAAGGTGGAGAATATACTTCTTTTGACTCTGATTCCAGTTCAAACCTTGTCTTAATCTTTAAAGAGTATCTTTTTCATTGAATTTTGGCCTTTTTTAAACAAATTTATTTCTGGACCAAAGAAGTTATAAGAAAGGAAGGGAAGAAGGAAGAGAGAGAGAGAGAGAGAGAGAGAGAGAGAGAGAGAGAGAGAGAGAGAGAGAAGACTCAGGTTCCTCAGAGCAAAGTGTATGCTGCAGAATCCTGGCTGATACCCCACACCTTTGCAGCTGCCCAGCAAAGCCTGTTCCAGTCTCTTGGACGTGTGCCCTTCGTGACAGGTCCTCACTAGCCAAGCTGTTGGAGGCAGGATGCTTAGAGAGTCACATCCCTAAGTCAGCTGGTATCCATCTTCCTGGAGCTTAAACACAACACAGGGTATTTGTCTTTGGGGGCTATGGCACTTTTTATATTCAAGAAGTCACCCAATGGTCCAGTATGAAGCAGCATGAAAATAATTAATTTTTATCCAAGTAATATACACATGCGGCTAAAAATAATAGAGCCATCAGCTAGGCTGGCCTCGGAAAACAATAACATCCCATCTCCTCTCTCCTTTCTCTTGGTCCTCGGAGGCAGCCACTTTCATTTAGGGAAACTTTTAATTGAAGTATAACCCACAGATAGAAAACACACATACGTCCTAAGTATGTGCTTGATGGGTTTTAGAAAACCAATTCTCCTGTAAGCCAGATCGGGAAGTAGAGCGTTCTCAGCACCCCGAAAGCCGCCACTCACCCCCTCATAGCCAGAGGCTCGATCTCTGCCTCAATGGCTTTGCCCTTTGTCCCCACTGATAGGCATGTCACACGCTGCTCGGCAAGTGACTTGCTCCTACGACAGAAGGTTTGTCTTTTTTTTCTAGTGTCCTCTCCCCTTCCCGACTCTTCCAAGAATGACCAAGTCATCCCTTTCTTTTCCTCTACGTGTTAGTTGCCTGTGCGGATTCAGCCCCATTATAAAGCTCTGTGCTCTCTTTCATCCATCATAGAACACGGTTCATGGTAGAAATAAGCAGTAGCCTAGGATTTTAGATTCTCAATGTTATAACTCCTGTGCCGAGTTAGGAAGGGTTTTCTTAGAATCTGTAGCCATCTCATTCACTGTTATGATCTGAGTCTGTACCCCCAGCCTCAGTTCTGAAAGCTTATTCCTTATCTGGGGATGCCAGTTTTGGAAGGCTGTGGAGCCTTTAGGAGGTGGGGCCTGGTAGGCACAAGTCGGTCACTGGAGGGCGGGACTTTGAGGGTTGTACCAGTCGCTGGTTCCTGTGGTCCACTATACTTCCTATTTCAGTATGACACCAGGAGCCTCTGCCACACCCTCCAAATGTCATACATTCTTGGCCACACTGAGCTGGGACCAGAAACTGTGAACCCAAACCGTTCTTCTCTTAAGGGCTTTTTTTGGTTGCTTGGTTTTCCCTGTCTGTGATTGTGGACACAGTGACACAAAAGCAAGGACTATGCTCTTGTTCACATTTGTCCTCAGATGGGTGGAGGGCACCTGTGTGGACCAAGGCTACAGTATGAAGCCTCTCACTTTAGTGACACCAGGATAAAGCACACACGCATTGCTTGGATGGGTGGTATCCTTGTGCTCCGCATGATTAGAACCAACCCTGTTCTGAGTGTGTCTCCCTCAGAGCTCCTTTGAAACCCGGGCTTTCCCTCATAGACTCCTGAAGCCTGCCCTTTCCTTCAGAAACCACAAAGTCTGCTGCACCAACTGAGGGCCAGCCTTTCCTCTTGAGATGACATGTGCACCTGTGAGGGCAACATCAAGAGTCTATATATATGTTCCTTAAATGGAGGTGGTCATAAAGTCAGTAGCTAATTGACTTACGTCAGCACTCAGTTTGAGGAGAAGGGCGCTCTGAGTGAAAAATACAATATGGGAAGGGGCTTAATTTCTTTTGGATTACCCTTTACCAGGTAGCGTGTAATTGCATTAGTAATCGGAGTCCTTTGAGCAGAATCTCAAACAAAGGATTAGGGGGAAGGAAGATGGAAGAGTGCTGACTTCACAATAACTCACCGCCTTCCTAACCTGATTATATAAATAAATTCAAGCAATATTTTTCAAGACACGGGAGCTTGATCGTAAAGGCGCGAGGGGGCCCGGGGCCTCTGCATGGCCCCTGGTTGGCGGGCAGTAACGGATTGCTGCAGTAGTGAAGGGCAGTCCCCAGGTGGTGAAATATCCAATATCTCTGAATTATCTGTCAGCACTCAGAAATTATTGAAGCTGGGCTGACTTCTCCAGTGGGGGGCAGGAACATCTTGGCTTCATTTGGCTAAACAATGGGGTTAAAATGGAAACGCCCCTGCTGTGACCTCCCACCGGCCCTTTGGGTCACTCAGTGAGCTGTGGGCAATGGGGAGCCGTGCAGGGCTGCTCTGGACACTGCTACCTTCTTGACCCCCCAGCTAAGGCATCCCGAGCTGCATTTCAGGCTTGTATCTTTGTCCACAGGGGGTTGGCTAATCCTCCTGCTTTGCTCTCATCCACACAGACAAAGGAGGCAGGCTCACTCCTCCCTGGCTGAATGAAGCCTGCTCTGGGTGACGCATCAGACAGCAGTGACATGCTGTCCACATTGTTTGCCCAGAGCCTTTCAATTTCTGTTTTTACTTAAGCCACGGCCTGCTTTTGAGGCCTTAGTTATCTTGTTTCCATTTCACCATGGCTGGGCAGGAGAGACGGAACAAACCCCGTTCCTCACCCCCACCCGCTGCCCCAAAACCTCTCTGTCCAGCTGCTTAAGGCACTTTCAAAGCGTCTGAAAACAGCCTCCAAAATCCGGGTTATGGGGAGCTATGGACCCACAGGAGGTGCAGTGTGACACTAGAGACCCACCCAAGGGTGCCAGCAGGAAGGAAGCCATGAGAGTAGACTGCCCTGGGAGCAGACACTGCCAAAGGAGCCATTCGAGGCTCCCGTGAGCCTACTGGTTTCTACACTTAGTTTCCTCAACAGTGACTTGGGAATCATTGTCATTTTCTTATCTCGACGATTAAATGAAATGATGAATGGGACATGATTTTTGTATTTTGTACAAACTTGTTGAACATAAGCCGAGTTCCAATCAGATGACTTTCCTAAGCCCCAAAGAACTAGAAATTGTTCTGGCTGTGTTCATCCAATTGCCCATCTGGAATGTTCTCTCTTCCCTCACCTAGTTGACTGCCATATGGCCCTCTTGGGTTGTTCTTTGCATTTCCTTGGTCTTCATGCAACTGATTTCTAGTAGCTTTTCCACCTATGACCTTTATTTGGTGTGGTGGCCCTGAACCCAGCAACAACTACCATATTCATGGGACAAGGCTCTGCACCAGATACAGGGATGTAGGAAGCCCTGAGTGAGTGAAGTCCTGGGTGAATGTGTGTTGTATGGAATTTGTTAGAACGGTTTACAGGCTGTGATCTAGATAGTCCAACATTGGCTGTCTACCAACAGAAGGTCCAAGAATCCAGTAGTTGTTCAGTCTACAAGGCTGGATGTCTCAGCTGGTCTTCAGTAGACAATGGAATCCTGAAGAAGTAGGCTCTAATGCCAGTAAAGGAAGGGCAAGAGCAAGCAGGCAAAGAGAGAGAGAGAGAGAGAGAGAGAGAGAGAGAGAGAGAGAGAGAGAGAGAGAGAGAGCGCTTCCTTCTTCCGTGTCCTTTATACGTAGAAGGTGTGGCCCAGATTAAAGGTGAATCTTCCCACCTCAAAAGATCTGGTTTAAGGGTGTGTCTTCCCACCTCAAAGATCCAGATTAAATTAAATAATTTAATTAAGGAAAAATCACTCATAAGTATGCCCAGCCTGAGCCGGGCGGCGGTGGCACATGCCTTTAGTCCCAGCACTCGGGAGGCAGAGGCAGGCGGATCTCTGTGAATTCAAGCCCAGCCTGGACTACCAAGTGAGTTCCAGGAAAAGGCGCAAAGCTACACAGAGAAACCCTGTCTCGAAAAACCAAAAACAAAACAAAAAAAAGTATGCCCAGCCATTTGAGTTTTAGTTAATTACAGATGTAGTCAAGTTGGCGATCAAGAATAGCCATGACACCAGCTATTGGGTCATTTAGTAGTTTAAATTGGGCATCATGACCGAAGATCTTCTGTGCCTGGACTGCTATTGCATGATGCTAAGAGAAGAGTTGGGCCCTCTTTACATGTCATGCCCACATACTGTACTCTCTTTATTCATAGCCCAGCTCTGCTTAGATGGTGCTAGGGGTGGTGAGAAATGAAGAAACAAAGAGCAAGGCATGGCTCTCACCTTAAAGATACTCGCCATCTCTTAGGAGGTACTAAGCAAAAATACACATATTAAAATTTTTCTCATTTGTTTATTTCTATAACAAATATTTATCGATGTTCATTCCAGGCGCCTTGCTGGAGACTATGGGTAGGGGGCAGAGAAAGTTCCCAGGCATTGTGCAGTTTGCAGATTCAAACCACTTTTGAGTGTGTTGTCTGTCTGTCAGTCACCGAATCCTTGCCTTCCTGACTACCCAAGCCCTGATTCTCCTACGGTCGTGGTACTCCCGGTGGGCCAGTCCATGGCAGCAGTTCAGTGTGGTGGACGAGGAGGTGCTCAGAAAGATGTGCAGGCATGTGGGAGAACACTAAAGCAACAGACAGTGCATGGCTCGGAAGGGTGGCTCTTCCAAGGAGACAAAATCTAGCTGAGATCCCATAGGCAATTGAGCTGGCTAGAAAAGAGGTCAGAGGGGCACGTGGCAACCATGCAAGTGATTCAGTGCAGGCAGGCAGAACCAGGGAAGGACGGGCAGTGCTAACAGGAAGGCCGGTGGATCATCTAAATGAAATTTTGAGGCTGGGAGCATGGCTCAGGGACAACACCAAACAGCATCCTTGAGGGTTCATGTTTCATCCCGTCACTGAAAAACAGACAGTCTGGCGTGACTCTAAAAGGTAGGGATTATGGTTATCATGTCCACACTGAAGACAGGGAAATGAAGATCAGGGAGGCTGGGTGGCTTATCTGAGTCCCACTGCTAAGCAAGAGCTAGCTCTGAAACTTTGATCTACTCTGCCCCTGGTGGAGTGGGAAAGTATGTAAGAGGACACAGGCTTTGCTATCTGTCTCTGCCCACGATGAGCTGTGTGATGCTGGGCAAATTATTTAAATGCTCTATGACTATGATTCAGCCCCCAAATGACAACACTAACAGTATCTTCTCCAGGGGGTGGGTTCTTCTGAGGTTCAAATGAGTTAATATGTGCCAAGTATTCTCTAGACACACTAGCACATTATCAAGTGCAATCACCACTAGGTACCATTGCAACAATGGACTGAAAGAAGAGACAAACCAAAAACAAACAAAAGACACATTTCCTTTGGAGTCCATTGGAAAATAGGGCCAAGAGGTGCTGGCGAAGGAGAAGGAATCAGGGAAGAAGTGCCCTGTCCCTTACAGGGCTGGGGTCTGCGCCTTCGTGACCCCCTGAGCTTGGTCTCTGGATCCCTCTAAGCTGTCCACAGATGGGAGGGGACTCATGCTTCCTGGAGGAAGATTGGTTCTTCCCAAGAACATTATAGATTTTTTTTTAGCAGAGCTTCAGGAAGCCACATCCCAGAGCCCGCTGTATTGACTCCACCTGCTGGGACGTGTGGTTGCCAAGGGCAATGTAATCAGCTCCTTGCTTGTCCTTGTCCTGTGGCTCCCAAGGACTCTGCTCACAACCAAGCAGCTAAGCCCTCTCACTTCCTTCCCTGGAGGTGGGGGGGGGTACAGCTTAGCATCTGGTCCAGGCCTGGCGACTGAAGGGGCTCCTGAATTGGGCCTTCACAAGCAGCCCAGCAGCAGCGCTGGGGGGATTTGTGGGGATCGGTGAAGGACTATCTGGTCCCCAGTACATCTGGGCCTGCCACACCTAGGCAGTGGAGCCCTCAGCCCTAACTGGTTATTCCGTTGTGTGTGGCTTGACACACTTCTCTCCATATTCTGTGAACTGTGGTGGAGAGAATTTTGGGCGAACAGGAGGGTTGGTCAGGCTTGAGGGAGGGGCTTTTGGGGGCATGTGTCTAGATAGTTCAGAAGCTATGGAAGGGCCGAAGAGCAAGGGACAAGTGTGGAGGAAGTTAGACTAGTCCCTTTGTGTGCTGACGGTCTCCATCCAGTTTTCTATATTCCCAGACTGTTGGTGGGTTGTAGCAGGAGTCGCCATCATTTCGGAGGGGTAAGGTCAGAGGTCAGAGGTTTAGGCACTATTTTGTTGTTGTTGTTGTTGTTGTTGTTATTTTCGAGACAGGGTTTCTCTGTGTAGTTTTGGTGCCTTTCCCGGAACTCACTCTGTAGACTAGGCTGGCCTTGAACTCACAGAGATCTGCCTGGCTCTGCCTCCTGAGTGCTGGGATTAAAGGCATGTGCCACCACTGCCTGGCTAGGCACTATTTTTAATGCTGTCATTATGTTACTTGTAGACTGAAGTTTCTCTGTCCCACCCAGTCCTACCCAAGCAGCAACCATTTTTTTTTTAATAAAATAACCACTCAGAGGCTTAATATTAATTACACACTGTTTGGTCTATGGCTCAAGCTTATTGCTACCTAGCCTTACACCTTAACCCATTTCTATTAATCTATGTACTGCCATGTGTCTCCTGGATTTACCTGTGTTCTATTACATCTTGCTCTCCTGGCAGTTTGCAGCATCTCCTCTACTCTGCCTTTCTTCTCCCTATATCTCCAGCCTGGCTCTATCCTGTGTTGCCATAGGCCAAAACAGCTTCTTTATTAACTAATAGTTGCAACACATATTCACAGTGTACAGAAAGACCATTGGACAGCAGTTACTCTGTGATCTTGAGACTTTACATCCACCCCTAGAACTGAGGGTGTTTCCATGTTCCCCATACCATAGGACCTGGGAGTACAGGGAGAGGTAGGTTCTGTAAGGAAGATTGGTATGTCTTTATCAGAGGCTACCACACACACACAGACACACAGACACACACACAGACACACACACACACACACAGACAGACACACACACAGACACAGACACAGACAGACAAACACACACACACAGACACACAGACACACACACACACACACACAGACAGACACACACACAGACACAGACACAGACAGACAAACACACACACAGACACACAGACACAGACACAGACACACACACACACACACACACACACACACACACACACACACGTTTGCTCAGTGGCTTCTGTTCCTGTGATTCTTTCTAACCTCTTTACAAAAGCTGTTCCCTGTAATAGTAATGGGCCAGTACACTGTGGCAACCAGGATTCACACATCAAGCCTGGGGCTAGGTATTCTTATGGCCTAAAGAAAGGTTCTTAATATTCCTCAGAACCTTGCCATGTCCAGATACTATTACAAAAGGAGAGCAGGAAAAAAAAAAAGGAAAAGTCCATTGATAACTCATCTATTCATACACTGTCAAGTGTTCACATGAGCTGCTTCTTTGGTTGGCTGTGGGAATGTGGAGTCAGGTTTGGTTTCTTTTATGCTGACGTAGCAAACTTCCCCTAGGTACCACAATTTCAAGCAACAAGAGCTGATCGCTGGCCATGTTGTATACTTACCACAGACTGGTTGGTGGTTGTTGCTAATGCTTCCTGTGGTGCCAAGTTCATGCATGGCTATAGTCTTTGTGCCAAAGGAAAGAGAGCTGGCAAGGCACACAGTGGGCCTTAGAGATGTGAGTGGGGTGAGGAGGGCTAGGTCTGGAAAGGTAGAGGGGGGTCACTAACATCTGGAAGAGTATCCCCTAAAGGTCCACAGCTTAAAGGTTTGAGCCCCAGAATTGTAATATCAGAGATGGTGGCACCATTAGGACATGAGGCCTGCTGGGAAGTCCTTAGATTGCTGGGAACTGTGGGACCTTGGCCTCTCATTCTCTTTTCTGCTTTCTGATTGATGAGGCTTGGCTCTGCCGAATACTTCAGTCAGGATACGTGACCCTTATCTGAGGCTACGCTGGAGCCTTCAGAACCATGAGGCGTTTTGGTGATAGACCTTTCCAGAATTGTCCTTACCTCTAGCATTAAACTTGAACTTTCCCCTCTGGGCATCCATCATCATAGCAGGACTTATTTGGGACAGGCCCATGGTCCTGAGCCTCTCTGGTCCAATTGTCTACATTACCACTTAGTGTGGTCTGACCTGGAAAATCAACACTACTGTCACGGAGCCATTTAGAAGAGCTAACTGCAACAGTACTTAGTCTGGATTTAAGCGATCACCACCCCGAAATAATTAAGTGCCAAGTGGTTATTAAACAATACATTCACAGAATTCTGACAACTGTTAAGGGGAGCTGTCCCCTCCCTCCTACAGTGAACATTCCCTAGTAAATACACTTGTAATACTCCGCTGGCTTTTAATTAACCCAGCTCGCCTATAAGCCCATTTATCTTCTCAAAAGAAGGCTGTTCCATGTGCAATACGTGTCAATAGATAATTAAAATGTTTCTCTTAGAGAATGAGCAGGGAGAGGTGATCTATGCATCTCAGAACCTGATTACTAAAATGCTATTTATTGAGGCTCAACACTTGTTACTTTGTGACTGTTTAGCCATCCTGTCTCTTTGATACCAAAATTAAATAAACGTCGCAGACAGAATGTGTAATGTTAGCAAATCTCTCGGGTCATAATTAAATAGTGCAAGTGACAAACATTGGATTCTTGTTTAGGAAACAAACATCACTATGTGGCTTTCAAAACCAGGCGTCAAGAGGGTGTGTCCTTGGTCTTCCTTTGTTCTTCCAGGGACAGCCCAGTGGAGTCGCTGTTCCCATGCAGAGGTTTCCTACTATCCGCGGCAGGGCTTTTGCTAGAAGCAACACAGAATGTGTTGAGAACCACAGAGTTAAAGACAATATAGAGCTGCTTTGGTAAGTGGAGACGTCTCCAAAATTAGCAGCTACCAGAAACCCTCAGCCAGCAGAGAGCTGTTGCCTGATGCCTCCTCCCTCCCTAGAGGAGAATCTCCCATTCCTAGAGCAGTTAGCCCTGTCCAGGGATCCCTCCCTGCTTCTCTGTACTTCATCCCAACGTGCCCTGAAGAAGCTCCCCGTTTGTATCCTGCCTGCAAGTTCCTCTACCATTGGCTCCAGTTATAAATTTTATATCCCCAAGGTTTTGGAAGTCTTAGCCCCAGGACGTGTGGATATGACCTGATTTGGAAATAAGATGATCAGGTTAATTTGATCAAGCTGAAATTTGATTATTAGGATGGGTCTTGATCTAACATGACCCATAATAGAAGAGGGAATTTGGAGACAGAGACAGATGCGCACAGGAGGAGTACTGTGAGAAGGTAAAGGCTTTGGTGGGCTATACACTGTGGCACAGGAATGTGTGGAAAGCCAGCCTGCTGCTGAAACTGAGGAAGAACAGGAACAGCATCCTCTCCCAGAGAGCCAGCCTGCTGCTGAAACTGAGGAAGAACAGGAACAGCATCCTCTCCCAGAGAGCCAGCCTGCTGCTGAAACTGAGGAAGAATAGGAACAGCATCCTCTCCCAGAGAGCCAGCCTGCTGCTGAAACTGAGGAAGAACAGGAACAGCATCCTCTCCCAGAGAGCCAGCCTGCTGCTGAAACTGAGGAAGAATAGGAACAGCATCCTCTCCCAGAGAGCCAGCCTGCCATACAGCTCAGCCCTTAGCCTCTAGAGCTCTAGGCATTTCTGCTGATGAACCACTTGCCTGCTGGTAGACCCCCGCTACAACAGGGCACAAACACACCCTGAGGAAGAGACTCACACCCTGGCCCTCTTGTCAGTCCTTGGTTTTGGAGGAAAACTTGGCCTATGGGTCTGAGGAGCCAGGGAAGGTCTTCTTCACTTGAGGCGATTGAGTGGACTCACACTTGACCACAGGCCACCAGAGGATTTATCCCTTCCTTTTAATGTTCCATTTTTGTGTTTACTTTACCATGATCAAAGGGATGACATTGAGAAGGAGTTCACATTCAGTCCATTTTGACTGGTGGGTGTGAGCAGGACACATGTGTCTGCTGAGTGCCCCTTCCTGGTGGAATGCTTGTTTAGCACAGAATACAAAAACAAAAACAAACAAACAAAAAAAAAAAAAAAACAACAACCAGAACAGGTTTTAGCAAGATGTGGTGGTACACAGCTCTATTCCCAGCCTGGGGGGTTGGGGATGGGTGCTGAGGCAGGTGGATTTTGAGTCTTAGGTTACAAAGTGAGACCCTGTCTCAAACAAAGCAAACGCAAACAACAAAGCAGACCAGTGGCCAGTCATGGGTGAGTAGAAGGGATCCTTCTGACATCCGTTGAAGGAAAGAAATGAGTGATGGGGTTTTTAAACTCAGATAAGAAATCTCGAGAACGTTAAACAAGATTCAGCAAACAAAAGATCACAAAGATAGTGTCCTGGCACTTGCGCAGAGCCCTACCTAATTTATTATTTATGACATCATCACATGTATCGTGATTTGTAACGCTCTGACTTCCCTCAGGAAGGTCTCCCTTGTCTTGCCGGAGTCCTCTGCCCAGCCTGCCTGTCCACACTGAGGTCACAGGAAGGAAGGAAGAATCTTCTGCGAGGAGGGGGATTACAGCCAGCCTGGGTGGGACCTGTACCCTGGCCCCAGAAATAGTCTTTATTAATAACTGAAGGTATTCCATCCTGAGAGTAGCAGGTGAGCTGGTCAGGAGGAGGCAGGAAGACAGGTCTCAGGAGAAACCTACAGAAGCAGGGTGCTGGAGAAGCAGAGGACCAAAGAGCTGGCTGGAAGGGATAATGAGAAGAGAAGGTTGGAAACAGAACAGCAGGGCTAAACCAAGCGCAAGCCAGCATGGACAAAGACCAACAAAATTGCAATTCTGTCATACATGATACTTTCACTGTTTAGGGCTTTGTTTAGACATGATCTAATCTGCAGTTAAAGAAAATGTCTGCCTCCTTTACAGGGAGGTATTTGAGACACTGTTACAGATGCTGAAGGAAACTGGGCTCTTCCACCAGGGCAGGCGTGGTTGGGGTTCCTGCAACACCAACCTTCAGGTTGTAACTGGGTGTTAGCCGCTAACACACACATGTGCTTTGGTCCCTTCCTCCTGGAAAGTGAGAGCAAGGCTCCCCCCGATACCCCCCCCCCCCCCCCCCGCCTCAACAGATGTTCACTGTGCCCCGCAACTGCCTTGATTCCAGGAGAGGGGAGAAAGAATGCAAGAAAGGGCTCTAGAGGCCTCTCCTCCTCTCCTCCCTGTTACCATAGAATCTCGTTTCCTTGGTTACGGGTGGCCAAGGAAAGGACACTGGGCAAGTGCAGGATTTTGATGGAGCTCTCTACAGAGAGATGTCAGTGAGGACCTGGTCTCCTCTTACAGAATTCTCACACTGAGAGGTGGCTCAGCAATGGGAGTGGGAGAAATAGGTGGTGCTCTGGGCAGTTCCAATTTAGAAATTTCATCTCCACTGACAGCAATCAGGCTCTTCAAGATGACCCCAAGGTATCAAGGCCTTACCCATCTTTCACATGCCGGCAATCTGGAATGGGCAGGAAGACTGTGATGATAATTAAATAATTTCTGCAACACTGCATTTACCTGCACCCCCTGGGGTTGGCTCCCTGGCCCTGGACTACTATTTCCTCTGATAGCTGCGCCTCTGTAGGAGATGCATTTGGTGTCAGCCTTGACCTTTCCCTGGAGGCCACACTAGACCCATGAAATCTCTCCACAAAGCTCTGTATTTGTTTGTTTTGTGAGACAGGATTTCACTATGTAGTTCAGGCTGACCTTAAACTTTCAATTCTCCTGCCTTCACTCTGATTGCTGAGATTACAGGCATGTTAGCACAATGCCAGGTATTTTAAGTTTTTTAGATGGTTGAACGCTGCCTTTTAAGGGTTAACCAATAATCTCCTCAATAAGAGTATCTTGTATTGTCCACCCACATGCCAGAGCTGCAGAAACATTTTATCATTTACTGTGCTGCCTGCTTTTCTAGTTTGCTTTTGCTGCTGTGAGAAGACACTGAGGATGAAATGGCTTACTTCTCCACATCACAGTCCATCACTGAGGGACGTCTGGGCAGGGATTCAGACAGACACCCAGGAAGAGCACTGCTTGCTAGCTCATTCCTTCTGGTTTGCTCAGCTACCTTTCTTATAGAGCCCAGGCTCACCTGCCTAGGGATGGCTCTGCCCACAGTGGGCTGGGCCCTTCCTATGTCAACTAGCAAGGAAGAAACTGCCTCACACACATGACTGGAGGCCAATGCGCTCTAAGCAATTTCCCAGCTGAGGTCTCTTTTTCTCATGTGGCTCTGGGCTGTGTCAAGCTGACAGCTGAAGTTAACTATAACACTCACTGATTATGGGATAGCAATCTGTCTCCTGTCTTCTCTACCTTTTACTTTTATTTCTTTTTCAGTAATGTATTATTTTTGGAGAAAGATAGTTTAAAAAGAAATTGATATGAAGGAACATATGATGAAAACATTCCCAGTACAAAGAACCTTGCTGCTCTTAACCTCCTGCCCCAGGTACCATCATCGTGTCTTTCTGAGAGCTGATGCAAACACAAGCATTTGTCTGTCTCTATCCCTCCTTCTGCCTCTGCCTCCCTTTTTCTCCCTGGAGCACAAATAAAACAATGCTATCCATACCATTTTGCTCACTATTGCTAAAAGCTCATCTACCTTGAAGATTCTCTTCATACCACTGTGTAGAGGGCGGCATCATCTTAAGCAGTTGTGGTGTACGCCACTCTATGGGGCTCCTTCTCTTATTCACCCTGGATCTCTGTCCACTGTGTGTTCCCTTTCGCCCTGGATCACTAAAGGCCCCTAGCATAGTGCAAGCATATACTTCCGAGAGTGAAATTTGTCATATACATTAATGAAAAGTCTTCACTATAAAGGAGATTTTATTTAGGACTTTAGGAATATGAAAAGGGCAACTGAGTAAGACATGACTGCATCCCCCAGTGAGACTTATGCTTCTGGCCAAGTGTCTTCATTCAGTAGACCTTCCTGGAGAAAATGGGCAGGGGGGCGGGGTCTGCATCACCAATGTCCTGCACACTGGAGGTGGCCTGCTGGGCATTTCCTGTGGCTGCGCATCCTTAGCTGGTGTTCTCTGAGGACTGTGCATTTGGGCCTGGCGTGTTCAAGTCCAGGGTCTAAATTTGTTCGTTTACTCTGTGTTTGGGGAATGGAGACAATGTGAAGGCTCCAGCAGGCAGCCGTCCCTGGGTGGCCTGGGTTTAGTTTACAGCTGCTACACACGATCCGAGGCTGGGCTCCTGGAAGACGCTGAAGGAGTCATCCAGCAGTTAGCCCCACACTTAGAGTCTCCTTCAAGCGGGTGGGCACCCCTGGAAACGGAAGTGTCTTCTCCCACTTCCTCTCTTTAAAGCTAATGGGTTAGGGTGACCCACGTGTACTAGAGTCCTTCTTGAGTCTTTTCCTGAATGTTGTCCTCACTCACACAAACAATGACGGCTTGCCCATTTTGAAAGCAATCATATCTAACCACTGCAAGGAGGCTGGGCTTGCCGGGGAGGCCACAAAAGAGTGGAGTGAGAACCACAGGAAGACTCCACGTCACGGCCGCTTCTAACTCAGTGTTAGCTGTCAAGTCTCCTGCCTCAACAACCCACTGTGTTAAGGTTGTGGAATGAGGGGGTGTCTTTCTCCAGTCAAGGTCTCTCTCACTTAACCCCAGAGTTCACCCATTTGGCTTGTCTAGCCAGTCAGCCTTTTCTGGCGGGTTCCCTGTCTCTACCTCTTGAGAAATGGGGTTACAGGTAAGCTGTCACATTGCCTGCCATTTATGTGGGTTCTGGGAATCTGTAGTCTGTGCCCACATGGGTGCTACTGCTCCACTTCTGAGCTTTCTCTCCAAGCCCTAAGTCTCGCTTTCTATTGAGAACATCTGGAAGGAGCCTTCTATTGAGAACATCTGGAAGGAGCCTTCTATTGAGAACAGCTGGAAGGAGCCTTCTATTGAGAACATCTGGAAGGAGCCTTCTATTGAGAACAGCTGGAAAGAGCGTGGACTCTTTCTATTTCTCTCTTCCGCTGCATTCTCTCCACGTACTGAAGTGTTTGAATGACGAATGTCCTCCAGAGTCTCAGCATTTGAACACTTGGTGCCCAGTTGGTGGCATTGTTTGGGGGAGGCTTGGGTGGTTCAGCCTTGCTGGAGGAAGTAATTCACTGGGGGTGGGCTTTCAGACTTGAATAGCCTCACCTACTTCCAGCCTGCTTTCTCCGCTTTGTGTTTATGATTCAAGGCATGCCCTCTCAGCTTCTTGCTCCAGCCGCTCCGCCTCCTCCTCCTGCCATGCTGCTGTCCCATTATGGACTCTCATCCCTCAGGAACTTTAAGCCAAAATAAATTCTTTCTTATATAAATTGCCTTGATCATGGTGTTCTTGTCACAGCAACAGAAAAGTAGCTAATACATACATATAGTCTCTCTGTGTGTATATACACACATATCCACACACATGTGCACATATACAGATACATATAAGGTGAATGAAGACATTTTTGGAACTAGAGTGGCGTTGACTTAGATAAACATGTTATTGCACCACCCTTCCATATGTCTGCGTAAGCGTATGAGATTGCCTCTGTACTTGTGTTTCTTGTATCCCTGTCTCGGTATCGCAGTTACACCGTCTTCACAAAAGGAGTTGGGAAATGCTACCTCTGCCTCTACTTTTTTTGAGAGTTTGCGTAAGATTGGTGTAATTTTGATAAACAAGCTATCTGGGTCTCCTAGCTTGTTTTCTGTTGCTTCAAAAACACCATGGACCAAAAGTGATGTAGGGAAGAAAGGGTTATTTGGCTTACACTTCCAAGTCACAATCCACCACAGAGAATTCAGATAAGAAGCTCAAACAGGGGCCATGGGGAAGGCTGCTTGCACGTTCACTCTCTGCTTGCTCCCATGTTCACACCTCTCTAGCTCTCTTGCCCAGTGCAGTCTTACCCGCCTAGAGATGGTTCCACCCACAGTGGACTGGGTCCTCCCATACCAAGCACTGATCAGTCAGACATGGCCACAGACCCAAGTGATCGAGGCAATTCCTTGGCTGAGAGTCCGTGACTTTAGGATCTGTCAAGTTTTCTATAAGAACTAACCAGTACACTGAACTTAGTTAGAGCTTTGAGGGAGGTTGTATTTTGTTTTCCTGTCTGGGGATTTGGAGTTGGTTTTTTTTTTTTTTTTTTTGAGACAAGGTCTCAGTCTGTAGCTCAGGCTGATCTTGAATTTGCTGTGTAGCCCAGTCTGGCCTCACACTCCACAGATCCTCTTGCTTTGGCCTCCCAAGTACCTGGCCTGTGGGAAAGTTTTAAAAATTCAATTTCTTTGTTAGGTATTAGATTATCATCATTTTATATTTCTTCTTCTATGAGTTTTGATGTTTTTGAGATTTTATTTATTTTTATTTTATGTGTATGGTATTTTGCCTTCATGGGCTATGCATCACATATATGTAGTACCCATGGAAGCCAGAAGAAGGTGTCAGATCTTCTAGAAATAGAGTTACAGATGGTTGTGAACCTCCATGTGGGTGCTGGGAACCAAACCTGAGTTCTCTGGAAGAGCAGTCAGTGCTCTTAACTGCTGAGCCATCTCTCCAGCCCAAACTTTGGATAATTCTTATCTTTCAAGGAATTTGTGTGTTTCCACTATTAGTTTCTTTTGTTTTGTTTTTAAACAACTTTCACATTATAGTCTAAACTAATCTCAAACTTGTGATTTTCTTGCCTTAGCCTCCCCTGTGCTTAGACCACAGGTGTGTGCCCCCATTAGGTTGTCTCTATGCTTTTAAATTTATTCTGTAACTAATAATATTCTTTTATTTATTTTCTGTAGGATCTATAGTAGTGTCCCTTCTGGCATGTATGGTTAATAGAGTTCATATTCATTCTCTCTGTCTCTCTTTCCTCCTACCCCCTCCTCTCTATCTTCACTAGAGATGTATCATATTTGTCTTTTAAAACAAGTGACTGCTGATGGTTTCAATGATTTAAATTTTTTTCTTCTTTTCCGATATAAACATTAGGAGTATGAATTTCCTCCTAAGTCCCACCTTAACAACATCTTACAAAGTCTGACATTACTTTTTCTACTATAATTTATTTCAGATACATTTCCTGCTTTCCCTTTTGAGTTATAAATTTTGACTCATAGACCCTTTAGAGTGTATTGTTTAGTTCCCAAATATTTGGGCAGTTTCCAAATATTTACTGAATAATTATTTTAAATTTGTTTTCCTGTGACCATGGCACAGATACAATGTGGTTTAACTCTACTTGATTTTGCTGAAGTTTTTTGTTTGTTTGTTTTTTCATGATCTGGCATATGGCTGCCCTGGTAAATGTTTAAAGGACTGTAACATTGTATCCTGGTTGCAGGGTTCTGTAAATGTCAGCCAGTCAAGCTGGTTGAGAGTGTTTTGCAAGGTTTTGTGCCTTTCCAGGTCTCTTGTCCACTAGTCTACTCATTACTGAGAGGGTTACCCTTTCTACCTGTAACTGTGGATTTCTCCTCTCATTTCCCTCAGGTTTTATTTGGTGTATTTTATTA
Source organism: Peromyscus maniculatus bairdii (assembly GCF_049852395.1). Lineage (NCBI taxonomy): Eukaryota > Metazoa > Chordata > Mammalia > Rodentia > Cricetidae > Peromyscus > Peromyscus maniculatus. The sequence continues at coordinate 18,270,636 of NC_134856.1, read as the reverse complement.
TCAGGCCAGGGTCACCTACATTTTGAACAGATACGTATTGGGGGCTTGGTTGCTATGATCATGGAGGAATTGCTTTTTGAGACAGTCTTTTAACACACAGCCCAGCCTGGCCTGAAACTCGTGGTCCTACTGCCTCAGCTACCCGAATGCTGGTTTGATGGCTGTATGCCTGGTATTAAGGAATGTTTTTAAGATGATGGGAATGTTCCGCATGTTGGTGGTTGATGACCAAGTACACATGCATGGGTGTGTGTGTCAGCATGCACAGAAATGACCGTGCACACATGCATGCGTGTGTGTGCCAGCATGCACAGAACCACAAGTCTCTGTGGGAGCTGTCTTGTGTGAAGGGAGAACAGGAAGTCTCAAGACTTGAATATGAGACAAGTCAGAGAGCCAGAGCTGTCAAGAATTGTGAGTCAGAGTGAGGTGCCAGGTCCCCCGGTGCTGTCTTGTCTTGGAGAACTCCAAGGCATGTCCAGCACAACACTGGCATTGCTGATTTGGCCAGGCTGATGGCTGTGTTTTTACTGCTTCCTCTAGTGATGTTTTGTTGCTATTAAAACAGTCTTCCAGGTCATCCCAGCACCTGCTCCTGAGGGTTAGGCTGCTTCTCTCTCTCTCTCTCTCTCTCTCTCTCTCTCTCTCTCTCTCTCTCTCTCCATTCTATGCTATAGCCCAGAGTTTGCACTGTGGTGACTGTGGCAGGGTGTGTAAGTCACCCGAGGAGACAAGAGTCAACCGTCACACGCCATCATCAGATGTCATCAAGCCTGTCCCATGTCCAGCACAGTAGTGGAGGCTATGTACTTCCAAGACTGAACTTTAGGTCTTTGCCCACCTCAGAGGGAGCCTGGCATATTAACAAAGTCAAGACTTGCTTGAAATAAGCAGTAAGTTGTATAAAGCAAGATTAAAATCCACAGCTAGACTGGATGTATTTACACAGGATGTCAGGAATCCAATGCCAGAGCAGTCTTGCATTTCTGCAGAGACCTGGATAGAAGATCCCCAAAGCAGAAACTGCTGGGAGGAAACACACACACACACACACACACACACACACACACACACACACACACACACACTTCCTTGAAGTCTGTGATTCCAGCAGAAATGATAAGTTAATAGCTTAATATTACTGCCCTGACCTTTAAATGCCTGCAGGTAAACAGCACTGAGTTTCCTGGAGAGAAGAAGTTCTCAGCTGGAACTGCACAGTCCCTAAGGACTAGCCCTGCAAGTCATACCACTGGCCTGACTTCAGTTGGATCATCAAGTCTCCTGTCAAGTAAGGTGGCCCCAGTGTTTACTGAGCACGCGTGGCAGTACAGGTATGGCTTAGCTCTTCAGGAAAGGCAGTGTACACAATAGAACAAGGACCAAGCACATGATTTCAGTTTGCCTCATCCTGCAAGCCTTCAGTCAGACTCCCAACTCTCCCATTTGAGCTGTGGAAACCATAGCAAGAAGCACCGCATCCATGTGCTTTCCCATCTATGAGACAAGCGGTATCATAACATCTTGTGTATATATGTAGTAGATGTGAGGAAGGACAATTCAGGCTCCAGCAATGGATTGCACCCAAGGTCTGCTGATCTTTCAGAAACATGCTTGTGATCAGGACCTGTTGGGCACGTTGTCACACTTGCTGATACTGGCAGGAAAGAGTCTCACTTTGGGATCTGCAGAAGACTCTTGAGATGAGAGCTGGCAGAAATTTGCTTGGGAATGCTCTTAGTACATCTGTAAGCAGTTGAAGAAGGCAGCCATGGAGGGAAGTTAACCTTGGCCCCATATCTGGAAACAGAGTGGCTTTCAGAAGTATCCCAGTTAGAGATGAGAGAGTGGCCTTTTTATCATCACACACACCAATCATTGGCCATGGATAAAGTGAGATCCTGGGCAAGTAGATCTCTGGAGCTGAGGGTGAATCCCCAGAAAGAACCCAGTTACTAGTCTCTGACAGCTGTGATTCCCAGTAGCCTAGACAAGGTGAATGTGTCCACCCCCATGATGAGACCTCCTCAGGACATCCAAGGAACACAACGGTGTGTCATACATTACATCAGGCTCTGAGTTTTGGCTTTTTCTCTTGCCTAACAAAGCTCCTATTGGGTGACCATGGGTAAATTGTGTTTCTCTTGGAGGCTATAGCTTCACTAAGATAAAATGAAGCCAGTGTTCTTAAGTCATTTCCAAGCCCAGAGCTATCAGAGAGTCTTCTCAGAGGAGGGAGAACTGAGCCTGTTCTCAGGGATGGCCAGGATTTGCATAAACAGAGCTGAGAAGGGAGAAGAGGAGTTCAGGTAGAACAGACTGGGATCGTCATCTGAAAATTGTTAGGACAGCAACCAGCACCACACGGACGGTGAGGCCCTGTGTGCCCTTCTCCACGTCCTTGTAAGTTGTCTTCTCATCCCTCCCCTTGTTGAGCAAGATTCCCCTGTCCCATCATGGTGATATTCAGATATTGACAGACAACCCAAGATGCCCTTATCTTTAGGGCAACTGAAAGGAGAGACACAGCCAAGGAAGGATTACAGATTTCAAGCCGTTAGTAGCTAAATTAGCAACTGAAACAAAGCTTTCTTTTTCTTTTAAAATTTTTAATTGACAGTAATCATACACAGTTGTAGGACATATGATGGGGTAAAATTATGTACTAATACTTAAGTGGATATATTTATCAGGGGCAGTGTGATGGTTTCAGTGCACTTTACGGAATGACGAAATATCATCAGCATGTCCCTCACCTTCTTGCAATGAAGACATTTAAAATTTACTCTTGGAGTGATGAAGAGTTCCCGAGGGACCCATGCAGACAAAACACAAGTAGATGCCTGAGAATTCATGGTGCAGACACCTTTCATGGTTTCTTTCCTTCATCTTCTTTGCCTTTATTCCCAGGAGGCCCAGGTACCCACATGCCCCAACAATCATGCCTTTGGGCAGGCGGACTAGAACAAAGACTTCAAGAGATGCTTCACCTTACACAGAACCTGGGCCGTTGGCAGACGCTGTCTGATGTATCATGTTCTTCTTGAGAAGTCAGTTTCCTGATCCACAGTAAGAACTTGGAATGGGAACATTGTCCTGAGAACGTTCTCTGGCCTGACTGAAAGCCTACCGGGGCTATTTGGTACAAACTTCCAAAATGTTTTAGTCAGTTTCTATTTTAATTGGCTTTGTTCAAACTAACATCTTCATTTCTTACAGAAAAAGGGTTTCTGTGAGAGCAGAAGGATCATGGATGCTTTGGGTTGCATTTTCTTACATTGTGTTAAAGTGTTCAAATGTATAGTTTTATAAAGATTGGCTACCCAAAGTTTTCTCAAAGAATATCTCTTGTTGGAAGTTATTGCCTACTCATTCCCAAATAGTTCACTATATAAAAATTTGAAAGATGTGGAAAAGAAGGAAAAAAATAAAATAAAGGGGGGCAGGGTCTCCTATGGTGCCACACCCCAGAGGTGAGTGTTTATAAAATGTTGAAGTATGATGCAGCTCCAGGTGCACTTGCTGCTCAAGTTATGATGTCCACATCCTGAGAACTCATCATAAGTGGAAGATACTTTGTCAGGATGCTTTGAAGACACCTATCTTACTGAAACCCCAGGCATGCTAAACAGTAACTGTGGGGGTCTTGTTTCCCTGGTGATTCGGGACTAACTGGGAGCCATGTCTTGCTGCCCAGCATCTCCCAAAAGCTGGCCTGCGTGCTGCTAGCCCAAGGAATGTATGGTTTTTATTGAATGTGCATCACTTTTGTGCCACTGGGATGTAAACACATTGTAAGTAGCCTCATTGTCTGGATAGATTTGTCTTCTTGTTTGTTTGTTTAAGACGGAGTATGTAGTCCTGTAGACCAGGCTAGCCTCAAACTCACCAAGATCTGCCTGCTTCTGCTTCTCAAGTGCTGAGATTAAAGGCATGCACCACCATGCCCAGGTAGATTTGCATTTTAAATAATAATCTCCATGGCAGGCACTGGCCTCCTGGGGTTTTCCCATGTCCCTAACTCCCCCTTTAGAAGGTGGTGTGGTGGCTGCAGGCCACCATACTTGCTTTGCCTGGTCCTCCTTTTGTTAAACAGGTTTAGTGAGTTCTTTTGTCTCCTTTACTATTGTGAATTGAAATTCACAATTGTGCATGCTAAGCAAGTGTTCTACCACTGAGCCTAGGGGAGCAAAGAAGACCTGTACCAGGAGCTATTGGTCCATAGTCTACCCAGTATGGCTTCCTGCAGGACTCCAGGCACAGCTTGTGGGATGGGAGGTAGATAAATAGCACCCCTGCATGTCTCAGAGCAGGGAGAAAGCCATGCAGGTATGAGATGAGTGAGCAGAGAGATATCTACCCCCACTTCCCCAGCATCTGGTAGGAGAGGCTTCAGATGTCTCTTCGATGGCTGTTTGGGTGTGGTTGGGGGCTGGAGACATGCGTATGAGTGTGTTCGTGGAAGGTCCAGGCAGAGGGGAGGGCAGTAACACTAGAAGAAAGGCAGGCCTGGGAGTCTCGGGGCCACCAGGTGCAGGCAGCTGTCCTCACTCTGAGCCATCTCTTGACCAGGCTCCCTAATGGTTAGGATGCTGGTTCTCTGGGCCTCTTTTTCTGGGCCTATTTTCCACATGCAAAGTGGAGATAAACAGTAGATAGTGACAGAGATCTGTCTACTACTGTGTGAGGAGCAGGTGGGCCTCTCCTGGAGGGACACAAAGCCTTGGCTCAAGCATCTGTGTGCTCCAAGCTCGGGTTCCACACTAGCCACTGAGCCTCCCGGGCCCAGTTTTCTTCCCAGGAGCCAGGTAACAGTCAGGCTAAGGACCACTGTTTTGATCAGAAGAACATGCAAGAAAGTAGAATTCAGACAGCAGGGCAGCTGAGATTAGCCCTACCCCCATTCCCAGCACAGAGAGGCCTCCTGCCCTGGCTAAGAACTCCGTCTCTCTCTACTACTCTCAACCAGCCATCTGAAGGAGGGGTACATCTGAGCAGATAAAATGCCGCTGAATGATGCCATAGTAACAGGACAAATACACCAGGAAAACACAAAGGAAGGCACTTGCCAGGCTGTAGCAGAGGCTGTTGTCCCCTGCAGTAGCTCCGAAAAGGTCAACTCAGCGTCCTACAGAAGATGTGACAGTCCACCAGCTGGGGTGTGGCTCAGTGGTAGAACACTTGCTCGGCATACATGAAGCCCTGGGTTCCATCCCCCACATCAAAATCAAACAGGCAAACAAACTCTAACAGGAAAAAAATCTTCCCAAACACACACACACACACACACACACACACACACACACACACACACACACACAACACACACAAATTGGATTACCAGGGCAAGCCTACCACTAACAATGCTGTGATGTCTACTTCAAAATGTGTAAAGAGGATGAATTTTATGTTAAGTGTTCTTTGAACAAACACACACACACACACACAGTCAGAAAAACAAAAGCAAAGAACCCATTGGGAGATGGTGATTGTCGTATCTGTATCGTGAGTGCCTATGTTCAGGCTCATCACGTGGTACACAGTACACAGAAATACCTGCTATCCTTTGTAGATCAATTATGCTTCAGTAAAGTTCTTGAGAAATGACCTCAATAGAGGCATTGTCTCTCTCGTGTTTAGAAGAATTCTCGGCCTGAAGGACTCCGAGTGGCCATCTTTGATGTTTCTTCTCCCTCTCACATCGTGCCATGGAAACCATTCCAAGAAGACAACTTTCCATCTCTTGTTTTCCAAATGGGATGAGGCTTGCCCTATTCCACTAAATGCCAGGAGGTCATAATGGAACACTCTGGCAGAGTCTTTAGTAGTTAGCTAATGCTAACTGGAATCAAATGTCGAAGGACAGGCCCTGGCTTCGTGCACAGCTGTGGTGCTCAGAGCTGGAGGAACGGAGTCAGCTTGTGTGGGGGCTAACCTGGAGCCTTCTCTGCTCAGGCTTAGGTCTCTTCTGAACAGCGCCAACCTTCTTCTAGCTACTGATGGGCTAATCATCTGAAGAAGAGAAGGTCAGAGGCCACCCTGGTTGGAGGCCTGGCTGCCTGAGCTGGGGTGCGGGCCATAGGCTCAGCAATAAACGCTTTCTGCTCCTGCTACTTTGCTGAAAAGACTCTTGACCCACAAGGAAGGAGCTGCATATGGTTAAAATCAAACATGTCAATCAGCAGTGAAGGTCTTTAGGACCAATCTGACGTTGAGTCAATGCCAGGGTCAAGGAATGGCCCGGTCATCCCAGCAAACCAGCCAGGCATCTGGGGCTGTGACTGCTAGCGTGAGAAAGGGCTCAGACAGACTAGGGCCTATGGCTAAGGAACCAATTGTTTTGTTTTAGTTTATAGACTGTAACACGAGAAAAGCATCCCCGACAGAGCTAGGACTGCCATTAATGAGTACTTCCTGTATGCACTACTTACAGTCACATTTTACCTGTTTCATCCCACTCATGCCCTGTAACAGCCCTCTGAGGGTTCCCATAGGATTTGGGACCTTGACTTCCAGACCACAGCTCAAGACAGCTCACATTGTACCCCTATGTCTCCCAGTAACCATTCTTCAAGGGCATTGGGGGCTCCCTTCTCAGAGGAACCTGATTCTGTATTCATCCGAGATACATAGTTGAGATGCCATTTCACATCCATCTAAGGAACATGGCTGAGTCACCTTTCCATGTCCATAAGAAGAACATAGCTGAAGCACTATTCCATACCCATCAAGATCTTGGTAGAGTCACTATTCCATGTCTATTAGACATTTCCCCCCCATTCCTTTTCCCCATTCTTATCTCAGCTCTGCGACCTCTAGGCTAGGCACACTGGCTGGAATTCTGCACTCTAGTGGGCCAAGTCCTTTTCTTCCTCAGAGCTCTCTGTGTGGTTCCTCTTGATGGGAATACTTGCCCTACCCATGCTTTCCTCCAATTGCCAGACCAAGTCCTATTTGCTGGAAAGTCTACCTTAAATATCTTTGGCTATGAGGACTCTTCTTAAGCCCTCATACTGCCCACAAATGAGCAATCTTAACTTACTCCTTTTTATGACACCTCATTTCATTTCCTCCACACCACAAACCCTAATTTGTTATTCTGATTTATCTGTGCTCCCTGTTTGCTTAACTCTTCCTATCTGATGGGCTATCGTGGTACCTACCACTTGCCACAGGATGCCCTTGACCCTGCTGGGTGTCAGACACAGAGCTGGGCTCCCTGGATATTTGTTAAATACACGATGGGTAGGAAGAACAGGCAGACAGGACCACCTGACGTCCCTAGTTTGTGAGGTTCGGCTTTGAATAAAAAGGCTGCGGAGGAAATCTGCTGAACTTTCTAAAACGCTGATCAAACTAGGTAGGAGTAACAATCAGATTTGGTGGTCTGAGTGGTGCATCGACTCATAGCTGTCAGCAGCTGCCAGGGATGCAGAAACTGACGCCAGGAGACCTTGAGTGACAGCCCAATGAGACATGGGCAAGAGGGAAGGTCGTCTCCAAGTTTGATTGTCTCATGAAAAAGAAAGTTATGCTGTTGAATTGCCTTAATTGGAGGAAAAATTCAGTCCACAAAGAGCAAGATTTGAAGGGCAAAGGGCCCCATCTTTTTGTCAGGGAAGAGAACGTTCTCGAAGTTTACACATGGATACAGCTAAACTGGACCTTCGGGGAGTTGTTTGAGAGCCCCTGCACAATAGAAAGCTGTTTAGTGAAGCCATTAGCTCCGTTATGATCCTCATTTATGATTTTATTTACTTAATAATTCAGTCTTTCAAGTCATGAATTTTTGAGAGAGACATTCAATTAGGAATTATGGATGCAGTTTGAAGAAATGCATAGCCTCACTTTGGAGAGTTGGGTGCCAACTTTCTTTTATGGGTGTGCCTGGATAGCGTCCAGAACATACTGAGGAAACAAATTTTAGCACTTATTTTTCCTTAATCCCTCAAAGCCTGGGAGTTCTGCCAGTTAGAAAAACCTTCCCATGTCCCCTCAACTCTAAGCATGGTGTTCTATTTGTCAGTCAAATAGACGGGGATACAGCCCAGCTGGCTCACCGGGAGAGACCTTTCCTACCATGCCACCCCCTCCAAGGGCTTCCTTGGGCTGCACAGAGGCTTTTAAGTGGACTTTCCTCCTAGTTTCTCCCAGTTTAGTCTTTCCCATGGAGATCCTCACAGCCTTCCTTGAACTCAAGTTTCCCGACTGGAGTAGATTCCCTCAGTGCTCCTCAGTGGCAGACAATGGGGAAGAATTCTAACAAAAAGAAATGACACTTATTAGTGGCTCATATTACCATGGAAAGCTAAGGAAGGAAGAGAAGGAGAGAGAGAGAGAGAGAGAGAGAGAGAGAGAGAGAGAGAGAGAGAGAGAGAGAGAAGGGGGTGAAGGAAGGGAAGGAGGTGAGAAATCCAGGCTCCATCTCCAGTGTAGTCAAATGGGAGCCAACTGTTGCTGGTATCTGCTTAGGCTAGCCCACCAAACCATGTCCAATGGAAAGCAATTCACTCTAAACAAAGCAAAGTACATCATCCAAAGAAAAGAAAACCTATTCTAGGTGGGTGGGGAAAATAAAACAACATCTATCGCTGCAATTGGGCAGGTCCTGGGTGTTAGGCCACCGAGGGATGGCTAAAGAGATGTATGCTGTTCAGCCTGGAAACCAGAAGACCTGCTGTCACAGGCTAGCCTTCAGTCCTGGAAGAGCTGTGGGCTGTGTTTATTGACAGCAAACAGAATCAGAAAGGTTGAGTCGTCTGCATGACGTCACACTGCAGGAAAACAGCTGGGTCACAGCCAGGTTTCCTTGACCCTGAAGAGCTCACTGGCACCAGGTTTTTCTCTCTTATTCTAAAGGGTGGAATTAATAACACTGGGTAGAAAAGCCAGGTGAGATTTGTTTGTTTTCATTTAAATTTTGCAGAGTTTTTTTTTTTTTTTTTGGTCTGTTTTTGGCATCCAGCATTCTCCAGCAGAATTCTTTGGAAAAGATGCTCTCCCTGGGATGGACATGGCTATTTTCATCTCTCTGCTCTCTTCCACCCCTTCTTCTGGCAGCCATGGGCTGATTTAGCTTTGCAGGTGTCGAGGATTTCCCTGGCTGCTGGTGCACCAGTGGTAACTAGAACAGACAGGTTCATCTGGTGGAGATTTGTCTGGGATGCTATGGAGGGGTTTCTTGAATAAGGAAGAAGCAGACTCCTGGGGTCTTTTCCTTCTCTGGGATTCAAGGAGTTTATGAAAGTTAAAAACATTCTACTGTGATTTAGATCCTTTTCTGATGTTTATAGAAGCAGAGATAGATAGATAGATAGATAGATAGATAGATAGATAGATAGATAGATAGATAGATAGATAGGTAGATAGATGGATAGAAAAATGATAGACAGACGGATGGACGGATGGATGGGCGGATGGGGATGGATAGATAGATAGATAGATAGATAGATAGATAGATAGATAGATAGATAGATAGATAGATCGACAGACAGACAGAGAAGCATGTGTTTGTATTAGTGGGAAATGTGATGTGGCTGGCTGGTCAGGCTCCCCTGCACCTTTGCTAAGAACACAGTCAAAGGAGGTATAAAATACAGGCAGCTTGGTCACACTCCTTCCTCAAAAAGACTGCCCTTAGCCACAGTCCCTTCCCTCACCCTTTCAGCACTATGTCTTATCCCACTTTTCCTTGTCCCAACTCTGGCCATACCTGATTAGACGAAGGTAGACCTGATGCAAATACACATTCAGAGTCTTCACTGAGCCAATCAGCTTCTCTTGAAGGTCATCCACAGGTCCTCAGATGTGTTCACACGCATAGCGGCTTTTCTCTTTCAATTGCACTTGAAAAAATCAGCCAGGTGTGTATTCTCTTGCATGACATGGGTCCCTATATCCCCCTTGTAATATTCAGTGCCTGGCTTCTGCAATCCATCTGGCCAGTAGGAGTTTGCATTCCTTGCGGGTTTTACAGCAGTTGATGTTTTTAAGCATGCATTTGCCAGGTATTCTTCCGAGTGCTCCTCATGAGTTCACTCATAGACTCCTCACACTGGCTTTATGACGCGAAACATTTGCTATTCCAGTTTTATAGAGCAGGAAGCTAAGATCACCCCAACTGGAAGCGGCAGAGTAGCAATAGGAACCTAGACCACCAGGCCCCAAGGCTTCAGGGTCTCGGTTGTTGTAGTGTGGGACTTCAACTACAAAGCAGCCCAAGCCACCACAGTGCTGACATTCTGGAAGGGCAAAAAGATGACATGTCAGAAGAAAATGGCAGGGTGTCCCCCAGTCAGAGGAGTAGAGGAGTGACAAGCTGTATCCTGAGAGACAGATGCATTCTTCTGCACCGACCCTCCAGTCCCAGACCCCTTAGGACCCAAGAGTCCCTAGCTTCCACTTGACTGTTCACTCCCTTCCCAATCCATGTTCTGACCTAGGTGATTCACATGCCTCTTACCTCAGTTTCCTCTGCTCGCCATTCTTCCCTGATGTACGGCTTCACCCAGGCTGGGTCAACAGCATCTCTCTCCAGCTAAGTCTAAGAGTCCAACCAGAGGAGAAGCCTTTTGTGTGCTAGAAGTTCCTTAAAGCAAGGAGGTACTGGAATATCTGAATCATCTTTGACTTCGAAAAATATTTCTAAGTACCCAGCCTAGGAAAGACATTGCTTTTTAGTGAGAATTTGCAGATGATTAATGTTTTGTTTTGTTTTGTTTTTGAAAAAATTAAGGCCTTGCTTCAGCTCACACCATTGGTAGCAAAAGCAAGAACGTCTGACCCCTAAACTGGTCCCAGGCAGAATAAGTTCCCAGACCACCTGCTGGATATCAAGATCGAAGTTTTTCCAGAGAGCTACGCAGTCTACAGCTGTGGCACCGTGGGCTTGTTGGTGTCATTTGCCAGGCAGGTGGCCAGTGTCACTGGCCAGCTTCTTTCCAGAGCTTTCTAGTCAATGAGAAAGCACACTTCCTCCTCATCCTCCACCCTGTGACACTGGCTTCTTCAGAATCTGGAAGGAGGCTGGCTTCCAGGACATGGAGGCAGAGAACAGGAATTTCTCACATGCTGCTTCTCCAAAGACTGGCACCATGACCTGCCTTAAATACCAGAGGCACGGTGGCCACCAGGCAGCCTTCCGGGGCTTATGGTGAAAATGCCCTCTGGAGCTGTCAACCTATGAAGAATGCCGGAAGCTGTTTTTATGCAAAGTCCAGCCTGTGAGGTATCAGATGGACCAGAAGGGGCCCTGCATTCCCAAACAAAGCCATTTCTCTCGAGATCTCCCTCTTATTTAAGGTGTTTGTGCAGGGTGAAGACACATTTATGTGAGGACTCTGGAAGTCCCCGGGACAGGTGGCTTAGAATACAGCATCTGAAATGAAAACCAAGGGTCTATCCAAACTGCACCCGGTCCTGTCGCTCTATCCCATTGGACAGACAGAAGACTAAGGCGCCGGACGGTTGACTCATGCTATCGTAGGAGTAGACTGTCTTAGCTCAGAGGCCTCCATCCAGACTCTTCAGTCTGTAGATGGTCTTACACAGCCCCCAGTTTCCCTTCCTCTCTGGCTCATCCTTCCTCTTTCGTTTGTCTACACCTCTAGCAGCCCATAAGACACCCCACTATGGGCTCTCTAAGTTGCCCCACACCCCTCTTTCCAAGCCCCGTGGCACTAGGGGTCCAAACCAGGTGACTGGAACATGACAGCTCAGACCCCCAGATTACTTTTCCATAATCTGCCTAAAACATTGGTGGTAGCTCTCTCCTCACCAACTTAGGTTATCTGTTCATTTCCTTTAGTTGAGCAAGTTGTGAGCATTTTTAGCGATACAGCCCTGCTCTGTGTCTTTAAGATGAAACAACAAAGAAGCCAAAGAAGATCCCTACCTTTCTAGTTCTAGGTACCTAAGTCCTTATTTGGGAGACAGACTACAGACAAGAATACAAACACCCACAGGAGCTACATTAGCAAGATGGAGGCGGTACCTCGAATGAGGGAGCTGGGAGAGGCAGCCTCAGACAGGAAGGACAGCATATTTCCATCACCAGATGGGCCTTAGTGCCACACTATAGGGTCCCCGAGCAGGGCATGCACAATCCTTCAGCCCCCAGGGCTCTCAGCCTGCTGATGGTCCTCCTGATTCCCCTTCCCTACACACACCCTCCCCCAGGGCAGCAGGGAGTCCTTAGGAGGAGAGAGAGTGAGCAGCCAGATTTAATAAACAAGGAGAGAAAGGTAGACTTAATTTAAGTCCACTGTCCCTGTCCCGAAGATTTGCAGCTCATCCTCCTTTCGGAAGGACCACTGGGTGGCTCTGGGAGGTGTCGTCAGTCCCCACCGCCCCAACATGATCAGTTGTCAACGGACCAGAAGGTCAGCATATAGCTCTCTTTTGTCATATGTCCAAGTTAGCCTCCGGGGTTTCCCAGTCCCCGGGTTCTCACCTTTGCATTCCTGGGCTCCATTTTGTAACTGTCTCCACTGACCTTCCACTAAGAGACATTTGCAAGCACGCTTCATTTATCCTCCAGGCTCCTGGGACCCAGGGGTTGCTCAGTCACTGGGGAGAGGTCTCTGGGGTGGGAGTTGCGTTTCTCTTCCCTGGGGACCTTACTCACCTTGCCCAGGAGCTCCTCGGTCTGGGAGTCAAGGTAATTGGGCTGTTACAGTCTCCCATTCTGGAGGACAAGTGGACGGATGGTACCCATTAGTGCTGTCCTCGGGGGTTTGGACCTGTGAGTCAGTGGACTAAAACCACTCACTCACCCACAGAAGCCACAGCTGCATTCAAACCAAGTCAGTGGGCTTTTTTCCCTCCCTCTCTCTTTAGATTTATGAACCAAACCAAGGTAATTTTCCATTTTCCCCAACATCAGCAGAAGACCCTTAATACCCACTGAGCCAGTTTGAACTTGTAATGAACTTGAAAACAGTCTGAAGCTTCTGAACCAGATCCTTAAAATAGTGTCTGAAATAAACCCAAACAACTATTGCTGCTGGGGCAGGCACAGTGTTTCCTCGGTCCCACTTCCGGCCCGTTTTTCAGACTGGACTCTATGCAGGTACCCAGGGCTTCCTTGTAAGGCCTTCTAAAGGATGCGAAGGTGCCGGATCTACATGACCCTGTGGACACCTGATACTTCATCCCCGCATAGTAACTTGGTGGCAGAAGTCTGCCATCTGCTCGTACCATGAAGACATGTCAGCCCTTTTGACTTCCTAGTGGCCCTTAGCCTGAGCTATAGATCAAAACTATCAGGGCACAAAGGAACCCATCAGACCAGCAGAGTGATTTGGTTCCCCATCATCAACCCAAATGGGCCACTGTGAACCCTGCTAAGGAAAGAGACAAGCTTACAGAGGCCTGGGCTGACTGCCGAGCTCCTGCTGGGCGGGGTGAACCTCGTCTATCTCTCACTCTCCCCTCAATCCCAGCCCATCTTTCCTGTTATCCAGCTGCCATATTCTTCTGCTGTAGTAAGGAAATTCGCGTCTTTTTGCTGTGACCAAACACTTGAGAAAAGAGAGCTAAAGAAAAAAAGGGTCATTTTAGAATCAGAAGCTCCAGGGGCTTATTCATGGTTGGCTGGCTGCATTGTGGTGGTCCAAAGGTGAGGCAGAACCTCACATTGGCGGTGTGGTGGAGGGGACTGCTTCTCCATGGCAGCCAGGAAGCAGTGTGAAGAGACCAGGATCCCAAAATGTTCTTTAAGGGAAGCCCCACCAGTGACTACTTCTACAACTAAGTGAAACATCCAAATGTCCACTCCACCATCAGCAGTGGATTAATCCATTGATGATGTTAGATCTCTCAAGGCATCATCTCTACTAAACGGGACTATATCTGCCTTCAGTACAGGAGTCCTTGGTGTGATTTCATTATTATTATTACCCAGCTGTAATAGCCACTAAGGTTTTGTGAGTTCAGAGTCCTGTGCTGTTCATCTGCCACCTCTAATGCCCATTAAGTGCTTGGCACAAAGTTGGTCACAATGAAGACTTGTTGGAGAGGTAATAAAAATGAATGAGTGAATAATAAGCAAATAATAGATGTGCAAGAACAGAAATTCCCCAGATGAGAGAAACTCAGGCCGGCTTCTCTCTCCTGTTCATAGCGGCACAATTGACTTTGAGAAGCACTAGGCTATTGCTTGGAGCCAAATACTGATCACACTATATTCTGCTTGATCTTGATGAATTATTTATCATGCATGTGCCTCCATTGCAGCATGTATAAAATAGGGCAACCAAAGCCCCTGTACTAGATCATACATGCTTTCTCCATGAACAGTGCCTGACACACCAGGGCCTCTCAAGTGTCCACCTGTGTTATCAGAAAGGAATTATCACCAGTGTGTCTGCTTCCTCAGTCACCGAGTTGAGGTTAAGCAAGTGCTGTGTTTATCATCCCAACATCTCTGGCTTTCTCTGTCCCCCAAACAGAGCTCTCTGCCTAGCTTGTTTTCAGAGTTAAAGGGTTACAGTCCATGTGGCAAGTGTCACATTAACTCTTTCATTCTGGTTGCCAGAGTCACATCTTCCCAGCAGCTCTCTCACGTCCCCCATGCTCGTTTGCTCTCACTGTCTCCCAGAACCATCTACTTGGCAAAGCCTTAACTCTCCAGTCTGTGTTTTTTTCCCAGGCACCTAATGTTGTCTGTCTCCTTGGCTGTTTCCTCTTCCTGAGTTGTCCTCTTGATTTGGCAGGAAGAGCAAGTGCTTTTCATCTGCTCTGCTAGCTCAGATAGCCTGCAGGGCTATAGTGAAGCCTCTAAGGCCATGTCTAGGGTCAGTGGGAAACAGCATCATTAATTGATTAGCCATGTCTGCCACTGACCCAGGAGGGAAGGCAGAGCGGCAAGTGTAGTCATTTCTACCCTTATTTGGGCAAAGGAACCACGATGACTCATCTTTACAGCTTTGCTATAAATCTTCGAGCAAAATCAAACGTAGGCTAAACTACAAAGTTAAATCATCTAATACAGTCTACCACAATTTGGACAGGTGCTAAAAAATGATTTCTTCTCACTCTGTCTTCTAGCCAGAGGGAACATCTATATCCCTCTGTCTTTGGGGAGATGGGAGGCCTTGGCAAAGAATATTCTTCCCTCTTTCTAGAAAGCACAGACTGCAATAGAAAAATATTTCCAGTTTAATCTAAAATCTGCCAAGAAAACCCAGGGATATGTTTGGCCAGAAGCAAAGCCAGGCGAAGCAAAGGTGAATGGCAGGTGAGGGCTAGCTAGACCAATCAGGTGCATGTTTGCTCACCTGCTCACGGCCTGGGTAGGATCACGTTCCCTCATCTCCTTACTTGGCATAAGATAGCCAGGTTAGGGTTGACTTACGCACAAAGACCTTACCAGTGCCCAGGCCTGGGCATATCCATGTCGCAGTTATGAGGCTTTTTCAGCCCAGGCTGGGGCCAACTGAGATTCTAGAATTGGCTCCTGTTGCATCTTCTCCCAGGTTCCCAGACTCCACCCCAGGTCTTGTGTTCAGGCCTGACTCTCAAGACCGTCCTGACTAGAAATCGTTCTTCTGCAAAGGGGTGCAGGCTCAGCAAAGCCCCTGAGGTCACAGGCCCTCTGCCCGACTGCTCCACTGTCAAGCTACTCCCTGAGTTCTGCCACCACTGATGACAGCCTCGTTTGTAACTGCAGTTGAAATGCCCGTTGTGGTCTGTCAGACCTTGCGCAGGCTCGTTAAGCCCTCTGCTCCTTAGTTTCCTCAACTTCAAGATGACCCACCAGACTAAGAATGCATCCATTATGTGTGCATTGCTGTGACCAAAACACCCGAGAGGACAGAGGTGGCCTGGCCCTTTGCCCTTGGCAAGCGTCATGATGGTAGAGGAGTTTTGTCACCTCCTAGCAGTCAGGCAGCAGAAAGGAAGAGAGAGCATCTGGAGCACAGAGAAGACGTAACCCCCTGCCATACACCCTGTGACCTCCTCAATTTCCTCAGCCTCCCCAGATAGCGCCGCCAGCTGGGGACCAAGCCTTCGGCACACAAGCCTTGTGGGGGGTCATTCCATGATCAAACACCAGCATTCTGCCCAAGCGCCTACCCCGCAGCCTTCTTTGGGTTATAAAATTTCACATGCCTGAAGCTTTTAGAATACAGCCAGGCAGGTGGTAGTCGATGAAAATTTTGTGGCTAGGAGGCTCCCGCCTGTCTTGCTTTGAGGTCAGTGATCAGGGCTGTAAAGAGCACTGAGGGACTGACGTTGATAAGGATGAGCCCCTTGCCCAAGGCTACTCCTGGCAGGGGTCCGAGCTGGATGGACATCCTGTCCTTTTCAAGGCCCTTGTCCAGGCCTGTGTGAGGCTACTTAGAACTCTTGGTACCTGACTCCACGTTACACTGGTGACTGACACTGTTTTGCCTCTTGACCCTCCACCCTCTACAAAGGATCTTAGGAATAGTCTTAAAACTTGACAGTTTCCAATTTGGACTGGAATATATAATTCTGTACACACACACACACACACACACACACACACACACACACACACCAAGTGTGTAGTGATGTCACTGAAGATGAACCATCTGTAGTCACTCTGAGACCATTCCCTTTCCTTGTGATATTACTTTGATTTTTGGTTGAGTACCACCCCTTGTAGCTGAAGAGCTTTGCTCTGGGTCCCGCCCAGCCCCTGCAGTCTCGCAGCTCACTTATAAAATAAACACACAGACGCTTATATTATTTAAACTGTTTGGCCTGATGGCTCAGGCTTTTAGCTAGCTGTTCTTATATCTTAAATTAACCCATTTTTATTCATCTATAAGTTGCCACGTGGCTCATGGCTTACCGGTATCTTAACATGTTGCTTCTCCTTACGACGGCTGCAGTGTCTCTCCCTGACTCTGCCTTTTTGTTCCCTTAATTCTCCTCTCTGCTAGTCCCGCCTATACTTCCTGCCTGGCTACTAGGCAAGGAGATGCAGCTGTCAGCCCCTCCCTTCCAAGCCTGGGCTCTAGGGCACCGTGACCAGCAGAGAGGGTTCTGGTGTTCAAGGTGTCCACTTTACCATAGGTTATACCAACTAGGAAAAAGTTCTCCATTCTCTGAGCCCTCAGACCACTATTTCTGCCTACCTTCTTTGGCCTCTATAATGCTAACACTCTATTTCTGGGCATTGGCGTTTTGCCTGCCTGTATGTCTGTGTGAGGGTGTCAAATCCCCTGGAACTGGAGTTATAGACAATTGTAATCCGCCATGTGAGTGCTGGGAATTGAACCCAGGTCCTCTGGAAGAGTAGCCAGTGCTCATAACCTCTGAGCCATCTCTCCAGCCCCGATGCTAATACTCTGCAAAGGCAGTTCACCACGCTTAGTCCACCAGGCTGGATTCTATTGCTAAGCAATTCAAGTGTGTAGAAGGAAAATCAGGACAGACTTGGTCCCAGGACTAACTAGGATCAGGAAGGCAACAACCTAGACTGTGTTTTCCGTTTCCCTATGTCGAGAATGACTCTGTAACCGGACAACTGCTCTACCACCGAGCTCCATCCTCAGCCCCGGGCTCCTTGCACTGCTGGTGGGAGGGCAAAGCCTGTGGATCTGATAGATCCCCTTCCTCACTGAACGAGGAAGCGGTGTCATCAGGGAGACAGCAGTAGTCTACACCAGCTTGGCTGCAGACACCATGTGAGGTAGGTCAGCTGCGACAGTGAAGCAGTGAGATGCTTTAAGGAATCGGCGTCTGTCGCCTCACAGTCCCAGAAGACAGTGGGCCAAGATCAAGGTGCTGGAAGTTCTGTTCCCACTAAGAGCAGTGGAGTCACATCTGGCTCGGGCCTCTCCCTAGCTTCTCAGGTATCTGTTTGTTACTCCAGCACCTGCAGGCCCTGATCTACATGAAGCACTCTCTCTGTGAACAAATCTAAATACCAGCTTCTTCCCCTTTTTATAAAGACACCAATAAACTGGAGGAAAACCCACAGTAGCAGCTTCATCCTAACTAATTATGTTAGATGTTTACAACATCTGTCTTCCCAAAGAAGTCCACATCCTGGGGGGCTGGGAGCCAGGACTTCGATGAATGAAGTTTGACAGAGGAATGGTTCGATTTTAATAATACTTAGACATTTCACTTCTAGGGACCCAGCCTTGTGATTGGCTTGCAGAACACCGAAAGAGATCTTTATGAACTGATGTGGCCATAGCGAAACTGGAATACTATGAAGATGAGTGTTGTGGTGTACATCTGTACTCTGAGGCAATCTAAAAATTGAGGCAAGAGGATCTTGAGTTCAAAGCCAGTCTGGGCAATTAGACCCTGTCTCAAAATAACAGGCAGTTAGAATACTGTACTGAAAAGGGAAGATGTGGCTTTACATATACCACCATGGAATAAATTCTAAGGTATATTATTAAGCATTGAAGCACCTTTCAAGAGACAACCTGATCCTAAGAGCAGAACTCCACACACAAAGCAGGAAGAGGAGGTAGGCGTGGCTGAAGCCTAGCTCCTCTTTTCTAGCATCTTCTGATCATTTGCATCTTTTATGACAGTGCCCTCCCATGTGATGTTGCTAATTAGAATAAAGATCACCTCTTCTACACCCGTGGTCAGGATGAAGCCACAGGAATGGGGTTCAAGCCAGAAAGTCTCTGGAAGGTCTCAATGACACCATGAGAGAGGACCTAAAAGAGCAGCCAGAATGGAGATGCCAGGAACTTCTCTCCTCAGGGGTCCAGTGGCATGGTACCCAGGAGGGGTGGGCGGGGAGCTTTGAGGCTAGCCATTCCTCATTCCTCTGTGCTTCACATTCTCTCCAGCAGTGCTACAAACAATATCCTACAGGCCCCTTGTGAAACCAGAGCCTGGCCAGAAGCCTATATAAATCTCAGCCCACAGTTCATCACAGAGCAGGTAATAGGTCTACTGTTTCTCTACAGCACTCTTAGGGCATTGACCTAAAGCTCAGCATCCAATCAGATGGCCGTGAAATTAGCCAAGAAAAAGCCCAAGTTGGGCCCTAAGGCCTGGGTCAGAATTCAGTGGGTGGGATAAAGTGGATGGGCAATGATGGAGGAAGAGAAACACCCTGCCGCCTCTCCACATGGACTTCTGCCATTTATATATAATTTCTAAAAATCAGGCTATGTCTTCATCTGACTGTTTTTCTTTGTTCTTTGGAGGGGTTTGCCATGTAACACAGCTGGCCTCACCAATGCACCTGCTTCTTCACCCCAAGAGCTGGGATTGCAAGTGTGAGCCCCACATCTGGTTGTTTTCCTGTTTTAAAGTCTATTTACAGATGTATATATGTGCATACAGTCTTTGTACTTACAGGGGAGATGTGAGCCTATGCATTAATCAGCGCATGTCTATAGTGAAAAATGAGGGATACAGAGCATTTCCGTTTCAGAAAAGTTACTGAATGGGGAAATTGGATAACGACTAATTAACTAGAAATTCCGATTCCGTGAGATAAATTGCAAGTATTCCTTACAGATGACTAATTTTCATACTGGGCAGTGGTGGCACATACCTTTAATCCCAGTACTTGTGAGACAGAGGCAGGCGAATCTCTGAGTTCAAGGCCAGCCTGGTCTACAGAGTGAGTTCTAGGATGGCCAGGGCCACGCAGAAAAACCCAGACTCAAAAACAAACAAACAAACGAAAAACCATGTGGCCAATTCTCAGAAAGTCAGAGTCAGACAAACTCTCTTAAGTGAACATTGTAGAAATAGCTCTCTAGTCTCTGTTGCAGAATTTGGAAGGAAATTCCAAGCCCTCATGGGTGGTAACTATTCTAACATCAATGAATGTGCTGGGTAGTTTTTTTTTTGTCAGCTAGACGTAAGCTAGAGTCATCTGAGAAGTGGGAACCTCGATTGAGAAAATGCTCACACATCAGACTGGCTGGTAGGCAAACCTGTGGGGCATTCTTCATTAATGATGGATGTGGGTGGTGCCACCCCTAGACAAACGGTCCTGGGGTGTGGAAGAAACCAGGGTAAGCAAACCATGAGAAGCAAGGCCAGAAGCAGCGTTCCTTCGTGGTCTCTGCAGCAGCTCCTGCCTAGAGTTGATGTGATGGCTTTTCCGATGATAGTCTGCAGCCTGTAGACCAAACAAACCCTTTCCTCCCAGAGTCACTTCCGGCCAGGCTGTTGATCGCAACAACAGAAACCCAAGTAGGACAGTGAACAACAGAAAGAGTTTTGGTTACTGGAGTGTTCTGGGAATTTGGATCTGGATAAAAAGAGGTGATGTTTCTACCTGTTTCTCCCAGCTATCTGGAGGCTGTGCACCTTGTAATTAATTGCTGGGCTTAGCTAATGCCTCCTAAATTAATGTAATTACCAGTGTCTCTGAATAACCACTTCGTGCACGCACTGTTATCCAAACACACTGTCGGCAGATCTGCAGCCAAAGCAGGGCCGTTTGAGAACAGAGCTGGGATTGATTTTAATTAACTTGTTTCTCATATTACAAAGGTGAGAAAATACCAGTTCTCAGCCCTTTCAGATTAAAAGAATAGGAAGGGTGTGTGGATGGCAGACTCACAAAAAAACGACAGCTAGGAGGTATTTGTTCCGGAGCCTCGCTGGCCCTGCCTGGGTTTATTACTGCAGCTGGGCCAGCTCTGCCAGAGCCAGCCTGAGAGCTTGCTGGGCTGCTCATCATGTCTCCTGTCTAGCAGCTCCCGGCTTAATTTGCTCTGGGCTGAAGTATGGCGGGGAAGACAAACACTGCGTCTTGCTTGACTCCTCCCGTCCTGAGATATTTCATTAAATGCAGAGTTTTGGAATCAAACAGAGGTGAAAGCAAGCATTTTGTTACTTTGAATGTGTTCTGAGACGCCCTTTTCTTCTGTTTTTAAAGACTTGTGTTTCCAGGAGTGTGGCCCAGTCTGATGGTGCAGCAGCAGTATTCACCTCATGGCAGACAGTTTAGAAGGGGGCAGGTGGCTCCTGAGACTGGCTCAGGAGTGTCACATGACACAGTATTGCCTAAGGCCTGTTCCTATAGACATCAGTTTGCAAGATGGTCACTGGAAGAAAGAAATCTAAGTTTGGATGAAACTGACTGCATCCCTTGTCCCAGGAAACTTCCAGTGTGCCTTAAAGTATGCCAGAGGCTCCGAGAAGTCCTATTTCAAGAAAGTGTGACTCATCTGGGGTATTCTTTCGCAGGGAAAAACCTGGAGTTGGGGACCAACTAGAGACCTCAGATTTTCCTCTCCGCCATGTTTATTTCTAAACTCTTTACTTGCTCAGTCTTTGCATAGGGAAGTTCTGCTCTTAGAGCTTGCAACTGGATGAGCCAGAGGATGGAAGACGGTGTGGGAGAGCAGGAAAGATGCTCCGGGGAAAGGAGGAAGAGGAAGAAGGGGCTAAGGGGCTTTCCAGGGGCGACGACTTTGGACAGCCTGGGGTCAAGGATAAAGACTCCAGGATCCAGAGTGTGCACAGAGACGGTGGAGTGCCCTCAGGGGGACATCTACATCACCCCTTCCCGGGGACATCTCAGGATAAGAGGCAGAAGGAACTGAATTGGAGAGTAGCTCTGCGAAGCAGCTTCTTCTAGATAAGGCCACTGCACTCACAAACTCAAGGCATCTGTGGTCACCTGCACAAGACTGGGCCTGTCACGGGTCATCGTGCATGGGGAGGGGCCCCATCCCTCACTGGGGAACTATGGGTAGTTAACAGGTGCTGGGGGAAGAAGATTACTTCCTCCAGTGGTGTAGCCAGAGAGAAGTTGCCGGTAAATAACCTCCCACCCATGCTGATGTGAGCAACCATGATTCAACTCAGTGGGCCAAAAGAAAAGACAAACAAAGCACCTCAAAGCATGAGGGGGGTTGTTAGGGAAAAGAAACATTTCCATGAGAGAGCAGGAGAAACAATGGGGGATGACAATGATTAAATTCAGTTTATACATTATGAAATTGTCCAAGAATTTCAGTGATTCTGTTGGTACACACACACACACACACACACACACACACACACACACACACACACACACCACGTCTGTGTAGTGCTTACAGCTTCTAGAAAGTTCTCCCACTACTAGCAGCCTGTTTTGCTGACCGTACCCCGCTGCCCACTCACCCATCCGTACCCCTAGCAAGCATGAGTGCTGTCACCTCCTGGTCAGCAGACAGGGCACAGAATACTCGGGCCCTGGTCACCCAGATTATGCATTTTCTGTGGCCTGGGGTTACTGCTCTGGGGACGCGATTGCCATTGCAGTGGAAAAGTCCAACCCCAGAGGCTACCAGCCTGGGTTCTGGAGAGTGGACCTAGTCACAAACGTAGAGGGTTTCCAATCTTTCCTGTGCTCCTGGCCTGGAAGGATCTGTGCGTGCAAAGGAGAGGACCGGGTCTGAGTGTGGTGCTCAGTGGAAGAATATTTGCCTTCTACCCTCAGCATCACGGAATAAACAAACAAGCATATACGTTTCATACATACATATTAAGGGCAATAGGAAGTGTAAATGATCAAAATTCAGGATATGTGTCTAGTAAGATCCAATCAGGCATGACTGTGTATAAACAATGTCCCAGCACTGGGAAGCTGAGCAGGAGAATCATGTTTGAGGCCAGCATGGCCCACATGAGCCAGACTCTATTGGAAAGCTAAGGTGTATGCAGAGGGCTGGGTGGAGCAGCATGGGGAAGTCTGCTATTTCTCAGAGCTACTCCTCATCCTGCTCAGACCAGTCCCTCTGGGAGGAGTGGCTGGGTCATGAGATAGTCACTATCTTAACAAATATTGTAAATTTGGAAATTTATTTTAATCTTAAAAGCCATCTTAATATGACCAAGAATTATCTTCAAAAGGCTAGGCATTACAGGCCGGCCACTGAGCCGGCCCCCATAATGCTAGGCTTTCCTTCTCTCTCTGAGTCTTCACACAGTCAGTGCTATCATTCCCCTGTTGCAGAGACAGTGTAGAGTTTGGAGGGTTAAGGGCCCCAGAGCAGGCCCTCTATCCCGGAGATGTCCTGTTTCTGGGCCCATGGGATGCAGATCCTCTGAGGATCAATGTGACAGACTTGGCCCTCTGGACACCTCAGAAGTTCAGCCCCCATTGGTCTTCCAACTACTTTTGATAAAGGATTGCTAGTTGCTACTCCCAGGTTCGCAATGTTCCCAAGAGATTCCCCCTGGATGGAATCTTTAGAAGTCATTGTAGGACCAATAGGAGGTTGTTCCATGCCACAGCCCACGTCACCTCTATCCCCCGCCCCACCAGTGATCACAGAAAAGTGTTGTCCATGTCCTGACTGGGGCCTCCACATTGCAGGACAGCTGCTGTTCCTCATAGACATCTCTTGAGAACTGAACCTGCAATATAAAGACAGGAAAGGGGTGACTGTCTGAGGTGAGGGACCACTGAGAGAAGTTCAGAGGCATGCAGGTGTAAAGGGAAGGTGAGAGGTGGTGGCCACCATGATGGTGGGGAGACAGAATGGACAGGTGAGCCAGCCTGTTGGGGAGAGATGCCTGGGGCTGGCACAGGAGGAAGAAGAGGAATGTGTACTCATTGCCCCTACCGGCCTCTCTCTGACTTGGGGCCAGGAGTGGGGTGGCCAACTTTGTCTCCCCTGCTTTGTACTCGAACACTGATCCCATGTGACCTGGAGGAGAAGGGGTCAGAGATGCACCTGGCTCTGGAAGCCCAAACCCCACACATACACTTCCATGATTTTCACTCCATAATGACTTGAGCTCATTAGGTGAACTGTCCACCTGCATCGTTCTCCAGACCTTCCCTGCTCAAGCATCCTCAGAAAGGACCTGGCCGGCCTCCCAGCCTCCCCTTTCCTGTCCTCTGCTCTTCTCTGCTTCCTGTCTTCACTTCTGTGTCTCAGCCTTTCTCATTCTCTCAAATGAGACCTCAGAACGGCCCAGAGTGGGACACGGACGCAACACGCTCCTTAAAAAGGCTGTCTGACAGTGGTGACAGAGAGTTCCGCTTGACAAAGAGAGCCAGAGAGAGAGCTTCCAGGAGAGATCTGTCAAACCGTGTCAGATCCCAACCTGTCAACTTTGAACAGAAGCACAGCGAACTTCTAATTGTATGCCGGCTTCTTTTCAGTCCTATAGCATGGCTGCTCTGTCCCAGCCCCACCCCCAGGAGCAAAGGGTCCTGGCAGGTGTGAGGCTACAGACACAAGCACCCAAGAGAAAGCTCCCAATGACTCAGCACGTGTGAACAGCACTCCGGGACAGACATGTTGGTGACCAGGGTCTCCTGATCTCAAAGACCAGGCAGATTCAACACTCCAGGCCCCCAAGACCATACAGCAAGCCACAGTTTCTAGGGAGGTACCCAGGAAACCTCCTGTAACTCAATTTCTTGACCTTGAATCTTACATAACTTTGGGGTGTCTGGCTGCCAGTGACAGAAATTACATAAATTGTAAAAGATGTGATAAGGATATGGGATTGCTCACCGGAAGAGCTCCTCCACGAGCTTGGAGGAGTCAAAACCAGGCTGCTGTGCTGGGTGAAGAAACAGGGCACCGAGTGTTCATTAGACTTTGTGGCTGTGGCTGTTGTCTCTCAAGGCCCCTGCTCTCATAAGACAAGAGACGCCAGTGGCCATTTACCAGAATCATCATGAGCAGCGTCCTCGCCTGGACCACAGGCAGTGAGGAAGGAGGGGTTACATTAAAGGCAAACAGAGTCTGCTCCACAGGGAGGAGAAAAGACATGAAAGGAAAGACACATAGATGCGGGAGGGACTCAGGCAAGGAAGGACAAACGGAAGGGAGAGGGGTGACCAGAGGACGTGTGGAAAGGAGACAACATGGAGGAAATGCACAAGAAGGACGCAGGGAAGAGGGGGACTCTGAAGTGGGGGGCACACTGAAGGGAGGGCACACTGAAGGGAGGCTGTGGAAGAAGAGACAGAGGGCACACTGGAACTAGAACACATGGAAAGGATGTGGACATCAAAGGGGAGACACAGGTAAGGAAGGACATGTGGAAAGAAGGACGTGTAGAAGGAAGGGACATGGATGGTCCATGTCTGTGTTAGCTGTTTTTCTGTGGCTGGGATAAAATACCATGACCAAAGTCCACTCCAAGAAGAAAGGGTGCATTTTAGTTTGCAGTTCCAGAGGGATAAAGTCTGTAATTGCAAACATGGTGTGTCAGCAGGAGCCGGAAGCTGAAAGACCACATCTCAACTCCATACAGGAAGCAGAGAGAGAGCAGGAAGTAGGGCAGAGCTGTACGCTCGAAGCCTGCCCCCACTTGGTATACTTCCTCCTGTAAGGCTGTACCTCATAAAGGTTCCAAAGCCTCCCCAAAGTGCACCGCAAGTTGGGGTGATGTTTCTCTTCCTGGTCAGCATGATAACCATGGCAGCATCTTCCCAATGTAGATCCTGACGCTTGTGGTTGCATTTCCCCCCAAACCATTGGACCAGTGCTCCCACTCTGCTGTCATAGGATTTGATCCCTTGAATTCATTCATTTTTTTCCCCACTCATTCAGTAGAACCCTAGATGACCAGTTCTAGACCCATATTCTGTGAGAAGGGTAAGAAATTATGGGGAGAGTGTGGCTTTATGTACGGTAAATGCTACATAATTCGATGTGGCCGTTGTGTGTGTCTACGTCTTCTGAAGGGTCCCAGTCACCTGGTGGGGAGATGAGAGAAAGGACCCGGTGCTGAGACACTGAGGATGATCGCTCAGCTGGGTGATATTGGGGTACCACACCCCTAAGTGGAAGTCAGGAATGAAGAATGGGTCAGCAGGATGGGTTAAAGGTGACCCAGCTCCAGTTTAGCAACACCTTTCAGGAGCTGAGTGAGCCAGGGTCTCCAACAGGGTCTGAATCCTGGTCCTGTCCAGCCTGAAGATTCCCAGCCTTTGAGTCTGATGAATTCTTTGTACTCCAGGTTGTGCTGGAGTTACATTTCCTCTTTATGCCAAAGCCAAGAGAAACAACCCGACAGCCTGTCACAGAAGAGGGAGGAGATTTACTGCTTTTAACCAGGGTGACTCTCACTACAAGAGGAGCATCATGCTTGCTTGTGAGATATGGTGGGCTCACTACGTGTCCTTGGCAGCCAGCTGGGCCCATCAGTCTCATCCCTGTCAAAGCCTTTGTGGCACAGTCACAGAAGCCAGGGGTGGACAGGCTTCTGACCTTTGGTGTGGAGTCCCAAAGGAAAGCAGGGTCTTGTTCTCAGGGTTGGGGACGGTTAGATCTACAGACTCATATCCAAATCTGCACATTTCAGTCTGTTAGGGTCAGCTAAGATCATTCTGGAGCACTGGAAGGCTGTCATTCAAAATGACTCGGGCCAGCTCCAAGGTACAGATGGAAAGTCACTGCCCCATAAAGACAAGTATGGTGGTAGCTGGCCTCAGACTCATGGCAGGAATCACTTGGACTAATCTATAATTTTAAGATCTACCCCAAGAATATAGGATTGTTCATAGAAGGGGCTTGCCAATAAGCTTCAGGGAAACAATGCCAGGCCAGTTCCAGTGGGCAAGCAAAGTGGGGACATCCCTAGTCCACATATTTCCTGGCAGTACAAGGTCAAAGGTAGGATGCCTGCTGGACCACAGGATGGCAAGGAGACAGGACATGTCGTTGACCTCAGTACTGTCTGGTGAGACTAATACACATGAGAGACTTGTGTTACACGTTGCAGAGATCCAGGGGGATCTTCCTGTGTCTTCCACTGAGTCAGTCTCGAACATCCCTCTAGGCCATGAACCAGGGCTGTTTCCTAAGGCACAGGGACTAGTCACCAGGGCTAAGCAGTTCATGCATCCAGAAGAGCAAATGCCAAGCTTTAAAATGATGCTTGGTTGAATCTTAAATTGAATGTTAAAAATGCAGTCAACAGAAAAGCACAAGTCACTTGGCATCTATGAACATCTGGAAATAATATCGTCCTCCTAGGTTGTGGCAAGGACTGAAAGATGTGACAGGAAAAGCGTCAGGGAGTACAAGCTTCAGAGTTGCACGGGACAAATGGTTTAACTCATCTTTTCTCCCCGGGGAGACAGGCTACCTCCGAGGTCACAAATCCTCACCTAGCCAGTCCCCACAGCCCTGGAACTGAAAGCTGAGTTTTCTGCAGACCATGTTTCCTGCACCCTATCTGTGCATTCCTTGGTGCTCAGCAGAGGAGCGGAAGCACTCAGCAAACACCCCTGGAATGGGCTGCTGAGGCTCATCAGGGACAAACTGTGTATGATGAAAGCCATAGCACACTGAACAAGAGACATGCCAGCATCTGAGAGAGGCTAACGGTTATCATGGGTTTCACAGATAACCTACAGAGCTGTGGTAAACTGGGGGGTACCTGCTCGTCTTCTCCAGTCATGCCTACTGGTGGTTCCTAGTTGTCCTAGAGAGTATGGATCCAGTGGAATCAGATATTCTGTTTCTCAAAAGCCTGGAGTCTCCCTATTTTCTAAGTGGACAGCTCGTCTAGGTACCACAAGGCAAGATTAAGCACTGTGCGGAGTTCTCAGAACACAGGTGCTGGCCAGGTTTGGTGAGAACCTCTCCCGGCAGATCTCAGGCTACTTCTTGCTTCTTCTTATGGGTGGGGAGAGAGGGGCCCAGGTGTGAATATGGCTTGCCCAGACACAGCTAAAGACAGCAATCATTGGAATGGGAGGGGGATGTTTCAATGCCTCTGGCTGCCTTGCCTTCTTCCCAGTGGATCTCGGAGCTTCATTACTGAGCCCATTAGGATACTTCAAGAAGGGTAGGGCCATGCCACCTGACCTAGTTCTCAGCATCCATAGCACTGATCATGTCCCCATGTCCAAAGCCTTGGCACCGACCCACAGAACAGGAAAGAGTGGCTGAAGAATTGTAGATACAGAGGCCTTCCCAGGCTTAGCCCAGCCAGCTTGGCCTTGACACCCCAAACACAGCCCTGCAAGCCTGTTAGCTTCCTGTAGACAGGCAGGAAGGAAAGATGAGGACATCTCAGGTTTCCTTCCTCCCCTCTGTTGAGCTATCACCCAAGGCCTGGGGATGATTTGTTTGCCCACAAATCCAAATAAGATGACAAGCAAATCATCAGCCTGACTGAGAACGACTTGTTAATTAGGAAATAAAATCAAGGCGGGACACGCAGAGCTGTTTGTGGGTTTGTGGGCGTTTGCTTGGCTTTACTGAGTGGGCGCCTCTTGGCATCTCGGTAATACAGAGAAAGAAAGCACTGGGGCTCACTTGTCTTCAGCCCAAACTGGGCACCAGAGGGAATGAGCGTGTCCACACTGGAGAGGGCAGAGCGGCTCCTGTCGGCAAACCAGGACTCATTTTAGCCCAGGCCACCACCACAGTGAATCCTCCCCAAAGCCCCCTCCTCCGTCTGCCGTCCAGCTGAGAATCCATGTGTGGATGGGCTCTGGGGGAGACAGAGACAACTGCGGTCCTCTCAAAACAGCTACAGTATGCAGTTAGGCACCACTGCTTGCCTGCGTTGGGAATGCCCCCCCACAGGGTCCCGTTTAAACACTGGTCCCAGGCTTTGGGGCCTTTAAGAAGGTGTGAGCGCTGGCTGGTGGAAGTGCACCCCTAGGCAGGCCTTGGGTCCAGTCGCCCTCCGCTCTCTAGCCTGTTAGGATGTGAGCAGCCTCTGCCTTCCACCATCAACGGTAATGTTCAGCCATGCACTAAAACCCTTTGAGACCTTGAGCCAGAATAAATCCTAAATTGTTTTTGTCAGCTCGCTGGTCACAGTTACACAGCTATGAACTAAGATGTAATGAATAAGAAAAATTAAAAAGGGGATAAGCCGCAAACATTAGAAAGTTCATAAAAATCAACATGATGCTTAGGTCAGTGCTGGTATCTCTCCAAAGTGTTTCCTAGCTGTCCCCATGCTTGGGCTTAATACTTCTGGTGGCCCCTTTCCAGGACAATGCCCTTAGATGATGTCACTTTTCTGGGGAGAAGATGGAGAGAGCACCTTGGTGAGGCTCAGGGAAAATTCCGGTTGCAGATGAAATGGTATGTACTGATTATGAAATGGCATGTTTCATAACTTCTAAAGTCAAGACTGCTTTGGCTGCAAGAAACAGAGTTGTACTCAGAGTGCTTCTGCAGAAAAGGACACCTCTGAGAACACAGAGCTAAGACCCCAAGGTGCACAGCATGGCCAGGGGTCTGCTGACCAAGTCTGGAAGCAGGAGCTGTGATGTCACCAGCCATCAATCAAGTGCGCTCTCCCCGCTCCTTCTCTCTACTTTGAGGCACCTGCAGAGCAGCCCCTCAGACTGTGGGTGGGGAAACGCCCCTGTCTTCCATCGGCCCCCAGCAGAGCCTAGGGCTGAGCTCTGGGCCACCCCGCTAGTCTACTCCGGTGTGGCTGCACCTGCTTTGCTGGGGACATTACAAAGACCGAAGGGAAGCACCAAGCAGAGGGAAAAGCTGCTGGAGACTCGCCTGAGACCCGAGGCTAATAAAGTTGATTAGCCTGTCAAGTCTCTCTTGTTTCATTACTGACAGCTTGTGGCCTCATTCTGATTTATCATCACCACACCCACCTGAGTCAGGAATGAAGATTAGCCCAAATTAAAGCTCTGGTGACTCAAGAGAGCTGAGGCCTGACAGCAGGGAGGAAAGGATTAGAGGCGGGCTGGGGATGGGGCAGCAAGCAGCTTGTGGGCGTGGGGGGGGGAGGTATGGGATGATGGGTGAGGGGGGATATGGGATGATGACAGGACCAGTGTGCCTCTGGGAGCCTGAGAAGCAATCCTGAGGATAGACTTCCCTCTTTTCAACCAGCAAGGAGGGAAGAGGTCTGTTTTTGTTTTTTGTTTTTTTTTTTTTTTTCTGGCCAGGTAAGAGAGTTCAATAAAGCTTATGGGCATTGTGTGTGGCTCTGAGATTCTCAGGGGGTAATAAATCTTAGCCAAGGGCCACCTCTCAGATCCCTGGCAATGTGAGCAAATTTGTCTCCAAGAGAAAACAACCTCTGCCCTGTTGCCCTCCCCAGAGACACCGGCTGGAGCTAGCTGTGGGCTGGCCAGAGTGAATGCCCTTGAGGGGCGCTTTGCAATCCTGCTCCTGACTCCCAGACACCTTTAAAAGCTGCTGGCTTCTCACAGACCCCAGATTTACCACTTAGTGGCCAAGTTTGGCAATTTGACCCCATGCCTTCTGGTTTCCAATTAGAGTATAACTATAAAGACCTATCTAAACACTTGAGTGAGCACGGACAGTGAGCTCCAGGGAGCACGGACAGTGAGCTCCAGGGAGCACAGTGAGCTTCAGGGAGCAGGGACAGTGAGCTTCAGGGAGCACAGACTGTGAGCTTCAGGGAGCACAGACTGTGAGCTTCAGGGAGCACGTACAGTGAGCTTCAGGGAGCACAGACAGTGAGCTTCAGGGAGCACAGACTGTGAGCTTCAGGGAGCACGGACAGTGAGCTTCAGGGAACAGGGACTGTGAGCTTCAGGGAGCACAGACTGTGAGCTTCAGGGAGCACGTACAGTGAGCTTCAGGGAGCACAGACAGTGAGCTTCAGGGAGCACGTACAGTGAGCTTCAGGGAGCACGGGCAGTGAGCTTCAGGGAGCACAGACAGTGAGCTTCAGGGAGCACGTACAGTGAGCTTCAGGGAGCACAGACAGTGAGCTTCAGGGAGCACGGACAGTGAGCTCCAGGGAGCAGGGACTGTGAGCTTCAGGGAGCACAGACAGTGAGCTTCAGGGAGCACAGACAGTGAGCTTCAGGGAGCACAGACTGTGAGCTTCAGGGAGCACGGACAGTGAGCTTCAGGGAGCACGGACAGTGAGCTTCAGGGAGCACAGTGAGCTTCAGGGAGCACGGACAGTGAGCTTCAGGGAGCACGGACAGTGAGCTTCAGGGAGCACGGACAGTGAGCTCCAGGGAGCACGGACAGTGAGCTTCAGGGAGCACAGTGAGCTTCAGGGAGCACAGATAGTGAGTGCCACACCACTGGGGGTACTCAAGACTGTTCTGGGGAATCACACAGAGGAGGTATGAGTTATGACTCTTTATACATTTCCTCAAGTGAGTGCCAGGAACAGCTACCTGAGTGTCCCCCATACTAAACCAGGTGTCTGACGCCTAATGAAATGACCATTTAGCTGGCATGTTCCCACCACATGTCAAAGAACCAGAGCCCACCAGCCTGACTTTGATGGCAGGTCATCCCTGTGTGACTCAACACCGGCCTAGGTCTTAGGGTGCAGCAGACCCTTGGATATGCTGCTGCTGAGGAAGTGAAGCCTGGCCAGGAGGAAGACAGCTTCTTGGACAGTAGTAGTCAGAAGCAGCTCTCGAGAACTTAGGACCCTACAAGCAGGCTCTTGGATCTTCTACGAAATGTCTCCCTGATGTCTTTGCCAGGGTGTCAGGTAAGGATCTTAAACATTCAGCATCCAGAAAGACTCAATTCCTTTCCAGCCTTCCTTATGTCATGGTTGGACAAGGCATCCAGCAGCCAACCACTCAAGTGAAACCCATGAACATCTTCAAATATCTCTTTCCAGTCTTCCCTTTCCTGACAACATCTGGTCCCACGAACTCTCTCTTCGGAATGTACCTCAGATCCGTGCACTTCATACAGGCTCTCTGCCCCGCCCCTTTCAGTTGTCAGTCATCTCGCCCGGCTACAGCATGGTTTTCTGAGGGTCATCTCAGCTGCTGAGCTGCCACATCACCCACCCTGACAGAACAGTGTGTGTGCCATGGCCAGAACAACCTTTCCAAACACCAGTCAGAGCAACTGCTCCCACCAGTGTCTCATTTCGAAACCCTGTGAGTTTCTGCAGCACACTCACCCACCCGCAGCACGCTCACCCACCCGCACCATGCTCACCCACCCACACCACGCTCACCCATCCACACCATGCTCACCCACCCACACCACGCTCACCCACCCACACCACGCTCACCCACCCACACTACGCTCACCCACCCACACCACGCTCACCCACCCACACCACGCTCTGCCCATCAACAGCACACTCCCCTAACCCGCTGCCCTCTGTCCCTACAAACTGTCTTCTCTAGTCTTCTAACCAAATTTGCTTCCACAGATGGACCTTAATATTTGCAGATTCCTCTGCTTTGGAAGAACCGCCCCAGATCTCTATATAACTGAGCTGCCTCCTCTTTCACTTAAATCTGAGAGCCCTGTAACCGCCCCCTGCCCTTTTTGCTTAAATACAATTTCAATCTCTAGTAGTCCTTGAGAAACTTTGCTTGTAGCCCCTTTATTATGTAATATTATGTTTACTTTCTGTAAACATATATATATATATTTTTTTACATTTTCTGCTTCTTCCTGCTAGAATATAAGTTGAATTCCCCAGGACCCAGTACAGTGTGAGCACACAGTTGATACTCTGAATATTTAGTGAATGGATGGGTATAGCCTGTGAGGCAGTTGGTCTGCTCAGAACACTGATAGGAAAGCTTCCTGGCCACACCTCTTTCTGAAAAGGAGCTGGGGCCTTTGCCTTGAGCTGAACCGGCAGCAGCCGGGGCCACACATGCCGTGGGTAAGGCCAGGGTGTCTGCCTGAGCAAGACCCCTACCTGCTGAACTGCCTCTCTGGACCCTTGACTTTGCCAGGCTTTCCCGGTTTCACAGATTCTGTTTTTATCCATTTCCTACCCACCTTATGTAACGGGACTTTGCTTTGGATCCCCAAACCCATACTGCAATTCGGAAGCTGGTTTGCCTGGACTTAAAAAACTCAGAGTGCAGAGACAGCCAGGGAGTTAGAGTTTTCATCAGAGAAGATGAAACTCATGGTATTGATTGGGGCAGGGGTAGGGGGTGAGGGGAGTGAAAACAGCCGAGAGCTCCGATTCCTCTATGATTCTAATCAGCTCAGGTTTGCCTTCTGCTTCATTACCCTGGGGAAAACAGAGGGAGCCGACTTACCCCGCCCCCACCATGCAGCACACCTGCAGGTAATAGCACCAGCCTTGCACATCATTTTATTCTTTTTTAACTCTTTTCCTTATTAAACTTGCACTGGGCGAATCTCTATTGGCCTATTGATTCGGGTATTAGGCTGTGTATCAAACATATGAAAATACAAATTGTTGTTTCAGAGAGAAATGACTGCCTTATATTGTTTCTGTCTCCAGGGCTCTGGCGATTCCCTGGGGTTCCCAGGCTGAATAGAATCAGAACACAGCCTCTTCTGGGCATATGTGAAGTGAGTAGTTTCTCTGGGTAGATCTGAAGTCACCTCCTGCTGCTACTGCCAGAGGACCAGAAACAGGACAAAGATTTTCTATTTACTCTTTATAAACCATACATTTACGGTAGAGAGGAACCTATATAAAAGGGATCCCGGATATGCTGACTCGGCATTTCAGTCTCGGCACAGGCCCGTGAGTGGAATCCCTCTTTGGATTAACTAACCGTGGCTGGTTGGTGTAAAATCAGCATGCCATTTGTCATTACCAGTCACAGAGGCTGCTGCTCGAGGTTAAGTGAGACGGGAGCGATCTCAGACAAGTTATTTATGTGTGTGCCCAGACCTTGCGCGACACCAGGCGACACCAGGCAGGGAGGTGAGGGTGTGTGTGCTGTGGCCGCCCAGGCTAGCAGTGACAACTCTGGAGAACAGGCTTGGGCAGGGGACTTGGAAACCACAGTTTTCTTGGACTCGAAGTTCAGAACAGAGAGAGGAAATGGTAGGTAGGTTGCCCACTTCAGTAGGCTGAGACCTCCCAGACTCCAGGATCAAGTTGTAGAAATAGCCACGCGGCCAGGGTCATGTGCTACACACCCCCCAGATCTTGGCTTCTCAGCATTGGGCAGCTTTCTTGTTTCTGTGAGTCTGAGTCCGTAGACAGGAGGGCTCAGTCGAGCTCTTTATGCCTATTGACCTCTGGCTCTGAGAACTTCTAGGGCCATCAAGGTCTCACTCATCCTTGACTTGCTCAAGAAAACTTTTTAGCAACCCTCGTTAAGTTCCTTCCCAATGTCCCCACAGAACTTTGAATTCTGACCGCCTTTGTGGTGATTCTGAAGTCTTCCCTGGAGCGTTAGTGAACAATAGCAATAATGATCGATGTCGATAACAGCGCACCTGTCGTTTGCCATCCACATCCTCTGCTGGGAGTTTTACACGTTGCCTGATCCAGTCCTCACTCTGCCGTGGGTAAGCATGGTCATTATTCTTCCTTTGTGAGAAGGAAACTGAAGCCCAAAGGCCGGACAAGTTAGGTTGCCTGCTCAAGAAACACAGCTGCTCTCCCTTTGGCTCCCAAATGTTCAAAGGTTGATCAAGTGGAGATTTTGAACATAGGCATTCTGGTTCCATAAATGTGCCTTAGCTCCATTATTTCACATCTAATCTTCATGCTCATCAGCCTAGGTTCCTGGAGAAATGACCTTGGTCACCCCTTCCTTTCCCATGGTACCAAGGTATTTCTGTTATTTTATTTTCTTTGGAGAAGGGTCTTGCTATATAGTCCGGGCTGGCCTTGACCTTCTGACTCTTACTTCAGCCTCCCGAATGTAGGATTATAGGTATGTGCACCACACCTGGATGCTTAGTAGGACTTTGGCAAGCTGTGTCTGAACTGAGTGTCTAGAGTGGTAACTCACACCCTGAGATAGAGATGGAGTTGTTTACATCAAACCTTCTCTCTGCCCGGCTCCTCTTTCCCTGCGTTGAGACTAATAGCTCATGTAAACAATATTAATCTTCTGGAAGAGGCGGCTGCTCAGCAGAGGGACTGCAAAGACCTCAGCTCAGGATCTGTGTGTACAGATGAGCAGGCTGCCGTGCGCACCATGGCCCAGCATGGCCCCTCCGCAGCCTTATTCCAATTTGTCATCCCAGGACTGAGGTTTGTCTCTGTTAAAAACATCATTTTAGTCCTGGGTCTTGGGGAAGGAACTTGATGTTTTTACTGGGGCTAATCCGGCAGAGTTACAAGCTCAGGATGACAGGAAAGGACAACTGGCCTTCTTCCTAAAGGGTTAAATTATAGGTGAGTGACAGAAACTCAACCTGCCCCAGCTTAGATGCAAAGATGCTCTGAATCCTGAAACTGGAGGCCAAAGAGAGACCTCAGAGGCTTGAATGAAGTTCCTTTCTCTCTCTCTGTACCTTTTCCTGCTCTTTCATCTCTTGCTTTCTCTGCGTATCAGCCTCAAACTCTCTTGCCATTCAGTGGTAGTCTCTCTCTTTGCAGGTCTGTGGGAGCTGGCATTGCCTCATCTAGCTCTAGACTTAGCATTTTGTAACCCAGCAACATGGAAAGAAAGAACATTTCTCTGGCCAGATTGGAGGAAAAGGAAATTTATGAATGGCACTGATTGGCTGATCTCTACTCATGCAGCCATCTTGAGGCATTGAGAGTTGTCTTTGGGGAAGGAGACAGTGAGCAGTGAGGCCCGTGCCTGTACCTACTGTTTAGCCCATCAAGGAGGGTGGCATGGTTGGCAGTTGCTGCTGCTGCTGCAGGTAAACGAGACTTCGGAGTTCTCCAGGGCATTGCTACTGCAGGTTAGAAGGTAGCTGGACAGACAGAATCAACTGGTGTCCTTTGCAGGCCCAAAGGGTAAGTGGGGATCCCAGAGGGACCACAGAGATGCTGGTCCTAACATGTGAGACCTCAGCCCTGGTGCTTTTGTCCGGGTTGTTAGAGCCTGGGATACTGTACCAGTTGTCAATAGTCCCTTTGACCTGTAATGGGAGGCTTTGGACCTTCTCCATCTTCCTCACCCTCTAAATATGTAAAGAACCTTCCAGACTTCTACCAAGTGCTCAGTATGTGAGGAAAATCTTGAGCTTAAGTTTTTTTTTTAATTGAAATGATTATTGGGGTAATTGTAGATTCACAGACATTGTAAGGAGTAACCCAGAGGGATCACGTGTGCCCTGTGCATGACTTCCTCCATTGGCAACATATCAGGTAATATCACATGCAGGGTAGTGGTGGTGATACAAATTAAATAAAAACTCTGGAGTTTAGATTTTTCCTATGTTGTTCATGTATCTCCATCTAAGAATCCATAACACAAAGATGAAATGACTTATCATGACGACCAAACTGTAAAATTACCAAGAAACTTCACTTAAACTTGGAAACAAACCTATTTGAATGTGACTGAACAAGCTGCATGGCTGTTACTGTTTTGTTGTGCAATGTCCCCATGGGTTCCTATGTTTGAACACATGGTCCCAGCCAGGAGCACTGTTTTGAGAGACATGGAACCTTTCGGATTGGCATACTGAGCAGAAGTGGGTTGCAGAGGTGGATTTTGAAGCTTATGTCTTCTTCTGGTTCTAGTGCTGTCTCTCTAGGCTTCCTGACCTGCTGGGATGTGGGCAGCTGTGCTGGAAGCTCCTACTGCCACAGACCCAGCTGGTTTTGCTCCCATGTCTTCCCTGGCGCGATGGACGAAACTTCTAGAACCGTGAGCTGAAGTAAATCCTCACTCACAGTTGCTTTGTTGACCATCTCATCATAATAACAAGAAAAACACTAATACAGAGAAGCGGTGTGGAGAAGTGTGCTCGAGGCTGTGAGGAACTTAATCACATGACTCACAAGCCTGGAACTGATGTATGTTGACGTTGGGCACTATAGACTACCAAAGGCCTAGGAGGCTCGAAGCAGATCTCAGTAGGCCATGGAGAACTCTGAAAACCAGAATGCCAATGGAAATATGGACAGTGAATGGCTGGCCCATGAGAGTTCACAGGAGGACAAGAACTTACAGGAAAGTATCCTGGAGACTCTTCATGTTATATCCCAGCAAAGGACCCGGCTACAAGAGAGCATGCATCCTCAAAATCTAAGTGAGGCCAAATTCAAAAGGAATGAATTAGAGTGTTTGGTGAAAGGGATTTCTAGACAGCATAGTATTTAGACCATGGCAGGGTTATTGCTCACTGAATTTAAATTAATTTATAGTGATCATTCAGAGCAGAAGGTAGGAAGATATCCCCGAGGAGCAGGGCCATGGAGCCGCTCTGGGGCTCACGCTGCAGGGCCGCAACAGCCCTGAAGGCTAAACACGGAACTGCAGGGTTCGTTGTTCACCATACTCGGGGTTACACACTCACTGTTACCGTCTCACACTCACTACCATCCCACACTCACTACCATCCCACACTCACTACCATCCCACACTCACTATCATCTCACACTCACTATCATCTCACACTCACTACCATCCCACACTCACTATCATCTCACACTCACTACCATCCCACACTCACTACCACCTCACACTCACTACCATCCCACACTCACTATCATCTCACACTCACTATCATCTCACACTCACTATCATCCAATGCATTATAAGGTGGCCATTCATCTCCACTGGGACAACACTAAAGGACCCTGGGAGAGGAGACTCTGCATGGGGAGCAGGGCAGAATGTGATGGTTTGGTTAGGAAATATCTCCCAGGTGTTCTTTTCTTAAACACTAGATGATGGAACCTTTGCTGCTGTCCAAGCTAGCACAAGGGAGTCACGGGGGACAGGTTTTGAGGTGGCTGCTACTGACTCTGAGCCATCATCACTGCCGTGGGTCTCTCCACCATGCCTTCTCCACAAAGCATTCTGTCAAAAGTGCAAGAAAAATAATCGCTACACTAAGCATGCTGGTGAAAGCCACAGAAGGCTGGAAACCCTGTCCTGCGTTGGGAAACCATGAGCCTGGAGTCAGACCACACTTGCTTAGCTCACTCTGACATCCAGATTGCCCTCTTCTGGAAGCATTAGCCAAATTATTTAATAGTATGATGGAGAAGATGCTGTGGATTCACAATGAATGCCAGTCAGTCATGACTCGGAGCCTGATGTGCCTCATGTAAACCTTTTAGTTGTTGGACTGTATTGAGTTCCGGGACTTTCAGAGGATAGCCCAAGGCAGCTGAGGTTTCCGAAGGACTCTTGAGAG
Source organism: Peromyscus maniculatus bairdii (assembly GCF_049852395.1). Taxonomy (NCBI): domain Eukaryota; kingdom Metazoa; phylum Chordata; class Mammalia; order Rodentia; family Cricetidae; genus Peromyscus; species Peromyscus maniculatus. Next base: position 18,232,738 of record NC_134856.1, on the reverse strand, counting down.
GGCTGAAGTTAAAAACTACTTCAAAATGAGTATGGGCTAATTTTAATATCTTGGCCACAATCCAACTCTACCAGTTCACTCTGGCTGTATGTCTAAGCTGCCCAATCGCCCTCAACCTTGCAGTCTGGCTGGCCCAGTTTTAACCTTATACATGTCAGCAGCCAGATATGTGCCTCAGTTATTGTTGGACCTGGTCAGATATATGGCCTGATGATTATTAGACATGCAATCCAACACTTTGAGGAAGGTTCAGGAAGGATGTTGAATTGCTATCCGCATGGCCAGTCCTGTAGGTGGTCAGAAACCAGCTCTGGTCACTTCAAGCAATAGCAGTTTTTCTCCCTTCTCTGAGTTCTTATGTAACACAGACCAGACAAGTACATCAGCCAAAATGAAGTAGAAAGAGTCAGATGCAGCAGCCCGGAGCTGGGAGGCCAGCTGCCTGCCCGTCTCTCTGCTCTTCCCTCCCTCCATCCTTCCCTCCCTCTGTCCTCTCTCCCTCCATCCTGATCTTCTTCCCTTCCTTTTATTTTTACATTTTCTTTGATGATGTACACATTATCCTAAGCAGTGGGGATGGGCAATAAATCAGACTAAAGGGAAAGTGACCACATGGAGCAAACTGGAAAGAACTCACGGAACGCTTTCTCCATGATGTGGGTTTGTGGAATGCATGGGGCTCAGGTCTCAGGAGCAAAGAATAGTGGGGCCTGGGGACACACTGGTAGTGGCCAGAGGATGGAGCTTGGAGTAAAACCAGATGAGGAATCCTGTGGAACTAGCTCACCTCACCAGGAGAGTCTGCCCTGGGAAGCATGATGCTGGAAAGAGAAAGCAAGGTCTGTACATAAAACAGTCATGACTTAGAGTCACAGCCCAAGGCAGGAGACATGTGAGCAGTGGTCACATAGTGTTATTTGTACTTAATGGGCTAAATACAGGAAGAATTATGGGTGGGTGGGGCAGAAAAGGAGGAGGAGGAATGGGCAACTACCAGTGGATGAAACTAGAAAGAGCATGTAGCCTCAGACTGGGGTGGCACTCGATACCCTGAGAAGGAAGAGAAAGAGCCGTCCAGTTTTGGAGCAAGAAGTGATGGTGTCAGAGTTGTCCACTAGCACAGGTCTTGGACGGCATGAGGAGCGGCTGGGCAGAGCAGAACCATTGGGAAAGGAGATGCATGGGAGACTGAAGAGGCCATCCAGGTGTGTCCAGGCTGTGGGGTGAAGAGGCATGAAGCAGAGGCCTCTAGAGGCTGGGGCAGATGACACACTGTATGCAGAAGATGAGAACTGGATAAAAAGGAGAGGGTGGGGTATCTTCAATGTGTAGCTTGAAGTATAGCATGAACTGTGACACGCACCAGGATTAGGAACACTGGATGCTTCAACGGTGTCGGGTGTGCAGGCAGGCATGATGCTGATGATGGAGAGTGGGGGTGTAGTTGCTACACTCCAGAGCCGAGGACTGGGCCTCTGGGCGGAATGTTCTATGGATATCTGTTAATTGAATGGGACCGACAGGGAGCAGTCACTAGTCACAGGATAAATATGGGATGGGGACCAGAGTGTGGCTTCAGGAAACCGTGAGGTGGAGTGGGACAGAGAAGAGGTATGGTTTCAGCACCTTCAGACAGCAAACATGTTTTCCAGTGCTCCAAGCTGGGGTGCTGTGACCTTCACTGGAGGACTTGAGTCCTTCCCTTCAAGACTATGTCCAGGAAAAATGTGTGTCTTCTGTCTCTTCTTGATGTCCCCAGCCTCCCAGCACCAATTAATGTCCCAGTGGGCCCAGGGAATGCTCACCCAGGACACTGCTGCTGCTGCTGCTGCTGCTGCTGCTGCTGCTGCTGCTGCTGCTGCTGGAGCATCTGGAGACATCTTTAATCTTATTTGCCTTCTCCTTCTCCCTTTTTCATTTTTGGTTTGTTTCTCAAGGCAGATCCTGAAGGGAGCAGATGGCAGTAAGGAAGGGCAGATCAATGCTGAGGACAGTGGCCTGCTTTGCCCTTGAATTTTCAGACGAATGTTCTCTGTTCTTCCAAGTGATTGTTAGACTCTAGCTTAAGGCTAATTATTCGTGTGTCCCAAATGCTCCTAGGGAGTTAAGCTTGTTTATAGCTGTATTTCCAGACTCCTGTCTAAAGCCAGGCCACTGCACACACCAAAAATCTGTGAAATTGCTTAAGCAGTATGAGTGGGTGCCAATCAGATGCTAGATGCTTTTTCCTGGGGCTCTGGAGATTCAGCAATCGACCAAACAGACGAAGGTGTGTCCTCATAATGACAGCCACTTCTTTGTTTCAGTTTGTTGTTTTGGTTTGGTTTTGCTAGGTAGATGGGATCTAAGTGACACAGGGTCAAACCCAGCATCCTCCTGCCTGAGGCACATAATGAGGGAATTATAAGCATACACCACGACACCCAGCTGACAAGGGCGGTTTTTATCCCTGTTTTGCTGGAGGCACAGGTGCTGTCCAGGTGCTGGGGATGGAGTGCCGTGGTGAGCAATCAGACATCGCCTGCCTTTCAGGGACTTCCATTCTAAGAGGTACAGTTTCTCATCTGACCAGCACATCAGCTAGGATCTGTATACAAGCCATAAAACACAGCAAGTTCCTGCGAGCAAACGATAATTTCCGGGGAGGTAGGTGGAGCAGACACCACAGTGCGCTGCAATGTGCCAGATACTAACACACCACCTCCGTTTGCTTTCCCTCACAAGAGCCCTGGTTACAGAGGTCAGCACACAAATCTCAGCTGTGAGGGCACTCTGAACCTGCGTTCCTGTGAGGTCATTGAATCTCCATGTCATTTGGGGAAGGTGGTGTTTGTAACCACAAGCAGTTCGCTGGTGAGAAGCGGGGGGGGGGGGGGGGGGGGGGGGCAGGCAGGAGGAGTTTGGGGAGACTGACAGCAAGATATAGGAAAATAACGTTCTTACCTGATTCATTTCACGATGGGAAAGCAAGGGCTTTACAATTAAAATATAGTCAGAAATAAAGGAGAAATTTAGTTATGGGAGGAAACAATCCAAGTACTGTGTGGTGCTGTGCTTGGTACAGCAGTGTCCTGAGGGACCAACAGTGTGGGTGACCTTTGGCCTCTTCAGAGACTATTCTGGGGTGGAAAGAAGAATGAATGAAATGGCTTAATTTGAAAAGAAAGTTGACATATAGGAAAACGAACCTCTTTCAGGTAGTGTGTTTGAATGTCCTTTCCTTGTTCCCCATGAAAAGGCTTTAAAAAACAAAACAAACAGAAAACACACACACACACACACACACACACACACACACACACACACAACCCTGTACAACATGACATCTGTGGGTTTTTTTTTTTAAATCAGCTTAAGGTAGTTCCCTCTATCACCAGCTTACCAATGTTTTCTCTCTCTCTCTCTCTCTCTCTCTCTCTCTCTCTCTCTCTCTCTCCTTTCTTTTTTTGTTTAAATCAATCATAGATTGATACTAAATTTTAAGAATTCTTTTTTATGTCAATTGATAGGACTTCTCTACTTTATGAATTAAGATTACAAAGACTCATTCTCTAAAGCTGAGCCAGCCTTGCATTCCTGGGATAAACAATTTGGCTGCAATTTTTTTTTGGTGATATATATATCACCAAATATATCACAAATAACTGACTGACATATATATATATATATATATATATATATATATATATATATATATATATATATATATATATATATAAGGATTTTTGTGTCTGTGTTCATGAAAGACACTGGTCTTTATAATATTTTTCCCTGGATTTGGTGTCAATGAAATGACAAGTGAATGAGGAGTGTTGCCCTGTGTTTCCTATCATAATCTAGATAGAATGCCATCTTTAAATCTGTGCTACCAATTTAGTTTGATTTCATTTAAATGTGAATGCCAAGGGTTCATCTGAGCCTGCAACTTCCTTTTCCGGAATTCTTGGCTGTGATTTCATATCGCTGGGGGTGAGGACTATTTAGGTTATCTAGTCAGTCAGTTATTAGTTTTGGGGTGTCAAAGAAATGATTTCACCTCAGCTGCTGAATGCGTGTGTAGGATAGAATATGACAGTCCCTTCTTAACTGTTACTGTGATCTGTAAAAAACAAAAACAAAAACAAAAACCAGCCACCCCTTCTTTCCAGATAATGGCAATGTGTGGTGTATTTTCTATTTCTGCGAGAGTCTGCTAAAGACTTATCAATTCTATTGATCTTTTCAAAGGACTAACTTCTGTTTTCATTGATTTCTCCGTTTTTCTATTTTTAATATCATTGATTCCCAGTCTTTTTTTTTCTGTTTGCTTTGGGTTTATTTTTCTCTTATTTAGTGTTTTGTTTGAAGTAAAAATGATATGCTATTGATATGAAGCTACTGTTTTTTAAATATAGGTATTTATTTTCATAATCCCTGTCTGATGATTTTAACTATATAATATATATATATATTTGACATGCTGTATTTTGTATTTATTTAATTCTTTGTTCAACTCCTCTCTAATTTCCCTTGAGCTTTCCTTTGGACTCACCAATGATTTTCACAAGTGTGCTGTGAATGTACCAGCATTTGAGGACCACTTTTCCACCCCAGATACCTTCATCGTAGATTTCTAGTCTATTTCGGGAGACTTAAAATTTGAGCTTCAGACCCTAGGCTGCAGTCAAAAATGTCTGCGCCCTTTCTTTCCATATTTCTACACTTTGTGTATTCTCAAAGAGGTATTTATGAAAATTCACACAAGAAAGTAAATATCTGTCCTCTCCAACATTTAAAAAAAAACTTAATTACTTAATAATGAGACTAGTGCACTAAGTTATATGAATACAAAAAGTGAACTATAACGCACCTGTTAACCCTCATCGTGGGAGTGCGCTAAGTGGGAAGGGGCTGATCATGTGCCTTTTCTAGTGGATCAGCCTCCCACTGAAATGTGGCCTCAGCGAGGTGAAAGACACTGTCACTTGTCTCATTGTTGTTGTTTTAGGATGAGGTTGATGATTTGGAGGTGGTGTGTGTGTGTGTGTGTGTGTGTGTGTGTGTGTGTGTGTATGTGTGTGTGAGAGAGACAGCACTTGACAAATGGAAAATACTCAGATCTATCTAAAAAGATCTTGTACATATCACCCAAGGATCTTACTACGCAGCCCAGGCTGGTCTGAGATGCAGGATCCTCCTGCTCTGGCCTGAGTTCTGGGATTACAAGAGTGTGCCCGCACCTGGCTACCTCATCCTGCTCGTTTTTTTCTGAGTTGCACTCTTGTTCCTCACACTGTCTTCAGGGATATGCATTTCTCACTTCCGACTCATCCAGGTCCATCTGCTGATTCCCTGATGTCCCCCTGGTGGAGCAAGTCCCTCTTTGGGGCATTCACAGTCATCATCTCTGATCACTAGTGACAACATCCTCATGAGTATATGCAGGTGACATACTTGTTCTCTGGGACAAACAGTACTGTGCTGTAGGTTCCTGGTGAGTTCATGTCAGAGGTAGATCTTAGCCAAAATATTTGGCCTTGGCTCAAGCCCCTTCCCTCTGCTGCCCTATCCCAGCATCTCTGTCCTTCCAGAGGGAGACTCTGGAGCCTCATCTGGGTCTATGACCCACCAACCTCTAAAGCAGCTCTTCTTAACCTTCCTGATGCTGGGACCCCTTAATACAGTTCCTTGTATTGTGACCTCTGACCATAAAATTATTTCCATTGCTACTCCATAACTATAATTTTGCTACTGGTATGAATCATAATTTAAATATCTGTGTTTTCTAATGGTGCTTTGGGGTTGCGACCCACAGGTTGAGAACCACTGATAATGCATCTGGCACAGATAAAGTTTATCAGCTCGGCATGGAGGGCCATCACACTCTGCAGGGGTTCCTTTTTACATTCCAGAAGGCTAGAGGGTGTTGTCTGCCATAGCACCTCAGAGTCTGAATGAATAGAAATACTTATTAAAAATATTGGACAATGGGACCGGTAGCATTTTGCCACTCTAGAGTGTATAAAGCCACAGTAAGTTCTGGAAGTGCTCTTAGATAGAAAGCTCCAGTGGGCTCCAGTGGTCTGAGAGATGGCGATGGGTCACTGTGGAACAAGGCACATTTCTGAATCTTCCTGGGCATCACTTCCTTACACTGTGGAGGTAAGTGTACTAATCACGGCCGTCAGATAAGAGAGAAGAGCTCAGCGATGGGATTTTGCTACATGACTGTCCTGTCCTTTTGGCAATGATGCTCTCCATTCCCTTCTGAGAGTCCCATGGCAGGAGGCTCTGCCGGAGTTGGGGTAAGCTCTACCTTGTCTCGGTCCCGCCTCTTCTTCCTCTCCAGTGCCCAGCACATGTCTTACAAGAGCCCCGCAGATAGATGAGCTGTCCCAGCTGAACTTCTGGAATGGCAGCTAGAGCGAGTGTCTTCAACTTGCCTCAGATGATCTCTGAAGGGTATGCATGGATGTGGAACCAAGCAAACTAACGGACCCTGCAGGTACTATAGGACTCTAGCATCTCCAAGTGGATGAAATGTCCCTTATGGGATCCTATATTTATTAATCACTTGGCCCCCAGCCTGGAGCACTGTTTTGGAAGGTTGTGGAACCTTTTGGGACTGTGGCTAGATAGGAGCAAGAGGTCACTGGGATCATCCTTGAAGGTCAGAGCTGCTTCTGGTTCTGTCCCAAGGCCTTTGCTTTGTGGCCTCCCAATTCATGAGGAGCCCCCTCTACCCAGTCTGTTGTCCAAACTCCACCATGCCTTCCCCACCAAGATGGACCACATCTCTGCAATGGTGAGCCCATGAAACCCCTGCTCCTTTAAGCAGCTTCTGCCAGGTCACAGCAGGACTGTGGCAACAGTGGACATCTGATACCTGCCCAGCTCCTCTTGTGCCCCCGTTCTCCCCTGGCATTGAGGCCTTCCTCCGTGATCACAGCCCTGCCCACGCTCAGGAGGAACTAGGAACCACCCAGGAGGAGGAACGCATGGTTTGAGCTCCAAACCAATGGCTGCGTCGAGCAGAGGAAGTGAGCCTGTGGCCCACCCCACACCCTTGAAAACAGGGATGCCTGCTCAAAGGGAAGTTTGGCCAGGAGTTTCGGTTTTATCCCCCGTTAGGTGCAGCAGCCGCGGCATCACGTCTGAGCCTCTCTTCCCCTCCGCCTCTGTAGTGCCTGCACAAAATGCCCTGCGTTTGATCGTCTCTCCTCAAACAGAGCATCATTGTCCTGCTTCTGCCTCTTTTTAATGAAAGAGGAGCGAGGAAGGCTCGTGCTTGTACATGCAAAATTAGCACAAATCAAAACTGTTGCTCTTCTTTGATCCATCCTGTATTCTGCTCTGTCAGCCTTCCTATTCCCCACCGAGGGTGTTCGGCTCAGGGAGGATTACATGGGAGGGAACCGCTTACCACTTCCCATTTGATTAACACAATTTAAAGCCGCAATAATGTTCAGGGAAGTTCATTACGGGGGAAATGCTCTGATGTGGGCTGCCATGGTGTCTGGGGACTGGGGCTTTTTATTTAAAACGCAATCAAGCCCCAACAGTGAGGGGATCTGCGAAATCCACCTAAGCTGGAGATGGCAGGATTGCCATTTAATGCAGGCAGACAAAAATCCCTTCCTTTTGTACAGCTTTTGACAATTTATTCATACTGTTCACAAATACTTAGTGTGGCTTGTTAAGTTCAAAACCCTGACAGGCAAAACCCTCCCCTGGAGGTGGTTGGAGCTCTGAAGGAGAGACGGACCATCCGGAGGAGCACATGCCTGGCAGACACCGGGATATCACAGGGTGTGTGAGAGTGGGTACTGGGATGCCTGACTGGGACATCAGGGAAGACCACTCTGAGGAGGTGACATAGGCGTCAAGATCTGATCTGGTAACAAAAGACAGCCGGAGCTTTCCAGGCAGGGAGATACTCTGTGTGCATCAGTGGGTGGGCGCCTGCCCTGTCAGTGGGAGATGTTATAGGACCTGTGTGCCTGGGCTGACTCGGGGAGAGGCAGAGGAGAGGTGGAGCCAGAAGATTCCCCAGGACGTGCCAGCATCCCTCTCTCGGGTCTAGCTGCAGCGAGTGTAGGTGGCGGGCTGCCCTATGACTGAAGAATAATGAAGGATATATGGCCTTTAACTCAGAGCATCCCCACTTTTCAGCCGCTCCCAAACAGGAAGACAAGGGCCAGGAAGGCTTGGCTTGCACCTTCACCCTGAATCTTCCCAGATGACGCTATCATTGGACTCTACTGTGCCTCAGTTTCTGCCTCTGTGGAAGGGGTGTGTTGTGGTTCCCCTCTGTAGCATATTGGGTAGAAAACACAATGAGAGACTCCAGCCGACTCAGAACTAGAGCTAGCCTGGGGCTGGCTGGGTGTGAGGGCTACAAAGCACACAGACAGCCAGAAGGTTCTGCCAGCTCCCAGGAATGAGGTGAGTCTGGCCAGGGGCCTTAGCTCTCCACCATAGTCCTTCAGCGGTTGTTTCAGCCCATTTCCTGTGGCTATAACAGAACAACCGAGATTAGGAACATTATGTGTTAAGGCAATTCGGCTCGTGGTTCATGGTTCTTGGGGTAGGACTAGTCAAGGTCAGGTATTACATCTGGCCAAGACCACATGCTGCATCCTAACATGGCAGATAGCATCTCGCGGGATGAGTGGTGGGCGGCCAAGGAGATCTGTGGTAAGAGGGGCCCAAGGAAGGCACCAGACTACTTGGTACCAGCACGCTCTCTCTGGGGAATGAGCCCATTCCCAGTAGGAGCCATGCAGCCCAGGGAGAACCAGTCCAGGATCCCAATTTGTAATCCAGGCACCATCTCCCAAAAGCCTCTTCTGCTGATCCACCACATCTAAGGTGATCTTGGTGTGGACATTCACACCTTAACGACAGCAGTCACTATAGGGTAAGTCATGCCACAGTGCAAACACGTGTGAGCCCCTGGTGTAGCAGAGAGGCAGCAGCCAGCTGCTACAGGGCCATCAGGGATTCTCACTCAGAGCTGTAAATGCTTCTTACCGTGAGTGACACGTGACACCGCTGTTCTCATGTCACTGGCCGAATCGGGCCATGTGGTCCAGGTGTAGAGAAGCACCCTGTTTCATCCGGGCGGATGGTCCTGGAGATCAGCCCTGTCAGCACCACAGTCCCACTTGCCTCAGTTTCTGTTCTCGGGACTCAGGCATGGCCCTTCATGTCTTAGTCCTCTCAGTACAGAATGCAGATCCTTAAGACACAGCCCGTGCTGTGTGTTGAAGTCACTGCTGCAGGAGCACTCTTCCAGACAAAGTCATGAGGTCCCTCGCTCAGCCTGCCTCTTCTCCAGTGTCTAACAAGTGCCCCCTGGAGCGCTGCCCATCTTCATGGGAGCAGGTCTGTGGGGGCAGGCATCTCCCGCTCTCATGAACTTTCTGCCCCCTTCCTTACCGCTCCCCACCTCCAGCCCAGACAGCTGCTTCTCGTCTTGTTCCAACAGCGCTCCGCTCGGGATGCCTCCTGTCCCTCACGCCTTAGACCCCTAGGTCCCGTTATTCCTTTCTCACCATGGCGTCGCTCACGGTATAACACACTGAATTGCTTACCCTTCTGCCTATTGCTTGTTTAGCGACCCCTCCTGCAGAGTCTCGAGTCCTCTAGGACAGGGATCAAGATCTGTGATCACGAATGCATCTCAAATGCTCAGAATGGGACCTGGCATACAGCAGGCACTCAGGAAATATTTACAACTCCAACACCAGGGACGAGCAGCCCGCTTCTGTGTGATAGGTCAGGGTTGTTCAAGAGACTCCTAAAACATAGGCTGTTGTTACCGCCCTATCTCCCAGAGGCTGAAACAAGTTCCTATTGCTGAAGACACCATGTACTTCAGACACAGAACCTGGAGGATCTGAGCTGATCTGACCTGAAAGCCTCCTCCCTGACGACCAGCTTTCGTGGTACCAGAAGGCTCCACACAAGCTTCCAAGGTAGGGAATCCACCAATAGTCCTATCCAGCTACGATGCTTATGAACTAAAACAATGACCAGCCTGGCCGGATATCCCTAAGGGTGCAGTAGGGGCACACATACCTTGGCAGTAACCAACGGCTCTCTAATTAGACTTCAGACCTGCTCAACCAGATGGAAACCATGCCCGGGACTGAAAACATAGCCTGCTACCTGTGGCTAGTGAAGCCGTGGATCTAGAAGGAGAGCACACAACCACCACTTTACCAAGTCAGAGTAATTTCTAACTGCATTCTGAATATTTATCCTTATATTTGCAGACAAATCTAGTTCTCAGTCTTCATCAAAGAAAGGCCTCCTTGCAATAGATGGAGACTATTACAGAAAACCAGTCAATCAAAATGCAGAGAACAAGTGACTTGGTGGTCCTAGCCCCAACTGATACATCCACAACATAACTCCTGCGCCTAAGACTCGGGGAATGACGGATTACAGGAGCTGGAGGAACAGCAAGTTTGCTCTGAGATTACAGCTCCTAGAAATGTCCGAGAAGCGACACCCATGAAGTCTCATCAACATAGCTATCTAAACAAGACCTACCAGGGCAGTACCAATAGACACCCTAACACCGCAGGGAGAGGTCTCATGGAGCCTCCACGCTAGGCAAGAGACTATAACAACCAAGGAATGCAGAAAAGGAAGAAACAGTCTTTCCCAGGGAGGAGCACGCCAAACAATCAGCCCTGAAAACATACATGCTAGTGACGTTATTTAGACTGAGCAGGTTATGTGTCTATACTTCGGAATCTCTCTCTCTCTCTCTCTCTCTCTCTCTCTCTCTCTCTCTGTGTGTGTGTGTGTGTGTGTGTGTGTGTGTGTAAAACAAAGAAATAGAGGCCATGAATTTGAGGAAGAACATGGTGGGATGCAGGGTTGTATGGAAGAGTCAGAGGGAGGAAAGAGAAAGGGGAGATGATGTTAATTATATTTTAATTTCAAAAAATTAAATAGTTACAGAATATACAGAGCAATTGCCCAGGAGTGCCACATACCACTCCACTTTGTGCCCGAGATGAAATTCTCCAACTTCTTCCAGAAGTCTCTGGCCCAGAGGATGGGAGACTCTCTATGTGAATCTCATGTTTGTGTTCAGAGGCAGCTAATCCCACAAACACACAAACAGACAAAGGAACCATAGCATCTAGGCTGATTCTACATCTTGGCTGTTGAGAACAGTGTCACAAAGAACATGATGCCATGTGTTAGTGTCTCTATGGACTGGTGCGTCCCCGGAGGGTGGTAGAGCCGGGTCATAAAGCATTTCCACTTGCCAATCTTTAAGGATTTTTCCATACTGACTCCATACTGGCTGCACCAGTTTCCGTTTCCAGGGTTAGTGTGCAAGGTTCCACTTCCCCCTTGTCCTCATGAACGTGTCTTTTGAGGAGAATCATTCTGACTGGGGCCACAGAATGCCATTGTGGTTTTGACTTGCATTCCTTCACCCTGAAAGATCCTTAGCATTATTTTTCCACGCACTGAATAGTGCCCCAGTGATCAGAGGAGGCCAGACCCAGAGGGGTGGTTGTTTCCTCTCATGTGTGGAATCCAAACAAGACAGCAACAAGAATTAAAGAAGAGAGGAATTAGGGGGAGGAGGGAGCAGCCCTGGAGAGCGCAGTGGTCAGAAAGTATGATGGAAGCACATTGTGTATGTGAATGGAAATACCATGATGAAAGCAGTTACTTTGTGAAATTAACATGGGCTAAGAAAAAGAAAATCAAGTCTTCAGTGAAAAAGAAAACAAAACCAAACCGAACCTGCAGACTGTCTTGGTTAACCCTGCCTGTCAGAATGCTAATTGCAAATAGAAATAATGTGACCACGGGAGAGAGGATGGGGATTGAAGGCGGCCATGAGCCGTGGAGCCAGAGGAAGAGCAAAGAGCAGTGGAGACCATGGGGAGAAGGCCCAGGACCTGCCTTCAGCCTCCCTGTCCCACACTCCTGTGCTCGTTAAGGTAGAGAAATATCGGCTCTTTGCCTTTGGCCCCACACAGCAATGGTAGAGGAGGCAGTTGCTTTAAGCAAGCATAGACTGATTACTGGATTTGGATCAAATAATTGACATGGAAGCCGGTGACCTTAGGAGTCAGGCACCTGGGATCACCTGGGGTTTTGCTCGACCACTCTGGGGTGGGAGGGCAGAACAGGCTGGAGGGCTGTTGAGGCTTCTTTGCTATCTCCTAGCCAGGGGGAGTCAGCTTTCCCACCCTGTAGACACTGTCACAGGCGACCTTAGGAAGGTACTTCATGTCCCTCTTGCCTGCGGAAGACACCTCTGTAATTCGCCTCCGCTGTCCCTAGTAGGCCTGGGGGACGAGGGTCTGCACCGGCTGTCACCACCTGGGCAGAGCACTGAGACGCGAACTCTGTTGACAAGCCCTGAGTCCGTGGGGAGGTTCACCTGCCAGAGTTTTAATAAACTCTTCCTTGTAACACTGACACCTGGTGACCTTTGCCCTATGTGGGGCAGGGGGTGGGGGTGGGGGCTTCTCCTGTGTCACATGCTACTTATTCCCAGGCATGAGGATTCCAGGCAGGAAGGCAGAGACCTGCAGCAATTTGACAGGCATTTGAGATATTGAAGTACACAACCCAGCCACATTTTTCCCTTCAGATAATAGAAATAGTGTCGTTTCTTATGTCTGGGGTTCCTCTGTTCCTTTCCCCTTCCTCTGCACAGTGATGACAGTCTCCTGCTTGCTTGCTTGCTTGCATTTATTTGGTTTTTCATCTGTGTTGATGAAGGGCCTGGGTGGGTGATGGGCTGGTGCCTTGGACTCCGGAGGTGCATGGGGAAGGAGTCCTTATGAGACTGCTGTGCTTCAACTTTTGCATTCTTGTCCTCAAAGCTCCCTGCCAGAGAGACAGGGAAGGCACCTTGTCCTCCTGCTTGCAGATGAAGCTGCTCGGGGTCACACAGGCGCAATGACTTGCCGCAGCAGCATCCAGAGTGCACTAAGGAAAGACAAGAGCCCGCTTGCTTGGGTTGGTATTAATATTTGACAAACACTTGCTGAGTCGCTGCCATGGACCAGGCGTCTTTCCAGGGGCAGTGGGAGGCGGACAGGCAACCAGGATACGATGCCTGCAGAAGGCTTCCAGCCTGGGCTCCTGCCCTGACCGGCTTTAAAGTCTAGGACTATGCTCTGTACCTCCCTTCTCTTCCCCTCCTCTCTCTTCTCTCTCTTTGTCTCCACTGCTTTCCCTTCCTTTTTCTTTCCTATTAGATCAAGGAGGGTGGGTCCCAACTCAATGCTGCCACTGTCTCCTTCTTTTCTTTCTTTCCTTCACAATGATTTCAATAGCTTTTGATACAACGCACCAAAGACTTTCCTTACGCGGGAACAAAAGGTGAAATGTTAATATGATTTTATTTGGGCTCAGATTGGATAAGGGAGACCTTTCGTTCCTAACTCCCATCTTCAAGTCAGCACTCGTTAATTAAATTGAGCCTGTGGAAAGTGACCTTTGGGGGGAAGGGACCTCCTGATAATGTAATGTACTTTAATCAAATGTACACAAATAAACAAGCAAACAAAGGGCTGTTAGACAAAGCAGCACTCTGGAAACTTAAAGATGAGAGCCCTCGACAGAAAGGTGATTTGGATGAGAGCGCACACTTAGGTAATGAGCCGCAAAGGCCCTGCAAACAGGGCCACGTGGACAAGCTCATCACCACTCCAATCCGCCTGTGCTGGACAGGTAGAAGTGCACAGTAAGACCACCAGAGAGGTTGCAGTCACAAGAGGGCTGCCCTGCTTCTCTCGGCCCATGCCTCACCTGGCCACAAGAGGGCGCAGAAGAGTCATTGTTTTCCTCTGCGAGGCGCGGCAGACCTGGGAGGTGACTCACCTTTGGGCCAGGTGTGGCGGGCTGGTGAATAGATGGTTTAGTTACTTGGCATTGGGGAAACTGAAAGAGAATGGACATCTGCCTGCTTGAAGGAAGAGAGTCAGGTTCACCCCAAATCTGAAGACTAAGCCAGACCAGAAAAACGGAGGAGAAAACGGCAAGGCAGCCTTGGCTGAATGATGGCATGGGCAGAGAAGGTTCCAGCATGGACTTGCAGTGTGATTGTAAGCGGCTTGCTTAACCTCTTAAAATTCTGTTTCCTTGTCCATAAAATGAGGTTAATGACCTCGCTTCCTAAGGTTTCTGAGAATTCAAAAGTATAAATTTGAGTGAAAAGAGCAAGTGCCCAGGGCAGGTGGTTATTCTGTGGCTCTGTCCCTCCCCTGCTCCAACTGCATCTAAACATGCCCTGCCTTCAGGGGGGCCAGGCATCGCACACTGCCTCTTGCACTTGGTGCATTTTGCAGGGAGTCCTATTTGAATACGTAATGTCGTCTAACTTACCTGTGAGATGTTCGTTCATGCCGTCATTTGTTTCTTCACCTAACTGTTGACAGCCTACTCAGTCTCAGGTAGGTATTGCAGAGCGTGGCGTGGAGAGCAGGAAGCAAACCAGGACGTGCTGTCTGGAGCTTCCGGGCCAGTGACAGCCGACAGAACTTTCTGTGGCTGCTAAATTGTTCCCATCTGGGCTTTCTAACACTACAACTAGTCACCACCTGGACTTGTGAGCACTTGAAATGTGACTGGTTTCAGGATGTTCATTTATTTTAGTTTATTTAAGTGTAAATAGCCACCTCTTAGAGCTGTGGAATCAGATAGGACAAGCCTGGAAGACCAATGTGAAGTGTTTAGCACCTAGTTCAGCACACAGTCAGCACTCAAGGATGCTGTGGCTCCTGCATCTAAGGCATAGCTCTGTTGGTTCTTGTACGATTTCTGAAGGATGAGGGAGACCATCCCAAGACGCCTCTAGGAAGTCTTTTCGGGATTTTGCATACAGTGTAACTACTTTAAATGCCTCTTAAGTTAATATACAATGTGGTATAAGAAAGCAAATGCTTTGAAGCTAACCAGGAATGGATTTAAACTATGGTTCCACCAGGCACTGGCCACGTGACTTGAGCAATTTGCTTGCCATCTGGGTCTGAACCTCCCCTTTGGAAAGTTAGGTGGTGATGGCCACTGCACAACAGTGGGAAAAGATCCTGCAGAAAATGAGCTCAGCAGAGATCAGAACCAAATTTGTTTTTCGGACACGAGATGTGAGCTGAACAGTGATGCTTCGCTGGACTCTCTCGACCGCCCAGCAGATGCTGCTCTACAGCAGGAAAGAATAGAGCCAACAAACACAAGACACACTGAGGAAAAGTGGGGAGAGAAAAGGAATCGAGACTCAAAATGGTGCCGTGTTCAAGTCCAGTTGGCCCTGAGACCCAGCTGTGGCCTCCTGGTCACTGGAGATGATGTCTCCATCCTTCTCGGACACTGCCCTTTCTGCTCCAGTGGGTTTCTCTTGGCTTTTTTCTTGTTTACGAAACTGCAGCTAAATTGCAGCCCATCAGGTACCTCCTCTGTCTCCTGGTCATGTGCATCCCGTCAGAACTTAGCATTGAACTCTTCCTACCTTACCTCCCCACATCTGCCACGGCATGGCTCAGAACTTGGAGTGGCTTCAGGGTTGGGGGGAGTTAATTAGTGCAGTTGGACTTGTTTCCTGCAATCTTTAGGAATTGTTGCCTCAGGACAATTCAGGAGTGACATAGCAAATGCAGGTGTCTCTCAAGTGACCCTTTAGGTGAAAGCCCACTGTTGAGAACATGTTGGACCAAGAGATAGGGGCATAGTTTCCAAGTCCCCGCTATATGGAATTGGAGGATGGCATTCCTGCCTGCCTCTCCTAAGAAGGCAGATGGACCAAAAGGGAAGAGTTGCTGCGTTCTCTAATGACATTCTACAGCTTACACTTTGGGCTCCTGCTGAGCCCCAGGGTCCCCTTCGCTTTCTAGGCTTGTTCCTATGGCACTGCAAAGACTCATTTCTGGATCCTTCTTTAGCGTTGCCATACATGGCTGACTTGTCCCAGGCCTGAGCAAGGCCAGTGGAGCTGAGAACTGGCAAGCTTGCCTGAGTTCCGGTCTCAGGGTTGCTCTCAGACCTTGAGCATATCGTATCTTACGTCTTCTGCTCCTTAGAGGCCCCATCTATAAAGCAGGGATAAAAATATCTGTCCTTCTGACCTCACAGATAGGAAATGAGATTAGAGATGTGTGACCTGGCAAGGCACTATGTGATTGCAAGGTGCTAGTATTGTTTTTAGATACATATATACGCTTAAAAATCTTATTGCTGCAGTGATACATGCTTACTGGAGAACACTGAGACAATGCAGATAAGAAAATGATGGAAATAAAAATAGTCCATAATCTCACCACCTAGGGACAACTGCTGTAAATCACCTAATGGGCATCATTCTGCCATCCACATCAGTTTGCTTGAAATAGGATGGCAGTCTTTGTGCTATTTTGCAATCTGATTTTTCACATAATGACACGTAATCACCCACCAAAGATTGAACTTGTAGGATTTCATCTCTATATTCAGAGCCAGAAGCCACCCTGGAGCTGTTCAAGGTGCTCTCTCTCATCTCCCAAAGAGCAGGTGTGGCTGCCTTAGACTCACACAGCAGCCTCCCCTGGGAGGAATGGCTGTGACTCGGTCCGGGAAAGGTGACTGTATTAAGTTTTTTTCTCATTGCTGTGACAAAATTCCTGATGCCAACACTTGATGGGAAGAAAGACACATTTTTGGCTCACGGCTTCAGAAGGCTCGTTCAACACATTCTGGCAGGGAAGGCATGCTAGATCACAGCAGCTGATATCATGTTTGCCCAGAAACAGAGAAAAGGAAACACAGGAGAAGGCCAGGGCAAGATATAACCCATAGACATGCCCTAGTGACCTACTACATCCTCCGTTTAGGCTACCACCCGTTCTTAACCACCTCACAATAATGCTATAATTATATAAACCTATCAAAGGATCAATCCATTGATTAGGTCCAAGCCTTCATGATCTAAATGTCTTTGGGGCACAATCACAGTCACACCTGTGTGTGTGTGTGTGTGTGTGTGTGTGTGTGTGTGTGTGTGATTTAGATCTTAAGTGTCTCTCAATCCAATCAGATTGGCAATGAAGATTAGCCATCATGAAGGGTTAGAAAACCAGGCCCTTAGAGGAAATATTGCCTGTCCCGTGGAGGAGTATTCTTGGGAGATGGGTGTTGGAAGCTCTGGTTCTGAGAGCTGGTAAGAAATGGGTCACCTGTGGGACTAGCATCCTAAAGCTACCTGGATTCCCCAAAGGTAAAACAGGGTGGGGCATGAAAAATGAGCTGCATCCCTGTACGCCCCATCCCAGGGCATCCTGGACCAAGTTTGGTACTGAAAGTGTTGATGATGCTGCCCCTCCCCCGACAAGATGACACTAACAGGGATCAAGGCTAGAGAGACTGTAAGTGCGAATCATCGGGTAGACCAGCATGGTTGTTCTCCGGGCATTGATGGGTGATCTGTGTCAGCAGCGTCTGTTTTTCCCCTGGCATTTTCTCCATGGTGAACTGGGTTGGCCACATGTCCCCTCGGACATGCGTTAAGTTGCTGAGGTTTCTGGAGAGGCCTTGGTTGGAAGAGGCTATAAGGGTTTCTCTATTAATTTTAAAGGTGAGTGATTGTGTAACTAGTCAGTAAAGCATAATAATGTTGCTATTTGTAGTGAGTCAAATGGTGTCTCCCTTCCAAAAAGAATATATATCTACCTAGAAGCTACGAGCAGGGCCTTGTTTGGAGAAAGGGAGTTTGGAAACGTGGTCAGGTAAAGGGTCTTAAGATTATATTATCATGGATTTATGGTGGACCCCAAGTCCAATGACAGATGACTTTAGAAATTAGGCAGAGGGAAGCTGGAGACCCACTGAAGATGGAGAGACCCCATAGTGACCTCTACCACCAAAGGTCAATAGGTCTGAGTTCAGGAAATTACAGACACACATCATGGAGCAAAATGCAAAAGCTGGAGTTGAGACTCCACAGATGTGATATCTGTAAAAGAGCCTGCCTCTGCCCTGCCCACCCTGCCTCTGCCCTGCCCACCCTGCCTCTGCCCTGCCCACCCTGCCTCTGCCCTGCCCACCCTGCCTCTGCCCTGTCTACCCTGCCTCTGTCCTGTCCACCCTGCCTCTGTCCTGTCCACCCTGCCTCTGTCCTGTCCACCCTGCCTCTGCCCTGCCCACCCTGCCTCTGCCCTGCCCACCCTGCCTCTGCACTCTCTACCCTGCCTCTGCGCTGTCTAGCCTTGGTGCCAGGCTTGTGGACTGTAAGCTTCCAATGGACTGATTTATGTCAAGGCAGCCAGAGTTGATTCCTGTCGCTCACAACCCCAAATATCTAGTAGCAGAGATATTAGTTTATGAGACCCTTGACCTCCACTCAGGAAGCAGATAAAACCTGACCCAATGTACAGGTGAGTCCACTGAGGATTGAAAAGGCTCCTACTCCAACCTGCTCATGAGTGTGAGGGCCAAGCCTTGCCTCTTTAGCAAAAGGCCTTTCCATTTGCTTCCCACCCAGCCTGCTGGAGGCAGAAAACAGCATCCAGATTTCTTCTTCATACTTGGTGACACATGACAGTCTGTGCAGGAAAACTGCACCTTTCTGCCAGCAGGGGCAGGCTGAGGGAGGTGCCAGCCTGGGCATCATCTTGATGGAGGGGAAGGAGCCGCCACAGCTTTGTGTTGCTGAAGAGGTGACGATTGAATTTGAGAGAGGAGGCCCTTAAATTTCTTTTAGGCCTGACTTAGGGCTGATGTAAGGCAGAATGCTGATTTCCCTTCAAAGTCTCTCCCAGCATTCAGGAGCAGCCTGGGGACGTGGGTTCCTCAGGAGACCCCCTTCCTGCAGTTTCTGTGGAGGTGAGGTTTCCTGGGCCCCCGAGTGAATCTCTTCAGGCACTCTCGAAAGTCGGTCGTGAAGACCCAGTGTAGACTGAGTTGCCCGCAAGTACTCTGAAATGGAATACGATCTCTTCATGGTTTAGAAAATTAAAAATGACTGAGACACTGTGCTATTGATCCCCCCCCCCCTGTCTCACACTGCCGGGTGAATAAATTATTCTTGGAGGTTTTGCAGAAATGACTCAATAAAGTCACAGCGATGTGTCTGGTAAATGTGGTCCTTTCTGGTTCCAAGGCAGAAACTGCTAAGTGGGAATGGACCACATGGGTCATGGGATTGAGTTCACTCACCTCATGGCTGTGGACAGTGGGGGCAGGGGGGGGGGAGTGACCTGAGGGCCACAGAGCACCTTGGTAGTGAGTGGAGATTAGAGTTCAGAACCCTGGGCTGAAGCACCCTGTCTCCACTTCAGAGGACTAGAAGGCAGTCTTTGAGATGGTTAGTTCCTGTGTTGGCTTGACCGGCTGTGAGTCTCCAGACATCTAGACACCCAGTCAGACTGTTCTGGGTAGTCTGTGAGGGGACTCTGTGACTAGCAGTTCCTGAGCCAGTCGGCTGAGCAAACCTGATGGTCCTCAATAACCTGGATGGCCTCAAGAGATTCGCTGGCCAATAAACAAGAAAGTTGAGTGAGGAGAACCCTGCACCACCTGCCTTCAGCTGGGATGTGGGTGTTTTCTGGCCTCATGAACACCAGCTCTCCTTGGCTCTTGAGCTTGCTGGCTTGGCTTTCAGGTTAGTGTGAGACACTGGGTCTCAGTCCCTGGCTTGCTGACTGCAGAGCCTGGGCTCCTCGGCCTCCATAACCATAGTCACAGGATCAGTCCCTGGCACCCTGCTGTTGGATCCTAATGGCTGCCTTGGGGGAGGGGTGAGGAGGCCCGGGGTGAGAAGGCCCGAAGGCCCGTGTCAACACTAGACACCAGGAGGCAGTTGAAAGTTTATTCAATAACAGGGAAGGCCTTATATACCCTCCTCCCAGCACCCAGTCTACATGGTCATCTTTCATTGGCTGAGCACGATCAGGAACTCTGACAGCGACTGTTGCTAGGCCCTCAGGCAGACTCTAGGTTGACTCATAAGGAAGTACATTATGGGCGCATGCCTTGGCAACTGGTCTGAGCCAATTTCCTCGACCCTATGGGCCTGTCCTGCTACAGCACCCTGCTTTCCCCCCCACCAAAAAAAAAAAACCCAAATCAAAACAAACAAAACCCACAAACACATATTCTAGGACTAATCCAGTCCTGGTCCATATAAATTGAAGGGGAAAAGGAACTTTTGTAGGAACTAAAAGAAATACTTGTCATTCTTAACAGGAAATTCCTAGGTGTTTGGTTCAGAGTCTGGAGCCAGTGAAACGGTTGTGCTGCATTTCTCAACTGCCGGGTAGAGGCAGCTGGTAGCTTAGAGTTGGTATCGCTCCAATTAGTGTTCTGTGTGGCCACTCTGGGGGCTCTCTCTACCTTGGTCTTTTTGTAGGTTTGTTTGTTTGTTTTTAGCTCGGTATGTCTTAAGCAGTGCTAAATTTACATATAAGGAGCTGGGAAACTGCACATAAAAATCCCAGTCTGTCGCTTTGTAAAAATCCAGCCAGCCTGGGTCTCATTGGCTCCTGGCTTAGCCAGGATTGGAGTAGCTCCTGCCTTTTCAGTCAGCTCCTTGTCCTGGGTTTACTACGGTCCCCATCAGGCCCAAACGGCTCCCTAAACTGGATCTGGAATATCCCCCAAAAGTCCTTAGCCACCCCCTTCTTCCCCATGCCTGGGACGTTAAGGGGAGGTGGTGGAATCTTTAGGAGGTGGGGTCTAGTGGGAGACAGTGAGGTCACTGGGGCCTTTGAAGGGGATATCAGGACCGTTTCTCATTTCCCAGATGCCATGAGCAAAAACAGCTCTGGTTTAAAAAAAAAAAAAAAAGTGGGGGATGGGGTGGGGGAAGGTGGTGATGGTAATAAGCTGAAACAAAGTATCCTCCTTCCCACCTCAACAAGCAGCTGGACTACACTTCCCAGAATTCTCTGTAGTCAAACAAGACCATGTGACAGAGCTCCAGCAAATGGAACAAGGGTGGGTGTGATAAGGCAGTCCAGCCCTGGCTCCTTTTTGATTCTGAGGTTGTAGAAAGAACCTTGATTTCCCAGTCACCGTGGACATGACACCAGCAAGGAGCAGGGTTGTGATCAAGAAGCACACCTTTGCTGTCTTAGCCACTGAGATTTGGGGATTAATTAATTTTAGTAAATATTCCCTTCTTAGTTGAAAGTAGCAACAACAGCCATAGAAATACGTCAGGTTCCTTTTCCATGTGAGTTTCTACCTGTCATGTCACCTCAGAGACACTGTCACATGAAGTCATCACAGGCCTGGGAGCTAGGTAGGTATCACCATTCCCACTTAACAGGAAGGAAAACTGAGGTTAAGTGACCTGTCCAATACCATACAGCCAGGCATTAGACCTCTGCTTTATAGCAGGGTTATTCTGAAACCAAGGAGAAGCATGAAGGGGAGAGAATCAAAGGAAGCAGACAACATTCAGAACAGAATAAAATGTGGTTCCCTAGGCCAGAGACTCAGGGCAGCTCTGGCTCAGGAACCTGGGATACAGTAGGAACAGGGCAGGGCCATGCTTCCCACACTGGCTTGTCTTGCTGTGTGGGTAGGACACTTGGGAGCTTAAGGAAGTCTTCTCTCCATGACTCCTACATCATCAAGGACCTCTTGTTCTGCTTCCAAAAAGGCAGGTATGTAATTTATAGCCTGAGGCTGGAGGTAGTACTTGGAAACATCAATGAAGAACCTTCCTGCTGGTGCTCATGCTGACCACTGAGTAAGAGCTCTGGGCTCAGGCAGTGGCCCTGGCCATTGGGGGACTTTGTTCCTGGAGTGTGGGGCACCCTGCAGAGGACAAACAGGGATTCAATGACAATTGAAACTGGAAGAGAGATTGCTGCAGCAGGTCACACTGACCCAGTGTGTGCTCCACTGTTGTCAGAGAAGGCAGGAGGCAGCGGGCTGGCAACTGGCTTCTGGAAGGTTCTTTTCTGTCCCTGGGGAGCCTGAGCTAGGCCAGAGATATGGTGCCCCACCCTGCTGTCTCTGCTCCTGAAGTATCTCAGGAAGGATTCTGGCCAGACACTGTATCAGGTGCTGGCAAACGCATCCACGGGCCCTCTTCCCCAGGGCTGGCCTAGTTTCTTCTGTAGACAGCTAGAAGGCAAGGGAATAGACCAGCAAGGTCCTTTCCACTCTAAGGAAGAAAGAGTAGTTGAGGCACTCCAGGTGGGCGTTGTCAGGGAAGGCAGCAATAAAGAGCTGACTGATGAGTTGACCACGAGATGCTGCAGAATGTCTGTGACGTCGAAGGGACAGTGGGATGGTTGGTTTTGATTGTCAGTGTGACTGGATTTAGAATCACCTGGGAGATGAATGGACAGACACACCTCTAAGTGTGACAGACACACCTCTAAGTGTGTCCATAAGGGCCTCTCCATTGAGAATTAACAGGGGCTAGATCCATCCTGAATGTGGGCATTGCCATCCCATGAGCTGATAGTCCATGTAAACAAAAAGGGAAAGAGAATTTTTCACAAATTCCAGCATCCCTTCCTCTCTGCTCTGTCTGCCAAGGAAAGAATAACAATACCCACCATAGGCTCCCACTGCCATGGGGCTCTGTCTAACTGGGTGGGGCCAAGCGACCATGGGCGGAGATAATAATAAAGAGTTCTGCCCTATAGGTTGTTCTTGAGCATTTTGGTCAGTGATAAGAATATACATCAAGAACAAAAGTCGGGATGGGGTAGTTAGAAGTGAGTTTGGAGTTGGAGTGATAACAAGGAGGCCAGAGGGGCTGGAGCAGCATGAACTAGGGACTACACCAGAGAAGAGGCAGATATCACTCTCTCTCCTCTATGGACCCTGGAGAGGAGACGTCCAGTTGGATGCTGGGTGTCAATCTTCTACTGCTAGTGTTGGGGGCTGGGTGAGGCGTGCCCAGGAGCAGCCCCACTGGTTGGGTTATGGGAGTACAATGAGGATCTTAGAGGCAGGGCTCAGACTTCAAAGTGAGTCTTAAGTATCTCATATAACTTGGGCTCCGCTGTTACTATTTTTTAATCTGTGGAGGGGAATAACAGCGCCCACCCTTCCTAAGGCTGTAGAGCATTCTTAGGGCCAACCTCGGGTAGCACACACTGATCTCAGCTCTGGACACTGCCTGGGTCTCACACTAGGACAGTCTGCTGAGGATGGCGGTTTTGGTTTCTGCAGTCCCTTGGGATAATGACAGCTGTGAAGCATCTTAGGATTCCTGAGCGCTGGGCTGCTGTTCTCCTGCCAATCTCGGGGTCCGAGCCTGAGTACTGTACTCACCCCATTCTTCCAGGGTCCAGACTGTCTATCAGCCCCACAGCTGGGGATTGGGAGGTCAGCTTAACTGGCCTCGAGAATTCTCTCTGTCATTGAACTCTCCAAGCCCTGCTCATGTAACCCACTACTCTTCCCTGTCCCTGAGACCTGTGTATGGCCTGATTCTCTCCTTAAAGGCCCATGGCTGATCTCCTCATTTATTTTCCAAGCACCCCGCAGTCTGTTAAGGCCAGATGCATCTGTGAATTTTCTTTTCTTTTTTCTTTTTTTTTCTTTTCTTTTCTTTTTTTTTTTTTTTCCGGTTTTTCGAGGCAGGGTTTCTCTGTGTAGCTTTGCGCCTTTCCTAGAACTCATGCTGTAGACCAGGCTGGCCTCGAACTCACAGAGCACCTGCCTCTGCCTCCCAAGTGCTGGGATTAAAGGCGTACGCCACCACTGCCCGGCGAATTTTCTTAACCATTACCACAGTGCCATCACTATAACTGCCCCTCTCACCCCAGTGCATCATCAGCCAAGGCTCTGGTAGGAGGGGCAAACTGGTCCTGGGGCAGGGCTGGGACCAGGCCCTAGAGCTCTGGTCTCCATTCAGCTTTCCAGTGGAATACCACTGGCTCCAGGGATTTGATGGAGATGGCTTTGAGGCCTAGAAGCAGAAGACAGCATTCCTCTGTACTCTCAATCTTCCCCTGCAAGCATCAGCTCAACCTTTGACAGCCTCGATATCATGACTAGCACTGGGGGGAGGGGGGGAAGCCCATCCAGGACCCGAAGCGCAGGACCCTACAGACAAATCATTACAGCATCTCTTGCCTGCCTGCCAAGCTTCCTTCCCTCCACCCAGCCCTCACCTCCAGCACCAGCAGGAGCTCGGGCCCCTGCCTGGCCCCCACCTTCTGCCATCTGCTGGGCTACACACTGGCCTCACTGTGCCCGGGAGTGGGCACTTGGCCATGGCAGCACGCAGACCTGCGTGCCAGCCTACCAGGTGAGCATGTGTGAGCCCTGCATGTGCTATGAGGCGGCTGCACAGCCAGGATCCTCAGGCAGGGAGGACGGCCATGTGGCATGGTTGGAGGGATGCGCGGGGGTGGAAGCCTGCGAGGGAACGCAGGTGGGGCGCACACTTCTGCAGCTGCCGCGGTAGACCCCCAACCTGGGTCAGGTTTGGAGGAGTGAGTGGGAGGAGGGGAGGTGGAGAGGAGAGAACAGGGCAGCCCCCTTGCCGCTGCTGAGTCAGGTGAGGAGAAGGGGAGGGTGGGCACTCCCTGACTCTTTGAAAAAGCATTGCTTTAGCTGCAGAAGATATATTCCCATCCACTGAGCATCTACTGCATGCAAGGCCAGTCTAAGCACCGTCCTCCATGACACTGTCTCTTCCCCACAGTCCTGGGAGACGGAGGCCAATTACTCCACTCTGGTGCAGGAAATGAAGTTCTGGGAGGGAGTCTGGTTGCTCAAGGAGGCCTTGTTAGTAAGGGCTAAGAATCTACAGCCCCGGGTCCGTCTACCCAACTCCAGTCATCATGCCTGCCTCTGCTTCCGGCGCTCAGCAAGCCTCTCCTGGCTCCCCAGGAATCAGCCTCTTAAGTGGCATCTGTCAGGCAGTGCCTACTTGCTTGAACAAGGTGTCGTGTATAAAACAGCAGAGATGCCTTTCCAGTGGCTGTTGCTTGCTGAGAAGTGTAAACTGAGGAAGGGCCCAGGCCCAAACCTGACCAACCCTCAGAACCATCAACAGCCGTACTTAGACTGTGCAGAACCTATTCTGGTTTCCCAGGTCTGGAAAGCTGCAGGATCGGGGCTGCTGAGGGGAATCCTAGGGAATCCCAGAGACCATCTGACATGAGAGACTCTTAGACAAGTGTCCAAGTTACTGAGGCTTCGAAGAAGAAGCCGTTCCTGGAGGGTGAGGAGGTCAGGGAAGGTTTCCTAGAAGGAGAAGCTGGGGACTGAGAGTGTACACCAGAGGGTGTTTTGTGGATGCTGGTACAGGAATGATAGGCACGCAGGCTGCTGGCAGGCACAGGCACCACGGGTTTGAGGATGGAAGCAAGGCCCATTCCATCAGAACAAAAGAGGCGTGAAGAATTCTCAGCAATGACGGCAGGAGGTGGGAGCGTGGTTTTCACTTCAGACACAGACACCTGATTCAAGAATTGTATGCCATCCGCATGGACGGCACCTACTATGTGCAGGGCACTGTTTCAGGCACTGACAGACGGGATGTGCACTTTCAGCGGTAGATAAGGAGGTGAGGACAGGAGTGAGCCAGAGCTTGGTGTGCACTCCCGGGCGGAGTGAGTGGGTCTTGGCTGGTGAAGCGTCATCTGACTAAATGGTGCAGTGACCAGCAAGTGCAAATAGCCCCGAGGCAGGAGAGGGTGGACATAATCCCAGAACATCCCCACATCCAGTGTGGCTAGCTCATGAGCAAGGCAGCGAAGGACAGGGTGTGGGGCCCAGCAGGGCAGGGGAGGAAATGAGATAAAAGTATCAAGACCCATTTACTGTCCCAACCTGGGGCCACGTCCTGTCTGGAGACTGTGGACTGGAGAACAGAGCCCTTAAGGGCCTCCATGCAGCCCTTCTCCCAAGGCATCTATCTATCAGCATTTCCCTCCCCGCCCTGCCTGTGTCCTCTCAAGCCCCCCCTCCCCCACACACACACCTTTGTCTCTCCAGGGCTTCCTTTCAGAACCCACCTTCCCTCCCTCCACCGGGCCAAGCCCTCCGTGCTACACAGAAAGTCACACGGAACCCCCACCCCAGTCTCCGTGATGAGTGTTCTCTTCTTTTGCCAGGCTCAATGCCTGAAGCTCCCGAGACAATGCTACCCTAATGGGGGCTTTGTTCCTCGGGAAGGCAAATTTGAGTGATAGATCTCCTTTACATTCACAATTTACTGTACAATTGCCCTGGTGCAGCAGTATTAGGAAACTTAATGCTTTTAAGTAGAAGTTAATTGATTAAAATTAGGCAGCTGGCACCTGCTGCAGAATGGCAAAGAAATAGCACTAGGTGAATGATGACTCTCCAGTGAAGCTGGGGTGGCTGTGGACTCTCCAGGGAAGCTGGGGTGGCTGTGGACTCTCCAGGGAAGCTGGGGTGGCTGTGGACTCTCCAGGGAAGCTGGGGTGGCTGTGGACTCTCCAGTGAAGCTGGGGTGGCTGTGGACTCTCCACTGAAGCTGGGGTGGCTGTGGACTCTCAGGGCTACAAGAGCCTGTGTGCCACCCTGCAGGGTCTCACACTCCTGTGGACCCTGCATGGACACGAGCAGCGTGGCCGTGGGCGTAATAGCTGCAGTGGCTGAACTGTGTGCTTCTGAGTTGCATACATGCTGGGTGTGATCTACGCTTTGTGCTTCATGTGCTATGTGGATGTGAGCGTCTGCATGCATGTGGTGTGCCTGTGGGGTGGTGTATGTGCTGAATGTGGGATTCGTGCAGGGCATGAGGACTGTGTCAGAAAGAGAAGGGCCCCACATTGCTCAGCTCAGCTTATGTGGACAAATTCACTCATCTGCCCAGCAATATGAGGAGAAAAGCCTTTTGACAGCTTTTTGTGTGTTAGTGTGTGTGTGTGTGTGTGTAGCAAGGTCTTGCTATATGTTCAGGTTGGTATTGAGGACCATATGCCTCAGTTTCTACACTGCACCTATCCCTATACAAATTTTGTCTCATTGAATTCTCGTGCCCACTAAAGCAACTGGTCAGTGAGGTGACCATGGTGAAGGCACCAGGGTCCATGTCACCCCTGTCCTGACAGCATCAACTTCCAGACTGCCCACTTGGATGTTGATCTTTTGTTCAAATCTCCTCCATGACTCTGCTGTGGTGACATCCCCCACAGGCAGACGTTAGGAGAGTCGGTGCATGGGGGGCTGCGGTTGCCTGGTAATTAAGAAACACCTAACACCTCCTCACAAGCATGGGCAAAAGCATGCACTGTGCATGGAATTGCATGCCAGAGAAGCTCCTGCTCTGTCCTTTCAGAAGACAGAGACTCATTCCACTCGGCAGATAATAATGCCTGGGAGCTGGCATTTTAGCAAGCATTGATGCATTTCCTCCTTTGTCCCTACATGTTAAAAGGAATCACAAAAGGTATTTACATAGTGAATCCCTTTTCAAATATTTCCCTTCAATCAATCCAAGGCCAGTTCCATAGATAGTGAATTAATCACTTGTAGGTTCCATGGGAAGCCAGGCTTTCACTGTGCATGCTTCTGGATGGGCCTTCTCTCCTCCAGACCGTTCCTCTCCTCTACCAAACTTTAGACACTTGGGGTGTCCTTCTGTTCTCACTGTTCCTAAACTTCAACCCACCTTTGCATGAGTCCTCATGTGTAGGCTTTGGAATATTCAATTTTATCTGTTTGTGCCGATTTCAAGTCAGATTTTACCTCCTTCCTAAGCACCCTGTCCCTGTACCTAAATCTGTGTGCACAGGATTGTGTCCCCGTCATCCCCAGAGACTGTCTAGACATCAGCCATCACTCTGAGCTTCCCGTTCCTGTTATTCTGCAATGGTCACCCATGGCCGGAGACCAAATCCAGCCTGCTCTCTAACTCTGTGTGAACCAAGAGGTTAGAATGGTTTCTCCATGTTTAAAAGTCAGAAACAAAAACAACAACAAAAAGAAGGCTGGAGAATTGGTTCAGTGTGGTTAAGGGCACTTATTGTTATGAAAGACATGGGTTCGATTCCCAGTACCCACATGGGGGCTTACCACCTCTTGGGCACTAAACACACGTATCCGGTGCAGACGCAGACACATAAAATAATAAAAACAAATCTTTTTTTTTAAAGTTGAAAAAAAGAGAGGAGTCCTGTTTCGTGACTTAGGGAAATGATGTTCTGTCCAGATTTCGCTGCTCAGAGGCAAGGCTTCATGGGAGAGCAGCCATGTGCCTTTGCCCCCATGCTGGTAGTTACAGCTGTTCTTCATGTGTGGGGACCATGGCTGCCGCTTTAGCAGAACCCCCAAGGCCTTCCGTATTGACAACTTGACCCTTCTGGGCACAGGTATGAGCAGTGAAGCCCCACATGACAGACACCTCCTTCTTAACTCAGGCCTGCATTCCATACGTGCTTGTGGAATGAATTTGCTTTTCTAAGTTGTTTCTTAATTAGCTCCTCAAGGTTCAGTCCAGAACTCTTCCTGATCTTGCCCTGAGTCTGGGATGGGTCGTTTTGTCTGGGTTTTGCCAACATTGTGGGCTATCACTGGCGTGGCACTGGTGAACAGTGATTTTATAACAATGCACTTGTAACGATGTTGAGTCTTTGTGGTGAGCCAAGCCACTACGTTCTTGAATTTGCCCTCATTGCATCCCAGAGAAGTAGCTGTTATAATGCCCATTTGACAGATGAAGAAACTGAGGCCCAGAGGTTACAAATTCAGCTTATTTGAGTAGACAGAGAAGCAGTCTCACCCCAGAGCCCACTTTTGTTCCTACCTCAGGCTCTCCTGTAATTGCGTTCCTTTCTCTGTTCCCTCCAACCAGAGCTCCATGATACGGCTCCCTGAGCCCTGTTTCTTTCTGTATCAGGAGGCTAGTCAACCAAGGATGGGCAACAGCCTCTGAGTGGTTCCATCTTTCCTGCACCAGAGAACCTTCACCTTAACCCATCAAGCACATCTTCACCATTCTTTCTGCCCAACCCATCCTCCATCCATGCAGGTATCACTTATTCAAACACTGCTTCCCTGTGAAGGAAGCCAGGCCAATGCCAACAGCATCCTTAGACACATGGGAAAACCAAGGCTCAGGAGCACTAAGGGAAATACTTGGTGCCAATGGGAAGCTGAGTCAGGATCAGCACTCAGGAGCTCAGGCCCTCCTTTGTCTGGGTTTAGGACTTTGATGCAGGACTTGTATCAGTGGACCCACCAATAGGCGATCTTGTTGACAGGCAGACCAAGGAGTGTGTTGTCTTAAGAGGCTTTTTGTTATCAAGGATTAAAATTCCACCAGTCCCCTAGGCAAGGTGCCTGTGGCACCCTTGACAGTGATTTTTCCTGGCAGATGCCACCCGGGCACACACTGCAATATTGCACTACAGTGCCGGCCGGCTCCCCACCCACCCCCTCCCTCTGCTTTCTGCACACACTCCTGCCTCCGAGGGCACCGGCTTCCTGACCAGCCAGCCGTGGCTAAAGCACAAACAGGGTAGGAAATGAAAACCCCGGGAACAGCAGATGAAGTGGGCAGGAGGTGGAGGTACCTCTACCCTGCGCGATCTGCTCGGCTCCCCAGGCTGGCAAGGAAAACTTAAACATTATTTACTCAACCATGTGTGAGTTAAAACCAATATCTGTGCGCCATCTGTTCCACCGAGTGACCCCGTGACGTCAGCCTCATTCCTTCTCATCAGTTTCTCATTCCCTCTGTGGCCCGCCCTTCCCCGGGTGGCTTGATGGGGGTGGGGGGGGGGCTCTGGTAAGTAGGGCCAGCTCCACAGAGCTCTCTGCAGACACAGCCATAGAGGTGGCTGGTCACCCTCTGCACTCGGCCGGCCGTTAAGCTCCCTGAGGAGGCTGCCATCACGCCCAGTGGGGTTCAGTGGGAATCCCAGCTCCTCCACCTTCACTTCCAGCAGCCCTGGCTCTGCCAGCAGTGCATGGGATGACTGTCTTAAGGCATGTCAGCTTGTGATCATAGTTTTCCTACTAAGGACACAAGGGTGCCGGCTGTCACCTCTTCAAGGCTCCTTTGAGCTGTTAATGTCTCTCCTGTTTGCCTGAGGTTGTACTCCCATTTCTGACTCAGGACCCTCATACCGGGCACCACCATTCTTTCTTCCATTCCCTGCTGCGCCCATTTGTCCGTATCTGCCAAGGCAGACTCCCTGCCATGATGTCTTCCTGTTACCTGGCAACCACCATCACCATACCACACAGGGCTTTGGAAGCCTGCTGGCCTGACTTCCATCACACACACACACACACACACACACACACACACACACACACACACACACACACACACGGCAGGAATCGGGAAGAGATCTGCAGGTACAAAGAACTGTCTGTTGGGCAGAAACCAGGAAGAGATGCCCAGGAAAGGGTCATGGTGCAAAAAGCATTTTGTTAGAAATAAGGATTGGGTTCCAGTTCCCAGACTCTGCCAGATTGCTGTGCATTCTTGTGCAAATTATTCCCCACTCTGGGCTATGGTCTTCCCATTTGCGTACCAAGGGTGACAGAGTCATTGATTCTTGCCAGCTCTTCAGTCGGATGCTTTAGCACAATGAAAGATCTGGGTCCTGGCAACTTGGGAAATGTCTGCAACGGAGACTAGCCCGGCCTTCTCTCTTTGTGTGCAGATGGGAGTTAAGGCAGTGACTAAGGCCAAACAAACAATGATCTACAACCTAATTAAAGGTACACAGGACAGACTGGCCCCTGGGGACCATATGTGTGCCTCTTCCCAACCCTGTTCAGTGACGTGACACTGGACCCTTGGCCACGGAGGGAGTGTTTTCTCCATGGAAACTGCTAAGTGGCACCGATACATGTCGTCCATCGATCTCCATCCATCCATCTATCATCTCAGGACTTCTTGATACGCATTTATCCACACACCATTGCCCTCACCCCTTTATACAGCCAGCAGTGCAGAATTCCCTTCACCCCAGCACCCTCCAGCGACAGCCACACCTCATGTCCTGAGGAAGGAATTGCACTACCCACCTAACCATCCTCCCCTCAGGAGGCCTTGCAGGAATGCAGATACTAAGTGAGGAGAGAAGAGGGGGTGAGCCTTGCTTCTTCCGAGGCCTGCCTATCTGGGCCGTCAGGGCTGAATTGCATAAAGGCTGGCTGGTTTGTGTACTATCGGGAAGACTCGTTAATATCAGGGTGTTAAAATATGTAAATAGCATCAACATGCACCACATCCTAATTACTGTTTTGCATTATCAAGTCATTTACTCTTTATGACATTCTGTGACTGTTCAGCTGTGTCAGCGAACACTTAGCAGACCCTCCTACCAGGGATGATGGAGTCTCCGCTTCCTGCTACACAGGAGGGGGAGGGAAGGAAGGAGGAGGCGGATACACGAGGTGCAAGGATGCCTCCCGCTTCCAGGTGCCTCCGCCCTGGAGAAGGACGCCCATTGTGGAGGTGCTTTTTGTGTGAACAACATATGTTTCCACTTCCTGGCATTTTCCCGTCGTCCCTCAATCCCGCTTCTCGCAGCGGCAGATTTATATGCAGGCTAATGAGAGCTGACATTTCTTGCACCGCTTGCTACACTTGCTGCACTGAATTATGGCGGGGCAGGTATCCCCCAGCCACAGAGCAATCTCCCTCAAACACTTCTCGAAGGCAGCTGCGAGGTCCCAACTGGGGAAGCTGCCTGCTCTATCTGCAGGGTGACATTCAGGTTGTCAGGCTGGATCCTGGGACTGAATCCCACCTGCTCTTTGGGCCCCGAGCCTGCCTCTGAAGGAAGCTGTCTGCTAATGTGGAAAGGTTGAAGTTGTGGCACTCCATTTCCTATAAAGGGTTAGTCGAAACCAGAGGTCTCACAGAGGCGGCAGGGACACCAATCCCCACTCATAAATATATTTTGTAATAGTTTCATTGGTCAATGTAAAACATTAGCACATTTCATATACACGTTCATATTGCTAATATTTTTTGAAAACAAACAAAACTAGCCCCGAAACTTGGTGCTGGTAGCCAGCCAGGCATGTTGTGAGGTAACCGTCGGTTGGAGCGAGGTAGAGGGCTCACAGAGTGGCTAGGATACAGCTTCCAACTCTGGGTGGCCTGTGTTTGAAGCCAAGCTCCACAACTTATTTGCTCTGTGACTTTGGGGCAGTTACTCAGCTTCTCTGTGCTTAGCCTCCTCATGTAAAGAGGACAGTCCTGATGTCATCCAGTCAGAAGCACTCAGATCAGCACCTGTCACACATTCAAGCGCCATGTCAGATTTATTTATAGGACTGACACCTGGCTGCCTTTCAAGAGGTATGTGCTTCTCATGCATTAGGCTCTGGAATTTTCTAGGGTTGGTTATGTGTGTTGCGTTGTAGTGGCTGTGATAAAGCCACTGGGTACCCTACACACAGCCAGAGCAGGCCAAAGCTGGAGGGAGGTGCATTCTAATACTCTGCCTCCTATCTCTACCATCAACTGTTTACACCCGTCAAGGTCCAGTGTATTCCCCCAGGCGACAGGTTCACAGAGTGAGTAATTCTGTATTGGAGATTATTAAAGATCTGCTATCGCTAGCAGGAAGAAGGGAACAGAGAGGTGAATGGAGACAATTTCCATTAAAATAGAGTTGGGAAACAAAAGGCACACGGAACTATTTTGAGCCTAAGGCAGGTGACACAGGATTCAAAATTTAATGAGCCTTAAATGCCATTGGATGAATGCAGCAGAGACACAGGGCTATATCAGACAGGGCTTAGCTGTTGCTTCCCCCTAACCTCCCCCCTTTTAAGGCTCCCAGCACCAGCTAGCTAAAGCCTAGTCAAATGGGGGAGGGACGAGCTAGCAGTAGGAAGTATAGAGAAAAGACTTGGGTACCTGCTGCGGGGAGGGGCGTGAGCAGGGATGCTCACCCTGTGTAGGGTCATGACCCCCCATGTTCACCTGCATATCTCCTCACACTGACCTGCAAATGCCCAGAGTTGTTACAGGGAGCCCACCAGAGATGACCACTCATGCAATTTATAGCCGATTGAAAGTCTTGGTTCCCGCCGCTGGGACTACACTCAGGTATTTGGGACCCAAATGAAACCTGGGTGTTTAGGGTAAGAGGTTTTTAAAGGCAAAAACCACAGCCTGGTATCTCGCTTGGTAGCTGCAGAGGGAGGTTTGCACAAGCAGGGAGTTTACAAGAAGCTCAGTTAGCTGGAGCATCTTGACCTCGGGTTCCTAGAATACAGTCGGGTAATTTTCCCCGGGACTCTCCATCAAGGAGATCAAACTCTAGTTAAACCTAAAACGGTCTCAGCAAGAATGCAAGATGGAGGAACCTCTGCACTGTCTTGTCCTGTCCCAGAGTATCTCCTGGCTTCCCAAGTCTTCCCTGGAGCTACCTTGGTTTCTCAGCAAGTAGATGTTGTCAGCTGTGTGGACGGCTCTTTCCCATAGGGCACGGCTGAGTGGTGGCCTCAGCTAAAAGGCCTGCACTTGTCTACAGCATCAACAAGGAGACCAAATTCATTTGTGCAGCTGAGTTTAGCTTCTGACAACGTGGTGGTTTGGGGGGGGTGGGACATCAAGCCCTCTTGCCTGTGCAGCGCCCACTGATTGAGAAGCAACAGCCCCACAAGATCCCTGGAGGCCTTTGTGGCTTTCCCTGTAGCCTTGGGCAGCCATCCAAGAGGCCTGGCCTGTAGCCTTGTTGCAAAGTGCTAGAACTGCAATTATTTGCATATATTAGTTGTGTAAATGGACAGGACTCTCGTGATATTTTCACAGACACCATGCATTACTGCCTGCAGCCCAGCACCTTCCCAGTCTCTAGCAATCCCGCCTCTCATTTCAAGTCCTTGTTTCCACATGGCCATAAGAACTTGGGGTGCTCTACTTTCTGTGTCAGACTCACTTTCCTTACCACGCCGTCCCCCAGCTCCATCCGTTTCGCGGCAAGTGACAGAATCTCATTCTTGGTGGCTGACTATCCCATTGTGTCTACACACTACAGCTTCTGTAGCCATTCATCCGCTAGCCGCATCGAACAGTTCTGTTACTGACAAACTGGAACAATACCTCTGTCCTTGGGTGAGGTGGCTGAGACGAGGATGCCTTCCCAGGCAAAGAGGAGGCAACCTCCAAGTAAGCTTTTAATAAAGTGAGTGTCCACATAAGCTTTTAATGAAGTGGACGTACTTAAAGGCACACTGTGAGGAAGCAAGACTGGAAGCTGGAAGGAACAGGCTGGCCCAGCTGTGAGCTGTAGCTTTGATTGAAGGTTTAGGGCTGAGTCAGAGATGAGCCTCTGGGCGGGAATGTGTGGTGCACCTTTTTTGCCTGGCTGCTCTCAAACTCCATTTTGAGGAAGTACTATTGGAAGAGGAAGTCCTGAGGCTGGGCTGTTTGATCTTGGAAGTGAGCCTTGAGCAGAAATGTCATTTGCCCACATCCAATCTTCTGTGACCTATGAAGACCCTGTCTGTTATTTGTACCCAGTGAAGTATCAGGCTGCATGCATAGTCCAAGTGCCAGGTGTGTGCCCTCACACGGTAGAGATGGCCAAGCATGTGTTACTGTGGCTGTGGTCAGGATTGAACCGCCCAGGAATTTTTGTCCCTTAATGAAAGACTAGGGTTGAAAAGCTATTCTTTTTCAGGTCCCCCAACAAATCCACACTTAATCTATTGTGAGTAGTAAATCAATAAACACGAATATGCACGTATCTCTTCAGTGTGGTGACTTACACACTTGGGAGTGTGCCGTAGCTGACTCTTCAGAGTTCTGGGGCCCGGCTTTTGAGGAGCCACCGTCCTGATTTTCCACAGTTGTCACACCAGGGCACCTCCCAGCGGAGATGGACATTGGTTCCTCTTGTGGCTGTCTTCTTCCAGCATTTCTTTACCTTGCCTTTTGTTAATAGCGTTCTGACTGGGCTGCGGCAAAATCTCATTGTAGCATTTGGTTCGAATTTTCCTGGTGGCTCACAGTATGAGATTGGGTTTTTCTGGGGCAACTGCAGAAAGTGAGCAGTAGGGGTGTTGGGGACGCCCCTCTCACACTCTTCACGCCCATGGGTGCCCAGGCTCTCTCCCCTGAGTGCTCCTGTCAGAAGCTCAACACGCCTCCACACTGGTGAGAGTCAAGATGTC
Source organism: Peromyscus maniculatus bairdii (assembly GCF_049852395.1). Taxonomy (NCBI): domain Eukaryota; kingdom Metazoa; phylum Chordata; class Mammalia; order Rodentia; family Cricetidae; genus Peromyscus; species Peromyscus maniculatus. The sequence continues at coordinate 18,197,689 of NC_134856.1, read as the reverse complement.
TGCAGTGTGTCCCTCCTCCTCAAGATTCCACTACAAAGCCTGCATCCTGACCATTCCCAGCTTCCCCATCCCCACCTTCCACGCCACCCCCATGCCTGGACTTGTGGCTCCTTCCTCCGCCTTCAAAGACAACTAAAAAAATAAACTGTATCACTCTAGCTTCTTACATCCTCACACTGTTTTTTAAAATCTCTTTCACTTTTTGTGAGGATTTATTTGTGTGTGAGTGTGTGTTTAGAGTTTATGGTCACCTGGCTCATGCCTCACCCACAGAGGCCGGAAGAGGGCATCTCCTTTATTACTCTCCACCTTTTCCTTTGAGGCAAGGTCTCTCCCTGAACTGTGACCTGGTGTTTTCTTGGCTAGGCTGGAAGCCAGAAAACCCTGGCAATCCTCCTGTCTGTCTCCCCTTGGAGCTGGGGTCCACACCAGAGTGTGTGGAAAGCTCCGCTTGTAATATGGGTACTGTGAGCCGGGCGGTGGTGGCGCACGCCTTTAATCCCAGCACTCGGGAGGCAGAGCCAGGTGGATCTCTGCGAGTTCGAGGCCAGCCTGGGCTACCAAGTGAGCTCCAGGAAAGGCGCAAAGCTACACAGACAAACCCTGTCTCGAAAAAAATTTAAAAAAAAAAAAATGAGTACTGTGGTCTGCTTTCTGGTCCTCATGATTGCTCCGGAAGCACTCTGAACTGTTGAGCCATCTCTCCATCCCCTATGGCTTCCACGTTGAAAGATCTCAAGATGACAGTGGCCTCACCTGTCAGAATGCAGAGTATCCCAAAGCTGGTGGCAGGAAACATAACTCATCTGTTTCCCTCTGCTACACAGTCAGGATTCCGTAATTCTTTTTGTCCCATTCAGTGACAGGTAAAGAACAACATATTCCTGGCCCACTTGATGTGGTATTCCCAGGTGTCTACCTACTGCAGGAAGAGACTGGTTTTGAGGTTTGGATTCGGGAGGCATCATGAGGTTTCATCTCTTCAGGATGCTGCTCTGAAAACCATGGTCAGACCAGCAACCAGGACACTCTTGGGACATGTGTCCATGAAATTACTACTCTCTATACAGTAAAAACCTAGACACACAGGTCCTCAGGGACCGGGGAAGGCACCCACTCCAACCTCTGTCACCTAGGACAGTGATCCACTTGGTATTCCTTTACTTCCTTTCCTTTCTTATTTCTTAGAAAGAAAGAAGACTTTGATAGGCCAACCCATGAGTTATCATGGAGACAATTAGGACAGCTGGGAGGGGGAAGTGTTGGAGGAGGAAACACAGCCAGCAAGGGCTTGGTTGTTGAAAGTCTAGTCTACTTCCTCCTTTTACCGGAAGGGCTCCTCTTCAGTCTCATTGAGAAAACGATGGCTTCCGACATTGCAAAGGGGTTGCAATGGGCAGAGGGGCAGCAGTCCTCCAGGCACCCCGTCTTCTCCTGGCTGGCTGTCCGGGAAGCGCAGATGCTAGTTCTATGGTTGGCAAAACTAGTGAAAAGTCCTTGATGTTGGGGGAAAGTTTCATGGAGCACTGTCCAGGATCACTCAGCAAGCAGGACCACTTTGGGATCATAGGCATTAACGTGGTCCGGCTTGCTGAGTTTCTGCATGGCTTCCTTAATGTGCTCCAGACCATTCTCCTCTCACATAGCCTTGGTGTTTTGAAGTGGCAGCCTGGACCATTCCAGTCTCCAGGAATGGGCTTAGGATCAAAGGTTGTTACCATTCCAAGTTTTTACATACACAGTGTAAGATGAAATGGCCCACCCAGAGATGACCTCCAGTGTGGATTCATTCACATGGTCTTGTGTAGAATTTGGTCCTATCTGGGGTCCCACTGGGCAGGCATGACCTCCGCATTTAAACCTGCAATCTTGACTCTGGCATATAAGCAGGCCAGTTGTGAGCCTTCACAATATCCCTGCTATAGGCTTTATCTACCACCGCAGTAATATGGATTTGGGGGCCCAGGGAAGCCATTGGAAGGCCAACCAAAACGGTACCCACCTATTCCCATTCTAAACCAAGGATACTGGTTGCTCACCATATCTGTTATCCATTTACATGTAAAGCTTAAATTTGTCTCTGAAGGTTTCTGGTTATACTTGAAAACTTCACCAACTTTGCAGAAGGGGGTCCCAAAACATGGCACAAGGATGGGGTATCTGTCACTGCTGGAGTCCTCAGACTGAAAAGTGCCAGAGCCATCCGAATTCCACCCAGGCAATTCTTCTACATACTTCAGAACCCAGGACATGGGTCTTGCAACACAATCCTTCTCCAGTGCCATCAGCCCAGACATACACAGACTTTCTTGTGCCAGAGCAGGGACATGTCCATTTGCTTGATGCCTGTGTTCAAGTGGGAAGTTGCTGAGGTGGCCGTGGTAGATGATGTTCTGGGCAGCGGGTATGGGGGGGGGTGTAGGGAAGGGAGGATGAGGGGGATGGGGGGGCCTCAAGAGTGAGATGAAGAGTGCTCTGCTCACCTGCCGTTCTCTGCTCTCCCCCTTTACTTTCTTTTTCACTTCCACCGTGTGGTCCAAGAATCCATCACTTGTTTCTGAAGGCAGCCTCCCCAGTCATGTGCCTGCAGCTGCTTGTACCCTCCTGTGGTCACTTGACCACACAGCTGAACAGACCTCATCCCACAGCACATCACACCTCTCCCTCCTGAAGACCTCCAGAGTCTCCTCTTTCTTATGATAAAACTCAGCCTCTGTGTCATGGTCCACACTGTCTAATTGATGTGATTCCCCTGTCTCTCTGACCTTGTCTTCCATCACGCTATAAAATAGGCCTTTTCTCTGTCCCAATTGTACCCCATTTCCATGTTCAACTGCACCCCCGAATTTGAGGCATGCCGTTTTCCTTCACTGAGGGTTCTCCCTAGATCTTTCCTCCCCACACATGACCTCCTCTTTCCTTAGGCTGGCTTTTCCCCGCCACCATCTGCTCCCTCTTCGGCGTCCTCTTCACACGCCACCCGCTGCCAATACATGGCACCAGCTTCCTCTCTGCCCTTTGTGCCCTTCTCCAGAGTGTAAGCCTCCTTAGAGCTGGGGGCTGACAGACTCATCTACCACTCCATCCCTGTATCCAACGCTTCGACTGGCATATGGAAGACTCTGAGTAAATATTTGTTGAAGAAATGAGTGAGTAAAGGCACAGTGAGCCTGGGGGCATTTCAGAAGTTCCTATTGCCAAGGATTACAGCGCCATGCTAGCAACCAATTTAATTTCATTTAAAATTATAACCGCAGGACTCCTTTTGATCATCACAGAGTGGTGGAAGTGAGACTTTCCAGAATAAAGTTCTGGATGGGAAGATACGCACCATACCAATCAGTGTTAGGGAGAACTCCCTGGATAAACGCTAACCACACCAGCATTGTGTAGTCCCTAGGGCAAGACGGGTGGTTAAGACGCAACCCCTTCTCTCAAAGAAGTTATAGGCTGATGGGGTAGATCCACACATGCACACATTTCTCTGTGTTTCTGAGATAGTCAGAATGAGACAAAACCATAAAATATGGATAAACCTTGGAAGGAGCCAACAAACATTGGCACCTTGGCTACATCTGAAACAGTGACCTGCATCCCCTGCCAGCTGACTTCAACAGGAGAACTTTAATTATATTGCTTAATTACACCAGAGCACACTAGCATTTTTAATTTTTTTATAACCGTAATTCCCCCCTGGGCTCCTGATATTTGCCTTACATTATTGCCAAGCACTCAAGAGGAGGGACAAACAGGAAAGGAGTTTTAGTGTTTGGAGTCCTCAGCCCTGCTGTGTGTTATTTGCTTATACATTCAGAGCTGGAGAGGGCAAACTCTGCACCCGTTTCTGGTAACCTGTGAGCCCAGCTCCAGCTGAGAAACAGAAGGATAGGGACACCATGGCCAAGCAGCCAGACCACGCCTCAGACTTCACAAAGCACTGGACTTTCTTACTGATCTCTCAAAAACCGAGTGGAGATTATAGCTCTGCTGTTTTCAAAAAGAGGAAACTGAGGCAGGATTGGAGCAGTGACTTAGGCTGTGGAATAATCTTTTTATACACTGTAAAGATGCCTCACTCATTTTGGTTTAATAAAGATGGCCAATAGCTAGGCAGGATTTCCAGGCACAGAGGATGCTGAGAAGAAAACAGGCAGAGTCTCGAGGAGACGCCAGGGTTGCAGAGCAAGCAGCATAGGCTTTACAGAGGAAAGGTAATCGAGCCATGTAAAAGAACATAGATTAAAAGATATGGGCCATCCCACTCTTGGGCATATACCCAAGGAATGCTGATTCATATCATAAAGATACATGCTCAGCTATGTTCATAGCAGCACTATTTTTAATAGCCAGAACCTGGAAATAACCTAGATGCCCATCAACGGAAGAATGGATGAAAAAAATGTGGTACATATACACAATGGAGTACTTACTCAGCAGAGAAAAACAATGAAAGCATGAAATTTGCAGGCAAATGGATGGAACTAGAAAAAATCATCCTGAGTGAGGTAACCCAAACCCAGAAAGACAGTTATGGTATGTACTCACTCATAGGTGGATTCTAGATATAAAATAAAGAACAATCAGACCACAACCCATAGAACCATGGAGGCTATATATATAGCATGGAGGTCCCTAGGACGACTGTGGCTTATAATAAATTTCAGTTTTACTCAATTATTGAAAAAAAATAGCCAAATGAATGGAAACACATGAACTATGAACCAAAGGCTGAGGGGCCCCCAGCTGGATCAGGCCCTCTGAATAGGTGAGACAGTTGATTGGCTTGATCAGTTTGGGAGACAACTAGACAGTGGGACCAAGTCCTGTGCTCATTGCATGAGTTGGCTGTTTGAAACCTGGAGCTTATGCAGGGACACTTGGCTCAGTCTGGGAGGAAGGGACTGGACCTCCCTGGACTGAGTCTACCAGGTTGATCGCAGTCCTCGGGGGAGGACTTGTCATGGAGGAGGTGGGAATGGAGGGTAGGCTGGGGGTAAGGGGAGGGGGTGGGAGGGGGGACAATAGGGGAACCCATGGCTGATATGTAGAACTGAATGGTATTGTAAAATAATATATATATAACAAAACAAAAAAAAGATATGGGTTAATTTAAGTTATAAGAGCTAGTTAGGAACACGCCTAAGCTATCAGCCGAGCTTTCATAATAAATAAGAAGTCTCTGTGTGTTTTTGGGAGCTGGCAAGCGGGACAGAAAAAATCCACCTACGGATTTATGTGCCTACACAGCAAGAGATCACACATCTAAGCTCCAAGCCTGATGTGTTTGCCACCAAGCAGGAACTTCAATCCCAGAATGTCCACACCTGTACAAAACCACACAGCAATGCAATGCATAACTTCTTTACAAATATGTCTTCCTTCTGGCAGCTTCTGGTTAGCATATGTGTTTAATTAACATTTCTAATTAAAACCAGAACGCATAACATTCAAATATTTTCCATGAGTTACATTCCTCCTGATCTGTAAATGGCAAACCTGCACATGGTAGGTATAGTATTTCAATTTTCCTATTGAGATATGATAACATTTTTTATTAAATAAAATCAATAGGAACTTGCTGAAAATGCTCAGCTGGCTCCTCTCCATGGCTAAGAAGAGGAATCAGGAGCTGCTTTTTAGAGACACAATAGGCAAGAACATCATCCCGAGCTAGGCAGTGGTTGTGCACACCTTTAATCCCAGTTCTTGGAAGGCAGAGGCAGGTGGAGCTCTATGAGGCCAGTCTGATCTACAGAGTGAGTTCTAGGATAGCCAAGACTACACACAGAGAGAAACCTGTCTTGAACAACGGAAAAAAACAAAACAAAACAAAAAAAGAAACATCATCTAGGTACAGTGAACTGAAAGTTTGTGCCAGTTTTGTGAGTTGGAGTCATAATCCCAGTGTGATGGTATTTAAAGGTGGGAACTTGGTGAGGCCATTAGGTCATGAGAGCAGAGCCCTTATGACTGAAATTAACGCCTTAGTAAGAAGAATCTAGAGAGGTCTTGTCAACCTCTCTCCTGCTGGTTAGTTTTTGTCAACTTGACACAAAGCTAGACACACTTGGGGAGAGGAAATCTCAATAGAGGAATTGCCTCCATCAGATTGGCCAGCAGCAATGTCTGTGATACATTTTCTTAATTGCTAATTGATGTGGGAGGGTCCATCTGGCTGTGGGCTGTACCTCCTGGGCAAGTGGGCCTGAGGTATACAAGAAATTTCTGGACAAGCCAGAGGGAGCAGTCTAGTAAACAGCTTTCCTCTGTGGTTTCTGCTTCAGTTCCTTCCTCCACGTTCCTGCCTTGCGATCCCTCCTTGATGATGGACCATAACCTGTAATATGAAATAAACCTTTTTCTCCCCAAGTTGCTTTTGGTCACTGTATTTATCACAGCAACAGAAAGCAAACTAAAACAGGTCTCTTGGCTTCTCCACACCTTTTAAAGACATAATAGTAACCCATAAGAATCATCATCAGCATTTGATCATGCTGGCACCCTGCTCTTGGTTGGTTGTTGTTGAATCCCAAACACACTGAGACACTGGGTCCTCCATGAGAATTTCATTTGGAGGGCATGGGTGGTTGGGCTGTGGCTTTGTTACTGTGTTATTACTGTGAAGAGACACCATGGCCAAGGCAATTCATAAAATAAAGCATTTAATTGGAGGCTTACTTAAAGATTTAGAGGGTTAGTTCATGATCATCATCCTGGGAGGCAGGCAGGCACGGCACTGGAAAGTAGCTGAGAGCTTTACATCCTGATCAGGCAGAGAGAGCAAGACAGGGCCTGATCTCACAGGCAGAGAAAGCAAGTCAGGGCCTGGCATGGACTTTTTGAAACCTCAAAGCTCACTCCCAGTAACACACCTTCTCCATCAAGGCCATGCCTCTTAATCCTTCCCAAACAGATCCATTAACTGGTGACTAACTAAGCATTCAAATATATGAGTCTATGGTGGATATTCTCCTCAAACCACCACAGGGAGTTTGGAATACAAGAGAGGACATGACAGCCACATGGCAGAGAAACAAAATGCTCTCTATAAAGAGCCTGTTGCAAAGTAGAAGAGATTTTAAACTAGAATTTCATCAGCCTGTTAGTCTATTTCCGTACAGACCCCACAGAGATCAAATATTATGTCTGACGTTTGTCAACACCCATGGTGGATAGTCTTGCCTACAGTGGGATTTCCCAAACGTAATCATTTTCTCTGAATCTGTTTGCTTCATGTTTTCACTTTAAGTTGACATATTCTATTTAAACAAATGTATTTATAAAGGAACTTCCACACCGTTCTCGTAAGCATAACCAGGGTGACATGGAGGCACACACCGAGTCGTCCACACACAGTTTCACTTCGCACCATTTCTTTCACCTGTGTTCAACATGGTCTGAAATAGTGAAGAAAAGTTCCAGAAATAAACAACTCCATCAGTTCCCATTGCATATCATTCCAAAGGGCACTCAGAAAAGCAATCTTGTACCTTCTCTGTCTGTTCTGCTTTGTAGTGTAAATTATCTCCTTACCCAGCATATCTACACTGTGGGTGTTACCATCCCATTTGTCACTTAGTAACACTGTGTTAGTCAGGGTTCGCTAGAGGAACAGAATTTATAGAAACAAAGGTATATGTATATGAGATTTATTAGAACAGTTTACAGGCTGTGGTCCAGCTAGTCCAACAATGGCTGTCTATCAATGGAAAGATCAAAAGAATCCAGTAGTTGTTCAGTCCATGAGACTGGATGTCTCAGCTGGTCTTCAGTAGACACTGGAATCCTGAAGAAGTAGGCTCTAATGCCAGTGAAGGAATGGACTTGCTAGCAAGGCAAGAGCAAGCAGGCAAAGAGAGAGAAAGCTTTCTTCTTCCATGTCCTTTGTATAGGCTTCCAGCAGAAGGTATGGATCAAAGATGGGTTTTTGCACCTTAAAAGATCTGGATTAAATGTGGATCTTCCCATCCCAAAGATCCAGATTAGAAGTGGGTCTTCCCACTTCAAATGATTTAATTAAGAAAAAAAAAATCCCTCACAAATGTGCCCAGTCCTTTGGGTTTTAGTTAATTCCAGATGTATTTAAGTTGACAACCAAGACCAGCCATCACAACCACCTTGGTTATTGCCTCTGCTGTTTTGATACTGTGGTGCTCATCCATAGCACCCAATGACACCTTGGACATCATAGGACTTTAGGTGTTTGATGGGGGTCTTGGGATATTCCCCCATAGGTATGGAGAGGCAGCTGCACACGAAAACCTACATGCTGTGCTAAATGACCATTAAGAAATGTTTATAGTTCTGCAATGACCAGATCACCTACTTTTGTTGGCCCGGATACCATATTTGGAATGAACTGGGCTTTGCTCTATCACTTTTTTTTTTTTTTGACAAAGCATTGATAGAATTTCAAAACTTAAATCACTTAGTAATAATGGCAGTCTTGCCAGTTGTGGTGGTGCACACCTGCAGGATATATTGAAGAGGCAGAGGCAGAAAGATCAAGAATAATGGTAGTCTTATATTCACAACTAGCTGGCTGACAACTCGTAACTGAAAAAGTATTGTAATGATTAGAAAATAAAGCAGGAACTAAGAAGTAAAACAAAGTGTAATATAATGGTAACTTTGCTTCAATTGTCCAGCTGGAGTGGCTTATGGGTGCCTGTCTCCATCTCCCCCTCCACTATGCAAGTGTATTAGGTCTTGCAAGTGCCCAGGACAGCATACAGCCTCCAATTCCCCCACACTGCAGCACGGCCATGGAGAAGCCCATCCCCCCAGTCCTTTGAGCCAGCTCTCCGACCCTGCATCCCATGCCTGTGATGTATGACTGTCCTTCCTTTCCTGTCACCCCACAGTGCTTCCTTTGCTTTGCATGAGAACATTGAAGCCCATCAAACCCAAAACCAGAAACATCGGCAACCAACTGTTATATTGTGTGGGCCACAGGAGTGACCTTGTAATTCCGGAAGTACCTGGAGCATCAGCTGGCGCTGCACGGAACGTTGTTTGTTGCTGCTGTTATTTGTTCTGGCTTGATTCCAGAACATTCTCATCAGGCTCATGTTTTGAACAGCCACCCACACCTTGTGGCGCTTTTAAAGGCCCTTAGGATTTGGGTTTAGCCAGGAAGAAGTAGGTAGAAGAGCAAAAATTGTATCTGCCCCTGGGTCCAGTCTCCCTTCTCTTCCTTCCAGTTTACTGCCACGTGAGGCATGTCAGCCATGCTCTCCTGCCACAGTGGAGCCGATCCCACAATACCTTCCCCCACTAAGCTGACTGCAACCTTCTGAAACGAGCAACCAGAGCAATTTCTTCCTCCCCGAAGTAACTTCCGTTCGGATATTTTGTCATAGCAACAAGAAAGATGACTAATCTAGTTTGAGTATGGTTTGTCTCTTCCTCACCCATTACTGAACCCCCACTATGAGATGAAAAGAGATGCCGGTGGTGCGACCTTTAAGAGGTACTTAGGGCTGTGCCTTCATGAATGGACCGACACACTTTTGTGTGATTAATACATTATAAGAGTGTGTCTGCTAAAAAAAAAAGAGAGAGAGGGGGAAGGAGGGAGGGAGAGAGAGAGAGAAGAGAAGGAAAGGAAAGAAAGGAAGGAAAGGAAAGAAAAGAAAAGAAAAGAAAAGAAAAGAAAAGAAAAGAAAAGAAAAGAAAAGAAAAGAAAAGAAAAGAAAAGAAAAGAAAAGAAAAGAAAAAAAGAAAAAGCCAGTTGGGCTAGGACTCGTGCATACAAATCTGAAGACCAATTTGGAAAGGCTTGCCTTGAGGTGAGGATAACCAGCGTTGTCCTTTTCTACTACAGTGGAAGACAAGGAGGTTGCCTCAGCCTGTTGTTGCTGCTGATAACACAATGCTAGAGACTGGGGGGTTATTCGGGCTCACAGTTCTGGCCCAGGGTTGAGGAGCCACCCCTTGCTTGAGGATGTCCTCCTTGGTGTTAGGGCCCTAAGAAAGCACAGAGGATTACATGCTCCCAGGTATCAGGGACTCAGCTACACTACCCTGCCTTTTATGGAAAAACCACTCTTGAACCACCTATTAACCTATCCACCTGTCAGTCTATTAGAAGTTCTGATCTGAAAGCCTCCTGCCTGAGGACTAGCTTTCATGGTACCAGAATGCACCGTGCAAGCTACCAAAGGAATGAAGCAACCAATCATCCTTCCTGGCTGCAACACCTACAAGCCACAACAACAACCAGCATGGACTGATGTTTTGGAATATCATTTTAACGAGGCAAAGATGTGTGGCTTTTGTTTATGCTGCATTTGTTTAATTATATATTTAATTATATAAAGATGTGTTGCATTTGTTTCACCTTGCCTGCCTAAGGCCCCTGATTGGTGTAATAAGAAGCTGAATGGCCAATAGATAGGCAGGAGAGGGGTAGGTGGGGCTGGCAGGCAGAGAGAAAAAATAGGAGAGAAGAGAAGAATGAGAAAAAAGGAAGAGAGGAGAGAATGAGGGAGAAAGAAGGGGAGAGGCCCAGGGCCAGCCAGGCAGGCTCCAGTCAGCAGACACAGAGTAGGACATTCAGAAAGAAAAGGTAAAAAGCCCTGAGGCAAAACATAGATGAAGGGAAACAGGTTAGTTTCAGTTAAAGGGAAAAAAAGCTATCCAGAAATGAGCATAAGCTAAGGCTGAGCATTCAAAACTAATAATAAGTCTCTGTGTCATGATGTGGGAGCTGGTTGGTGGTCTTAAAGCAAAAGCCTGGTGCAGACCAATAACACTAAGGAGGCAGTGGTGTCACACACACCGTGGCGGTAACCAACAGCTCTCTCATTGGACTTAAGACCTGTTCAATCAGGTGAAAATGATGCCTGTACCAGAAACCTGGCCAACTACTCTGGTCCGATGATGTAATCTTGAAGGAGAACCTACAACCTTCACTTTACAAAACCAGCATACGCCCTAACTACATTCTAAATATTTGTCCTTATAGCCATAGATAATGGAGTTCTCACCCCTTCTCGAGAAAATTTCCCTTCCAACAGATGGAGATCGTTACAGAAAAGCACAGCCAATCAGAATGCAGAGCCATGGAGCCCCATCCCAATGAGTACATCTACAATATAACTCCCACCCCTAAGGCCCAGAGCACGTTGCAGAAGAGGAGGCAGAAGGATTGTAAGAGCCAGAGAATCAGGGAGTTTGCTGTCTCCTTGGAATGTCAGAAGCTACACCCATAAAGGCTCTCTAACATGACACCTAAACACGGGCTGAACAAGGACAACAACAATAGTCATGCTAAAGTGAGAGAAGCAGGCTTTCCCAGAAGAGCACACCAACTGATCATCCAATAGCAAATGGTCAGTACATTAAGTAACGTTATGTGGGCTGATCAGGTTATATTTAGAAATACATGTACATATATGCATGTAACAACAATGGAAAATAGGGCCACGAATTTGAAAGAAAGCAAGGAGGGGTGCATGGGTGGGCTTGGAGGGAGGAAAGGGAAGGAGAAAATGATATAATCATATTATAATTTCAAAAAGTGAAAGAATCAATAAAGACAACAAAAAAAGTGAAGCAAATATATTAGACAGAATATATTTGTTATAGTATGATATCAAAAGCCCTGATGATGTCTATTATAACAATCTAGGTAATTTTCAATAATTTTAAATGTTTCATATTATTTTTAAGTTTAAATTAGAAGTAAACCATTAAAAAACAAAACAAAACCTCCCACCACCCCACTTCTATCTCATGAGGGATTAAATTCAAGCGTGAGTTTCAGAGGCCAAACAAGAGTAAACTCACAATACAAAGCAAACTGGTTGTTTGTGACCTGCTGTTATTCTAATGTGAGTTGGCATTCATGGCACCATCAGTGTCCACACCTTGGCCACACAGTAGGACCTCTGTTCATCTGCTTCACCTTGAATGACAGCACTGAGGACAGAAGTCACATGATGGCCCACAGTTACCTAGTTGAAAGTCAGGATTTGGGGGCCATTTGTTTTCTTTCTTTCTTTCTTTCTCCCTTTCTTTCTTTCTTTCTTTCTTTCTTTCTTTTTTTCTTTCTTTCTTTCTTTCTTTCTTTCTTTCTTTCTTTCTTTCTTTCTTTCTTTCTTTCTTTCTTTCTTTCCTTCCTTCCTTCCTTCCTTCCTTCCTTCCTTCCTTCCTTCCTTCCTTCCTTCCTTTCTTTTTTCAGAGCTGAGGACCGAACCCAGGGTCTTGTGCTTGCTAGGCAAGCGCTCTACCACTGAGCTAAATCCCCAAGCCCTTGGGGGCCATTTGTAAAAAGATCCTGTGATATTGATGCCACCAAAGCCAGCTTCCATCCCTTCCACAGATGAGTGCCAAGTGGGACATCTGCTCGAGTTTGAATCAACCATGCCACCCAAAGGCTCATTTGTCAAACCACCCAAGGGAGTGGTTCCTAGCTTGGTGCTGTTTGGAAGGTATGGAATCTATAAAAGGCAGGGCCTAGTGAGAGGTCTTTAGATCACAGGCAGTGGTGGGGGTGGGAGGGATGCTCTCAAAGGAGATTAGAGGTCCAATTCCTTTCTTTCTCTTGCTTCCCAGTGGGTTTGCTTATCCATACACCCCCAGAATAATGTGCACCAGGACAGGCTCCCAAGCAACTGGACCAACTAGTTGTGGGCTAGACCCTTGAAAACTGTGAGCTCAAACAAATGCTTTTTTTTCTGTATCAGTCGTGACAATAATGTGACTTTTCTCTCTCATCAGCGCAGTGTGCTCAGACTGACTTTTGCAGGTTATTCCTTGATAACTCCACCTTGGGCCTGTAAATGACCCTGGTGACTACTATTCGATTCAGCCTGCTAGTATTTTGCTGAGAATTTTTGCATACCGTTTATCTAATATTTTGTTGAGGATTTTTAAAGGCACATCTATTAGGGTGTCTGTAGGTTTCTCATGATGCCCGTGTCTGGCTCCTGTATCATGGTAGTACCAGTTTCATAGGACAAATTAGGCAGTGTTCTTCCCTCTCATTTTGAAATAAGTTATGAATGACAACTGTGGATTCTCCTGTAAGTGTCTAGCTCTGGGAATTTCTTTGTTGGAAGATTTTTCACTTACTTACTTAATTTCTTGTTATGAATATGCTCAGATTTCCTATTTCTTATTCAGAAATGATTACAACAATCTGTGTTCTAGGAATTTGTTCATTTCTGCTGCTGTCTAATTTCTTGGTATGTTTATCATTCATAATTTCTCCCAGAATCCTTTTCCATTTCTGCAAGATCAATAACAGTGTTCTCTTGCTCATTTCTGATTTCAGTAATTTGAACTTTATCTTCTTTCTGGTCAATCTAGTTTGTCAATTGTACTGATTTTTTTAAGTGGATAATATTTATTGTCTACCACCTTTAGCATTTGAAATATATTATCTCATTAGGTCTTAAACTTCTTGAAGAAATAAATGCAGTTGGCCTTTCACATGTGGGAAGTGCCACACCCACAAATGAAACCAACTGCAGATCAAAATAGTTTTGAAATGATACATCTGTATTAAATAGACAGAATTTTTGTGTCATTGTTCCCTAAATAACATAGTATGTCAACTATTTACATAGTGCTTACATTTTTATTAGGTATTAGAAGTAGCTTAGAGATATATAAGCTACACAGGAGAATGTTGACAAGTTATAAGCTACTACTGTGCCATTTTATATAAAGGACTTGAGCATCTAAACATTTCACACCTGTAAGAAATCCAGCAACAGTGCCCTGTGGAAAGGGTCACTGTATTCTTGTTACCTCCTTTGTAAAGATGTAAATGACTCTAAGTACTTAAGTGACTTGTTCTGGGGCCCAGAAGTAGTAGCCATGGAGCCAGGAGCAGAACACAGATCTCCCAGTAACTGGCTGCCCACATCCAGCTTTTGACCACAATGCTGTAAAGACAGGGTCTGTGTGTCTGGCCACTTGGCCATTAAGCGAAGAGACCCTGTGTCTAAAGGCTGTGACCCTGAGTCAGAAACCATCTCATCCCCCTTCTTTCCTGGCACCCACTCTAGCTGTGAGTTCACCAGGCTCCATGCCCAGTACAGAGCCTAACCCTGTGGCTTTGGGTCTCTCAATCTTCCAATAAACAGACCTGCCCAAAGGGTCCAAGGACCTTGGATGAGAGGGGACATTTTCTCTCCTCTACCTTTGCAGAACAGTCAGGGAACTTAATGTGGAGAGCAGAGGCCCAGCAAGGAACCTGTGTGGCAAGCTGGCAGAGCCGAGGGGTGTTGAGCTAGCTTCTGCATGCCGACTGCGGACAGACCTCTGTCAACCCAAGGTCCAGTTTAGCACCACCTGCTCATGTACAGGACCTTCTCTCCATCAGAATTTCCCTTCTGTGGGAGTCCCTGCTGAACCCCACAACAGGCCTCCCAACAGTGTGGCTGTGCGCCTCCCTGGAATGAGCTACTTGAGTGTGTTTCTTGTTCACGGCTGCCTTGGAGCGCCTCCCCCACAGCTGGTCCTAAGTAAGGCTTTAATAACTGTCTGTCAGTGGATGAATGGATTCTGCTCCGCCTCAGCTTGCTCATCTGTGGAGCAGGGATCATAATGACATCCACTTTGTGGCCTTTACTGTGAAAGGTCAATAATCTTTTCAAAGCGACAGCTTTTGTTTTCATTTTCTGTACTGTTTTTCTATGCTATGCTTGATCTCTCTATCCTAATCTTTGATTCCACTTTGGGTTAATTTGCTCTTATTTCTCCCCTCCCTTACAGTTGAGTTGAAGTTATTTACTCATGATATCTTCTTTTTACTGTGGATATTTTAAATTCTTTATTTCTTATTTGTAATTGACAAAATAACCATATATCTATGGAGTGTAATATGGTGCTTTAATGTATGTTTTACTTGTGAAATTATTAAGTTAATCAGCAAATCCATCATTTTACACAGCTCTCCTTTGTTGTGGTAAAATATTTACAATCTAGTCTTGAGTGACTCTGAAATAGTAGGTGCATTATTAGTCATGATAGTCACATCCAGCTAAGAATTTCCATGAAAACCACTTCCACTACATCTCCTAGTTGTGATGTCTTGCATTTTTATTTTTGTAATTTTGGTATCTTGCATTTTCATTTTGTTAATTTCAATTTCCCTTGTGATTTTTCTCTGGCCCATTGGTTATTCCAGAATGCATCGTTTTGTTTCCACAGTCTTGTGAATTTTTAAAATTACTTTCTACTTTGGGATTTCAGCTGAATTTTCGTTCCTGCTAAGAGGAGATATTTCTCATGTGTTGCGGTTTGTATGCGAAATGCCCTCAGAGGTCCATGTGTTTGAACGCTTTGTCCCCAGCTAGTTGGGGAAGGCTGTGGAACCTTTAGAAGGTGGAGCCCTGCTACAGGAAGTGGGTCACTGGGATGGGTAGTCAGGTTTTAAAGCATGGTCTCACTATGTGTTCTCTCGGCTTCCCTGGGTGGGGGTTCGGTGTCACCCAGGCCCCTGCTCCCACCACCACACCTTGCGGGATAAAACAGACACTGCTCCTTAAGCTGTTTTTGAACACTTGGTCCCCAGCTGGTGGCACCGTTCAGGGAGGTGTGCTGCCATGCTGGAGGAAGGATGTTCCTGGGGCCAAGGTTTGAGAGTCACAGCCTTGTCCTGCTTCTAGTCCACTCTCTGCTTTAATGTGTGGTTAAAGATACGTGACCTCTTAGCTTCCTGTTCGGGCTGCCGGCAGCCATGCTCCGCAACCAGTTCGGAGTCTCTCTTCCTGATATTGCTCTTGACCCTGGTGTTTCGTCATAGCAACAAAAGGTGACTAATACCATACTTTATCATGGCAATGAGAAAGTAACTAAGACAATATGATTGCACTCTTTCAAAATCTTTTGAACATATACTTTAAATCTTACATACAAAATCTTTTAAAATAGGTTTTATTCTTATTCCATTGTACATGTAAAAAAATGTATATTCTGCTGCTGTAGGGTGGGGTATTCTGTGGAACATGTCTTAGGGCTATAGCCAGTCCCTGACTTATAATGGCTTAACTGGAAAAGCTTTTATTTTGTCTATGATGGTATAAAAACAATAAGCATTGAATAGACACTGTGTTGTAAATCCTGAGCTTTTCTCAGGCAAGCAGCACAGAAAACAATTTTGGTCTTTATTTTCAGTGTAGCATGCAATAGACTACATGTTAGATTGGGAACTGTTTCGAAATAGGCTTTGTATGGGATAATTTTGCTCAGTTATGTGCGAATGCTCCAAGGACACTTAGAGCAGGCTGGACTAAGTGGGCACGTATTTGCTAGATCAAATGCATTCAATGAACTTATTTTTAGATAGGGTCTCATGTAGCTCAGGCTAGCCCTGAGCCTTGAACTCCTGATCCTTCTGCCTTCATCCCAAGTGCTGGGGTAACCAGTGTGTGCCACTCACTAGTTTAATGAGTTACTGGGGCTCAAAGCTGGGGCTGTGTGCATGCTGGGCAAGCACTCTCCCAACCACGCTAAGCCTTGGGCCCTAAGATGCAGTTTTAAATTTAAAATAAGTTCAATCTGGGATAGGGTCTTGAGTTCTGTAAATGGATGTTTTCTGTCCTGATCACCTGGTCCCAAATAACTGACTCAGAGGCTGAACATGAATTATAAATGCTCGGCCAACAGGACACATCACATTTTAACTTAAAGAGCATCTGCTGTTGGCTTACTGTGTTGTTGAATCTTGTGTTTGCTTGATGGTCTTCTGTCCATTTGCCCTACCCATCACTGAAAGTGAGGTGTTGGTGTCTCCAGCTCTTCCAGTGGGACCATCTACTTCAGCTGTGTCTTGTCAGTGTTTCCTTCTCTGTTTTAGAGATCTGTTGTAAGTGCATATGTGTTGATGGTTGTGGTACATTCTTGGTGGATTGACTCATCACTGTGCATTTCTTTTCTTTTTTTTTCTTTTTGCTTTTTTCGAGACAGGGTTTCTCTGTGTAGCTTTGCGCCTTTCCTGGAACTCACTTGGTAGCCCAGGCTGGCCTCGAACTCACAGAAATCTGCCTGGCTCTGCCTCCCGAGTGCTGGGATTAAAGGCGTGCGCCGCCGCCGCCGCCGCCGCCGCCGCCGCCACCACCACCACCACCCGGCGCATTTCTTTTTATTGTGTCTTAGAAGACTTATTGTCTTAAGAACAAATTGGTTTGCTCTTATTCTCGCCAGTCTGAGTGTGTGTGTGTGTGTGTGTGTGTGTGTGTGTGTGTGTGTGTGTGTTTGCAATCAGCTCTTAGCTCAGGCCTCTCATCTGCAGATAAGTGTCCCTCCCCTTTGTCCCTCCCGCCCACTTCTTCCCCTTCTCTTACTTTCAACCTGTTTGTGTCTTTGAATCTAAGTTAAGTCTCCATAGATGGCTTATACTTAGATTTTTTTTTAATGCAAGCTGCTAGTGTTGTGCTTTTGACTCGGTGATTTCCTTTGTCTGTGTGGGCCATGCTGTTTACCATGTGAGCTTGGAGCTAATAACTGCACATTTTGAAGATCATAATGCAGCCACTCTGGAGGGCAAGCAGGCGCACTGCAGCTCATGCACTCATTCGTTTGGTAACATTATGAAAAGTTCTGTGAGGCTCGCCTTCTTTGTGATGTGCGGCCTCAGTGTCCATTGGCTTAATGGTCAGCTAATCACTGGGCAGAGAATTTGTTGAAAGCCTGAAACCAAAATACTTCCTGGTCTTTGAGGTTTGTGTGTATTGGATACGCCTTCAACAACCAACCAGCCAGTTTACACATCGCCTTGGCCTTCCTCTGATTATACAGAAGTTCAAGGTCAATCACAGGTGGAAACTTTAGGGCTTTCTTATTTCTTTCCCAAGGCTGCGCCCTGGGAACATCCATGGCTGTCAGGATTCCCAGAGGTGGGTTGCAGGCTTTCAACTACTCATTCTCCAAACACCTCACTCTGCAGCGTCTCCTCCCCCCCACCCAGCTTTTTGGTGAATATAGATATGGTGTGTGTGTGTGTGTGTGTGTGTGTGTGTGTGTGTGTGTGTGTGTATTCCGAGCTGTTACTCGTTGCCTCAGGCATCAGCAGCTAAAATACTCACCCGTGTTTTGACAAATGCCCCGTGTGACTGACTACTGCAGCCCCACATGAGTCTACAGTTAGGTGAGGTGAAGATGGATCATTTGAGCAGGTCACCACGGAATCAGATCATTTTCAGCTGATAATGAGGATTACTGAGTCTGTTCTGGGCTGAGAATGGGAGGCTTGCTTTCTACTTCTGAGCTGAGGGGTGAGGAATGCACCAGTGTCCGCTAAAATGCAATGTCACTTACCACCGTACAGCTGTCTCCTCGACACACTTTCCCTGGATTGCTGCAAGATTTTGTTTACAGTTCAAGTGTTACAAGTCGATTCTGTCCATCTTTGCTAATTGGTCCTTGCTTTACACAGACGTAGACTTTTAGACACTCTCACCATTTTTGCCGACGTTGCTCCACTACAGAAGTGTTGAAATACTTGGCACACTGTCTACTCTAATCTCTTCCCATTGTGATATCGATGGCGACCTCTCAGTCTTTCATCATTGCAGTCTACAGCGCATGCCTGTCCATCACTGCGGTCTACAGCGCATGCCTGTCCATCACTGCAGTCTACAGCGCATGCCTGTTCATTCACCTTGGCCCACAGATGATTGGTTCCTTAGGCAGCATCCCCGAAAGTGAACGTGTGGCTAAAAGGATAATAAAACTTCCAAATAATTTCCCAAATGGTCATTTTCGTCTACATTCCCACCAGCCATGCTTGAAGCATTGCCTCATGGCAGAACTTTCCTCCATGGCATTGCTCAAGGTGTGTTTTAGGTGGTGGGGCACGGGAAATGCCTTTTGGGTTTTATGTGACATGTCAGATGTTCATTTGATGCTGCGTTTTCTTTCTCTGAGCTTTCCTGTAGATGCCTGTGTGTATGCACATGCCTGCGCATGCGGTGTTCAAGACAGGGTTTCTCTGTGTAGCCTTGGCTGTCCTGGAACTCACTTTGTAAACCAGGCTGGCCTTGAGCTTACAGAGATCACCTGCCCCTGCCTCCCAAGTGCTGGGATTAAAGGCGTGTGCCACCACACCCAGATCTGCAGGTAGTGTTGGCCTCTGGAGGTCTTACGGGGCAGGATCATAAACTGCAATGGTAATCGCTGTACATATGAAAGACATGCGACTCTCAGAACACCCTCAGTTCATACCCAAGGTCCTTTTGGTAGTTTTTACTCACCAGATTCATGTCCCAGTTTTTGCTCGTTTTTGTTTTTGTTTTGGTTTTTTAATTTTTTATCACGAGCTCAATGGCTTAGAAGAGCCCAAACTCTCTTCCAAATCTGGGGATCAGAAAGAAGCCTTGAGTTGAGATGTTACTGGCATGGGTCCCTCTTGAGGCTTTCAAGATGTGTGTGTCTTCTAGACTTCTCCAGCCAGAGCTGGGTGCCACGGGTTGTGACCTCTTCTACACATGCAAAGTGCACCACAGCTGCAGGCTCTCTTCCCCTCACACCACTGCCTCGGAGGGCCACTGTAATGGTACGGGGCTCCCTGAGACCCAGGACTACCGCCCCATCTCAAGGTCTTCTACTCACATCTGCAAAACCCCTTCCCCGTGTGCGCTAATCAAGACTCAGAGACGCAAAACTGATAGGATGGGTGTGGAGGGCAGGGTGTGGGGACGGAGAGGAAAGCATTGGAAACACTCCTTTGCTTGACTCCAAAGAGGGACAAGCTCCAAGTCCGCAGGGAAGACCTGTAGGCTGAAGCCCCAGCACTGATGATGAGTCTGAGGCTTCTGGAGGCAGACTTCTTCCCCTACGGATGATTTGTTGAGGCCCACCCACAGACAGAGCATAACCTCTTTCTTCAAAGTTGACTCACGTAAACAAGAGTCACATTGGTCCATTTGACAAAGCAGGAAAATAAGCAAACAAACAAACTGGTGGACAGGACTGTTCAGCAGTGTGACCGTAAGCTGACCGTCACAGGGACTAGGGTGTACACATACTTGGGGGACGTGGCACAGTCTGCCCATGGCATCCAGGGCATTCCTTGAATAAAAAGAAAATATTCTCTATTGAGAAAAAGTAGATAATGATTCAGAGCAAGTAACAGAAGCATCCTAAGCTCCCATCCTCATCGGAATCTCACAGCTCTGAAGAGAATTTCCCGTGATTCATTTTACCTTCATTATGTATAGTGTGGAGGAGAAATTCATATCGTATTATCCTTGGTAATAAAAAGAAAGATCTGCTTTTCTGATTAAAAGTCCCCTTTTCCATACTTTTAAAGAAGAAAATCTCTCTCTCTCTCTTTCTCATTGCTATTCTTGGCAGGATGTATTTTATCAGCTCAGGCTCCTAATTGGATAGGAACATGGCTATTGTGGTGATGTTCTGTTGCAGACAGGAGACCTTTAGGTTTGGAAGACGGAAGACACATTTAAGCAGGAATCTGTTTCCTTTTGGTCCCTTATAATATGTGAAAATGACTGTGAAATGGGAGGGAAATTCCTAGAGAAAAGGTTCCAAGCTTCCAGAACCCCATTTCTGAGCCTCTGGCTTCCTCCAAAGACAAAAGAAACCAAGATACAAGGAAGAGAATACTTTGTAAAAGCTGGCTTCTATTTCACATATAAAATAACAGCCATTGCTATTATCTGAAAGGTTAATTCTGCTTCATACTCTTTGTTCCCAGGAGTCTTTTGCTTCTTTACCAAAGGAATCTGAATTGCAATGGAAGTCTTTGTTTGATTTCTAAAGCATTTCCTTAAGCCTTAGACTATAGGAGAGTTGCTGAGGCTTGGGTTTGGAGTCTGACCTCTCATCCTCTACTGCCCTGACTCAGAAGGCCTGGCTACTGAGTCGAGTGGACAGCATTTCCAGGCCCACGTGTGTGGGGCAATCATAACAACCACTGCTGTCTGCCAACCACTTACCTTCTGGGTCACAGTCTGAAGGCACTGCAGACATTCAGCTTGCCCTTTCGGTCTGTTATTGTCTGTTATCACCTTATTTTACAGAGGAGACCACGGCTTAGCAAGGCTGATGGTCATCTAAGCACAATGCTCATGTTGGAATCCAGGCCTGTGTGATCGATGGCACAGCCATTTTACCTCTACTGTGGATACAGCACATTCCCTTCCAAAGCTTCTTTGCTAAAGTCCGGAAGTTAGGGTGATATGCTAATGGATGTCCCTAATAAAATATGTCTGGTGTTCTTATGGAAGAGGAAATTTGGACATGGAGACATAGTCATAGAAGAAAGTTAATGTGATGAGGAGTAACCATGAGGACATGAAGCCTGGAATAAAAGTTACGCAGAGGAACTCTCAGCTTCTATCCACCAGGACAGACTCAACACTCCTGTTGATTAAGTCATCCAACATTGGTACTTTGTAGCTACAGCCCCAGAAAACCAACAGAAGCCCCCAAAACCACCCAGATTGAATCCTCCCTTCTTTGCATCCTGAGAGAACGCCAGACTTGTCCCTTGCCCTCAAATGTGACTGCTACAAGGTTTTATGGTGCCTCGGTGGGAGCCTGAGGTCTTAGGGGGCCTCAGAGTTAATCCAAGTGTACACCCCAGCATCCAACAGACAAAGAGCTGCAGGGCTGCAGCCCAGCCCCCAGCCCCCCAAGTCCTACAGATGGTCCTGGCCAGATGGCTCAGGAGGAGGTGAGGGTCAGGCAGAGGCAGCCCAGGTGTTTGTGGTGGCAACAGCGAGGTGCAGGGGAGAGTTCACCTGTCCACCTCTTACCGTCCTTCTGGTCCCTCCTCTGAAGAAGCACTGGCCAGCTCTGACAGATGTGCAGGCTGGGAAAGATTCCAGGTATCATGTTGGGAAAGTAGGCAATTAACCCCATGCCAAGGCCTGTGTTGGCAAAGTGGACAGCAGTGTGTGATGGGTCCTTAGGCTCCTCTGCTCATGTCTCCTACCTTCAACCAATGACCCTCACCACCTTCCAAGGGGAGAGCTACCTTCTACCTCAGCAACTTCTCCCCACCACCTCTCCAGCATGTGCTGTGCCTTCCACAGATGCAGAGCAGCAGAATGTCCACAGCGGTGGTGAGGCTTTGGTTAGAAACAAGGAAAAGAAAAGCCCGCTGTCTCTCACCACTTCCTGGAGCAAGTTCACCATCAGGCAACTCACCCTTCAGTGGCCCTAGGCTTTAAAAGAATGTTCTAGACTAATAGATATGTATGCGTGTCTTCATGTTCCAGACAGGAAAGAATGCAGGCAACTATGAAACATGAGTACAAACCAACAATTTCAAAACTCCAGAGGGCTGTCTTTGCAGATGAACACCCAGAGTGTGATCCATTTGTACCGATGTCGTAACAGTAGTCAACGCTGAAGAAAGCTCTGGAGAAATGGGGACACGGTGTATCGGAGCATGCTGAGACATAAGCAGAGCATCATCCAGTCCTACTGTGTGCCTGGCACAGCTCCAAGGAGTCATATAGCTACCTCCTCATTTCATTCCTTCAGTAACCGGCGTGCCAGGACCTTCACGGCCCGAAGACTTGCAGAAAGAGACTCGGTCACCCTTGCTGCTCCCCTGAAGGTCACATCACCATACATGACCAAAATCAGGAGAGCCCAGGTTGACTCCAGAGGCTCACATGAAGTCCTGGTAGTTGGGAGAGTACCGCACACTGGAGGACAGGTGGCCAGGGCTTATGAAAAATGTTTGCGTCCACCCCACAAGCCAAGCTTTTCCTCTTTAGCCATTGGATGGAGGCTGTGCATTAGAATAATCTAGAAACTTTTTTTTAGAACTCCTGTGCTCTGATCTTGGCCTTCTAATTTCTCTCTCTGGGGTCAGGCCTGCCCACGGGACATCACTCCAGGGTTGCGGGGCTATGCCCTAAAGAAGATCCGGCAGTGAGGATTGCCTCTGTGAGGGATGGTCCTGCTTCACTCATCAACGGGGTGTCTGTTCAATTCTTGTAAGGACTTTCATGTCTGGCCTAACATTTTGTCTTAAATGTGGCCATGAGAGGGATTGACTATCGGGTCGGGGAAGGACAGGCCATGAGAGGGAGGAGTGATTCTTCAGATTTGGCTGATTTCACACAGTGGTGACTGTGCCTAAGCCTTTGAATGTGCTAGAGGAAGGAGAGAGGCCTTGAACTCACTGCCAGCGGTGCAGCGAGCAGGAAGGCACAGATTCTCTAACACTTCTGTGCTAGGCGCAGCCAGGAGACTCGGCTGAGTTATGGGCCCAGCTAACTCCTTCCAGACAGGGGCTGGACAATGTGAGCCCCAGGAGCTCGGAGTGAAGTGAGGTCACAAGAAAGGTCAGGTGGGTACAGTAAGCGCAGGCGCAGGCTTGGCTCTGACAGCGCTGGCTTCCGTGGTTTTATTCAACCCTTGGCAGACTGACAGAAGGAACCCTGCTGTCATTTCCTGCCCTGTTAGTCAGCTTTTCCACCACTCTGACAAAACACCTGGGGCAATCAGATTTAAGGAAGAAAAGTTTGTTTTGAGTCATGACTTTAGAAAGGCTAGGCCATGATTTCTTTGTCCCATTGCTTTGGGCCTAGAGGCAGAGCCTCCTATCAGGAAGTCCCGGGTGGAGCAGAGCTGCCTACCTCCCAGCATCAGGGAAGCAGAGAGAAAGCAGGGGGAGGAATTAGGTTCCAAAAATCTCCTCCCAGGACACAGCCCACAGCTCCATAAGACTCACTTCCTCCTAAGGGCTTTGTCGGCTTTCGGCTTTCGGTAGTGGCCCAGGCAGCTGACCAAGTCTTCAATGCATGGACCTTCAGGGCACATTGAAGATCTAAACCACAGCAGGCACTGACTGCCCAAGACTGTCAAGGTGAAGTTGGGAGATGTGCATCAGGAATCCAAGACAAGGGGATCACAATCTCACGGCCTGCCTAGGTTACATGCAGAGTCTAGTTTCAAAAACCCAAGGGCTAGGGTCATAGTTCAATGACAGAGCAGTTGTACAATATGTACAAGACCATGGATTTCACACACACACACACACACACACACACACACACACACACACGAAGTAGACTCCTTGCATCTTGATTGCAAGTCAAAGGTTTGGCAAGTGCAAAATCCTGTGTCGTCTTCTTGAACAGGAAGCGTCATCTGGCCTCACTCAACCTTCCCTGTGGAAGGACAGGTTTTATCCAGTTTATTCTTTACATTCTTACTCCTGTTTCACAGATGGGAAGACTGATTCAAACTGGAGGATATTGGCTTTCCTGAGCCAAGCGTGCCTCCTCCATCTCAGCTGTCTACCACAGTCCAAGGCCTGCAGAGTGTTCAGGGACCCAGACAAGCTGGCGAGCCAAGGCTCAAATCCTGGTCTGGCACTTCCTGGCTTGTCCATCTTGGGGAAATCATTTCACATTTTTGTGCATTGGTTTTCACATGTGTAAGATGACAGGATGATAGCCGTACCAGCCCCACAACGGCTGCTGGGGGAAAGGCATTGGTCTTCTGCACACATCACACACTTCGAATAAAGAGTGCCTGGTGTGAAAGCTGCCAGGAAGCTGTCCTGTTGAAAATCATCATCAGACTCTCTCCCCTTGAGTCTTGTGGTCCTCAGGCTGAATTTAAAAACACAAACAAGCTGTGATTAGTCTTGGAGAACATAATAGCCAGTTCTGAGGCTCCCGAGCCATTCCTCAACTATAGGCAACACCAAAAATTGTTCCTTAGTTCACTCTGTCCCCTGTGGTGACCGGAGATGATTTGATGGGCAGAGCAGAGTGGTGGGGGGCCATTTGCTGCTGCAGCAGAAAAACTGAGGGCAGGGGCGGTCCCCAGTGGGCTCAGGTGTGTGGAGAATGAGCTCTGGGCACCCGCATTCCTTTGTGCCCCTGAATTCGGCCCTTGGACAGAGGGTGTCCAGGCCGGTGTTTGTTTGCTAGAAGCACATCCTGGCTTCCTGGAGGGGAGCTGATGTGGCCTAAGAATGAGCCTATCTGGGAGTGCAGCGGTCTGCAGCCAGCTAATACAAAAATAGACCTGTTTCCCCAGCCCTTTTATTCCGTACACAATGGCATCTCCAGGCCACTCTTTCTTTCTCTTTCCCACAACAATGATGCCATCAATACCCTCCTGGGGACTTCTTTATTTGAAGGCTGGGAGCTGTGAATTTTAGCGTTGCAGATAATCTCACTGGTTACAAAATAGTCTAACCAAAGTGAGCTATCCAATTGCTCACTGAAGTTGGTTTTCTAGAATTGAATGGACTTTGATTTTCTGAGTCCCTCTCAGCCCCAGCCCCAGTCCCCTTTAACTGTCTGAATGTCCTCTGCCAATGGGGGACATTTGTCCAGAAAGTCACAGAACTCGACTTTAGCCCAGGACTGAGCCCCTTGTGGAACCGGTATATATTAGCGTTACTCTCATACGGTGCCTGCTCACACCGGGCACACAGCCTGTTTCCATGGGTAATGGTTTGTTGGATTGAGTCAGGGCTTCTGAAATGTCCCCCACTCACTAAATTCTCCTCTAACCTTGCATTTTTCAGGTGGGGAAACCGAGGCCCGGAGAATCGATCCCTCAGTTCAGTGAGTGGGGCTGGGCGGACTCAAAACTGCCCATTGTCTCCCAGACTGTGATTCATGTCCTGTGGATGGCACCAGGTGGCTTCAGGTGGCCCATGGCATCACACAGCATTACAAACAGCCATGGAGTGAGGAAATGATCCTGACCAGCTATATTCATCCTCTTTAATTTATCCCCCTGCCTAACAAATACAAAGAGAGCCTCTGGTTGGGGGTCAGTGACAAAATCTGCTTTCAGTTTAATTACATTGCTCTGTTCTCATTGTGTTTATAGTTAATATTCCACCTAATATAGTACTTATTTTCCACTTAGAGTTTTTAATGAGTATTTTTAGATGACTGTATTTTTCACAAATTTGAATAATTGTATTTAAATTTTAAAATGAGTTTATACAAAAGTAAAGTATTAAGGGGTTTAATCTGTGGGTGTGACACACGCCATGATTCCTACTATGTGACAGCCTTCAAAGCTGACTACAGTCTGTGGGGCATCTTGGGCAAAGCTGCTGCACTTGAGCTCATTTCTTGTCCTCCAGGGGTGACAGCGTTTTTGTAGTCAGTGACCTTTTCCTCTGGTAGAAGCAGCATCTTGCTGTTGTGGCATGACATGAGGAGGAGTCCTAGGCACTGTTGCAGGCTGAGGGCCCTGGCTCAGCCTCTGCCTGGCTGCACCACTGCCGACAAACGCCGCCTTTCTGCACCTGACGGTGTCCTCATGGGTGTGTGAGACGCTGCCGCCGAAGGGGAGCCGCGCACCTTCTGAAGAATCTGGAATGACCTCTGCAGGTGCTGGGTGCCCCAGAGCCGGACTGGGGGTCCAGACAACCTCCCTATTCCATCTTAGGGAGCTGTGTCACCACCTCTCTTGGCTTGCCAACGTGGGAGCCGAGACCCCCTTATCCATGCTGTGGTATACAGGTCCACCTTGCTTGAGAGCCCAGCATCCCAGGGTAGCTAATTTGGCACATGGGAGAGAAGCAAGGAGGTTGGGATTTTATTCACAGGAAGGCTACTATCACCACAGCCACCAGTAGTAACTAACTCCCTAAGGGTACCGGCCCCCAAAACCCTCTGCAAAGAACCCAGTGAGCACAGATGGGACTGAATTAACTGAGTTGGATGGACTTCCATGGAATCATTCTTTCATTTACAACTGTATTTTGGACATATGTGTGACGGTGCAGTATCCAAACCTGGCCAACTCTGGGTTCCATCCAAGATGAATAGGCTCATGGACCTACTCCCCCAGCGATCAGACAGGGGTACTGACTATCTCTGGTTTTTTGTTTGTTTGGTTGGTTTTGTTTAGAAAACTAAATTTAATACTAAAACCTCACAGGAGGGGAGGGGAGGTGACACAGCAAAGCTAATTCCTCAAAAAGTAGAGTGCAAGCCAGTGGCTGTGGCCCAGGCCTGCGGTCTCAACGCCCGCCTGGGCAACATAGCAAGACCCCGCCCCCACCCCTGCCACGCCCAGAGTAATTCATATAGCTTGGTCTCTGTGGGCTGCCTGTTGGGATGGAGCATCAAGCGGCACAGTCGTGGCCCTGCCCTCGTGATGCTTACCACATGTGTGGCGGAGAGACAAAGGCAAACGGAAAGATAAAAGCGCAGAAGCAGAAGCTGGTGCGGGAACTGTGTATTAGGAGGGCAGGAACACCGCCACCCTCGGCTCCAGGCAGCAGCTCCTCTCTGGAAAGACACCATTCAGTGATCCAGGCGAGGGGGTGGGGGGAACCCAGACAGGGAAAGCACGGGAGGACCCGGGGTGGGAATGGGAAGCTAATGGGGCCATGGTGCTGCGCAGTGGCAGGGTCTTTCCCTGGATGGCTAGGAAGGGAAAATTACCCAAGGCCGCAAGATGCTGCATTTGATCCAAGGCCGACACAGTGGCATCTAGTTCAGTGTGGCCTCGGCATATCTCTGGCAAGAATTCATCAGCTCCACTTTGCAGTGTCGCTGGCCACTGGCAACATTCGATCACATAGTCTGCCACTTTGCTAAGCACAGGAAGCAGAGCCTGTGGGG
The DNA here is from genome assembly GCF_049852395.1 of Peromyscus maniculatus bairdii. Lineage (NCBI taxonomy): Eukaryota > Metazoa > Chordata > Mammalia > Rodentia > Cricetidae > Peromyscus > Peromyscus maniculatus. The sequence continues at coordinate 18,170,138 of NC_134856.1, read as the reverse complement.
TGATGGGGTGCCGTGATGAGATGTGGAGTTCTGGGGCTCCAGAACCATCACTGAGCCTACACATTGACTTGGGGGCTATGGAATCAGGGCTCGGAGGGGTTTGCAACTCAAACTCATATCTTTATGTCTACAAATGAGTAGATCTCTTGTTTAAATTATTTTATTATAGGCAGGCCACTGTCCCATACAACCTGGGTGGCAAATCTTTCTTAGCTGTCCATGTCTCTGATGTGGCTGTGAGCAGATGCCCTGGAATTATTTTACTGTTCCAGGTTGAGGCCAGGATGAGACAAGGCTCTATTTTTTTTCCTGAGATAAAGTCTGGCTATGTGGCTCTGGCTACCTTCGAACACATGACCCTCTTGCCTCTGCTTTCTTAGTGCTGGTATAACAGAAGCACCGCATTGTAGCATTAAGCTACCATTAAGAACAGCTGATTGGCTGGGGAGATTGCTTAGTGGGTAAGAGCACTTGCTCTGCAAGCATGAGGACCTGAGTTCGAATCCCCAGTACCCATGTAAAAAGCCAAGCATGGCTATAAGGGCTTGTAACCTCAGGGTTGGCGAATGAGACATGTGGGTCCCAAGAGCTGTCTGGTTAGCCAGCCTGGCTAAAAGCTTCCTGCTCAGTGAAGACTGTGTCTCAAGGCAGAGAGCAACAGAGGAAGACATTTGATGTCTTTCTTTGACTTCTACATGGGTATGCCTGTTAGTCCAAGCCCTTATACTCACATGCATATACCATATATACATAACAGACACACAGAGGGCGGGGGGGGGAGAGAGAGAGAGAGAGAGAGAGAGAGAGAGAGAGAGAGAGAGAGCAGAGATAGATGGAGACACAGAGAGACTAAGATGGCTAACACTGGTCCAGTGCCCAGGATTCCCCCAGAAGAGCTTTCATCCAGCCCTTACCACACGCCTGAGTGAGTATTAAAATCATCTCCATGTTAGAGATGTGGCGTGAGAGCCACAGGGAGATTGAAGATCTGACCCAAGACCCTCCAGGTTGTTTGTGGCAAAATTAGCAGGTAGAGCCATGTGAGCTGGCTTGGGGGATGCTGTGGCAGGCCTGTGCTGTTCCCATGTTCAGTGCGGCCTGGCCCCGCTCTGTATTATTAGGAATGTCTGAAATGAGAAAATGTTTTATATGGCTGCCTTCCATTTAAGAGGTGTAGCTTACCATATATATAATGCATCTAGCAAACGCTGCTAATTTAGGGCTAGTCTGCTGATTGCCTGCCCATGTACTCTAAAGAAATTATGAGCATGAACCAGGCTGCCTGACTATCTCACTTCATTAAGTGAGAGCTAGGGCTGGTCCAAGTTCCTGTCTGATAGAGTAACAGACTCTCATTGCTTAAAACACAACCCAAGACCAGCACCATCGACCTGTCTCAGAAACTTGTACAAAAACAAATACCTAGACCAAGGGATAGTATCTACTCTGTCACGAGTTTCCCCAGGATTCTTACACACCACGGGTTTTGCAATGCCCTTGTGTAGATGCTACAGATTCATTCCTGCCTGCTCCTTCATCCTGACAGCTGAGCTGGGGAGAAGAGTTAGCAGCCAATGAAGCATCAGAGCCTGCAGCCTGGAAGGCTGAAGGGCATAGGGGGGTGGGGGAGTGGCAGAGTTCTCAGAGTTCTGCAGACAGGGTGCTCTGAGGATGCCCCTGGGACACACTGGTGAGCCTGCAGGATAGAAGAGGTTGCCTAGAGGAAATGCACTTCACTAGCCAGAAGGAAGGGTGGGTGCCAGGGCATGTCCTCAATGGGGAGGATGTAGTAGCCTGACACAGAGGGAAGGTGTTCTGGAAGCTTGTCTCTGACCTGGAAATGACATCATGTGCTTCCCGAGAGACTCCCAGGACTCTGGTAACCTCTGGTGTCTTTGCAACTGGTAGGTTTGATTTTTGTTTGTTTGTTTTGTTTTGTTTTTGTTTTTGGAGACCGATTTCTTTGTTTATTCCTGGCTGTCCTGTTTATCCCCAGCCTTGACCTCAGAGATCCATCTGCCTCTGCCTCCTGAGTGCTGGGATTCTAAGGCATGCGCCATCACTGACTGACTGGCATTTGATTGTTCTTAAGGGTTCTGATTTCCCATCTTTTTATCTTTCTACCACCGTCTAGCATACCTTAACTCTTTCACCAGAGTCTTTGTAGTACTCTTCCAGCATTTCTGATTTTAAGATGTGTCTGGTTGGCTTTTCCAGCTTCTGTTCCTGCTCTTGGAACGGCTAAGTTGCGCAAACACACAGTATCCAGAGGAATACACAAAGCCCTTTAATCAGATAAAGTCCATTCTTAGGTGCTTGGAAACCCAAGCGCTTTCTGGTTTCAAAGTCTTTTGAAGAAGATTTTTTTTTCAATAAAAATTTACTTAGTATCATGCACTATTCTAGCCACTGAATAAAGTAGTTAATATCCAGTGGGGTTTACAGGCCAAAAATATAAAAAATGAACTGATAATATTCTTGAAAGTAAAAGATATTGATTAGAAGATGAGACAACATATTTAGAAGATCTGCCATAGTTCAAATCATAGCAAATCATCAACTTGGACTAAACGAAGTCAAGCTTTTCTACTCAAATTGACTCCACCAGGGCTTAAGGGAAGGTGATGGCATTTAGAGTTAGATATGAGTTGGATTCTTTCCTCTTTAGCATTAAACACCCATGGGAAAATACCTAATATTTCTTTGCCTCAAGGTCCCTATTCTGGTGTAGACTAAGTTGTGCCATCGGAGGCAAGATGGGAGCAAAATTAAGGAGGTTTCCACTGTTGAAGTCATGTAAACATGGAGCTGACACTTGCATGACCTTAAGAGTGAGCACCTCCTTTAATTTTGCATCCAGCGTACCTATTTGCCTCTCCTCAGCTCCAGGCCCACCCCACACTGTACCTGCCTCATAAGGCCATCACAGTTGAATTCCCTGAGATGGAGGACATGCACACCAGAATATCCACAAGCTACAGGCTCCTTGCTCCCCTGAGAAAGGAATGTGACATGACAGCAGCCTGAAACTCAGACCCAGCATCCTTTTCTGCTCTGGTGCCAGGACCTGAAAGACAGTGGGGGAGTGTCCAGATGCTGTGAGCTCCAGTCAACAGCAAGAGGCTTAGTCACCTCTGTGTCCATGTGCTCAGTGAGTTTGCCACGATGACCATGCACTGCTCAGTGTGTCTCGGGATAAAAAAGTGTGGCTGAAACCCAAGGACAAGCAGGTGTATCTTCAAGCTTCAGAAACGGATCTCACCCATCCCCTGAGGAAATCTGGTAAACCACAGAGGTTCAGGAAACCATCACTTGTCCTCTGCAACGGGGCACTGGAATCCCCACGAAAGCACCTGCCACTGATGATCCAGTGTGGGGTGCCTAATGAAAAATGGCCGGGCTATTAGTGCTTTGCAAATTAAGGGTCCTTTCATTTATTACTATGCTCCACTAAGGGTGAGCATTAATTTTTTTTCTCAAAGCAAATTCACTGGAAACAGACAGTTTAGAATTTATGCTTGTAATGATGGCTACATGGGCCATTAAGACCACCTCTAAGTGAGCTTAATTTGTAGCAGATAAATGTATATGTCTACATATTTTTCAACATAGTTTATGGTGCATCTTGCACAGCTGCGCCCCACTGATTAAATCCTCACAAAATTTAAATAGGAAACCCATTACGTAGACAGTATTAGAGCCATTCATCATGGAAGCAGTTTCGAGTTAACTCTTTCAGTGCTGGAAAGGGAAAAGGCTGGGAAAGGTGTGTGTGTGTGTGTGTGTGTGTGTGTGTGTGTGTGTGTGTGTGTGTAGGGTAGTTGATGGGAGCAGTGCTCAAGGATGCTGGAGCTTCCTGCTGATTTGATTTCTTTGTTGCCTCCCCATCTTGGAACTCTTGGGGCCATCTTATACATCCCCAGTGAACTCAAAATAAAATTTTAGCTCAAGGGGACTAGATCTGCCACTCACATGAGTATCTAGGCCCTAGCTGCCTGATGTGAAGATGCCTTCACAGCCCCACACTCATTAACGCTCACACAGACCCAGGTTAGACCATGCAGATCATAGTAATCGGCAGCATGGTAGAAGGGATGTGATTGTGACATGGTCCCCGGCCTTAGCATATGTGGCAATGAGTAACTGGGGAGGCAAGTTTCCAGTGCCCAGCACAGAGCAGACATTATCAGCCCTCAGTGCAGAGAAGCTCGCCTGCTGCTGGTTTGTGGCAGACTTGGTCCCTGATGTGCCACAAGCAGCTAGCACCTGAAACTCTGTGTTTGAGGAAGGGGACACCAGAAGTTGATGATCCGAGCTGGTATGGAGTTCAGGCTTCATAACTTCACCTTCCCTGAACTGATTGCTAGGGAGTTCTCCTTTGAAAGGGCCATACAGGTGGATTCCTTAAGGCAGCAAGCATTTGTTGAACACTTTCATGGGCTCCCTTAGGCTCCATTCTGCTGTGTTTTCAGTGTGTCTGCCTCCAAAGTTCCTGTGCTAGACAAGGAATTCCCAGTGCAACAGGAGTCAGAACCCTGGAGAATTATCTATAGGGTTAGCCTGAGAGTGGGGTCCATTTCCAGAGTGGGTCCATGTGCTGGTGGGCTTGGTGCTCGCTCTCATTCTCTTTCTCTCTCTCCACCTCTCTTTCTCTCTGTCTCTGTCTCTCTGTCTCTCTCTCTCTCTCTGTCTTCTCTTTTTGCTCTTCTGTTTTTCACCATGGGTTGGAGCAATCGAACCTACAAGGTGTCAATCTCTCCATCTTGGAAACTCCCTTTGCTTCCAGAACTTCCAGAAATAAATGACTCTTCTTCATAAATAGTCCAATCCTGGGCATTCTGTTACAGCCATTCTGTTATAGTAGGTGAGATATAGCCAGCACACATCTTCAGGATGGGGACAAGTGGTAATTCAAAAGGACAAGCATTTGGTCAACATTCAGTATGGAAAACAATTCTTGAGGACTTCATACAGCTCAAGTCAATTAGATTTGAGGTCAAGTCTATTTGTAACATTGTGTGACCTTGGACCTGCTGCGTAATTTGAGAGCTGATTTCCTTCTCCATAAAAAGGGGACAGTAATGGTGCTTATTTCATTGAGATATGTTCGTAAAGTGAAACTGTCCCCATGGTGTCTGCTGTTAAGGCCTGAGTCTGAAATGCCCCACAGGCTGGAGTTTTGAAGTTTCTCAACTCCAGCCCTATTCTGGGAAACTGTGGAACCTTTAAACAGTGGGGCCCAGCTGGCTGAAGTGGGTCACTGGGAGCAGGCCACTGGACCTAGTCCAGCTCTCTCTGGTTCTTTGTTTGGCCTCTATGTGGAGAACTTTGCCACAGGCTCCTGCCTGCACTGAGGTGTGAGCCATTCTGCCTTGCCTCACCCACCATTATGGACTCAACCTTTCTGAAACTGTGAGCCAAATAAACCCCTCCTTCATTGCATCGTTTCACTCAAGTATTGTGACAGTTACGAGAAAGCTAACACATTTCCTGTGCCTGGGGCTTTCTTATCAAGACCCTGACGTCAACTTGTTCCCAGTTGGAAATAGAGAATAGATATCAACACAGGGAATTTTAACCCAATGAGACAAGCTAGTTCAGGAGAAACTTCCCCATTATCGTCTGAGAAGGCTTCGTGCTTATAGCTGAGCATCAAAGGAGGGAAAGGCACAGTTTTCCGGAAGGATTGCAGGGCATGTTGGGATGGAAACCACATGTGTGTGCAGCTGGGCAGGATGGAGAGCCTGATGAGGCCTCAGCTGCTTTGGCCTTAGTAAAGGCCAGGTGCTGGGCAGCAAAGCCAGAGCCAGGAGACAGAAGGGAGCAGGCAGAAAGGAAGAAGTCGGAAGATAGGAAGCGGGATGGAGGGGGGTGGGTGGCAGTCTCGAGGATCTCTGGGTGCTTTTATCCCAGTGTTAACAGGGAGCCTTTGGGAAGTTTTAATCAGGAGCACAGTGAGACTGAATCTGCATGTTAGAAGGATCTCTTCTGCAGTCACGTGGAGAAGAGCTTGAACGGGAGTGAGAACACTGGCAGGGGAGCAGTTGGGGACAATAGTGGATGTCTTATTAGTGCACTGTAAGTCCCAGGGCAGTGGGAATGGGGTGGGGAGGACTCAGAGACATCTGTTTTTGACTGATGTTGGGGAGGAAGGGAGGGAGGTGGCCAGGAGGGGACTAAGTACTAGCGTGGTGCCAGGCAGGGCAGAGGGAGATTGGCTTAGGAAAGAGATGGAGGCAAGACAATGGAGGCGGCTGGGGGCCTCTGGGGGAAAGTGCAGATTATTTGTTTATGCTAGCACAGCACCGCACCCCAGGCCTGACACACCTCCTAGCGAAGGAGATGATGGTGGATGGGCAATCTCCCCTAAAGTCCCAGCAAGTAGCTGCAGGCACCCAGCAAACCTCTTCCTAAACTTGTGCCTTGGGGAAGCGAAGACTTGGGCTGTTTATTAACTCTGGGTCAAGTGCAAACAGCATGCTTCTAAAGTGTGACCAATTAAGGGCCCAGTCGAGGGGTGGCTGTCGCTGTCTGAAAGGAATCAAATGAAATGTTCTGCTCTAAGTGTTCAGTCTCACCTGTCAGAGTTCCGGGTTGTCACCGTCAGGTGCCTAGCTCTCTGAATGGCGTGATTTATTTGCACATTGTCCCTTTTCTAAAGAATGTGTGACTCTCAGCCTTCCTTGTCCTTCCTGAATCAAAACTGCTTCTTTTCCTCTACGGAATGAGTTGCCCAGGGAGCTGCCAGAGGAAGAGGTGACAGCCCAGGCAGGGTGGCATGCCAATGACTTCAGGACTGATGCAAAGGAACACTGCCGAGGGCGCACCCAGCCGCCACTGTTTACTTAAGGTGTCTCCTTTGCCAGCTCTCGATCAAGTCCTCGGCAGGGCCATCTCATGCTTCCAACCCCTCTGCAAAGGCAGACCCTGTAACCATCCAGGGCTTAAGATGAGGCTGAGTGGTGATGTAACAGGTTCAACCAGAGGGTCAGCAAGGAGCAGAGCTTGGATCGGAACCCAGGGGCCAATGGGCCTCACAGCCTGAGCCTCGGAGCACAGCCTGGGTCTCAGCCACTGTCCTGTGGCTTTGTGCTCTCTCTAAACATTTGGCTGATGTCCTGTGTCCTCAGCAGACATTTAGCAGCTTGAGGGTAGTACCCTCACACCAGACGAACAGAACTCACGGGAAAGTGCTCCCGAACCGTTGGAAGGACTAGAGTGACAAAGATTCCCTCCACCACGGTGTTTGTGCAGCTGTCTCTCCTGCCCTGAAGGTGGCCCACGCCCCTTTCGTTATCTGTGGGCCCTCCTCTATTGCAAGCTCAGCCCAGCATCACCCCAGCTTAGCTTCTCTGCCTGACTTTGTCCAAGTCTTCTCTAGATGCCACAGTCCCCTGTTCCAGTCCGGCTGAGGGTCTTCAGTCAGGAAGCACATTTGAGTGTGTGTCTGTGCATTTGGAGGTCTGTGTACATGCGTGTACACATGTGAATGTATGTATCTGTGTGCATGTGTATCCGCAAGAGAGAGTGAGAGCGTGTGCATGTGTGTGTGCGTGTGTGTGTGTGTGTGTGTGTGTGTGTGTGTGTGTAGAGAGAGAGAGAGAGAGAGAGAGAGAGAGAGAGAGAGAGAGAGAGAGAGAGAGAGAATGATCATTTATGTGAGTGAGGCTCTTTTGGGTCATTTGTTTCTATTTTTCCTTTAAGGTGTGTGTGTGGAAAGAAAAGAAACTGTGGAACATTCATTGAGGACCTCCACCCCCACCCCACCCACACATATATGCATAGGTATGTCTGTGTATGTGTCTGTACATGTGTATGTCTGTGCATGAGCGTATCTGTGTCTGGTCATGTATGTCTCAGGCACAAGCCAGATCAAGGCTCTTTTGGGTGACTTGACTAGGATTTGGATGTGGTTGCCTGGCTGCCTGTGATCACAGGCCCTGCTCTTTCTGTATTTAGTATTGCTCTTAGTATTTCTCCCAGTGGGTAAAACTCCTATCTGTGACTGACACCCTGGACATCCCTCTATCTGAGTACTTCACATTAGTCAAGATTTGCCTTTGCTGCTCACCGGTGGTCTTAGCAAAGATGCTTCAACTCCTTTTATTGATCCTCCCCTCTGAAAATTGGAGTGTTACTAGCCCAGCCCAGTGGGAACTCCATAACGACCACAGAAGCTGCTATGCCGACCACTCTGGGTACAGGACCTGGTGCCAGGTTGGTGCTGAGTACATGGGGCTTCTCTCGTCATGGTCACAGAGACATGCAGCGCAGCCTGCTTGCTGGTGACAAACACAGTCACTTACACCTGACAGTTTGGGGGGTTTCTCCCTTTCCCCGCCTCTTCCTGTCCACATGCCTGGTGAGAACTGGAAAGAGAAAGGAGGGGTGAGCAAGAGGAGGCAGAGGTCATGACCCTTGGGCCAGCTGTTCATTCTCAAAGAACCCCAGGGCTGCCCTGGAACATCAAAGATATCTGAGCACCCTGCCCCCAAAACTCAATGTATATTGCTTGCACATATATCTTTATACATGATTTTCTCACAAGGTAGCCCTAATGTTTCATTAAAAATTTTAAAGGGCCTCTTAGGACCCAAAGAACCAAAGTCTAAGCCACCAGCCATATTTTACAGAGGAAAGGGGGAAGCGTCCCTGAGTGCAGCAGACATTAAGCAGAGTGGGGCCTAGGGCCCAGTGTCGTAGTTCCCAGGCCAGGGTTCCAACCACCTCTCAGGTCAGCCTAGAAGAACATGATATCAGGTGAGGTCAGCCAGCAGTCCAGGCCTTGATGAGGGCAGCCTGGATGTCACCACTGCAGGAGAGGACTAAAGGTGGGGGACCTGGAGCCCTGGGCACCTATTTTGGTGACAAGAAGTCATTGACTGACCACTGGTGCTGCTCCTATGAGCTTTCTGAAAAAGAGCCTGGGTGATGGCAGAATACCAGAACCAGAGAGCTGGCAGGGGATGCCCATACGCTAAAGCATAGGTCCAAAGTAATTGGAGTAGTGGGAACAGGCTACAGCTAGTGGTAAAGAGAAAGGAACAGCTAGGAAAACTTCTGGAAGGGTTTTGAGGGGCATTGGAAGGTAATGGCCATGCCAGTGGTAATATACTTTAGGTTTAAAGTGTTCACAGTTTACTTTATTATTTTGTGTGTATGGATGCTTTGTCTGAATGTATGTCTGCACCATGTGGTTGCAGTGCCCATGGAGGCCAGAAGAGGGCATCGGTGTCAGATCCCCCTGGAAATGGAGTTACAGGTATTCGTGAGTACCATGTGGGTGCTGGGAATTGAACCCCAGTCCTCTGGAAGAGCAAAAATTGCTCTTATCTGCGTGGTAAAAATCTTATGCAAGATCAGGAAGAGCCCGTGTGAGCTTCAACCAGAGGAGACAGTGCTAACAGCAAGTGTGTGGGGTTCACCTGTGGGTACGGGCTAGTCACCACTTTGGTGTGCCTTTGTAGTCACACACGGAGTCTAAAACCGGACGTGACTGCAGGTTTTTGAAATTTCAATTTGATGCGTTAATAATGCATAAAAATGTGTGTCCATATTCAGAAAAGTAAAATGCAAGAGTGTGTGGTTTGTTAGTGTTTAGATTTATACACAGCTTTAGGTTTAAACAGTTAAAAAAGAAAAGTCAAATGAAGTTACAGTCTGTTCCCAACACGTCCCAAGATCAACTCTCCAGAGGTTTTAAAAGTACATGTAAGTGACACTGTGCAGTGTCTGTCCTTCTGGGTGTGGCCTAGCTCATTTCCCATGTCTTCACACATCCTCTGGCTTGAAATGTTCCTCCCTACTTAGAAAATGATGCTTTTAGGGTGGATTTAGGATTTGAGTATGTTTTCTGTTTGGTTGGTTGGTTTGGGTTTTCTCAGGGTTAAACTGATTAGCCCATCCAGTCTGGATTTAGTCTTGTTCTCTGTCCCACCTGCCTGCCTCCTGACCACCCACCCCAAGCTCCTCCATCAAAGCCATGGGCATTCACTCTCCACACCCGACCCCCCAAGGCCAGAGAGTAGCAACGTTGATCTTAGTCCTGATTAGAGGGGCTGGTGTGGCACAGTGGCCTGGCACACACAGGTAGGGTGCTTAGCTGGCACCTGGCAGCTTCACTGATACCTTCTTGTCCCATTTTGTCCGACAACTGTCAGCCACACTTTCTCTACCACCTGTCCACACAGAGAGTGCCCGACGGAGCACAGCCTGGCTCTATCAAGGCCTCTCTGCATCAGCTTCCTCTCCTGATCAGTCTCCATCCTGCCAGGTCTGGTTCTCTGATCTTCTAACCAGTTCTCCCTAGGAAAGTCTCAGCCTCCTGCCTCCTTCCTCCAAAATGCTCACATCAGTAGAATCTCATGTTGTGTGGTTCATTCATTTGCTGCTCACTCGCTCGCTTTCCTCCTCCTTCCTTCACTCCTTTTTTTTTTTTTTTTTTTTTTGAGAAGGGTCTTGCTGATGTGACTGACACTGACCTAAACTTCCTCCTCAAATTCAGGCTCCTTCTGTTTCTGTCCCTGAATGCTGCATTACAGGTGTATGCCACCACATCTTGTCTACGTGCTTTCTCTGAGCTGTAGATTCGAGCCCATTGACTTCCAATCTTTTCTTCCAGGTCATTTATCCCTTCCCATTCAGCCGTCCAGCAAAGCACAGCTTTAACATCTGTGCCAGAGGTGAGGCCAACTTCAGGAACACCTCAGTCCTCCAGGGTCTCATGACAGATAAGACTAATGGCAGCCACCACCACAACCACCTTGCTAAGAATGTCACAAGCATCGTGGGGCCACATCTGCATTCTGGGATGATGGTGTATTCTCTGCTGTTTCATGGTAACGTGAGCTGTATCTCTGGGGTAGGATGCTGGGTCATATGCTTAATCTCATAAGAAACTGCCAGAGTTTTCCCAAGTGCTGGTAACATTTACACTCCCACCAGTGAAGCATGACAGTTCCCGTTGCTTCACGTTGTTTTTGACATTTAGTGATGACTCGTTTTTAATGTTAGCCATTTCAGTGGGTGTGGAGTAGGCTCTTCCCATCGCTGTAATTTGAGTTTCTCCGATAACAAATGATGCTGAACACCTTTGCATGGGCTTGTTCATGTATCTCCCTTTACGACGTGTCATTTTTGAGGCTTTTGCTCACGAGAGGAGTGGCTCTTTTAATTATTGAGTTACTGTCTTTCTAGTACGTGGCTTCCTTTTCTTTCTCTCTCTCTCTCTCTCTCTTTCTCTCTCTCTTTCTTTCTTTCAAATGTCTTTTGACTTTTAATTTAGGTAAAATCTAGTCTATCAAGTTTTGATGATTTGCACTTTCAAGATCCTGTCTAAGAATATCCTCCCAACTCAGAACCATGAAGGTAGTCCTGAGCTTGAGATTTTAGTGTCGACATCTAGGCCTCCTTAGGTTGCACAAATTGAATCCTATACAGTGAGAGGCAGGACTGAATTAGAGTCTCCCCACAGAGTTATCTAGCTGTCCTAACACCATTTTTTGATGTCTCTGTTGCCACATTGAATTTCCTTGAGACACATAAAAAAAATCAGTTAACCTTGGGTATGTAAATTCTTAATTGTATTTAATTGTCCTTATGCTAATATTACACTGTCCTGACTTTTTAGCCTTTTAGTAAATCTTCAAATTAGACAGTATGAGCCCTCCAGCTTTAAAAAAAATTGTTTTAACACTACTGATCCTTTGTATTGTCATATAAATTTCAGGATGAAATTACTAATTCCATAAAGAAGTTAGTGTTTTTATTGGGTTTCAATTTAATATATACACAAAGTTGTCATATTAAGAATATTAAGACTTCCAGGGCTGGGACTACAGCTCTGTTGACAGAGGCTTGGCTAGCATGCATGAAGCCCTGGGTTCAATCCAAAGGACCTAAACTGGACTTGGTGGCCCATGCCTGTAATCCCAGAAGGTTCAAAATTTCAAGGTTATCCTCAACTACATAGTGAGTTCAAGACAGCCTGAGCTACATGAGATAGAGATAGAGAGACAGAGAAATAGATAGAAAGATGGAAGGAGGGAGAGAGAGAGGAGAGAGAGAATTGAGTTCATTTTGCATTGGCCTTCTACTGCTGAGCCCACTCTGCATGGGGCCTACTCTGAAGTATGGTTAAATATACCCATTGAGACTCCAACAGAGAAAACTAATTTTTTCTTTGCAAGTGGGTGTCAATTGCATATAACTTGTTGGTCAGGAGTGGGAGCCCCTGTCCATTCCAGCTCAGCACTAGGAACCTGTACAGGCCCTGTGGATGCTGCCACAGTCTCTGTGAGTTCACATCAGTCCTGCTCTGTCTGGAGAACACTGTTTCCTTGCTGCTGTATGTTGTGGGGTACTTGTACATGTGTGAAGATGCATTTTCTGTGACTGGTGTAGTAAAGGCTCAATGGCCAATAGTTAGGCAGGAGGTATAGGAGGGATTTCTGGGGAGAGAGAGGAGGAGGAAGATCCTAGGCACATGAGAGAGATTCGAGACACAGAGGAAGCAGGATGGGTGGTACATGACAGAACATAGATGAATAGAAATGAATTAATTTAAGTTACAAGAGCTAGTTAAAAACAAGCCTAAGCTAAAGCCAAGCTTTCATAATTATTAAGTCTCCATGTCATTATTTGTGAGCTGGTGGCCCAAAGAAAAATCCAACTACAGTCGTCCATCCCCTCAGGCTCTCAACAATCTTTCAACCTCTTCTTCCTCATAGTTCCATGAACCATGAGGACTGAGTGTTCCAAGGTCTCTCATTCCCGCGAGCTGGAATTCTTGATTCTCATCGGAGAAAGGACTTTGAAGGACTTGGGGATGCGTGGCTCTTTTTGCTTTCCATGTCCCCGTAATCATTTTCTTGCTTTTTTTTCTTGCATTCGACACCACCCTAGTTAGCTTAATGCTTTTTGAAAGTTATCCATAATGTTACATATAACAGAAATGTATGCTTTTGTTGCTGAGCAGATTTAAGCTTGTAATAGAAAGAGAGGTGGTCAGCAAAGGGTCAGTTTGAGCCATTAATAACATCTGGGTTCTTGCCGTTGGGAGACACTGTCAACCAGGCTGCTATGAATCTTGGTGTATAAATATTAGTTTTCTTTCCATGGGTAAATATTTAGGAGTAGAATTGTTTAGTCACAGAACAAATGGACTTTTTTGTTTGTTTGTTTCTTTTAATTTCACAAAAAGTTTCTGGAGCTTTTTTTCAAAGTTACTGTAACATTCCTAATTTATATTATTACTAATCAATCGTATATGAGTCACAGAAATGTACGTTTCCAAAATTGAGTGTCAGCATACTCCTCCCTTGAGGTATTTGTACATATCATAGTTCTAATTTTTAATGGTGAGGATGTTTCATGTACTAACTGGCTAATTATGTGTCCCCTTTCATAAAATATCTTTTAAAATCTCCTGCCTAAAACTTTGGATTTCTTTTTTTAAACAATCAAGTTGTAGCCAGTCTTTTATACTTGGCTACCCCTGTTTTGTGAAATAGTGCTCTAAAGTTGTCTTTCCCGTGGCTTTGCTTTGTCATCCTTTTTCACTGGTGCCTTTGAATGATCACAATTTCTCATTTTGATAGTGTCCAGCTTATCACACTTGTGTTGCTGTCTGTGACCCACTTAAGAATCTCAAACGTACCCACATCATGTTAGCTTTGTTTCCCCCCCGCCCTCACCCCTGGGATCCTTGTGGTTTTATATTTTACAGAGTGAGGTTGATTTTTTTCCACACCACATCTGCTTGTTTCTATACCATTTGCTGACAAGCATTCCTTCCCCACTGAAAATCTTTACACATTAGTCTAAAGTCAATTGACTGTCTAAATAGTGGTTGCAATTATTAAAAACCAAAACCAAACAAACAAAAAAACACCTTTTTTACCCTCTCTTCCTCTAATGGGACATTTTCTACTGAACATCTTTGCACTCGCTGACCCTTGACTCTGGATTGCAGTCTGTTGCTCACCCCAGCTATGAGGTCTTCATTATGGTAGTGTAATTTTGGTTTCATTATTTCCATTGGTTTTATGTGGTTTCCGTCTCTCCACTGGAATCCCCCCATCTCTTTCCCATCATGCCTATCTGCTCTTGTGAGTCCTTGAGCACGTTTGTAATAGCTATTTTAGGGCCTTTTGTTAATTCTGGTGTCTGCACCACCTGAGCATCTGTTGACTACTGCTGTCTAGATTACAGGTCACATTTCCTGCCTCGGTCATCTGGCAGTGTTTTATAGTGCGGTGGGTATTGTGAATGACACCCGGCAGGGAGTTTGTGTCATGTTGTTTTCCTTTAAAGGCTGTAAATTTTGCTTTTGTGGTGTATAAAATGCTGGTGCCTATTCACAATCCTATTATGGCTTTTTTTCTAGGACTGGGGTCTATTTCAGATTCATCACTGGTCATAAGCTATGGCCCTGATTCTCAGCAGTGGCTTTCAGCTGAGGGTGACTTGCCACCTCCTGTGGCATTTTGAAAGGTCTCAGACCTTAGGCTGTCCTAAAAGGGAACAAGTGCTGTTGGTCACCAATGAGTGGAGCATAGGGCTAAAGCTAGACTTCTGCAAAGCACAGAACACCCCCACCCCAACAAAGCAATCATCTGTAAAATGCCTGGAGTACTAAGTTTGAGAAGCCCAATGGGAAGGGGGACTTCTTGCTTCTGGACATAGCCCATACTCCTAATGCACAGCCTTTATGCCGCCATTTTTATTTGGGGTGGGGAGAAGAGATAAGATCTTCCTATGTAGACCTGGCTTGCTGCACGCTTCTGCTCTTCATGTCTCAGCCTCTGGAGCACAGGAGTTACATGTGTGTGCAGCACAGTGAGCTCTGCTCTGCCCTCCCTTCCTTCCCCTCCCCTCCCCCCACTCTCTTCTTTCCCTCCTCTCTCTTCCTCTTTTTTGTCATGCTGGGAATGGCATCCAGGAGCCACATCCAGCCTTCTGCGGTTTGACTGAGGTGTTCACCACACTTCTCCAGCCTCACAGACCTGAGGTGTCTGGTCTTCCCGCTTAGTTTTAAGCACTCAGCAATGGATCTGCCAGGCTTTAACCACGTCCCACAGGGCGTGCCCACTCTGGTTGCTGGGCACTCTTTTCTCTACAGCTATCCTGTCCTACATTGGCAGTTCTTCAGCAGCCCACACTCAGTTCGGCTCAGTGGCCTGCTGAGCCAACCCTGAGGCAGTCCTCTTTGGTCAGTCTTCCGTGTGGGAAACCTGCAAACACAGGTCTTTCTCCTTGTGGTTGTCCTTCTCTCAGAGACCTCTGTTCTGCCTGTTCTGGGTTGCTAGGTCATCTGGAGGTCACCTGGGGGTCATCTGGAGGGATTCTACATTGTTGGTCTGGGGAGTGACCTGGGAATTTCCATCTAGAATCCCCTGGGAGACATCAATTCAGCCCTGAAGGTGAAACTGACTATTCTACGTCACAGCGAGACAAGGCTACTCCTCCCCTTCGGTAAGTTCCCAGATGCCTGTCTCGGATTGCACTGTGAATATGCTGCTTTGATGGGATGGAGGGTCCCTCCACTTCAACCCAGCACACACTAAAGCAGCAGAGCTGGAGAACATAATTGTGAATGGCCCATTTTACAGAGGGGCAAGGTAGGACCCAGAAAGTCCTCAAACTACCTTTCCCACCTCAGAACCAGGCCAGCTGGATTTTAGGAACATCAGTGAAGACACAACGGAGAACTGTGGCTGTGAAGTACTTTGTGTAGAGTGTTCTGCTTATCAGCCATCTTAGTTACTTTTCTATTGCTCTGATAAGACACTATGACCAAAGCAAATTATAAAAGAAAGTAATTTGGGGCTTACAGTTCCAGAGAGTCAGAGTTCATGACCACCGTGGTAGAGAGCCTGGCAGCAAGCAGGCAGGCATGGCACTGGAGCAGTAGCTGAGAACTTATATCTTTATGCACAAGTGCAGGCAGAGAGAGCTAACTGGGAATGTCATGGGTTTTTGAAACTTGAAAGTCTATTCTCAGTGACACACCTGCCCCACAAAGCCACACCTCTTCATTCTTCTCAAATAGTTCCACCAACTAGAAACCAAATATTCAAACATACAACCCGATGGGGGTCATTCTCATTCAAACCACTACATTCCGCCCCCTGGACCCCATAGGCTTGTATCCATATCATAATGCAAAATCATTCAGTCCAACTTCAAAAGTCCCCATAGTCTTTTACAGTCTTAACATGGTTTAAGAATCCGAGTCTCTCCTTACACTCAATGAGACTTACCAATGTTTTCAATGATCTCTACAAGGTGACCCAGTCTAGAATGAAATGGCAGGTTTTTAATTCACCCCAGACAATCTAAGTTCAGTGCTCAAAGGTACAGAAGTCTTACACCAACCACAATAATAACGGTT
Organism: Peromyscus maniculatus bairdii; assembly: GCF_049852395.1. NCBI lineage: Eukaryota > Metazoa > Chordata > Mammalia > Rodentia > Cricetidae > Peromyscus > Peromyscus maniculatus. The sequence continues at coordinate 18,153,745 of NC_134856.1, read as the reverse complement.
GTTGGTCTAAAGTTTATGAGTTCCCACTAGTTTGGTTTGGTTGTCTCTGTAGGTTTCCCCATCATGATCTTGATGGCCCTTGCTCATAGAATCCCTTTTCTCTCTCTTCAGCTTGGCATTCTGGAGCTCGGCCTGGTGCTTGGCTGTAGATCCCTGCATCTGCTTTTATCAATTACTGGATAAAGGCTCTATAATGACAGTTAGGGTATTCACTGATCTGATTACTGGGGTAAGCCAGTTCAGGCACCCTCTTCAATATTGCTAGTAGTCTAAGCTGGGGTCATCCTTGTGGATTCCTGGGGACTTCCCTAGCACCTGGTTTCTCCCTATCCCCATGATTCTCCCTCTATCATGGTATCTCTTTCACTGCTCTCCAACTCCATCCCTGTTCCTGCTCAATCATCCCATTCCTTTATGTTCCCATCCCCTATCCCCTACCCTCCATTGCCCGCCTCATCCCCAGTTTACTCATGGAGGTCTCATCTATTTCCCCTTCCCAGGGTAATCCATGTGTCCCTCTTAGGGTCTTCCTTGTTAACTAGCCTTTCTGGAGCTGTGGGTTGTAGTCTGGTTATCCTTTGCTTTACATCTAGTAGTCTGATCAGTTCTTAACATATAACTCTTTGGAATACAGGGTTGATCCATTAACAGGAAACAGACAGATGCTCTTTCATCTGAGCTCCTTGCATAAAGAATGGTGGATATGGACCAACACTGGGAGATCTGAATGAATAAATGTTAAAATGACTCATGTTGGTTACTATTCTCATCGTGGTGATTAAAATCACCCACATGAACAACTTGGGAGGGCTTTTGGCCCATGGTTTCACATCGTTCATTCCTCCGTCTCTTGGCCCCATTTTACAGAACATCCCAGTGGTAGGAGCCTGTGCTGGAGGAGGCTCTTCATCTCATACAGACAGGAAGCAAAGAGGAGCACACAGGAAAAGGAAAAGGCAAGAACCAGCCCAAGGCCACACATCAATGCACTGCATCCTCCAACCAGACCCATCTCCTGCTTTTCACATCTTTCATATCACAGATCCATCAGTGGATCAGTTTCTTGCTTACACCAGAGCCCTTAGGATCTGTAGTCTGTGGAAGGGTACCCACAGATACATCCAGAGCTTAGCTGACTCCCTAGATGTTTCTTAGTCCACTCAAGTTGCCAATCAGAATTAAGAGTTTAATATTTTTCACAAACCACTGTAGACCCACATTTCACTCTTAAATCAAAAATTTCTCCATAATTCTTGGGATCTTAACCAACGTCCTCTGACCTGTTTCCTAGATCTTCTCCCTGCCCCTACCTTTGCAGGGACACCACCTTCTAGTGTACGTCAAACACACTGAGCAGCTCGTGACCCCGCCTCTCCAGGCACGCTCTACCTTAGCGTGGAGTACACTCTCTCCCGTGCCTTCCACCACAGTTGGGCGCCACTTACACTTCTTGGTTGGAACGTAGTTTCTTTGGTAAGGCTTTCCCAGGCCACCCTTCTAAAGGAGCACTCACTGTCTGCTGTCTTCTATCCAGTGCAGCCCATGTTTATTCGTCTGTGCATTAGGGATCTTAACAGTGCATAATGGCTGTAAGAATTAAATGAAGTAATTGATATAAAATGCCTAACACAAGGCCAGTCTATAATGAGTACTTAATAAATATTTAATAGTGTTGATGCTATTATATTCTATTCCTCCAGCTACCCTCATTTTGCAGTTTCTGCTCTGGCCAAATCTAATTTCAAGGGGTTCACGGCGTACTTAAACTGGGGGCTCCTTTACTGCAGCAGAGTTATATAGTGAGAATGAGAGCTGGTTATGTGGCTCAGTGGCAGAACACTTGCCCAGCATGTGCAAGACCCGGCTTTAATTTTCTTTCACAAAAACCAAAGGAAAAAGGAAATGAAAGAGGCAAGGGGACACCCAAGATAGAAAGACCACCTTGCAGGATCCAAATCCTTGTGATGCGCAAGGCCCTTCCAATGTTGCCATTAGGTCCACACACCTTTACTTAGAAGGTGTCTCTAAAGCATTCCCTTCATAGATGATGCAGATGAAACCCAGAGAAGCCAAATGCTTGACAGAAGACTTCACAGCCCAAGAAAGGGCAGGAAAGGAACTCAAATGTCCAACAGAAAAAGAGCTGATGCTCCTGAAGAAGCTTTTTCCATGAGAAGCCACGTCTCCTTGGCGGGATCTCATTTTCTTTCCCAGCGCTTCTGCCAAAGCAGAGCCATACAGGGGCACAGGCAGGTGATCAACTATGGATTCTCTCTCCCGGGGCTGCAGGACTGGGTGTATGCGGTTATATTCCTCAGACCAATTTGGCTCAGTGTCAATAGAAACGTATTTAATATTGGCATTTTCTCTTCTTTGAAAAGTCGTGTTATTTACTGACTGTATTGATTGCGGTCGTGTTTATACTGGCAGGAATGTAATTTATCTCATTGGAGTCATCTGTGTGGAAGTAGCACGGTCCTAGTAGAAGCCAAGATATTTGTTGGTTTGCCACAGCCCATCTTTATTTGCCAACAATGTCTCTCGTCAAAGACCCTATATCTGAATAGTATGAGATGAATATAAACTCACTTGGCTTGTAGATAAGGGGAGACAGTCAGAAGGCCGAGAAGACATAATTCTAAGTTTCTCAGGAGGCACGGACCTCAAGGGAAGAGTAGAGTAGAACCTGTGCTTTAGATGAGGTTGTGGGTAGGTCCTCATCACAGGGCCTGTCCAGCAGAAGGCCACCACTGGAGTGAGTCGTGCTCTGAAAAGAGGAAGGCACAGCTAGATCTCTACACAGTCCCATGAAGCCAAGAACCTATGTTCATGATTTTGCATCTTCAAATACAGCAAAAAGCCTGTACAACCCAACAGTGTGAGAGTTGCACTAAGTATTAACACATAAAATTATACAGAAACCACCTTCAGAGTTAGTTCCCAGCTGGCTCCCAGTCATTCCTGGCTTACCATGTTTTGAACATTCTTTCAAAGTTCATATATTAGATTATTTCTTGTTTTGTTTTATTTTTGTTTTTCAAGACAGGGTTCCTCTGTGTAGCCCTAGCTGTCTTGGAGCTCTCTCTATAGACCAGGCTGGCCTTGAACTCAGAGATCAGCCTGCTTCTGCCTCCTGAGTGCTGGGATTAAGGGCGTGCATCACCATGCCCTGCTCACTTATTAGATTCTTAATCCCTGATGCAAAAGTGCTGGAAGGTGGAGCCTGGTGGGGAGATGTTTCTGTTATGAAGATTCCACCCTTATAGTGTATTAATGACAGTAAGAGTCATGAATAAAAGGGCTGGTAGCCAGGGGTGACGGCTCCTCTGCTCTCATCTTTACCTCATCTTCCCCCCTTCCCCTCCTTTCCTTTCTTCTTCCCTCCTCTCCTCTCCCCCTTCATCCGTCAGCCCCTGCTTCTCCAGCCCCTCTTGTCTTCCCTGCTTTCATGGGATAATACAGCAAGAAGACCCTTCAGGTAAGAGGCCCTCAGCCTTAGACTTCCCAACCTGTAAGGTGGCAAGGACTAACCTCTTCATAAGTTACCCTCTCCCAAGTATTCTACGATAGCAGCAGAAAATGAACTAAGAGAAAATGGTACCCAGAACACATACCTGAAAATGCAGAGGAGGCTGTGGACCTGGTCATGAGTCACAATGGAGATTTTGAAAGGACAAGTTCACGAGTGGAGATGAACAGCATTCCATGGAGGGCTCAGAAAAAGACAAAAGCCCCAGAAATAGTGTAGCCCTTCTTATGGATTACCTCAGTGGTCACAATGGAAACAGTGGCAGACAGGGGAACAGTGAGGGCTGTTGTGATCTCTGGTGCAAGCAAAGAGGCCTGCTGCTGGAGCCTGGAGCACAGCCCATCTCTCATCTGTTGCTAGTAACTTTTAGGACTCTGTGGAAGGCAGAGCCAAGCAGGACGTGTGAGGGTATAGTAGGAGAATCTGCCATGCACCAAAGCATCCATGATGCTGTGCAAATTTTTTGGCTCTGAGTAATAGAATGAGCAAGGGAGAAATGATGCCGGATTGGATTTATAATTAAAGGGAAGCTGAACTGAGATATCTGGGGAACGTTTCATCTGGACTCATAAAATGGGGAAAAGCATGTTTGAGGGGAAAATACCAAGGACAAAGCCAAATGACAGTTGTCAAAGAGATGAATGTAGGGAGGACAAAGTCAGGTTCTGTTCGTTAGGACAATGCGAGAAAGACCCTCGAGTACGCCAGGTCTCTTGGAGGCTAGGATCATGAGGGCGTGCTTTCTAGAAAGACACCAGAGGAATGTCAGCATTTCCAGTCTAAAAATGCCTGGGGGCTCTGCCCTCTGAATTCCATCACAGATACCATTGGCCACAGTATGACTCAGGTGAGTCCATGTGCAGCTTGACTCGCCCCTCTGGAAGGCACAAGCCCTACACTTCGAAGTTTCTATATTGTGCTCCGTCTGCAGGTGTCAAATCCAAGCCTGGTGAGGCCATGGTAGCATCCATCTGGATCTCAAAGGATGTTGCGAATGGCTTGGGGGGTCCAGGCCACCACTGAGAGCTCTTCCTAGGATGGGCCTGACGGCGACAGAGAAGAGGGGGAGGAGCAGCCCCCAGGCCTACAGAACTATACAGCCATGGGTGGTCAGCTCCAGCTGGGAAAGCTGCATCCATGGGGTATTGAAGTGTGAGAACTGCTGGTGGCCGAAGCCCAGTAAAGACCCCTGGGTGGGGGAGGGGAGGTGCCTTGAAGTCATGGAGCCCTATGAACCAAGTATGCGCATCACAGGGCCAAATGAGATTGCTCTCCTGTTGTAGAATATTAGTTGATAATGTGTTACGTTTGTTTATACTGTGGAGTATTTGTTTAATGATGCAAAGATGTGTTGTATTTGTTTAACTCTGTGACGCTGTGTTACTTTGTCTGTCTAAAACAGAATGGTCTAATAAAGAGCTGAATGTCCAATAGCAAGGAAGGAGAAAGGATAGGGGGGGCTGCCAGGCAGAGAAAATAAATAGGAGGAGAAATCTGGGAAGAGGAAGATCAAACAACAACAACAAAAAAAAAAAAAAAAAAAAAAAGGAGGAGAGAAGGATGCCAGGGGCTAGCCACCCAGCCAGCCATTGAGTAAGAAGTAAAGAAAAGATATACCGAAAGAGAAAAAGGTAATAGCCCAGAGGCAAAAGGTAGATGGGATAATTTAAGAAAAGCTGGCTAGAAGCAAGCCAAGCTAAGGCCAGGCATTCATAAGAAAGAATAAGACTCCATATATTTATTTGGGAGCTAGGTGGCAGGTCCCCCAAAGAACAAAGAGCCAACGTGTAATAAAAACCAACAACATTCTCCACCTTTATCTGCCGGGTCTTGGACTTCCCTCGGACCGGTTGGTCCTTCCTTGCCCGCTTCTCCCTTTGGAACAGCAATACCAATCCCAGGTCTGCCCAACCTCAGGTTGAACTTGAGACCCTCTCCCGTTTTATTTTGAGTTGATGCTGGAACAAGTTTGGGCACATATAAGAATGAAATTAATTTTTTATCAGATAAGAGGCACATGAATTTGAGGGGCCAGAGGTCAAAGGCTCTAGTTTGCTTATGTTCCTCCAAAATTTGCATATTGGAAACTTAACCCCAGTGTTAGTGATTTTTACATTTCTGTAACAAAGTGCCTTAGACAGTCATCGTAGAGAGGGAAAAAAAAAGTCATTTTGGTTCATGGTTTCAGAGCCAAGAGTATCTTGGCTCTATTGTCTTCAGGTATACTGCAAGGCAGAATACCGAGGTAGGGAACTCAGGAGAAAAGAAACCTGCTCACTCCGTGGTAACCAGGAAACAGTAAGAGCATCAGGGGCCAGTCCCAATGTCCTATTCAGGGACAATTCCCCCGTGACCTAACTCCTTTCCACTAGGCATCACCTCCTAAAAGGTTCTAGATCCTCGCCAAAGTGGCATTAGCTGAGAACCAAGTCCTTAGTACGTTTAAAATCCAAACCACAACACTCTCCATGCTGAAGTGATGGGGAGGAGGCGGCACCTACTGAGTGCTGTGGAAGGCGTGAGGCTGCCCTCTTTACTGATACTGACTATAAAAGGGCTTGGCAGTCCAACTTCTAGCATGAATGAAGGTGAGCTGAGGAGTTATTCATAGTTGATGATTGCTGAGAGAGGGAGAGACACTCTCCTATGGTGACATGCCCCCCTTGGGTTACCAATGTCCTGGTGGATAGCCCCACGCCCATGTACAAATGGGCAGCACTAATTGGATTCACAGGGTTATTAAAGATGACAAGAATGGGGCATGAAGTTTGGAGGGTGGTGGGATGGGGGCACTTGTGGGAGCTGGTAGTAGGTGGATATAATCAAAGTTCATTATACAAATCATGGGATTTTCAAAAATAAATAAAATATTAAAAAATGAAAATAAAAGAGCTTGAAGATGCGATCTAGAACTCTTGTCTCTCACCCTGACCATCACTTCCTCCTGGGAGATGGCACAAGCAGGGCCTCATGAGAAGATGCCAGAACCTTGGTATTGCACTCCAGACTCCAATAACTTCTTGGGAAATTGTAACCACACAAAATAAACTAAGACATTGCTTATGCAGAGCCAATGCCTCCTGCCCTGAATCTGTCTTGGTTACAGGAAGACCTGTTTAGTAGAAAGATAGAAACAAGATGTGTCACCAAAATGACCACGCTTTGGACATGTGTGGTGCACATTCCTAAGTTCTACTTCTTTCCATCAGGACCTCAAAGTTAAAACATCCTTGTCTTGATGCCGCTGGACTTGCTCAGATGTTATCTCAAGCCTCCTGTGTCTGTGTGATAAGAGATGAATGCTTACTTATTTAAATATATAGATACAGAGAAAAAATGCTTATTTGATATGTCTGGTTTCTTCATAAAGATTGACCAAGCGCTGTGTGTGAGTCACTATGGTGAGAATCTAGTGAGTAGCACACAATGCTTTCTCCTATCATGGGGCTGCCAATCCAATGGGGCAAGTAGGAAATAAGAAACTTTCAAAATGTACATGTTACTACAGATCGTTCTAAGGGCTGGGAAGTTTGGGGTGTGTCGTGTGCAATAACAGGAGGGCCTGGCTTAGTCTGGGGGGCACCATGTCTGAGCTGAGCTCTTGACAATGAATAGAAATCATCTAGGCAGAATAGAAGAGGAGGAAAATGTTCCCAGTCAAGGCAGCTTCGAGAAACAAGACCGGAAGAGAGAGCAAAGGAAACTAGGACCAGTGTGGTGGAGCAGGGTCTGCTTGAGCAGGGTGTAGTGGTATTTGCTCTGCCCAAGACCTTGGTCTATCTAGCCCAAAGGAGGTGGTGCTTCCTGCCATTGTACAGACCTCTTATAAGGGAGACCTAAGGTGCTCCTGCCTGTGAGGTGGATTTGCTCCCGGTCAGGTCAGAGGAGGACTTCAGCTGTCTACTCTGTTCTGTATTCATGAGTGTATTTCCTCAATTTATATCTTAATAAATCCCTATTACCCATTAAATAGACTCACGTGGATTGATCTTAATAGCAGTGGGAAGAGATAACACTGGCTTACCGAGCTGGGAGTCTAGTCGGGATCTTATTTGAGGTTCCGCTCTATCTGGATGTTAACTAGGGCAGCAGAGCGGCTACCTCCCCCTCCCCTCTGCTCTCAGTTCCCAGCTCCTTTCTGGCTTTGTTCTCAGGTGCTACCAATTTGTCCACCAGCAAGCCCAGGGCACCTTCTCACCAGCTGAGACTCCCCAGTAGACAGACACTGCTTTCCTAGTGACTCCATTTACAGTCACAGCGATAATCCTCATTGGCTTAACTTGGCCTCATCCCAACCCAAAGAAATTGGGATACTACAGTACAGTTACTCAGTCTGATGTTGGGGAAACGGATGGTACCAACCCCACTAGAACCACAGCCTTGAAGTGATGCCTCAAGAGGAAGAGTTGGCTGCTAAGGCACTGAGAAGACACAGAACAGGCAAAACCATCAATCACTCTAAATATTTTCTGACACTAAATATTATGCTGCTGTTGTGTGGGTGACAATTGTTTGGATGATGCGACACAGCAGCCTTTGCTCTGTCCTGGAGACCTAAGGCCTTTCCACATCCTTTTGTCTAACCTCTGCTGGGGGCAGCGCAGCATTTGCTCCCTGAGACATTAGCGCCTGGAGTACCCATCACGCTCGTTCTCCAGAACGACATGACTCATCCACTGTGGGGCAGTCCCAGATTCTGGGGTGTGCCTCTACCATGGGCAGACCCTGACCCAGGAGTTCCGTCTGAGCCCGACAAGCTGTCTCTGTCTCCTGCAGTGAGAGAGGTTCAAAGGCAGCAGGGAGACGGAAGAGGACGGGTTACATTTGGAACAAGTAGAAATATTGACCCAGGCCACAGCGAAATGAAAGCAGTGTCATTTAAAGGCCAGATCTTCCTCTCTATATTAAAAAATGAGCTGGGAATGAATTAAGACACAAAAGAGAGGCTGGTATGGGATAAAAAGAATGTTTGATAGAGGAAAATCCCCTTGAGACACACTAGGAAGTGGAGGCAACATGGCTGGAAATGAAGGGAGAATTTTGCCTTCGAATTCTGTTTGGTCCCCCCTCCCTTCTAGAATGGAGTTCCTAATAGAATGGCCCCTCCACTCCTGCTTGGGCAGAACCCAGAAGAGATGCTTTAAGATCATAAATGAAGCTCGGAAAATGACATGTGCCAATTGCAACTCAGATGAACTTTGGGAATCTTTTGAGTTCTGCCTATAAAGATAAGAAGTGCAGCACCTACCCTTTACAGTAAAATCAGTAGGAATTAAGTGAAAATATGGACACACAATATGTATTTTCTTTGCTCATGGAGAATGGTAATAACTTGTGTTTGTTTACTATTAATTGTACAAACAATTACTACTCACCTTCTGAAACACAGTACGCTAATAGAAATTTTGATTCATGACAAGGGCAGCATGGAAAGAAATTTGTTACCGTTCCTAAGAGGAAGGAGCTACACCGTGATGCAAGATGATGTGGAGAGGTGCCTGGTGGGTCAGGAGGCAGAGAGAGGAAGGAAACTGTGACGAGAGCCTTAATTGAGGACTCCACAGCTGGAAAAAGCAAAGCAGTAGTTTAGGACTATGATGTTCACAGTGTCAGCAGACTCTGAGCATGAGACTTTGGCCTGGTACTTAGGCCTTACCTGTCTGGTACTCAGTCTTGGGTGATAGGTTAGAAGTGATCCAAAAGGTGAGGTCTTGATAAAGAAAGAAGGTGGCTGGCCACTGCAACGGTGAAGGCACTTGAGGCCAAGCATGAGGACTGAGTTCAATCTCCAGAACATACAGGGTAGAAGGAGGGAACTGACTCCCACAGGTTGTCTTCTGATCTCCACACCCACCCATGCAATGGTGCATGCACATGTGCACACATACACACACACACACACACACACACACACACATACACACACACACACAGAATAAGTAAGTAAAAATGAAGAGAGAGAGAGAGAGAGAGAGAGAGAGAGAGAGAGAGAGAGAGAGAGAGAGAGAGAATGGGGTACACCCTCTCCTAGTGAATTGCTCACAGTCTCTGAATTAGCTAATCTGTGACTTCATAATATCAAAGCACCACAAGACAGATAATAAAAGACCCCATTGGCATCAGTGTGAGACCCACTGAGTTTTAATCAGAATGCTGTGAGAGTTCCTTCTTTATGGCTTATAGTTTATCACTAACTCCTTGGAGCTAGCGTCTTCCTTTGAAGGCCAGCCTAGCCTCAAGCTGATAAACCTCTCACCAGGCCTGGTGGCACATGCCTTTAATCTCAGCACTTGGAAAGCAAAGACATTCAGATCTCTGTGATCTGTGACCGGCCCGGTCTACACAGAGGATTCTAGGCCAACCAGGGCAACAGAGTAAGACTCTGTCTCAAAACACAAAACAAAACACTCAAAATCAGATGACAGGTTTGCACCTCCATGCCTGGATCAACTATCAACTTCATTCCATTATGAATTATTGCTATCCTTTGGTAGTGATTACCAAAGAGTTAAGAGAAGATTCTGGGTCCAGGTAACTTGTGTTCTGGCTGAGTTACACTATGCCTTACCTTCCTGGTCCTCATTGGTAAGAATGGCACTGACCTCCCAGAGTGGTCAGAGGATTAAAGGAGCACACACTCCATGTGGTAGAGGAACACTAGGTGGACGATCAGCTAGTCATGTGTGTCTTGCATGGGAAGATGGAGTTAGAAAGGCTATTTGAATGCACAGCTCAGTGGTGGTATCCAGGGGGAGAGGGCTGAACCAGAAGCCACATGCTGCTCTTCACCCCACTCTAAGACGTCTGTTTCCAGGGTCCCCTGTGTGAATGTGAAGCCCCCGACATGGCAAGTAGCTGAAATCCCCACATGTAAACAGCTGAACTCAAAGCCCCTAACTCCCTGCCCCCTGTCCCCAAGAGCTAGGAAGAGAAAAGGCTGGAGTAACTGAAAACCGTGGTTCTAACCCAGGACCACTCAGGGACTAACGTGGTGGGCTCCCAAGGGAAGTTTCTAACCCTCTCTAGATCTGTTTCTCTAATGGGATAGTGTTTCCTGTTCCCTCTCTCTTGACCCATTAGGAACCAAACTGGTGTTTGAGGCAATGACCAGATTTGGTTTTGTTAGACTGTATTGGTTCTTTGTCTTGTTTCCCCCAATGAGCCATAATACTAGGTTTCCAGGAATTTGCATCTCAGGCAAAAATGGATCCTTGTCAAGTGCGAGGGGGGATATCTAATAATACTAAATTCACAGACGGGTTTCCATAAACCTTCAGAGGTGCCTCAGGGACCAACGGAGAGGGAAACTCCCAAGAGAAAAGGCCACCTCCTTAGCTGTTGCTCAGACAAGGGACACTGGCTGGACACTACAGACACTGGTACAGTGACAGCCCAAGGCTGCAGTGACGTGGATGCAGTGGCACACTGGCCAGCGCCGGTCTGTCTGGTAGGAATCTTTATTTATTCTTTGTTTGTTTGTTTGAGTGCATAGCTAGGTGTGTTTATTTGCATTTTTGCACCCATTTTTTTATTATTATAATTTTCTCATACAACACATCCCAACATCAGCCTCCCCTCCCTCCCCTCCTCCCTGTTCCCCTCCACCACCTCCCATCTCCCCTTTCCCCCAGACCCACTGTTCCTCCATTTCCCTTCAGAAAAGAGCAGGCCTCTCCGTGATACCAGCTGAACACAGCATAACCAGAAGCAGTAACAGTAGGCATAAACTCTCATATCAAGGGTGGACAAGATAACCCACTAGGAAGAAAAGGGTCCCAAAAGCAGGCAAAAGAGTCAGAGACACCTCCATTCCCACTGTTAGGAGTTCCACAAAAACCCCCGAGCTAAACAACCACAGCGTGTGTGCAGAGAGCCTAGTGCAGACCCATGCAGGCTTCGTGGCTGCTGCTTCAGTTTCTGTGAGCCCCCAAGAGCTCTGCTCATTGGTAGGAGTCTTGATAGCATGCAAAACAAACAAATAAACAAACAGACAAAAAACAACCTAATCCAATAATATAAGGCCAAAGAGTTGGATCATCTCAGTCCACCTTATTATCCAGATTTAGACTTCAGACAGAGCTTGATCCAGGGTGCAAGGCACACCTTTACTCTCCTTAGGAAACTCCCAGGACTCCATGCTTCTAATTAGCAACAAACGAAGATAATCGGGATGAAGCATTCCCAGCTGGTCCCCTTGCCTCCTGCTGGTTCAGAAGGCCTTGCAGCCCTGTGGCACCACAGGGGATGAGAGGCTCTTGGGGACTTGGGTTTCTCAACTGGGTGGAGTCCAGTCTGCCTGAGACCTGGGGCTGAAGGGAACCGCTCCAGGCTGGTCTCAGTTGTAAAGTGCTACCTCCACACAAGGCATCTTGCTCCAATTTGTGCTCTTTGCTGGAGGAGAGAGACAAGGAGCTAGAGCAAAGCCAGGGGAGGAAGGGGAGATGGTCAGGGGGGACTGGAAACCTTGTCATGTGACCAAGAAAGGACAGGAGCCAGAGAGTCTTGGGTGTGGCTGGTCAATCGGGAGCTGAGGTGCTAAGGAAGGTGGGGATGGAGAAAGTTGAATGGCTTTCACAAACACAGATTTTGGCTCCGTGCATCGCCGAGGCCTAGCTGCTATAAACCCTTGTTAGATCTAGCTGTGACATGGCTTTCCCCACCAGGCCACCAGGGCAAGCCTGTTCCCTTGGCTGCCTCCACCCTCCTTACTGCAGTCATTCAGATCTGCGAAGGTGGGGTCACCCCGATCCTTCCTGGGCTCTGATGGAGTCCACCTCTCCTCAGTTTGAAACTCGAATCACTTTCCTGCCTACCTTTCTCTCTGTTTCTTGAACATGCAGCATCCATTCTGTTCCAGGGCCTTTGTACTTACAGGGCGCTTCCTGAACTGGTCTCTTGTCCAGGTCTCACATCACTTAGCTTCATCTCAGTAATCAGATCTCAGCTCAAATTCTACTCTTCCTGTTTCAGCAGAGAGTAGGGGCCTGTTTACAATAACAGCTGTCACCCCCCCCACACACACACATACATCCTCTACTCCCTGTTAGACAAGGTATCAAATAGTCTCCACTTCCTGACATTATTGCACTGACTTAATTCTTTACTTATGTAGGCTACTTCCTCCTCACTGACTGAAGTGCCCAGGAAACTGGAAGCTTGCTTTTCTTGTTCAATGCCATGTCCCCAGTGCTTAAGACAACCCGAAGACTCAGATATTTTGACACACAAGCATGCCAGCAGATGAGTCCTGCCTCCATAAAGCTTGTACGAGGGTGGACTTGTGATATGAACATGTCAAGTGTGTCACTGCGCAGACAGCATGCACATTCACCAGAGATGGGTTCTGTGCTGTGGAGGGGCTGTGGACCCCACTGGAAGTAAACCACAGTTACCTTGGATGCGGTTTCTCCATCTCTACAGATGCCAGCTGCCTCTGCTGGTGGTACAGGTATCTTTAATTAAAGACACTCTTTGAGGAATTGTGCTAATCCTGCCTGTTCCTGACTTTCTAATTCCCGCTTTCTCCCACCTAGGAAAGGTTTATGGGCCACTCTGGCCCCAACTGAGTTGTTTTCCAGGAGAAGAACTTTCAATCCTTTCACGCACAATAATGAAATATGATACAAAACAGGCCCATGTCAATAAATCTACAGGAGAAAGGTCAGGTTTACATGGCTGAACGGGATTGGCAAATACATTTGTTCCTGCCACGTCTGTGTTTTAAATGCCACCCTCCGATGAACCCGGTGCTGAAACACACTTTGGAGTTTGATGAGATGTCAGTTTTGCTCAGCCCTGATCAAATAAAATGAATGAAAGCGAAACAAGAGCAAAAATATTACTTCTGTCATTTCTTTATGCATTACAGGAATTGGGTCAGTCGGGGAGATTTTTCTAGACAAATATCAATGCCAGCACAATGTCACCCATTGATCTGCCAACCAGCAGACAAGGAGTCCTTTCATGTCAAAAAGGGCATGCCGCCAGAGAGCAAGACCAGGGCGGCACCTGGGCAGCGCCAGACTCTGTCTACCTCCCGATGCACCTTCCATCTCCACTGCTGACAAGATTCTCTCACTGAGCAAGCATGGCTGAGGAATGAGGTGGGATTCTCTGCAAGGAGGAACAACAATCCTTATCCAGGTACCTTATCCAACCAAAGGCACACAAATTCAACCAAGACCTGAGTCCTATCTGACACAGTCTGAGAGTCACTGGTTACATCAGAAGATCCAGAGGGATTCTGAGAGCTGGGATGGGAAAGAACAAGATGGTGGCTCTTCCAAAGGAGCCAGGGTGCCCTATGGGACAATGATAGCAAGAGAGGAATCGTGCACACCATGGATCTTGCCAGTGAGAGTTCCCAGGGCCACTCTTGCTTCCAGGGTGGAGAGGCTTGCCTGGGGATGGAGCCCAGGCAGATCTAGGCAGTGTTGAGATAGAAGGGAAGGAGAAAAGGAGACTAATTCCTAATGATGTCACCCGAGTCCCAAGATCGGGCCTCTGCTCAGCTTGTGTTCTAGACTTCACAGTCACACAGGGCATGATTTCCCTTTCACATTAAAATGTTTAATTAAAACAAATAAAATGAAGATCTGACCACTTGTCTGCCTTAATACACTGCAAAGCATCCTAGTACTCCACACAGGGCCTGACGAAACCTGTGCCTGGATGGGAGGCTGAGTCTTCTTCCCAGGTTAGACCAATATGAACCTCAAGAGCAGGTCTGAAACTGTCCTAAGGAGACTATGATGCACAAAGGGTCAGTGGGTTTACTCAGTTTTTTCAAACTTCAAAGATTCACAATCAAGTAATACTGTGAAACGTATTCTCTATGAACAGGGAGCAGAGAGTCTTCAAGCCTGTCAGGACACAAAGGCACAATTCCTGCTGGGCAGCATCTTTTCCAGAACAAAGCCATTGCTCAACTTGGTGTCTCAGTCTAACGAAGTAGGGGATGGGGGTAGAACCATAGATTACTAACATATAATAGATGATAGATAGATAGATAGATAGATAGATAGATAGATAGATAGATAGATAGATAGATAGATGAATAATAGATAGATTATAGATAGATGATAGATAAATAGATGATAGATACATAGATGATAGATGCATAGATCAATGATAGATACATAGATGATAGATAGATATACAGATAGATGATAGATGACAGACAGACAGAGAGATAGATAGATAGATAGACAGACAGACAGACAGACAGACAGATAGATAGATAGATAGACAGATAGATAGATGATAAGTTATACTGCCTAATTTTGTAACAACTTGATGCAAGCTAGAGTCATTGTAAAGACAGATTTTTTCAATTCAGAATATGTCATAAGATTGGCCTATAGCAAGCCTGGGGAAGATTTTCTTGATTGGTAATTGATGTGGGAGGGTCCAGTCCACTGTGCACAGGTGTTCCTGGATGGTATAAGAAAGCAGGCTGAACAAGCCATGGGGAACATGTCAGTAAGCAGCGTTCCTCTGTAGTCTCTGCATTAACTCCTGCCTCTAGATTCCTGCACTGAGTTCCTGCCCCAGCTTCCCTCAATGACTGATATGTAAACTGAAATAAACCTTTTCTCCCCAATTTGCTTTTGGTCATGTTGTTTAATCATAGCAATAGAAACCCCAAGTCACAGTCTTCTGGTGACCTTATCTATGCCAAATCCAAGCCTGCTACCCAATGGAGAAAAGGCTGGTCTCAAAACTAAAATAATTACCTATGCAAAGGAGCTCAGATCAGAACATTTGGAGATAATCTACCAGAAGTGGGATGGGAAGATTATGGATTAGGATGAATCAAATATGGTGTCCAATCTCTTTGTTATCCATGTGAACTCCAGAAGCTGTCATTGTTTGCCACTCTCTAACTAACAGTATGTATTTTTTTTTTCACTTTGAAAATGTGTCTTTTTCCTTTCTTTGGTTGCTATCTTAGATTTAGGGAATTTTCTCAGTTCTTTCAGTTGATGTTAGACACCAGGAGAAGGAGCCAAGAGATGTTTTGGGTGTCCAGATTTTCAGGAATGCCTACCTCTCTGAGTGTGCTCCCAACGTCCCATGGGATGCTGAGCTCACAGGATGAAAACAGAAAGGCCTAGCCGGGTATGTGGTGCATGCCTTTAACCCCAGCACACTGGAGGCAGACGCAGGTGGATCTCCGAGTTCGAGGCCAGCCTAGTCTACATAGGAAGTTCCAGAGCAGCCAGAGCTACATAATGAGACTCTGTTTCAAAGAAAGAAAGAAAGAAAGAGAGAGAGAGAGAGAGAGAGAGAGAGAGAGAGAGAGAGAGAGAGAGAGAGAGAGAGAGTACTCAGAAGGCGCTGCTCAGGAGCTGAGGGAAAACTCATGGCAGGGACTGTCCACTTACATGCCCTGGAGCAATGTCATCAGTAGGAGTTCACCATGATGTGACAACTCACCCCCACTCCCCAACAGTGAGTTTCACAGAACTGGGTGACAGCTAAACCTGGGTCAAGTTCTCCAGCCGCAGACTGAGGTTGATACAGAGACATGCGTCCAGCAAGTTGGCTGACTGGGGTTCCAAACCTTGAGGACCAGCTCCTGCAGGCAGTGCAGGTTAGCTCTTCAGAGTTGTCCTGCCCTAGGACAAGAGTGGCCAACTGCAGATGGACAGTCCTGTGTGATTCAGTGTAGATACTCTCTAACAAGCTTTAACATGAGAGATGATAAACTTCACGCTCCATATTTATATTTTCTACTCACATTTCTCCTTCCTCAACTTCCTTGACCCATTTTAAAATTATTTCGCTTCCAGTTCCCCAACACAACTATCTGCCCCTGTCTGAGTCCATACAAAACACTGCAGGATACACGTACATGTCCATTCTTAATTCAAGCTGCTTCTCTTTCCCCACAGAATGGACAGCCCAATGTGGGGTTCACTGTTGTCCTCAAGTCTGTCTCATAAATGGGTTGTACTTCAGCAGCAGTCACTTGGACTCACGCCTACCCACTAAGTAAGTACTTCCATGAATCAAGCTGCCATAGTTTGCTTCTCTGTTGCTGTGATAAAACACAAACCAAAAGCACGTTGAGGGAAGAAAAGGTTTATTTGACTTGTAGTCTGTCATGGAGGGAAGCCAAGGGAACCTGGGGCAGGAACCCAGAGGCAGAACTTGAAGCAGAGGATATGGTAGAACACTCCTTCCTGATTTGTGTCCTTGGGTTTGCTCCACTGTTTTCCTTATACAGCCCAGGCTCACCTGCTCAGGGGTGGTACCACCCACAATAAACTGGACCTTCCTACACCAATCAGCAATCGAGTCAGTGCCCCATAAATTGGCCCATAAGCCAATCTGATGGGGACAATTACTCAGTTGAGATTCCCTTTTCCTGGGTGTCTTAGTTAGGGTTTCTATTGCTGTGAAGAGACACTATGACCATGGCAACTCTTATAGGGAAAACATTTAATTGAGGGGGCTCACTTACAGTTTCAGAGGTTCAGTCCATTATCATCTGGCAGCAGGCAGATGTGGTGCTGGAGGAATAGCTGATAGTCCTACATCTTGCAGGCAGCAAAAAGTAGACTGATTGTCACACTGAGAGATGAGCAAAATAGAACTCAAAGCCGAACCCCACAGTGACACACTTCTTCCAACAAGGCCATACTTCCTAATAGTGCCACTCCATTTGGGGGCCATTTTCTTTCAAACCACATTCCACTCCCTGGCCCCCAAAGGCTTATAGTCATATAATAAGACAAAAAAAAAATGCATTCAGTCCAACCTCAAAAGTCCCCATAGTCTATAACAGTCTCAAACTTGTTTCAAAGTCCAAAGTCTAAAATCCTTTCTGAGACACAATCTCTTAATTGTAATTCCCCTAGTAAAAGTCAAAATAAAAAAGCAGATCATGTGCTTCTGACATATAACAGCACAGAGTATTATATTAGCATTCCCAAATGCAGGGAAGGGAGCATAGTGAGGAAATACTGGACCAAAGCAAGACCGAAAACCAGCTGGGCAAACTCCAAACTCTGCAGGCCCTCCACGCCTATGTCAAACACTCTTCAGAGTTTGTTGACTGCAATACACTTCTTTCTTTTGGGCTGGTTCCACTCCCTGTCAGCAGCTTTCCCAGGCAGATATCCCATGACTCTGGCAAATCTAAATCTAAAGTCTGGGTTCTCTAAGGCAATCGAGGCTTCAGCTTCACAGCTTCATACAATGACCTCTCTAGCAGGCCTCCATTCAGAGACACCCCTGCTGCACGTGCCTGGCCTCGGCAGCTTTCTTTAGTCTTGGAGGCAAATTCCAGGGTGGCCTCAAACTCAGAGATCCACCAGCCTCTCCCTTCCCAGTGCTCGATCTAAAGGCATGTCTCACCACACCTTGATCTAAACTTTTTTTTAATTCCTTTTCACAGGTTGGAAACTTAGTGGGTGGGATCTTGCCCTGAGGTTACTGTTCCCTTTATTCCAATTCTTAATCTATTTATCTCCTTGAATAAAAAAAAATTAGCTCCATTCCTCTTTCTGGCACTCTTTTTCTCTTCAAATATTTTTCCTTGCTCAGCTTGCTCCTTTTCATTTTATATCTTCATTAGAGTTAACATTAGTAACCACACAACAGTCTATAGTAGCAGCTGTTTTGAGATTTCCTCTGCCAACTGAATTAACCCCAAACTCTTCACTTTAGCCTCAGGCAGACTCTTCAGACAAGGGCAAAGGGCAGTCATTTTCTTCACCAAAATATCACAAGAACGATCTCTAGGCAACATACTAAAATTCTTCTCCTCTGAAACCTCTTGAGTGAGTTCAAATAACTCTTAGCACCTCCGCCTTCCATGCTTCTACTTGTGTGGCCCATTCAAGTGGTGCTAAAAACATTCCACTGCTTTCCAAACCCCAAGTATCAAAGTCTAAATTCCTTCAAACAAACACATGGCCAGGCCTATTACAGCAATACCCCAGTCCCTGGCACCAATTTCTGTCTTAGTTAGGGTTTTCTATTGCTATGAAGAGACACCATGACCACAGCAACTCTTATAAGAAAAGTATTTCATTGAGAGGGCTCACTTTTAGTCTCAAAGGGTCAGTCCATTATTATCATGGTGGAGAGCATGGTGGCATGCAGTCAGACATGTTGCTAGAGGAGGAGCTGAGAGTTCTTCCATCTTGACTCACTGGTAACAGGATGTAGACAGTCTCACTGGGTATGACTTGAGCATATATGAGACCTCAAAGCTTGCCCCCAAAGTGACACACTTCTGCCAACAAGGCCATACTTCTTAATAGTGACATTCCCTTTGGGGGCCATTTTCTTTCAAAGCACCACACCAGACATGCCAAGTTCACAGCTGAAGCTAACCTTAACACAAGCTTAGCCCTGTCTCTGCCATCAGCTTATCTATGAGGATCCTCCCGTGTGGCTGACAGAGAAACACCAGTACAAAGTTCGGTGCTGTGGGGTGTCTGGATCACATGATGCAGCTTCCTGATGCCCCTGTCCCTGACCATGGCCGCTGTACTGCTGCAGCGCTGCCAGGGACTGTTCCAGAGTCTGCCCCACCTTACGTTTTGTGGGTGTGACAACTCAGTTCGTGGTTGTCCTTCCTGGCCCTGTGCTCATTTTAGTTCCTACAGCCAGGTAATCCATCCCCACCTAACACTGGTAGCATGCTAGGACTTTTTGGATGGTGCTTCTCCGCTACCGATACTCTAGTGGTGTTCTAGAACTCTAGAAGCCTATGAACGTGACATAAAATCCCCTGGAAACACTAGGAGCCTCTACCAATAGCTCCGGTACCTTAGGGTCTGCTAGGCCATATGGCCCAAGCAGCAGGACTCTTCACACTGCAGTCTGGAGCTGCCCAAGAGCCATTTCCTGGACTTGGCTCCACTCACAGTCAGCAAGATTCCATGTCACCTGACAGATGAGTCATAGCATCATGCCCAGTAGGGAACAGGCTTTGGTCAGGACCCAAAGAACCACCCAGGATTTGTGCTTTCTTCTTCATGGTAAGAAGTGGAGGAAATGTATGATGTTTTGTCTGTTATAACAGGGTGTGTCTCCCAGCCTGCTTCAAGCCTCTGGGCCCCTCACGTTTTTCAGTGCTATCACGGTTCACATGTCTTTGCGGGATTAATTCCCACCCTTCTTAGGGCTTGCACCTCCAACACAGTTGCCACTTCCTGTTCACCTGCACCGTTAATAGCGTATCTATAGATTGTTCCCTGAAGGACCTCATAATCCACCGTCTTCCAGTGATATGATAGAATGACCCTGGGGAAGACAGTATGGCAAGCTGTTCTTGCTCCAGGTGAACATGCACTATGTCTGATTCTCTTCACTCACTAAGATGGAGAAGGGTATGCTCATTCGGTAAGCCCACAGCCTGGCATGGGTCTAAAGTAGACCTGCTTCTTTGGCTAAGATGCCACATGAGCTTTTTCCATGACAGAGATCACCACTGAATGTTCTCATTCTCCAAGATTGTGGCAGCTTTTTATGCCTGGGATTATAAAGGAGACCACACATCTTCACCCTCAGATGCTAAGGATGGAACTGATTCCACTGTTCACCTCCTATGTGGTAGTGTTTTATTTATAGCAGTGATTCTCAACCTTCCTAATGCTATGACCCTTTAATACAGTTCTTCATGTTGTGGTGACCTCAACCATAAAATTATTTTCATTGCTACTTCATAACTGTAATGTTACTACTGTTATGAATCATAATGTAAATATCTATGTTTTTCTGATGTTCTTAGGTGACCCCTGTGAAAGGTATCCCCTAAAGGGGTTGTGACCCACAGGTTGAGAACTGCTGATTTATAGTCTTGTATGTCAGGGGGAAGAATATTCTAGAATCTTCACTGTCCTTTCCACCATGACAGCTCTTGCCTACAAGCCTGGGAACACATATGGTAGTTTTTTTCAATTAGCAAACATCCCATTCCTAGGATATCAGGGGTTGGGTGGGAAAATGACCTTTGTGTAAGACTGAACTCAATGGCCTAATACAATAGAACTAGGTTAGGACTCCAGTTAATACCTGACCACCCAGCTCTCCCACTTTAATCAGGAGTACATGATGGTACGTGGAACCACAGCATCAATATTTGCTATCACCTTTTCCTTAGCATACTGTTAAGTGGCTATGGGTCCCTTTATAGAAGATCTGGATAAATTATGCACGTGCTATATAGTATAGGATCCCTTTTTTATAAACCTGGTCTCTTTTTATATGCATGGGTGTATCTAAAAGCTGGGCAGATGTAAACCTGTTCTATGGACTGTATTTTTTTTATTGGGACAACTGCTCCATCCTTCTGATTGTCCATTACACCTTTGACACCCTACCCCCCCTTTTTTAGGTCGTCAGAGATCATCATTGACTACCCTTCTAGCTCACCTCAGCCATGCCAGATTCCATGAAGCTTTTCCAGAATTCCCTGAGTACCAGGCCCCCTTGGCTGCTACTCTGACCTTGCCACCTTTTACAGGAGTCACATCTATCTTGTGTCTGGCTGGCTGAGCACTGCAATCCCACCTCTGTCGTTTGGAGACTCTGCCATTCCCACTGCTATCAAGGAGCCCATTTTGAAATAGTGTTTCCTGTCATTATCCTGGACCATGGAGGTTGGCCATCGTCATAGTCTCAGCAACGCCTGTGCCCTGCTCACCAGCCATGGCTCAATTCTTTGATAAATAGTGTCTTCCAGTCCCAGCTGCAGAACATAGTTGGCTAACAGGTTCTTGGCTTCATATAATGTAGTTTCTAAGCCTTTCAATCTCTTCATTCAAGGTTGTTCTAGAAATGCTACCATTTTTACCTAACTTGGATCACAGTTTTGTTCATGCTTCTGAGAGCCACCCTAAGAGTGTATTACCATCTTTCGTGCTCTCAGACTGTCCTCCCTCATCTTATCTGACTGTGTCATTGGTCCAGGACCCCCCATCCAGTCTCATGCATGCCCTCCAGTCTCCCACAGGACATATATGCTGGCCCACAGCACCTTCAGGTGCATGTCTATCCTCTCTTGGAGGCCTAGGGCTTCCCCTTCGTTTGTAACCAAACCCTAGTCACCTGTTTGGTGTCAAGGAGATAAGGTGACAGGGGATATATATATATATATATATATATATATATATATATATATATATGAAGGCAAAGCAGAGGCCTTCATAATGTCACCAAGGAATGGGGTGCTATGGACTGAATTATGTCACCTAAATATCTATGTTGAAATCTTAATTGTATTATGACTGTGTATAGTGATGAAGATTTTAGGCAGTGATCAAGACTAAATAAGGTTAAAGGTCTGGGGCCCTAATCTCAGGGTACTTGTGTCTGTGTAATCTCTCTCTCTCCCTCCCTCCCCCCCCCCTCCGTGTGTGTGTGTCTGTGTCTGGGTGTGTTCTCTACCCTTTTCTTCACCCGCTCCTTCTATTCTCTCTCCCCAGTTGAGAACATACTGAGAAGGTGGACATCTATAAGAGAAGAGAGCCCTCATCTGTGCTGCTGGCATTGTAACTTTGGAATTCCAGCCTCCACAACTAAAAAAATGAGTGCCATACACCCAATCTATGAAAACTTGAACTAAGATGGGTTTGGTACTGAGAAAGCACTAGCCTGTGATGGGAGAAGTAGAACCCTGAGCAAATATAAACACTGAGAATATTTAGTGAGTGATACACCAAGGTAATCTGTGGGTTCAACTCAGATATTCCAAGGCAGAGAGTTCAGCCACCTGTAGACCTCATAATTGAATATGGGGCCTGGTCCTTGGTATTTTTCTGTCTTTTGGCTGCAAAAAAATAAGAGACTTATGCACAGCCAAAGACGCCATATGGCATTCAGTTCAGCTTTAATGTATAACTAAACACCCCCCCCCCACTCACTGCTTTTCCCCAGCGTGTGGACTGCTACAGAGCCATCTGACTCCACAGTCCTTACAATTACTGCCTCATCCTACTTCTAAGGGCCAGAGAGAACCCCATCCCCACCCCCAGTCTCTTCCATGGCTACCCCAACTCCTGGCCTCCACTGGTGCAGGTTAATGATTGAATTGCTGCCACATCTTGCGGCTTATTCATTCTCCATAACAGCCAGGGTGGTGTTTGCATTGTCAGCCACTTAGCAGGTGGTCCAGCCTGAGAGCCTCACCTTGGAGTCTGCTTCTTTAAACCACTCTTGGAACCAATTTCCTTAGGTTGGTTTCCAAGGAAACAGACTCTGAGATGAAGTTTACCCAGAGGAAGTTGATTGAGGAGTGTCTTCAGGACCATATCTGTTGAGGAGGGAAGGATGAGGGTTGTACAAAAGGATGGTTTGAATTGTGACAATCACAGCATCTCCATGGATTCCCATAGGAGCTCTACAGCTGGGATCAACCTTGAGTCAAGAGAGTTGGATCTTTATTTTTGCACATCACCAAGTCATTGCCTGCTAGATGTCCTATGAAGAGGTCGTGATCTGGAGTGAGACCCTTATCTTCACAGTTCTGGGAGAGCAATTGGGCTGTGATCTGCCAGCTGATGACATGAGCAGGGACGGGGGAGTATGGGCGTGTTGGTGCTAAAATCTTATCATGTGATTATCAGGTGCTTGACAGATGAGGAAATGAGTTATTTTCCTCTTTCTCATATATCATGTCATGTTGAAAATATCTATCTGGAGATAATTTTTTATTTCTGCTCTGGTTTCCTGGGCAGAAGACAGGCAGAAATGAATTCAGTTAGATCACCTAAGAGTGAGCCAGGAATTTTTTTTTTTTTTTTTGTGGGCAGTGACTCCAATGTGTTTAGAAAACCAGTTTTCTTTGAATATGTGGTGAGATTGCATCCTCCTCATTTTCAGGGTGTGGTGTGGCTGAGTTCTGGCCAAGGAATGTGTCTGAAGTTTAGTTGGCACGTTCTGGTCCTGAACCATAGAAAGTTTTCCATGTACAATCATCTTTCTCTTCTGTTATTTTCCACGTGTACATAAAGGAGACGGTAAGGTATTCCAGGGCCACGGGGAATGTTAATATTGCAAGCTAGAAAGATCCTGGGACTCTGGATCTCTATGGGAAGGCCACCAACCAAACACCTTCAGAATATTCTATGAGTGGGCAGTGTAGTTCTAACGTGTTGGTCACTGAGATTCAAGATTATTTATTAAACCATTTACCTGCCTGGACTAAAAGAGTAGATTATCCAGGGGTGCCAAGGCTTTTGGAAAGGGCTTTTACAGATCTACAGAAAAATGTAACAAGTTAAAATCCCAGAGACCAACATGCTTTGAATATTTGCCTCTTGTTGCCAGAATGGTCAAGGCTGAACCAGAAAGGAGCAGGGACAGCCCTGAGTCACACAGTGAGTCTCAATTCTGCCGCTGCCACTCACATGCTATGTGAAATCAAGAAACTCACTTAACTTCTTTGGGCTCTGCTGTCTCGTTGACAATGTACATAATACCACCTACCTCTCAGGGACTTTCCACAAGGGAACATAGGCAGGTGCTGAATATGGAGCCAAACACATTAATAAGCAAAGAGTGTCGTTTTATGACTCACTAATCACCGTTGAGCCTTGGAAAGCCCCAAGAAATATGAAGGCATATTTATTCCTATTTTCCAGATTGGGGATGTGGGTGTGTGGAATTTTACAAGGCCCCCATAAGAAAACATCAGTCAATCCTGGATCTCAGATTTTTACCACTTTTGACTTCTTGTGATTCCCAGCCCCCCCCCTCCCCGCCAAGCCACATCCCCTCTACATGGAAGCAGCATGACAGCCTTCCCAGAAGTAGCTTTTTCCCCAGAAAAGCATGTGAACATGCCTCTTCTGATGCAGGTTGCTGTGGGGAAGCTGACATCTGAACCGGGAAGCTAATTTCCATGCTCCTGAGGGGTGTGTGAGGAGCTCAGTTTATTGTTGACTCGGCATACTCTGCCCTCGTCCACATCACCCTTCCTCTTCCCAAAAGCCAGGAAAAGAGGTCCTGCTTCGGGGAGGTCCTGCTCATGTCTTGACTGAGTCGGTGTGAGGCCAGTCTGTACAGAACCAGGGCCCCTCAACAGCCTTGCCTCAAAGCACCCTGCTGGATTAACATGGAGGACCCATCCGGAGGAAAAGCACTCAGGAACTTAGCCATCACCATATATGGTTGCTTTCCCAAAGGACAGCAGTGACATGGCAGAGGAGGCCAGCAGGAAAAGGACAGATATTTCAGTTGTGACATAAACTCAACTCAAGCCAGCTTAAGCTATATCCGTCGAGTCACTTATGAGCTGATCTATCTTTGTGTCTGTGTATCCGTCTGTCACCCAACTACCCTCCTCTATCCCACCTATTTATTTATCTCTGTATCCATATCTCTACATTGCTATCATTATTCATTTATAAATCTGTATCTGTATTTATCCATTGGTCCAATTTTTGCCTCACTATCATTTCTTGCTCCAATAGGATGACCAGTTTCAAGTTCTGCTAGGTCCAGGGATCTTAAATGACAGAGTTAGAACCTGGCCTCACACCGACTCAGTCAAGACATAAGCAAGACCTCCCCCAAGCAGGATCTCTCTTCCTGGTGGCCACCAGAAAACATAAGACATAGAGTGTGAGAAGATCTATGCTCAACAGTTTCAGCAGCATCCCATAACTGAATCTTAAGGAATCTACTTGGGCCATATCTTCTTCTGACTCTTTCTGCAGTCAGTACCAACGGAGCAGGCCTGAGTCCCATGCTTTGCTCTGGGCTAGGAGCAGACAGTTGCATTTGAAACACATGGTCTAGAAAATGAGAAACATCTGCCTCTGAAAGGAATGCTGGCCAATGCTGTGAGCAAAGAGGAAAAAGAAAACTAGAAGGAAAGAAAGAAAGAAAGAAAGAAAGAAAGAAAGAAGGAAGGAAGGAAGGAAGGAAGGAAGGAAGGAAGGAAGGAAGGAAGGAAGGAGGGAAAGGAAGGAAGAAAGAAAGAAAGAGAGAGAGAGAGAGAGAAAAAGAAAGAAAGAGAGAAAGAAAGAAAGGAAGGAAGGAAGGAAGGAAGGAAGGAAGGAAGGAAGGAAGGAGAAAAAAGAAAGGAAGGAAGGAAGGAAGAAAAAAGAAAGGAAGGAAGGAAGGAAGGAAGAAAGAAAGAAAGGAAAGAAAGAAAGAAAGAAAAAGAAAGAAAGAAAGAAAGAGAAAGAAAGAAAGAAAGAAAGAAAGAAAGAAAGAAAGAAAGAAAGAAAGAAAGAAAGAAAGAAAGAAAGAAAGAAAGAAAGAAAGGTGCCATTGTTTAGGATCTGGAAAGCTTAGGTTTGGTACACCATCCCAGCTTTAATCACTTCTAGGGACCCAGGCAAGCCATTTTTCTTTTTTTGCTGCAGGATTGCTCTGGAATTCTGTCTCTGGAGCCTCAAGGTTCTGGGTCCACTCAGGTACTTCCCAGAGATGCACTGTATCATCCCTTGCAAAGTTCAGAATAAGCAGCTTGCCCTGCACTGGGATGCAGACGTCATGACCTTACTGAATGGGGGAAGCACAGGCAAAGTCACTTTCAAGTTCCCTGGAGTCAGCTTGTGCCCTGGATCTCAGGGTGCCCGTGGTGGTGGTGGTGGTGGTGGTTTCAGTTCATGCCGTCATGGTCCTTCCTATGGAGTTTGGTTGAGCTCTTATATTTTTTAACTGGTAGTGCAGTTTCAGAAAGTATGCTCCTTGTGACGTCAAGCTTTCTGGGTGCTTCTAAAATGCAGAAAAGCTGCTTAGATGATGAAAAAGTGACTAAGATGTACAAACAGTTAATATTTCTTATAATACAATGGTAGCAATAACTAACCTCTCATTGATGAAGTGTTTCCTAGGCACCAGCACCATGTTCAATGTCCTGCACATTGTCTCACTATACCCCTTGACACTTCCCATGTGCTGTCTGCAGTCTGAACTGGAAGGCCCCTGTCTCTCTCCCCACCCCTCCCCGCCCACACCACAAGCAGTTCAGTTTCCACACTGAGCACCCATCTTGTCTAATACCTTCTCTGCTTCTCTGCTCACTTTTCTTTTCAGATGCATCCATTCACTCAGCGTCAGCAAAGGCTTTCTTTCTTGCTGACACCTACTCCTTTCTTTAGGATTGAGAGATGAATGGAGCACCTCAAGTTCCATGAGCTTCTCACACATGGAGAGCTCTGCCATCATGAACAGTCAAGGCAAAGCCCAGCACAGAGATCCTATTAGTGCCGTAAGCAGAGGTGGCCATGCTGTGTGAGCTCCAGGGGACTGTGGTCAGCTCCTCAAAAAACCTCCTCTGCCCCATATGTCCACAGAGACAGCAGGGGCAGCCCCAGAGCTGATGATTCTGTCTTGTGGGAGGGCACACTTGCTAGCGAACACCAGAGGGGACCGCAGGGCTGAGAACAAACAGACGAAATTATTTTCAGGCAAATAATTTAGCCTAGGCTCCTCAGTGCCTGGCATTAATATATTTGTACATCAGCAAGTCCTTAATAAATACAGTCTCTCTCATCCTGTGGAAATACCCTGTGAATAGGTAACAGGACACCCACTTCTGCTGACTAATCATCTTCTTTCTATGGGGTGCCTGTTGCTTTTTATAAATGACTTTAATTTGCAGTACATTATGTCTCTGTGTGTTTCTTGCCTCGAACTCCCCATGCAATATTTTGTGTCTGTTCCCACGATAGTTTAACTGTCTAACCTTTTCAGAGTGGTGTGTGTGTGTGCGTGTGCGTGTGCGTGTGCGTGTGCGTGTGTGTGTGTGTGTGTGTGTGTGGTGGGTAGCACGCATATTTTGGGTGACACTAGCTATTTATTTACTCCTCCTGCCGTTTCCAAAGCAGCCTACTCCACTCGCCATCTTTCTCGTGTGTTTTCTAAGTATGGTGCCTCATCAATATCAGTTACATTTGCTCTGTGGAAATCTGGCCACTGGGTGATGTACCTTGAGGAGCTAAAGCTGTCTGGGAGAAGGTGAAGCAGGGGCTGAGGTTGGTAGGTCACCGTGAGAGCCAGGCAAGGCCACTGATCAGACTTGTAACTACCACCAAAGGAGTTCTCTTCAAATATGTGCCCAGAGCTTTCCCCTGGGAAAGTAACAGCAAACCTTTATTGAGCACCTACTGTATGAGAAATCCTTTACTTGCACCTCAGTGATCTTCCCCAGGAAATCTCAGGAGGTGGGTCTGTGATTGTGCCCATTCAACAGATAAGGAAACTGGGGCCCAGCGCAGTGACGTCTTTTATCCTACGGCACACTGCTGGTATAATCTCAGCTGGCTTCTGCCCTGACACCAAACTCGGCCTGCTGGTTCTGTCTAGTATAGTCAGTTCAACTTCTGGGTAGAGGGGGAAAAATACCGCAAACAGAGTCAGGTTCTTCAGTACATGCAGCTTCATCCGAGGCCCCCAGGATCGGCTTGTAGTGTCTGGATGTAACCGGCGCTGCCTCTGCCCAGTCTCTCAGCCCATTGGCTCTCTAGGCCAGCCAGCTGATGCCCCACCCTATTGAAAGGTGGGAGCCCATGCAGTCATCAACTGTTTCCGCAGCAGACACTCGGCACACTGCCCTCGCTTGCACACACAGGCGCTACAGGAAGCTACAGGCAGCTCTGTGCTCACACTGAACAGACAAACACAACCTCTCATTGTTAAAAGGCCTCAACTTACATTGCTACCACAACACATAGCCACAAATTTAGTCACTTGAAACACCTGTAACTCCACAGTCCTGTGGGTGAGAGGTCCAGGAGGGCTGGCCTTGTTCCCTTCTCAGACTCACACAGGCCCAAATCAAGATGTCTGCTAGGGGACTCTTCTGGAGAGTTTGGCTCACTGAGGCAACACAGAGCCCAGTTTTCAACTCCTTTCTTGGGGCTGCCTGTACCTTCCCTTTTGTAACCCCTGGTCCTTGGCAGCTGCTTTTCAAGCTCTGACTCTCCTGCCTATCACTCGTTATGAGGGCTTAGAGTGCATTGTGTCCATGTGATCATCCTGAGTAACCTAAACAGCCATTCTATAACCACGTGTTCAAAGGTACTCACTGTACCCGTTTAGAGTCCTCGGCCTCTAGTCTAAGTGCTGCACAGGACAGTCAACACAATAGGCCAAAGTCCCCAGCCTCTGGGAACTCACATTTAGTAAGAAAAAGATACCAAGGAAATGAAGGCATAAAGGAATTATCACACACATACATTTTCACACACACACACACACACACACACACACACACACGCACACACACACACAGGTTGTAGCAAGGAAGCCTGTGTGGCCAGAGCAATGAGGGACGCAGAGTGGGACAAGAGGAGACTGCAGAGGTGACAAGAGTCAGCCGAGGTGGGACAATTCAGGCCAGGGCTGGTCTGGACACGACAGCATTGGAAAAGGTGGTTACAGAGCAGGCATGCTCCTGGAACTTTGGTGGCCAGAGGAGCTGGGTTGGTTGCCAACTCGGACGTGATACATTTCACCCACAGATGCTTGTCTCCTGGGTCCTGTGTGTCAGGGCTCTGGAAGGTCTGGCTCAGAGTCTGCACACACTGCTGTCCAGCTGACAGCTGGGCTTCACCCACTGAGCCCGCGGGAACCACCTGAGGATGCGCTCCTAAAACTCACGCGTGCCACAACCATCCTGCAGTTCCAGCTCCCTGCCAGGCAAGACTCTCCACAGGACAGCGGGAGTGTCCCCACAACAGGGCTTCTGGCTTCCTCCAGCCCAAGGGAATCTGTGAAGGTGCGTACTTGCGTCTTATAACTGAGGTGCACATACATATGAACAATATTCTTTTCCTTACACCCAAGGTTGTACGAATTTTCCTGGATTAATGAACAAAGGTTTATTTGCCACAGGTAGGGTGCTGATAAACCAAAGAAATGAAGCCACCTAAATCTAGCTTGGTGAATGAGTTAAACTGGGAGGATGCATAAAAGTTTACTTAGGGGGAGTAGCTTACCATTGAAGAACAACCTTTCTTCCTCAGAAACTGTTAATTGCCTATATGACCCAGCTGAGGGTGGGGCCTCGTGAGCCCTGCCCCTTGATGGACCATTAATGGGTTCAGTCTTGTGCTAATCTCAAGGAGATAACAGTAGTTGCTGAGAATGGCAATGGCTATGTCACACTGAGAGGACAACATTCTACCTCACCAAGTCACCCTACCCTGTCTCCCCCATTAAGAAAGGCCCGCACAAGACTGTGGATACTAAGAAGTGGGTGTCATGGGGGCCACTGGAGTTCAATGAGGCCTGGTGTCACCGAAGGCTTCTCCAAAGATGGGCTGCTTGATGTTCGTGTCTTCCATGGTCACCTGTCATTTCAGACAATACCTAAGAGAAGTGGCTATGTCTTGGACAGGTGTCCGGGAGAGAAGTGAGCAGACCCTGGGTATATCTCCCTAAGTCTCAGACTGACCATGCTTCTCCATCCCTCTTAAGTTCCCTTCTGTCTCGTCCTCTTTACTGTCCTCGTTGTCTCAGGGTTGGAGTCTCAGGGTCCAGTGTCCCAAACCTTCTTCTTTGCTTTAGCCCAAGTCTCCCACCTTCTTCTCTACTTCCCAAACATCGGCTGTCCCGAGACCCAATTCAAGCCACCCCTTTTTCTCCGAGAAGCTTCCCATTGTCACTTGGATGGAAAATGTCCCCCACAGGCTCATGTGTTTGGGCACTTGCTCTTGAGGAGGTGGAGCTGTTTTAGGCTGTTGTGGAACACTGGGGAGTATATGACCTAGCTAGCAGTAGGCTGCTGAGAGTGAGCCTTGAAGGTGATGTTTTCTGGTTCTCCAGGACTTTCTCTTTTCCTGAGCCTTCAAGATGTGAACAAGCTCAGCTAAAAGCTTTTATCGCCGCCACAGAATGAGCACTCGAGCTGTCACGAGAGACAGTTCCTTCTAAACTGAGAGCTGAAATCACTTCTGCTGCTCCTAAGTTATCTATCAGATACTTGCTTCGAGAGTAGCTAATCCTCCTCTAGGATGCTCTGGCCTGCTTTGTCCCTTTCTCTGGAGAGAATCGCCACAGTTGGCCTTCTAACAGACTTGACAGGACAACCTGTTCCTCTTCTGTTTGTACTTTGTATTCCTTCATTTATTGTCAGCTCCCAGAGGACAATGCTGTGTGTTACTCATCTTGGACATTCTAAGGACTCTTGCCTCAGCCAGGGCCTGGAGGTTACAAAATGCCTCACTCGGGCTGGGCAATTAGGGAAGTATGAACAAGGGGATTGATTTACAAGGTTAAAAGAAGCTACTGAGTTGAGCATGTTTGTGTGTGATCATAATCTCAGGACTCTGGAAACTGAGGGTCATGAGTTCGGGGTCAATCTGGACTATAAGTAAGACCTTGTCTCAACAAGAAATAGAAAAGAAAAAGGCTGTAGACGGACAGTACCGTGCCCAGGGCCAGCCCCAGCATGGAGCTAATGTCCCCACCCAAAAGGCAGAGCTGAAGGAACAAGGGGCATCCCAGACTGCAGGCAGGAGCACAGGGGAGGACCACCTGGAGGGAGCAGTGACCTGCAGGGCCAACCCACAGTGACATATGGGGCGAGAACCAGGCAATAAAAGCCTGACTTCTCGTCCTGTCTCATTGGCAGCTCTTCTTGACCAGGTTCAACCAGAAGCCAGAGGCAAAGGGATCTGATAATGCCATTCATAAAGGCCAACACAGGGACATGGAGCAGCGTGGAAGGCAGAGAATCCATTCACAGAAGCCGAGCAATCTCCTTATGGAGGTCCCACTGGGAGACAGTGGAACCCAGTTCAAGCCCCAAAGCTGATGCCTGACTCCAGGGTTTTGTCTGATAATCCTCTCTCTGAAAGCTGACCTAGTTCCCCCGCACACCTGCCTAAAGTGCCCATTTCCAGGCACAGCCCCACCTTGGCCCCTCATTCCCATGATAATTTGGCTCCAAGTCTGTCTAACAGTGCTATTTGGCCCATTGGCTCTGATAAAAATTCTTTGTGCTAGGGTTGGCTCTTCCCTTGTTCATGGTGAGCCGACAAGGGAAGTAGCATGCTCACTCCCCAAGGACAGCAGGCGCCTCCAAAATTAAGGGGCACTGTGGAAAGGGTGGGAACATTGGGCCCCATGTTAATTACCCCATTCTTCCATCTGGTCCCTTTACAATGCTTGGAATTTATAAAGCCACGGTTGGAGTTTGTGCAAAAGCTTTGCTTTTAATTAAGTGGCCTAGTTTCAGTAAATAGTGTGACAGGGACGAATCTATCAGTGGGGACTGATGTTCTGAGAAGAAGCGCTGCCAGGCCCAGTGGAAGCATAGCCCCCATATGGTAGGACTTGGAGGAAGCTTCGCTGACAGGATGCTACCAACTCCATGACCGCAGGCAGACAAAGGCCTCCAGATGCCACCCGAGGATGGCACACAGCCAGGCCTTGCCAGCTTCCAAGGAGAATAGCTCCAGACCCCGCCTGCCAAGTGGACGTTCACACAGAGAACTTACACAGTTGAAAGGGACCCAGGGACCATCTTCCCAGCTGCTGGGCCTCATTCCAAAGACAGGGCTCAGCCATGGTGTGATGTTTTTTTTCAGTCTGCAGCAAAATGAGGACTATGACAACAAAGTCATATTTTTTTAACAGCTGAAATAACTCAGTGCTGTTTTGACTTTTGTATCATTTTGTATCATCTTAACATGAAAGAATGTTTTCTTTAAGGAAAGACGGTTCTTGTACACATAGTATCTTTCCTGGAAGCATATTCAGTGTCTGCTGTGCTTTGAGGAGGTCTGAATGTGCCCCCCAGATGGCGATGGGCCAGAAGCTTGGTCACTGGCAGGGCCGTGTTGAAGTGGGAGAGCTTTGAAGAGTGGGACTAGTCAAAGGTAGATAGATCATGGGGGTAGATTAACGCCTGTGGACTGGGCTGGTCTAGCAAGAACAGGTGGTTAAAAAGAGAGCCTACTCACCTCATGTGGTTAGCCTCATCCACAGCTGGCCTATTCCCTTCTTTTTTTTTCCTTAACTGGTTTTATTGAAGTTACAGCAGTATTTATTTTAAATAGTTTTATTAATTCTTTGATAATTTCATACATTCAGACAACGTATTTTGATCATATACATCCCCATTCTTCCCCAGACTCCTCTCAGATCCATACCCTGGCCTGCCTCCACCTCATCCCTCTCAGCTTCCTGTCCTCTCCCTCCCTCAGTCCCTCCTTTCTCTCCCTCCCTCTCCAGTTCAGTTTCTGTTGGCCATATATGCATAGGTGTGAGGCCATCCACTAGGGCTGGTTGCCTTCCCAGGGATGCCCACCAGAACTTGATAATAAGACCCTGTTGTTGCTGAAGACACCACATACTTTGATCATAGATCATGGAGAAATCAAGTCGGTACTGACCAGAATGCCAGCTCGCTGTCCTCCTACTGGGAGTTCCTATGCAGGCTGCTGGGGGAGAAAAGTTGGTAACAGTCTCACCCAGCTGTGAACCCTGTGACCCACGATAATGACCAGGGAGCAAGGCATGCCAACAGGTGCAATAGAGGCAAGATGTTACCATCAGTGTGCTACTAAATGGACCTGGTACCAACTGCTTTCCTAACTCATATCCCTCTATCCATAGATTAGTGTAGCTCCCGGACCTCAAAACATTTCTTTATGCAGAAACTAACAGCTGGTTAAACACGGTGCAGAGAATAAGTGTTGTTGCAGTGCGTAGCCACAAACCAGACATCTGTACCACACCCACTCCTCCTAAGGCTCAGGACCATTTCAGAAAAGGAGGTGGAAAGATTGCAAGAGCCAGAGGTCGGGAAGGACTGGCTGAAGCATCTTCTGGACATGACAGAGCCAGTGTACTTATAACCTCAGCAGCTGTGGTTGACTGTATGGAGTCAGTCAAGTCATCATTGTGGCATAGAAGCTCGGGGGGGGGGGTACTCATGAGCCCCCAACCCCTAGCTGAGGAGCTATGGGCAGTTTATGGTTTCTGAAGGAAGGCGAGTCAGTCTTCTTAGGGGTGTGGCCAATTTCCCCCTTTGCTTCTCTGCATGCTAGGATATGATCAGAACACTTCACCAGAGATGTTTGGACTGAAAGAGCCACCAGAATCATGAATTAAATAAAAATAAGCCTCTTTTCCTTATTTATTACACAGCACCAGGTACTACAGTATAACAACACAAAACGCAATAAGACGTGCCCTAAAGGTGTTTTCAGAATACAGTGCCCTAACTTGAATTCCTCACTTACATACCTTCAAAGAAATATTGTTGCTCCATAGGATGTCGAAAAAGCAACAACTCAGGAACCAATTAATGACTTGTCAAAATGGCCATGTTCAGAGGGGAACTCAGATTCTGAGATTTACAAAGTTGGTTGAAAACCAACTTCTGACTTAGCTATTGGAGCCCGGGGAGAAGTTGCCTGGCTTGCTTTCTCCTAGCAGACCCCCGGCCTGGAACACTGGAAGCGGTAGAGCAGGTCCTCATGTGCAGAAGAAGCAGGTTGTTTTCCTTCCAGCTATTTGTTCTCTTGACCTCCCCGCTTCATCCCTGTGCTAGCTGGGGTTTGAACTCACATCTTAGGCAAAGGCTCTACCGCTAAGCAACATTTCCAGCCCCAGCTCACATTTTTTAAAATATATTTATTTGTATTTTATGTGCATTGGTGTTTGGCCTGCATTTATGTCTGTGTTTGAGGGTTGTATCCCCTGGAACAGCCAGTCATGAGCGGCTACTATGTGGGTGCTAGGAATTGAACCAGGGTCCTCTGGAAGAGTAGCCAGTGCTCTTAACTGCCTGATCTGCCTCTTAACCAGCAGTAACGTGTCCTTGGAAATGTTCCTAAACCTGTGACACCCCAATATTTGAATACTTACATGCTTCCCACGCTACTAAAACTCCCTATGTGCAAGGTCCACACTGATCCAGCTGGCATTTGTACCTGTAGCACCCAACCCAGGGTTAGGCACACAATTTGCCTCCCAGAAAATACAGCAAGAGTGACTCTTACTCTACAAAGATTTTAAGCCCAAATATCAGTCTCTTCCTTATGAACAGAAGGGCACGATCCCAGAAGGCTTTGCAACATCATAGGCACAGATGTGCGTGCAAACTGTATGTTTCTTGTCATCCAGATACAAGGACGGTGACAGGGACTGTTGCAGCTCAGGCAGGGCACAAGACTTTGGGAAATCCGGGAGGGCCCAGGGCTGGCCATGCACAGCAGCTCTCCCAGCGAATAATGAAAGGGCATGCACCAAGCCTATCCTTGCTCTCTCCCCGACCCGGGCTGCCTGACTCAGGCGTCTGTCCTCTCTGGAGACAGTTCCACCAAGTTGGTATTTGTGTCACACGGGAAGATTTCAAAATGCTGTATTTGGAAACATGAATGTGTAATGTCTCCCTGGAAATCTACACCTTCTCAGTGAAAGATACAAGTGCAGTCCAAGACAGACATGTTTAATTAGTGAGCAAACTTGACATTTCCAGTGTTTGGACTAGACAGAGGCAAAGCCAAGAGCAAACGCAGCTCCTTCTTCACTCCCCCCCACCCCCGGCTTGCTGACAGAGAATAATTTATTGGGTTTGAAGAGGAATGAATGTCTTTACAATAATAGGAAGAAAGGGCCAGAAAATGCATGGGTGCTTATTAAATAATTGTCCGCACTAAATATGCATCCAACCCAGCTCTTCACTCACATCCATCTTTGGTCTCTACTTGATGGGAATGGATGGGTTCACAGAGGTTTTCTTTCTTTTCTTCTTGTTTTTGTTTGTGTTTTGAGACAGAATCTTGCTACTAGGCTGGCATCAAATCCAACATCATCTTGCCTCAGCTTCCATGATGCTAATCACGGATGGGTGCCACCATGGCCAAACATGGCAGTGTTTCTATCACACAATCGCCTGAGTGTTGGGCCTCACAGACATTTTTATGGTACCCTTTCCCTGACGTTCCAGTTACGGATAGCTTATAACACTAAGTCTTTCTCAAACACGTAATGGATTATAACAACCTTCTAATTGGACCTCCCTTTGCCCACTCCAAGCCAATCAGCAGGGTCTACCAGAGCAGTGAGACAGCATGGGTTTGGGGTGAACCTTTCCCTTCACCACAGTTTTCAAGAGTTCACTTACTCAACACTGTTAACTGAACAGCATCTATGTCCTAGGCACGGGGAGCCAATAATGAGGAAGATGACCTTACAAAAAAGCCACTCCTGGTACCCAGTCACACCTCACTGTGTCCTCTTGGGTTACCCCTTCTGACTCTTTCCAGACATGTCCACTGGTGCATTTCCTTCAAGCGCCACTACTCCATGGACAGCCCCATCTCTTCATGCACTTTAACAAAGAAATGGCTTGGCAGTTAACAGAACTGGCTGCTCTTGCAGAAGACCTGGGTTCGATTCCAAGCACTACCATAGCAGCTCACAACTACCTATCTTGGCAGAAGCAGGAGTGCAGCAGGTGAAGGAGGTGACTTGTGGGCGGAGATACTGCTAGCTACTGTGGAGAGGTGGCTGCAGCCTCCCTCTTACCCCCACCAGTGGGTTTTCCCTGAGTGCTGCTTTCAGCTGAACCCAAGTCAGGTGGGACCCAGAACCGCCTACCTAGGCATGCAGACCAGAGCAGACCAGAGCAGGGCTGGTATGGGAAGCACCGCCCATTTAGTGCCGAAGGTATCCCAAGCAGAGCACTTGATGGTGGTGGCATGATTCACTCACTCATCTCCAATACGAATCTTTACATAACACTTTCAAGGAAATGCAAACACCTAGATAGAGCTACCGCTCTTGTCCTTTCTCTGTTTCAAGAGTCTTCGCTGAGCTCCAGTCTCCTGGGACCTTCATGAAGGGAGAACACACTGGCTTTTCTCTGCAATGGGGCTTGTGATTCCTATTAAACCCAGCTCAGCTCTGGGTTTTGTGAGGGGGTCTATTCACCTGTGAGGCTCAGGCTACCATTCTCTACTCATGCTCACTGACCCATGAGCTCCCTTCGCCTCCGGGGATGCTACAAGGGGGTAGTTCTGGGCCCCTCAAAGCAGAGAGAAGTGTGCCACAGAGGGCAACAGAGAGGAATATGCAGGCTGCCAACAAGCTCTGGCCTTGGGGTTCCAATACACTGGCTGCTATGCCCTGGTTACTGACTTCAACTCTAAGGACCTCTGTACTCACAGCATCCTCACTGAAAAGGGGTAGAAGATGATGGTGCCTGCCTGATAAGCTAATCATGAGAGTTAAATAAACGGTTCCTTGAAAGGGCCTAGAACCAAGTGTGCAGGTATTTAGCAGCTGTGAAGAATCATCACGTTATCATTATAACCCAAGCAGCAATGGCATGATGAAAGATTGCGTACATGCCACAGTCAGCTCCGGGTTCTCGGACCACTTTTCATTGTTTGGGTTTGAGCCTGGGCCTTGCTATGTAGCCCAGGCTGGCCTTGAACTCATCATCCTCCTGCTTTGCCGCCCAAAGTGCTGGGACTAACGGAGCTCGCCCTCACACTCAGCTGGCTTCTTCATTTTTAACCATGCGAATGTTCTTCCAGCAGCCAGATTTTATGTCAGTAAACCCACTGCCACCCCGGTCTTCAGAATCACCATCTTGGAAACTCACAGCTGATGGAAGGACCATGTGGCTCTTCTCACTAGATGATGAAGGGCTAAAGTCTAGAGTGAGTAAAGCCTTCTCTATGGCACATGCAATTATGATATTATAGAATTGATGTATTATCACTTATAGCTACCCCAACCACCAGAAACAAGAAAACAGTATATAAGCCTACGATCCAGAGTCAGCTATCACTTTCTTAAGCACTCGCTCTTTGCCTTATAAATATTTTACGGGAGAGATGGAGTCCCGGTTACTTAAAAGGAGTGACCTTTTCCTCCATTCCATTTTGCTTCTCTTTCCGACATCTTTCCATATCGTTCCTAATAGCTGTATTGACATAAGTATGCAGCAGTTCACTTAATCTAATAAATCCCTCTTTTAAAGATCTTTTTCTGTGGGCACTCAGGGTATTTCCAATTTTCACCATTGTACGTGGTGCCTCCAAAATGTTTCCCCGAAGGGACCACATGCTGCCTTTCCCTCCGAGCATTTTACATATCCTGGAACCAGTAGCATGTTTAGTTTTCCAGCCAACTCTGAGTTGTTGGCGGGCTGCAGGCACACAGAACACTGACTTGTCCCTTGTCGTTTTATTCTGCCCTCAGAGCATGGGCTAGGGGTTCATTTTTGCTGTAAGCAAATCAAGACCTTACTGATTCCCTGGCCTTTCACTAGGTGGAACAGATCCAGATGTTTTTGTTTTTTGTTTTGTCTTATTGTTTTTTCAGAATATGGCTTATGTTAGAAGTGCAGGCAAAGCTCCTCCACAGGTGCCTCGCTAGTTAAGACTGTCATGTAACATCACAGCCTGGCTGTGTGATGTAATAGCCAGGTCCTTGGGACCTGAGGACAGGCATTGGGTTACTCGTGAAGCTTCTGAAAAGTGCTCCTGAATGGAACACAGCCCCAGGCAGAGCAGTCGGACCCAGACTGAGAAAGGGAGAGAAGCTGTGGTCAAGGCTTTTCGGATCATGTTGACATGGAGTGGTTGCTGTGGGATGTTCTGTATGTCCTGTTCTCGGGTTCCTCATGGCTTTACCCAGCAGGTCTGCATAGAGGATGATTAGGACTACGGGCCTGAGTGCAGGTGTCTGAGATGGTCTGCACTTGGCTGTGCTGGGGGATGGTCTGTATGTCAAGTTGCTCTGATTGGTCAATGAATAAAACCTGATTGGCCGTGGTTAGGCAGGAAGTATAGGCGGGACTAACAGAGAGGAAAAATAAAAGAACAGGAAGGCCGAAGGAGATGCTGCCTGTCTGCCAGCCGCCACTCTCACAAGCAACATGAAAAGATGCCGGTAAGCCACAGGCCATGTGGCAGGGTATAGATTTGTGGAAATGGATTAATTTAAGCTATAAGAACAGTTAGCAAGAAGCCTGCCATGGCCATACAGTTTTTAAGCAAAATAAGTCTCTGTGTTTACTTGGTTGGGTCTGAGCAGCTGTGGGACTGGCGGGTGACAAAGATTTGTCCTGACTGTGGGCAAGGCAGGAAAACTCTAGCTACAAGTGGTCTCTCATTTTAGGCCGGCTATGTATTCATCACAAGGGAGAATCTGGGGGCACTGGTAACATTCCCTAACTCTAAAAGTCATTCTCTAGTGACCTGTGTCCAGCCTAACCCCACCAGAAGAAGACAGTAGTTACAGATGTAACTTCCTCCAAGTAAACCCACAAACCCAAGGAGAAGCCACATCCTTTGGAGCACAGGCTTTGCCTGTAGCTTCCAGGCACGAGTTACTGGGGGATGGAGCCATGCTCACTTGCTGAGACTGTGGTCACAAAGAACTAGAGTGGGTGGATAAAGACAAGGGAAGCTATTCTCACAGGTCCAGGGGGCTGGAAGCCTGGGGTCAAGGTGCTCACAGGGCTGCTTGCTTCGGGAGCCGGAGAGAGGGAGTGGCTGCAGGGGTCTCAGAGATTATAGATGATTATCCCTGCCCCATATCTTCATGTTGTGAGGAACTCCTGGAAAGAGTCTGGGTCTGCGGGGACTGGTGACTGGTTAAAAGTGCAGTAATGCGTGGAGATTGAAATGTTAGAGGTCCCAGGTGGTAGCCCTTCTCAATTCCTTACCCACTGCTGGGTCAGACCTAGCATCTTGTAACTAACAGTTTAAAAATCTTTTGAAATCTAGTAAGTCAGCAGACCACTGGCTTCCACCAACCCAAAAGCTAAGCAAGTCAGCAGACAGTCTCTGAGGCCCACCCCCACCCCCTACCCCACCCCCTATCTCCCAAAAACTCCCCCACTGCTCCCCCACCTTGCTGTAATCCGCTCTCTGGTGGACACACCAGTGTATTTTAAACTCACTTTGATTTATGACTTTCTTTGTTCAGTTAAACCATCAAACTTCGTGAAACTGCTTCCATGTTGGAACATGGAATTTAAGGTAACCTAAATCTGTATTCCTGGGCCTGGATGACTCAAATATGACTCTCAAATAAACTCTTGCAGTGGTATTTGCTCCGCCCATGACCTTGGGCTCTAGGGCCTGAAGGAGGAGGTGCTTCCTGCCTTTGTTCGTGACCTCTTAAAAGGTAAGGGGGAAGTGTCGTCCAAGCCTCTTCTCCCTGCTGCCTGCTTCCTGGTCTGATCGAACCACCAGGTGGATTCACTCCTGGTCAGAACAGAGGATGACTTCGGCTGTTTACTGGATTCTGTATTCATGAGTGTATTTCCTCAATTTATATCTTAATAGATCCCTATCACCCATTAAATAGACTCATGTGGATTGATCTTAACAAACTCTTTTATTCCCTTTAAGATGAGAGCTGTGTGTTTTAAACAATATCTTCCCTTCGGATAAGTCTATGATGCCACCCTCTTCTCATAAGGGCACTGGACATCCTGGAGTGGGGTCTGGTCACTGCTTGACTCAGTCGCTCTAATGGCTCTGTCTCCAAACAGCACTGCACTCTGAGGCATCTACACACGAATTGAGGGGCGGATGGTTCTGCCTGGAGCAGACTCTAACTAACACGAGTTCACCCCGAGAGCACAGGGGGCTTCACAGTGAAAAAAAGCAAACTTCAAAGCCTGTTAGCTAGTCCTCTGTTTAACCACGCACGGCAGAGACACCGGAAGAGCACGTGTAACTTTCTCAGGAGTCCTCTCTGTAGAAGGAGGGAGTTGTGAAGGTTTTAGAAGGTAGGCTGTACTTTGCCCATAATGCCTGTCAGGCATGGATACCAGAAAAGTAGTATTTACTTCTCCTGGAGGTCACTGCAGTGTAGTTAAGTAGCTCTTCTCTGTCCTTCAAGTTGCCACATTCCTGTAATTTGTAAAATGGTGACAAGGGCCAGGGATTGCTGAGGAAACCCTCCTCTGTTCCCCTCTCCTCACTTCTCAGGAACCAGGGTTCTGCTCTCGACCCCTTAGGATGGAGGGAGTGAGGCTGTCATGTAAAACCAGAGTGGTGATGCTTCTAGAAAAATGTTCTCTCTAAGAGCGAGTCAGAAGTCCTCAGAACATGACACCATTCCTTTCTAGAACAGAACTGTCCCCACACCTCTCACAGAGCAGGAGGAAAGTCCTTCCCAGCCTTTCTCCACACGGCAGCCTCTTCAGTACACCTCAGCCCTCTGGCCCAAGCCCTTCCCTCGCCGCCTCTGTGCCAAGTGCTTTGGTGGGAAGAAGGTAATATCTGGAGACCATGTGGACACCAGAGTAAGTGGCAGAGCACCTGTCCCAGGTCTCTTCTGTGACAAGCACAGAGACTAGTTAGTGAGGAGGACCTCTTCATGCCATAGGGAGGAGGCACTGGGAGGCACGCCTGTTACCTGGACCCTCCCCCCCCCCAACTTTTTTTGAGGGATTGGGAGACGGGGTTCCTTTGTGTACTCCTGACTGTCCTGTAACTTGCTTTGTAGACCAGGCTGGCCTTGAACTAAGAGTACAGTTCTTTTTGAGTCTTCTAAACTGCCCTCAAGACTTTCTTGGTATCCATATAGCATTTGATTCTCACAATAAACTATGGCTGATCAGTTAAAAAAAAAAATGAAGTGGTAGAAATATCCAGCCATGAAGCCTAAGGTGGGGTGTGACTTTCATACTCTCCTGCTCATCGTCTGGGTACTCTGAGTCTTCCTCCTCAGAGACCCCCGTCTTCAGCTCATGGACCACATGGACTTCCACAGACCGCTAACCCCTAACCTCTCCACATACGCATTGGCTGTTCCACCCCACTCATTTGGGACCTATCATCTTTTTTCTGTTTTGCTTATTTCTTGTTTCATATCTGAACTCCTCCTCCCAATTAAAGTGTAAGAACAATTCTGCACTTTCCCTCAAATGTATCAAAAAGGAAAGTCAGCTATTTTGTAGCTGAGTTTCCTATTAGTCCCATCCTGACAAATGGTCATGAGGTGTAAGGATTTAAACCTCCTAGCAGACACCTCAGCATCAAGGGTTCCTTAACACTCAATCTTAATGCTGATGTCATTGGGAGTGGTGCTGGGGAGGGTGGAGTTGATGAAGCAGGCATGAGGTTGGCTTGATCTGGAAGGGGCCCGGCCTTTTAGAGTGACCACATGCTGGCATATTACTTGAAGCCTTGGTGATGAAGGATGTCCCCAAAGAGTCAAGCCTTTTTGCTCCCAGCTGACACAGCTCCACCCAAGCTCTAGGGATCCTCACCATGAACAGCCAGTTCACCCCACAAAGGGGCAAGGGATCTATGCTTCTTCTATGACTCATTAGAGCCACGAAAACTGGAGAGGTGGGGTGACACCTGTCATGCTTTTTACATCATCTGCACCCCTGGTCCAAACTACGTCCTGTGCAAGAGTCACATGAGGACTTTTTCTCAGGAGCTCACAATATTTCCAAACTAAGGAAAAAGAAGTAAGTTCCTTCACTCTGAAGTGTTCCAATCTCAGGGGAGTGCTCTCAATCGGCCACGTCTTTGTAGTTCCTCTGCTTAAGGAGCATCCAATCTCTTGTCTCTCTGCCTACATGACCTTCCCAGGAGTGCCCCTGTCACTTCCTCCCTGAGAACCATCTTTGCATCTACTCCAGAAATTTTTGTGCCCATAGTTACAGGCAAAACTCCAGGGTCCACTGTAGCTTGCTTGGCTCTTGATGTGTAAATAAGGCAATGCTTTGGTTTTGAAAATATGCTTCTTAAAAATCCAGCTGTGGCCGCATCTCAGAGAGTCATCTTTGAGATTCAAAATCTGACGGGAAACTGGGATGCATATGTAGTGGTTCCGCATCCTAAAGTCCCGTTCCAGGGGTGCAACACGCATCTTGGTGGCTGTACATCCAGCAGGCACTTGAGTGAAGAGTGAGTGGTCACCAACTGAAGAGAGAAAGAAGATCCAGAAGGTACCACCTGCCGCTTCACCCACCTTTTCCTCTCTGTTGTACCTAAGTCTTCCTGGAGGAATACCAGGATGTCTGACATACCAACCCCAACGCTAAGCCAGGTCATCAACTTTAAAGAGACGCACTCACTTTGTACATTCATTAAGTTCCTGCCCCCTTACTCATCTAATAGAAAACTGGGCACCTGCTTTGAAATGTCACACCTGAAGTTAGCTCAGCTTGAAAAGTTTAAAAATAGTCAATCTGAGGAACAAAGGTGTTTACCACAAACAAATGCTGTTAACAGCTCCTGGGAGACACACTTCAAGTTCCCACAGGGTGACACAGTTGTGTGAACACGGACCCTGCTCTTCCCTCCCCTGCTCTTGCTAGGTGCCGGCATCCCAACCCTCTTTTCTCTGGGCAAGCTGGAGCTGTCCAGTCCCGGAGTGCTGAGCACAAGAGGGATGCTTCTTCCTATGCCCAAATCCTCAGACCTTTGTCACAGTCTGACTGGCTCTGTCAATAGAAGTGGTGTGAAAAAACGCACACTTCACCTTGCACTTACTGGCCTGTATGATGACCGTTTATCTTTATTTGCTTATAGAAAGGCGGAGTAATACTTGGAGTTTTGTGTCTCACAGACTGCGCTACCTAACATTTCCGCCTCACTTTTATGGCCCTCATTCCTCTCTCAGGCTTGAGTCCTTCCCCCTGACATTTGCTGCTGTCCACCTGACTGTTTACTTCCCCTGTGTGTCCTCTGTGCCTCCTCTAGATGTAAATTCCCGGGACAGGCCACTTATCTCCTTTGTTTATCCAGGTGTCCTTAGATTCTAGAACGCTCCCTGGAGAATACCAGGAGCTTGATAAATATCTGAATGAATGAATACATATACATATTTTTAATAAAATAATCCGTACCATTCTCCTGGGCCAGAGATTTGAGTTTGTTTTAACATGGGACTGGTTAGCTTTAACTCCCCTCCCCCAAGTTTTCATGTGCAGCCTGTAAGTCAAGACTGCCAAATCCTTCTCCCCAGGATTACAGAGAGATGATCTTGGTGAGGTCGAAAAGCCTGAGGAAAACATTCGCTTGACATTTAGCGGTTCATTGAAATAACAAACCTGACTCCGAGAAGCAGTGTGTTTTCTGCAGCTGCCGGCCTCCTTTCCAGCAAATGTCTTACTTGGTTCTGTGTGCTGACATATCTCTGTGGAGAACCTGGCAGAGGTTGAGGGGAAGCATCAGTTGTCTAGAGCCCAATGCTGCCTGCCCCCATCAGGACATGTGAGGGGCCGGCTGTGAGGCCACAGCAGGCTGCCTGCAGGTGCTTTTCAGGGAGCTTTATGGAGCTCTCACTTAGTTCTTGGTTCCCTTCTCCAGAGAAAACCATGAGTCAGGCCTGCTAAGAGACTGGTCCAAGCCCCGCCCCCAGAGGTGATCTGTTGGGCCAGTGCTCTAATTGTCCCCACTGTACCATGTCCTCCTGCTCCAGCTTACAGCCTCTGCCTTCAGGGTGAGGCTGCTGGGTTTTGTCTCTTGGGCCAAAAAAACAGCCAAGATTAGATTCTGGACTGGAGATGTAGCTCGGTCAGTGGTAGAATATTTACCCAGTATGCATAATACTGGTTCAGGGAAAAAGGAAGTAGAGTGTGGAGGAAGGATCAGATTCCCAGAATCCTTCATTGCTTCCCCCACAGACTTATTGACGGCCACTGCTGTCTACCTTGCTATTTAATTTCCAGTGTCACTCAACCAGAAGAGACTTAGGAAGTGACACTACACTGTGGTCCAGAAGGATGAACAAGGAGCAGAACATTCAGGAAACAATAATGGAGACTGTTTCACTGAGTGAAGTGTCAACAGCTCAGCAGACTCTGGAGGGTGGGGATACATCCTGTCTTGGCTGACACTGAATCCAAGCTAGCCTAGTGGGGCAGGATCTCTGGATTCAAACCAAATGAAGGACAGACAGTTGCTGCACTCAGCCACCTGTGGACTGAGGCTCATCCCTACTCAGTGTCTTTGAACTGCAGCAGATACACCTGGATTTCACAGCAGGGACTCAAGCTTAGTCAACACTTCTACAGATGGGTGATTATAATCACGGCCTGTGCCGTAACCTAACAAAAACT
Organism: Peromyscus maniculatus bairdii; assembly: GCF_049852395.1. Classification (NCBI taxonomy): domain Eukaryota; kingdom Metazoa; phylum Chordata; class Mammalia; order Rodentia; family Cricetidae; genus Peromyscus; species Peromyscus maniculatus. The sequence goes on along the minus strand of NC_134856.1, from coordinate 18,109,229 downwards.
GTTATTCACAGCAGAGAAGGGAGCCTTGATCCATCCCTGGCTCCTACCACATGTCCACATTTCTGAGCAACCCACTGTCCAAAAGCAGACAGCCATTTGCTTGGGGTAGTGATGACTTCTGCTGTGGCTAGTTAAGGTCAAGACAGCATCAGAGTCAGTTCTGGGAGCAATAACTGGCTGCCTGAAGCTAATGGCGATGCTCTGGTGCAGGGCTGAGGAAGGAGGATGTTTGGAAACAAGGTCACAGTGAATCTACTTCTCTGTACAGGAATTCAGCAAATGACCACTGAGAACTTGCTCTGTGTAAAGCACTAAGAAAGCCGGGGAGGAAACAGCATGGTGAGGAGATGCACAGAGGGACATGAGGAGTTGGCATCACAATGTAGTCAGAGGCAATCACTGTACCCTCACTCACCGCCAAGTGCCGGTGCATAGGATCTCTGTGGCATGGGTGTCCAATCACCTCCACCTTAGGAATGTGGAAACTGAGGCTAGTGGAAGCTGAATGTCTTTCTTAGAATGACTGATAAAATGTGAACTGAGACTAGAATCTTAGTTACCTTCCCTTCTGAGTACTCCTAAGCATAACTTTGGCAACTTTCCTCTCCCGCTGACAAATTAGCTCCTACTCATATAGCCAGAAGTGGAGGACAAGCCTCAGGCTGGTCAATTAAGTAGAGAGATGAACCAATAAAATTAAAACAGGATCAGAATCCTGGGCTGACTAGGATCAGGTCACATCCTCCAGCTCCCAGACAGGGTGACACTCTGTCCCAGTCTTGCACTCACGTCAGCATAATAACTAGCAGCCCCTTGCATCCTCAGAACTGGTTTGGTTTGGACCCTAAGCCTCCCTGGCTTTAGCATGGGACTAGCTTGCTCACCTCTGCTCTTCAGTTTCCATCTGTGACTTACTAGCATGCTTTGCAGAAGCCACTTTGAAAGTACAAAGCCAGGACCAAGTGAAACTGTGCTAGGAGGCTTTGAATCCTGGGACCCCAGGCAGCAGCTGATTGTCCAGGGAGTCTGGAAGGCTGAAATGACCTGTGCATCTGCCTTGATAGACAGTTCAAGTAGGAGGCTTGCAGCCCCAATCACTGGGGACTGCCAGCTCTTCTTCAGGTTTGGGGCAGGTCTCTCATTCTTTCTGACATTTTGCAGGTGAGCTCTGTTCCAGGCCAGCAGCCTGTGGCAACCAGGCGATGAGATGAAACTCTCCGTGTCCCCTCAGCCTATAAAGCCTGCCCCTGCTGCATGGTGAAAATTACAGACTTATATTACAGGCCTCATGCAGGGGAAGTAGCCAGAGGTTGCTGAGACAATCAGAATCTGGTAGGTTTATTGAGAATTGTGAGATGAAACTGGACTACCCATGTATGTGATTTGAACAACACCCCTCCCCCTGAAAAAAAAAGAAAAAAAACCTGAGGTTATTTTTTTTCTCCTAGTTAATGATAATTCAGAACCTACAATACTTTTTCCTTTTACAGAGAAGGCAAATTTCTCAGATTGAAGCAGCTTGCTCCATGGGGCTTTTCTGGGGGTGGCGGGGGAGCAGTAACAGAGATACTGCGGGCTACTCACAGTCCTCAGGCATCAGCCCTCATCCCATCCCACACTACACACAGCATCACAACTTGATGAATTAAAATGCTGCGTAAAATTCCCAGTGGTTAAGAAAAATGAAATTCAGAGGCTTGCAGTGGGTGAAGAAGAAGGTATGAGAAGAAGTGAGGTGGTGCAGCCTCAGAGAGACAGAGTCACAGGCTCTTAGTGTGTGCATCCTAATTTTTAATGTAAATAGATTGTGATTGGGAATACAGACTTGAAACTAGATGGGGGGTGAAGGGGAGGGGGTGAAGGGGGGAGGTGAGGGGGGAGTAGAGGGGTAAGGGGTGGAGGGGTGGGTGTGAAGGGGTGGAGAATGGAGGGGTGGAGTAGAGGGGTAGGGGGTGGAGAGGTGGGGGCTGGCAAAAGACCACATGTGACCTAAAAGTGGGAGGAGTCCACCTGGAGTAGGAGAGCACAGTGCAGGGAGGGGGAGGGCGGGGTGGCAGGGGACACAGAGAGACAAAGGTTTAAGAAATGACAAAACAAAACCTAATTCTGTGTAAGCTAATAAAAATATTTGATGAATAAAATATTGGAGATTTGGATGAGTTAGTTGGGAATGGTTTTCATTTTGATGCCTTTCAAAGACTATTTTTATTATGGCAAAAAATAAAAATAAAATAAAACTGTGGAGAGAAACTCAGAAAATTACCTCTGACAGTGGAGGCAAAGGTTGCCTCCAAAGGGGAACCTCGAGGGTGAAAAGCTCTGTATCTTGAGAGGGCTTGGGATTACACAGGTGTGCACACTTGTCAGAACTACTTCAAGGGTAAAGCAGGATCTCTGCCTTTCACTCCATGTAAATTTAGCCATTCAAGAACAAAGATTGAACTTTAGGGAACAGCATCCCCAAGAAATCACCCAGTGAACAGTATCCCCAGTGAACCCCAGCAAACAGTATCCCCAGTGAACCCCAGTGAACAGCATCCCCAGTGAACCCCAGTGAACAGTATCCCCAGTGAACCCCAGGGAACAGCATCCCCAGTGAACCCCAGGGAACAGCATCCCCAGTGAACCCCAGGGGACAGCATCCCCAGTGAACCCCAGGGAACAGCATCCCCAGTGAACCCCAGTGAACAGCATCCCCAAGAAATCACCCAGTGAACAGCATCCCCAAGAAATCACCCAGCGAACAACATCCCCAGTGAACCCCAGGGGACAGCATCCCCAGTGAACCCCAGGGAACAGCATCCCCAGTGAACCCCAGTGAACAGCATCCCCAGTGAACCCCAGTGAACAGCATCCCCAGTGAACCCCAGTGAACAGCATCCCCAGTGAGCCCCAGGGAACAGCATCCCCAGTGAACCCCAGGGAACAGCATCCCCAGTGAACCCCAGGGAACAGCATCCCCAGTGAACCCCAGGGGACAGCATCCCCAGTGAGCCCCAGGGAACAGCATCCCCAGTGAACCCCAGTGAACAGCATCCCCAAGAAATCACCCAGCGAACAGCATCCCCAGTGAACCCCAGGGAACAGCATCCCCAGTGAACAGCATCCCCAGTGAACCCCAGTGGACAGCATCCCCAGTGAACCCCAGGGAACAGCATCCCCAGTGAACAGCATCCCCAGTGAACCCCAGTGGACAGCATCCCCAGTGAACCCCAGGGGACAGCATCCCCAGTGAACCCCAGGGAACAGCATCCCTAATGAACACCAAGGGAACAGCATGCCTAATGAACACCAAGGGAACGGCATCTGTGCTGCTTGGCTGGGGGGAAATGTATAAATGCCCACAATTTTTATCCAAGTGTCCATGAAACCTAGGCATATTGGTGGTGAAGAGAGGTGTGGGTTGGTGGAATGGCATGTGATACACAGTGTGGTGGCACACATTAGTGGCAGGCACTGGCTGCTGAGTTCTTCATCTTCCCTGAAAATTCTGAAGTTTTCTGTAGGTTTGAAAATTCTCATAGGAAAATATGGAGGGAAAGGATTACATTTAAAGGCTCGTGTGTCCTGGGCTTTGCTGATGAGAATTCTCTGGATACTTGTTTCCAAAAATGTAAGGTCCAGGGGTGCTGGGGGATGTTTTTCTGTACAGTGTGAATATATGTTGTTTCCATTGGTTAATAAATAAGCTGCTTTGGCCTATGACAAGGCAGCTTAGAGGCAGGCAGGAAATCCAAGGACAGGGAAAGGAAAGAGAAAGGCAGAGGTAGAGAGACACCAGAACCGCGCCAGGAGAAGCAAGATGTGAAAGTACCAGTAAGCCATGGCCATGTGGCAACTTGTAGATAAATAGAAATGGGTGAAGTTATAAGAGCTAGCTAGCAAGAAGCCTGCCATGGGCCATACAGTTTGCAAATAATATAGGCCTCTGTGTGTTTACTTGGGTCCAAGTGACTACGGGGCCACGGGTGAGAGAGATTTTTCTGGACGGCAGGGGGCCAGGCAGGACCCTGGAAACACACAGGAGCTCTGTATGGAACTGAGATTCAGCAGAGCTGGGTGGGGTTTAGTCTGCAAATAAAATCCCACCACAGTGTCACAATGTGTGTGGAGGACCACTTCTCAGGACAAGGCTCTCTCCCATTAGCCTCTTTTGGGGTAGAGTCCCTCTTATTTCTGCTGCTGTCCAGCTCTAGGCCTATGTGCTTCCGGCAATTCTCTGCACCAGAGATGTGTGCCACAGCAGCTGACTTCAAAAACAGTTGCTCACTATTTCCATGTGTATGAGTGTTTTTCCTGTGTGTGTGTGTGTGTGCACAGTGTACATGTTTGTTCCTTGGAGAGACCGGAAGATGGCACAGGATCCCTTGAAACTGGAGGTGAGGATGGTTTTAAGCCACTGTGTGGGTTGTGAGCTGCTCTGTGGGCGCTGGGACCCTGCGAGGGCAGTGTTCTCGCTTACCTGCTGAGACGTCTCTGCAGCCCCTGTGCATCTGATTTCTATACAGATTCCAGTCTTTTTTATAAGGCTCTTGGTGGGGTCTCAGGCCTGCCTGGAAAGTGCTTTCCCCCACAGAGCCATCTCCCCGTGACTAGCTGCAGTTTTCATCAGCCCTCCAGGGTGAGGGTGAGCACTGTTTGGAAAACACTGGTGAATGTATGTGCGGAGAATTTGACTCTGTGTGGAAGAAAAAAGTGGAGCGCAATGGGACCCATGATAGTGGCGACAGGGACATGCAGCTAAATCCCAGACAAGGTGTGGTGCTGGGCATTTCAACTTTAACACGATCCTCAAGGGATTACAAAGTTGTGTAAGGCTCAAGAAACTCCAAGTCTGGAAGCATTTGCCCAAAGGGAAGAATGTTTTGCCAGCTCTGACTGGTAGATTCCTAAGACTATCCAGTATGTATGAGTAGGCTGTAAGTTAGGAAGATAAATTATACCAGTTAGTCAGAGTCCTGCCCCTGGGCGGGCTGAGGCTCATGGCGGGGGTATCCTCTTGGACAGGAGCTCACCAAGGGCAAAACACCAAGGCCTGGGTGGGTAAAGCATTTACTATAAAAGTCTTCACCAGCCCCACAAAGCAGAATAATCCGAATAGCCCTGTCGACTCCAGTCCTGGAACTGAGGGTGGGGCTCAGTGGGAGGAGCTCTGAAGATGTGTTCACAAAGGCTCTGCTCCATCTGGAGGACCACACGGGCAGGTTCCTGCCAGGTAGTGAGCAAGGCAGTACAACCTGGGCTAACCAGACACAGAGGAAAGCCCAGTTGGTACGAGCTCAGGCATCTGGGGTTCCTGAAAGACTGAGAACACAACCTGGCCTCAGAGAAGCCAGCAAGATTTCTTGAAAACAGAGCAAAGAGCAGAAAATCAAACCAAAACAGAAAAACCTTAGCCTGGGAGCAGGATGCTGCTAGAAAGTGCTACCCAGCTGCAGCACATACAAAACAGATAGTATGTTAGCATTACTAAGTGTAAAAACATGCATGGGGAAGCCAGAACAGTGCTGACAGAGAGTCCCAGGGAAGGAGAGAGGGAAAAGGGAGGGTAGAGGAATGGGGCTGAGAGAGGGCAGAGAAGGTGTGGCCCGCATTTTGAGGTTTTGTCTCCAGATGACACACTTGGTTGAGGAAATCAAATCCCCAAGTTGAATTGTGAGAACCATAGCACAACCCTGTGCCCCCACAGCCAGACTAGAGGCTTTGGTTCCAGTGCCCCAGCTGAGGCTCTGCCTTTTCTGAAGGCCCTTGCCTTTGTGACCATGAGAGACATGACTGGTGAGCTTTTCTACATTTGCAGCAACTCTTGGATGACAAAAAATGCAGCTCCTCAACTCAGTTCTTTTCAGGGTTAGGTTTTCTGCCAGTGTTAGGTTCTAGAGATAAAAGTCAGGAAAGTCCAGAAAGTCCAGAAAACCTCTGGGCATGCTTCTGTCACCAGGGAAGGCCATGCTCAATGTCACAGAGCCACAGACCCAGATCAGTAACTGGCAGGCCACAGTCTGTGTATAAGACAATTGATTTGTCATTTAAAGATGGAATTCTGGGCTGAGAAAATAGCTTGGTGAGTCCAGAGATTACTGTATAAGCAAGGTGACCTGAGTTTCAGCTCCAGGTAAAGAGCTAGGCATGATAGCATATGCCTTTAATCCCAGTGCAGGGGACGCTGACAGATGGGTCCCTAGGGCCTGCTGAACCACTCCTGAGGAATAACAGCTGAGGCTTACCTCTGGCCTACACACACACACACACACACACACACACACACACACACACACACACATGCATGCAAGCATGCACATGCACATGCACGTACACACACATCTGCATGCACACTCACACTTACACACAAAGAAGTAATAGAGACAGATGTCCACTTGGAGTGGCCAGAGGAACTTAAGGAAAAGAACCCCCACCTCCTGGACTCCCAGGTAGATTTGCTGAAATCGTTTCAGTGGCTTTTTCTGCAGCTCACTGCTCCAGACCCAAGCTGTAGAAAACCACAGCGATGTGGCCCCCCGGACCCCACCATCATGAGTTACAATGTTAGCTTCCAACCCCATCAAACATTGGTCCTGGGGGCATTTAATGCTCTTATTGGGACAACTGTGGGGCACCGAAATATTACCAAGGTCTTGCTGTGTGAAGGGGAGTGAAACATTTGAAGGGCTCAGGGAGGCAGCTTAGGAGACAAGAGGTGGAGAGGCCACACCAAAGGCAACCTGTACAGTCCAGGCATGCAGTCAACTCTAGGCAAGACAAGGCAGCCGAGTGAACTAGACTCCTAGATTCCCATCCTTTCCTTCCACAGATGAGCCTTGCATCCAAAGTTTCATGCTGATGGCCCCACACATGCTTTTTGATTTTTTAAATTACTTAAAAAAATTTTGTGTATGAGTGTTTTGCTCATATGTACATATGTGTATCACATGCATGACTAATAATCAAATAATTTAGATGCTTTGTAGTTGGAATTAGGGGTGATTTTAAGCCACCACATAGATGCAGGGAAACAAACTTGGGTCCTCTACGAGAGCAACAGGTGTCTTAACTGGTAAGCTATCTCTCTAGCCACTGCCCCATTTTGATATTTTGGAAGCTTGGTTACTTTAACAATAAGAACTCGTATTCTGATCTTCTTTTGGAATATCAGGAGACCTAACAGTTCTTGGTTAAATCACCATGACAGCAATGGGCTGGGACTTTTGAGGGGAGCATTCTCTGATTCAGCACAAACCTGCCCATCCAGATGACTCATCTTTACTCTCAACAGGGGCCTACTGTCACCAAGTATGTGGGCAGGAAGAAGTGGTCCTTAGACATACCCCATTGTATAGCTCGGACCACAAACAGACTGTGCTGGTCAGTTTTATGTCAACTTGACAAACGCTAAAGTCATTTGGAGAAAGAGATTCTCGATGGAGAAAATTACATAAGATTTGACTGTAGAGAAGTCTGTCAGACATTTTCTTGATTAGTGATTGATGAAGGAGGGCCCAGCCCACTCTGGGTGGTGCCACCTCTGACCTGGTGGTCTTGGGCTGCAAAAGAAAGCAAGCCGAGCAAGCCAGTGAGCAGCAATCCTCCCTGGCTTCTGCCTCAGTTCCTGCCCCCAGCTTCCTTCCTTGGTTCCCCTCGATGGATTGTGACATGGGATGTGTAAGCCAAATAAACACTTTGCTCCTCAAGTTGTTCTGGCCATGGGTTTTTATCACAGCATTAGAAACCTAACTAGGACAGAGACTAGTACCAGAGAGTGGGTCACAGCTATGATGAACTTGACCATATTGTTTTTGGGAGAGTTGTGGAAGGAATTGGGATATTTGGGCAAGAAAAGCCATTATTGTTCAGAGCCTAATGGGCTGTAGTAGAAACTTGGAATATAATGCCAGAAGCTGCACAGATGATAGAAGCCTGGCTTGTGAAGTCTCAGAGGGAAGCAAAGATGATATCAAGAGCATTTGTGTGATAATTTGAATTAAGAATCTATGATCTGGTTAGCTGGGAATGAAGAATGGGCTGTGATTAATAAGAGATCAGAACCACTAAAGTGAAACCTTTGCCTTCCTAGAACAATTGATAATGGTCAGTTGGGGCTTCCAGTAAAAAAAGATCATCATCTTTTAGTCAAAATCTTCTGGGAATTGTTTCCTCGGGGTCAGCATACAGGCGCTGTGGTCCATAGACCAAGGCTATTCCTGGTGCTGCAGTCAAACTTGGTAATATGTAAGAGTTTCCCAGATAGCACAGGTTTGGAAAGAGTGAAGGAGTCATGGAGAGTGACTAAAGCTTGAAACTGTGAGAGACCAGGAGAGGCTATTGGTGAAGGTGCAGCCTTCACTGCAGTAGAAGCTTCTGGATTGAAGGAGTCATGGAGAGTAGTTAAGGCTTGATGAGGGTGCAGCCACAGCTACTGTAGAGACGCAAGCATGTTGGAGATGCCAGTACCAAGGACAGCAACAAGTGGAGCCATCCTGAGCCTAGGAGACTAGCTCTGCGTGCTGTATGTGGTAGAACTGGAGAAGCAGAGCTGCCTGGGACCCAGTAGATCGTGGGTTCCAGATGTCTGACACTGGGCTTTACTTCACACTGTTGGACTTTGGTTTTGTTTGGGTTTGATTATAACTGTGCATTGTTCTTTTCTCTTGAAAAGAAAGTATTTAACTTGCTTTTTTAAAAAAAAAAAAAAAACTTCTTATAGGATCCCACAGTTAACAGGCTTTGGAGAATTAGAGGGACTTTGAACTTTCAAAGAGACTGTACTTTTAAACTGAATTTTTAAAGACTGGGATTTTTTAAAGCTGGGATGTTTTATATTGTGATGGTGATATTAATGTGGGTAAACAAAAAAGGAAAGTTTATGGCAAGTTGACAAGGGAGCAATGGTGTTGGTTAGTTTTATGCCAACTTGACACAAACTAGAGTCATTTGGGAAGAGGGGTTCTCAATCGAGAAAAATGCCTCTATAAGATTGGCCTATAGGAAAGCCTGTAGGGCATTTTCTTGATTAATGCTTGGTATGGGAGGGACCAGCTCACTGTGGGTAGTGCCATCTCTGGGCTGGTGGTCCTGGGTTCTATAAGAAAGCAGGCTGAACAAGCCATGGGGAACAAGCCAGTAAGCAGCACTCCTCCATGGCTTTTGCTTCAGTTCCTGCCTCCAGGTTCCTGCCCTGGTTTCCCTCGATGGACTTTGACCTAGAACATATAAGCCATATAAACCCTGCCCTCCCCAAGTGGCTTTTTGTTGTGGTGTTTCATCACAGCAACAAAACCTTTGCTATGATACAGAGCTACGTGCTAAGGAAAAAGACAACCTCCTATTCCAGTCCATGACACCATTCCAGGCATCTGGGCTTTTCGTTGTAGGGTTTTATTCTAATAAAATTTGGATAGAAGTTCTCCACCAGCTGAGAACCAACACTCTGTTTGGCAGATGAAATAGAGTAAAGGCACCTACATCTCAAGCAAGGAAAAGAGGTGGAGTCACCCACAACCCACTCCGCCTTCTTTGCAGGTCCTGGAACTGCCTGTGGGTTGGGAGCTCTTGGGGACAAAGCTTTGGACCTGTGCGTGACCAGCAGAAGTGAGGCCTATGGAGGGGGACTGTTGAATGGCACATCTGTGGATAACTTAGCGGCAGCCCAGGCCCCTCTCTCCCGCATCTACCTGTAATTTTAACTTTCACAGTACGTTAGTACGTGAGAATTGCGCTGTGAACAGCACAGTTCTGAGCTGGTCTCGACAGAGAGACAGTTCAGGTCCAACCACAGAACTGCTGCTCGCTTCGGTGAGGTTGGGAGTGGCCCAGGCGGAGCTCTGAGGGCAGGCTTTCTAAAGACCCCAGCACCTACCTCACAGCCTCTGACTGTGAAAAGGATGGCGTGCTGCCATAGAAGCGTGCTGCTGTGGAAACTGAAGCTGGGATAAGGTGGCTGACAGGGTATACTCGTTAGCTTTTGGCTACTGACATGAATACTCAAGGGAATTTATAAAGAGAAAAAGTATATTTTAGTTCATGGTTTTAAGCGATGAAGCAGCCTTGTGGCTTTGGACCGCTAAGGTAGCATATCGTGTGTGTGTGTGTGTGTGTGTGTGTGTGTGTGTGTGTGTGTGTGTGTGTGTGTGTCTCCAACAAGCCTTTCCTCTCATAAGCCAGGGAGCAAAGCAAGACAGAAGAGGCTGGGGTCCCCCAAGGGCACACCTCCAACAAGCCAGGGATGTACTGTAGAGTTTTGCATCTGTTGGACCACCTCCTAGTGGCCATCCTAGGCTCGGAGCCTCCAGAAGCCAGCCTTGAATGAATACATCGAACCCTTATTAGAAGCCCAAACATGTTTAATAACTGCTATAATAATCGGAAAGCAGTTCTGTCGTTGGACCTGAACTGTCTCTCTGTTGAGACCAGCTCAGAACTGTGCTGTTCACAGAGCAATTCTCACGTACTAACGTACTGTGAAAGTTAAAGTTACAGGTAGATGCGGGAGAGAGGGGCCTGGGCTGCTGCTCAATTATCCTTACTGTGGATGACTGTCCCTGCTGATCCAAGTTCCCAAAGGCATATTGGGACTCCAATATGTTTCCTTGGGATTCCATGGTATGCAACAGATTGATGGACTTGGTTGCCATGGGCTCTTGGGGAGACATTATCTGTGCCCATGCTGTGGTGGGCTTGTCTTGTACTGCAAGTGACCCAGGGTAGGAAGGAGTCCAGCCTGGGTTTCCCTCTGGCTCACAGGGTGCCTGGAGAGTGTTCGAGTTAGCTATCACCAACGCCCCTGCCCTCGGACGGAGGCCTGCAACTCTCCCTCCCCATGACATTTCTCAGTCTCAAAATCTTATTGGTCCAGGACGGTTTGAAGACCCAGGCAGCCATGGTGATGGAGGCCTGGCATTTGAATCTATTGATCAAGAACAGGAGACACAAGGCCAGGGCGCACTGGGAGATCATGCTGTCAGAGCCAAATAGAGGCGTCTCATTGCTGTGTTGAGGATGGCTGAAAAAAATGAGAGAGGGAGGCGACAAACCTCCACAAAGCTGAAGGAAGTGACACCGGGAGATGGTTGGTGTGCGAAGGTTTGCATCGTGGGAAGCTAAGAACACACAGGTGGAGGAGCCCCGGCCTCTCCCATGGAAGCACAGGAGGGAGGTCCAGTGGGTGAAGTTCTCCATTTTCAGATGCAAAGGGAGTCTGTGTTCATCGGCCCAAAAGCAAATGATACGGCTGCCTGTGCTTCAGGTGACAGGTTTCTTCCATCAGGGCAAGACAGACTGTGCTGCCTTTGAAAATGCTCTAGTTGTGGGTGTCTTTCCACATGACCCCAAAGCTGAGGCTCAGCCCACCTTCCTGTGGTGAGGAGGCACATGTGGTCCTGGGAAGGGGAAAGGACCAGCAGAAAGAAGTGAGGTCCTTCCACACTGGGGAGAGAGCACTGGACTAAGGCACACTCATGGAGGGTTGCAGGCCCTGGGTCTATTTAGCATTATCCCCAAGCCTCAGTCATTCACCCCTAACAAGCAAGAAGATGAAGGTCGTGCCCTAGAAGGTTCCCTCCGATCTTGTGGAATAAGGTCAGTAATGTCTAATGGCCACTCCATTCCAAGCAAGAACTTCCACGCAGGGCAACAAATTGTCACCATTCAGAGGAGTGTGTGTGTGTGTGTATGTGTGTGTGTGTGTGTGTGTGTGTGTGTGTGTGTGTGTGCATTCCCATGTATGTGTACACATGTGTACACACCAGTATGTGATATATGTGAATGAATGTGCACATGTGTGCATGCATACATGCATGTGTTTGTGTGCAAGCATGTTTAATAACTGCTATAATAATCGGAATATCTGCTTCCTACTCCAAGCTCAGGTTGAAGTGCAGAAGCCTCCCCGCACTGCCAGCACCTTGACCTTAGACTCCCCAGCCTTCAAAGGTTGTCATTGAGCTGCCAAGGCTGATATATTTGCAATAGCCCCCAAAGGGGCTGAGACGGAGTCATCGGTCCATATGTTTTTGATGAATCTTACTTGAAGTGTTGTTAATTAAGATTTATTTTTCCAATGAAAAAGAAAAAAAGAGACAGAAATCTCTACTCCCTCCTCAGAAAGCCTTCTGTTCTTCCTCTAGGCCACCCTGGTCTTCCTCTTCTTTCCTAGTCAGGTGCAGGGACTCCTCTTCCTCCTCCACCTCTATTGCTCTACATGCAGCCCACCCTAGATTCCCAAGCCTCCTGCCTTATTCAAGTTCTTTCTTGTGTTTCCAGAAAAGCGTGAACTTGGCCGTTGGAGACTGGGTTCAAGTCCCTTATGTGTTAATGGACCTCTGATCCTCAGTCTCTTCACAGTAAGTGGAACACACTTGAGTCAGGCCACAGTGCTCACATGGGTGAACACAGAAGACCTCACCACAGTCAATGCCCCACAGGTGGTTGTGGTGAGAATGCCAGCTCTGGACCTCCTTCATCTCTCACACTCATGGGAGTAGCCATAGGACACTGTTGGCTGCTTGAGTCATCTACGTAAAACTGTGAGTATGACTTTAAGGATGTTTAGAAATTAAGCTCCATATCTAAGGGGGGGGAATGTGGTGGGCAGCTCTACCACTGAACTAACCCAGTCCTAACGATTGTGCATGCATTATTATATGGCTTTTGCACAACACAAAAGGAGCCCTATTCCTTGATCAGCAGAGCTAGAAATCCAGAGTACCACATGGACTACCTGCAGCCACCAAGCAATAATGTGAGCAAGTTGATCCTTTGGAGAAAGTGAGAGTCAAAAACTGACTTTGAGATTGTATGTCGCACATTGTGAGTGTTGATCAAAACAGAGAAGTTGGGTGGTTAAGCTCCAACCAGGAGAGCATTCTGTCTCAGAAGCACATGGGACTCCCGCTTCTGAATAGCTGTTCTGTGGCCTGTAAGTCTAAAGATATTAGAATTTTAGCCTCTTAAACATATGTGAGCCAAACATGCCAAAGATCTTTATTTGTTAGAGGATGAGAGCAAATATTTGAGCGAAACAAATGTGAACAGGCAAACACACTGGGAATTTTGACTTTCAAGATTCCTTCCGGTAATAATCCCAACAATGACTGGGGAAATGAATGTCACTGGAAGAACCTAACTGCTATCTATTCTCATGTAAATAACCGAATCGAACAAAATAAATGTCTAAATAATTCATGTTCACTGTCCTTCGGCTGACTTGGCATATGAAAGGAACAGAGTGATAGTAGGAAAGACCCACGGTTCTCACACTGGGTTATTACTCCTGGCTGATGCGATCCTGTGCACTGGGTTCCCAAAGGCTTGACTGAAGGGTAAACTACAGTGCAGTGGTTCTTACCACAGCAAAGTGTGCCTCCCACCAGAGCCTGTCGGGTGGTTTAGGCCAAGCCCAAATCCAGCCGTCATGACCACCTGACCTTCTGTAGATCCAAGCCACCTCACCTCATGGGGGCACGTGCCCACACCTAGTTCCAGCCATAGATCTGCTTCAACACTACCTGCCGTATTTCCTGGTTGGCAGAGGGCATCTGTCTGTAGTCCAGTACATTATGCTGATATTTTTCATTTTTAAAGAACTGCCTTACCCACCCATTCGCCCTGCCCCCTACGGGGGACATTAGCCTCTAGTAAGAGAGTTCCTAGTCCATGGCCCTGACTTTCTCCAATGGACACCTGACTCTAAATCTGTCACATTCTCCCTTTTGAAAACTTTGACTGTGAGGTATAGAGCATGGCCAGTGCGTGCTGAAGGGGCCAGCTTCCCAGAGTGGGGCCTATGAGGGCTCAGCAAAAATCAGACTGTGGTTACTTACTAGAATTAGTATTTGTCAGATGTGAGTACCATGAAAAGTTGTCGGAAATAGAAACAAGACAAGAACCCAACCAAACATGAAAACTGAAGAATTATGGTGGCCTTGGAACTTTCAGAAATGGTAAGGCTGGAACTAGTCTTAAAGCAGGAACAAACCAGTGTGGGAGCTGATGCCAGAAGACATGAGTCCTGACTATCTAAAATTCTGATCAAGACGCACTTCTTAGGGAGCAAATATCAAGTTGGCCTTTGTGGGGTGATGTGGCTTTCCTTAACTGATGGGTGTAGGACCTCTAAATTCTACTGTACTGTGGTATGTTCTGTATGTTCTGTGGGAGCCCATTCTTGGGTTCCTCGTGGCTTTACCCAGCAGGTCCGCATAGAGGATGATTAGGACCACGGGCCTGAGTACAGGTGTCTGAGATGGTCTGCACTTGGCTGTGCTGGGGGATGGTCTGTATGTCAAGTTGCTCTGATTGGTCAATGAATAAAACCTGATTGGCCGTGGCTAGGCAGGAAGTATAGGCGGGACTAACAGAGAGGAGAAATAAAAGAACAGGAAGGCAGAAGGGGTCACTACCTGCAGCACCTGCCAGGACAAGGAAGGTGTAAAGTACCGGTAAGCCACCAGCCGTGTGGCAAGGTATAGATTTATGGAAATGGATTAATTTAAGATATAAGAACAGTTAGCAAGAAGCCTGCCACGGCCATACAGTTTGTTAGCAAAATAAGTCTCTGTGTTTATTTGGTTGAGTCTGAGTGGCTGTGGGACTGGCAAGTGAGAGAGATTTGTCCTGACTGTGGGCAAGGCAGGAAAACTCAAGCTACACTACCGGGTTATATAATCTAGTCAAAGGAAAATACTGTTGTTTCAGGAGGAAATTGGAGTAATAGCACAAAGGGCGATTAATGCAGGCCAGCTAAAATCAGGAACACTCGTCGAGGCCAGAGATAGCCTGCTACAACCTTTCCCAAAAGACATTGTTAGCTGTCTTTCTAGGATTCCCTGAGAGGGCCCCACCATCCTTCCAGAAAATTCCTTTTTCTACTCTTGAGTTGGTTTATATTATTTCTAATCAAAAGATCTCAACTAAGACATCATTTATACACTTGTATAAGGAATTAATTTCACCTTTGGCCTCATTGGAAACCGAACTATAAATTGATGCCACAGCCCATAAGAAATTGACTTGTAGGACCAGAATCCATGTATACCAAATGAGCTGTGTGCTGGCCTTGGATTGGCGTCCCCCTATCTGTTCAATCCATTCACTGGGGCTCTCAGTGCTCAGCCGTGGCCTCTTCTCCGGCTCCCAAGTAGATAATAGAACACTTCTTAAACACCAGGGGTCTGAGGTTGGAAACGCTCTCCCCGAATGCCAAGCAATCCAAAGGAGCCATGGCAACGGTGCAGACGTGAGGTCTGTTACCTTGAATCCTTGAGGAGAGAAATCTGCTTATTGGAGACCAGCGTCCCCTGGCTAGGCAGAGACAACAGTGTGGACAAAGCTGGCCTCTAGCACGTTTTTCTTGGATATAGGACAGGAATTTCTCTATTGGAATATGAGAAGGGCGGGACAGCTCCCTCGATCTGTACATCAAGAGGGGCCAGTGTCTATAAGGGCTCCAGACTCCTCCATGGGGTTTTCTCTCTGGCTGAGTTTTCTGGCACATGCAGTGAATTCCCAGTGGGCTGAGGCGTGAGAATTGTGCCAGCCTGAGCAACACAGTGATAGCCCCACTCAAAACCCAAACAGAAGCCTCACAATCCAAACCGATCCTTCCTGAAGGGATAATACTTGTGTAACAATACGGCAAGGGCTATGGAGATGGCTGGCACGGGGGCCTGAGTTTGGATCACCAGTACCCACCTAAAGGCTAGGCTCAGTAGTGTACCTGTAATCCAAGCACTGCGGAGGCAGGGGCGGGAAGACCCCAAGGGTGCACTGGCCAGCTAGTTGAGCCAATAGGAAATAATAGGTTTGGTGAGAGACCTTGTCTCAAAAATCAGGTGGAAATGTGATTGAGAAAGACACCTGCTGCCAACTTCTGGCCTACACACAGGTGCACCTGCATGTACAACACACACACGCACACGCACACACACCAGCAATAGGCATGGTAATAAGAGCTCGCTGCTCTGCATACTTGCTGCATTTCTAGTGTTGTGCCCAGTGCCTGAGAGTCCCACCTTCCTTGATGGTTTGTGTTATTAAGGTCAACACTTATGTGATGTGACCATCTCCCGAACACACATCTCTAAAGACCCTTCCTTCCTGCTCTCTGGAGACAGTGGGTTTTGTTGCCCTGTGCGTAGTCCTGGCCTTGTGCCATGTGGGTGTTAGAAGGGAAGATGTGTCTGCCTTCGAGGAGCTCACAGCTGAGTGGAACAGACAGAACGAGAGGAGAGTAAGTGGCCGACTCTCAGCACACGGCACGTCCCCTGTGTGCCAAGTGACCGACTCTCAGCACACGGCACGTCCCCTGTGTGCCAAGTGACCGACTCTCAGCACACGGCACGTCCCCCCGTGTGCCAAGTGACCGACTCTCAGCACACGGCACGTCCCCCCGTGTGCCAAGTGACCGACTCTCAGCACAGGCACGTCCCCTGTGTGCCAAGTGACCTACTCAGCACACAGTATGTCCCCCTGTGTGCCAAGTGACCGACTCTCAGCACACGGCACGTCCCCCATGTGCCAAGTGACCGACTCTCAGCACACGGCACGTCCCCTGTGTGCCAAGTGACCAACTCAGCACACGGCACATCCCCCCGTGTGCACTTTCCACTGATTGTCGGGAGAGAGTGGACACACATGAGTGGCTGCTCCCCTCTGGTGGGAAAGGACAGGGCTCCAGGAACACGACTCACCCCCGAGGTGTTCCTCACCTCCCTGACTTCCTGGAGTTTGACTCCCTTTGTCCTGTACACACAGACATGGTGCCATCTGTATAACACCTTTGTCAGTGTCTAAAAGCATGAGCCCATTCCCAGGAACTCTCCACCCATCTCTCCAATCCCACACCCTGGCACAGGACACCACACCTAGAGAGAGCTCAGTGAATGAATTTGTCTGAAGAACTCTGAGTCTCCAAGTTAGACTCGCCTTTTTGGTTGTTTTTAAAAATAAATTTAACAATTGTGGTTTTCTGTAAAAGGTATAGGCTGGCATGTTTAAGATGAAGTGTAAATCATTCTAAGTTTGTACTGTGTGAAAGACACTGTGAGCCCAACCTTTTTTTGGGAAGAAGAAAAAGAGGAGGATATATATATATTAATTGTAGATGCAATTAATGGTGAGATTTTTTTTTAATGAGGCTAATTTAAAATAGCACGGAGCCCCACCCGCCCTCTCTGGCAGTGTGGCCCAAGCTTTGTGAGCGATTCTCACCTCTTGACCTCAGCCCCACAGCTCGCCCGCTGTCTTTGCCATCACGCAGGGCTTCTGGACACATCCCACACCCAGTGCTGACAGCACCTTGCCATGGCTCTCAGCAGCCATTGTCTGAAGGGGCAGCACAGTCCTCTGTTGCCCGCTCCTGTCCAAATGACCTTAGACACCACCGACCTTGAACTGGGACCCGTTCTCCTCAGCACGGACGCCCTTGTGCTGGGTCCTCCCCACACTGCACACAGATGCCCAGGGAGCTGACCAGGGCACGAGGTTGCCTGGGGTCAGTTCTAAGCCTTGTGTGTTTTCAATGGATTACTGCTCTTCTAGTTTCTTGTTTAAACTGCTAAGAGTTTTTTATATTATTATTATTTTAGTTAGCAACTATGGTGGACATAGCTCAGATTGACTTTTGTTTTTACCAAGCATGAAAAATTAACATGCATTAATTTTACCAAGTGAGGGGATGATCAAATCAAATGGCCCCGAGTTTAGCTGATGCACTCAGTAACAGCAGCATCACACTTTATGTAGAGGTCAGTCTGCTTCTGCTTTGTAAGAAACAGTCCCAGACAAAGACTGATTTATCTTACAGGCCAGCCATCTGAACCCATAGGCTAAACTAGATGATTCTTGTGGTCTTAGCTTGGCTTTCTGGCAAGTCATCTGGAAGCTGGAATTTGAGGGTAGCCTCCCATACGGTCGCTCCACTCCGGAGAGTGGACAGAAGGCTTGCTGGTCTCAGAGCATTAGCTCTGCTTCACAACCGTGGACTGCCCATATTGGCCAGTGCAATGGCTATCCTTTGTCTACATCAGGAATTAGCCAAAATCCAAATGGCTAGGTGCACCTGTGGTAGTTTGAATGTAACAGGTCCTCATAATCTCACAGGGAGTAGCCCTATTAGGAGGTGTGGCTTTGTCGAAGTAGGTATGGCCTTGTTGGAGGAAGTGTGTCGCTGTGGCTTTGAGGTCTCTTTTGCTCAAGCTTCCCTCAGAGTGATTGTTAGTTCTAACTTCCTGTTGCTTGCAAGATGTAGGACTCTCAGCTGTTCCTCCAGCACCACGTCTGCCTGCATGCTGCCATGCTCCCAACCATGATGACAATGGATTGAACTTCTGAAACTATAAGCAAGCCAACCCAATTAAATGTTTTCCCTATAAGAGTTGCTGTGGTCATGGTGTCTTTTCATAGTAATAAAAACCCAAACTAAGACAACACCTGTGAGGGATTTTTCTTAATTAAATTGTTTGAAATGGGAAGACCTGCTTTTAATCTCGACTTTTTGAGGTGGGAAGATCCACCTTTAATCTGGGCCACACTTTCTGGTGGCAGCCTAGATAAAGGACATGGAAGAAAGAAGCTTTTGCTCTTTGCCTGCTTCCCCTCACGTTGGCTGGCAAGTCCATTACTTCACTGACATTAGAGCCCACATCTTCAGGATTCCAACATATTCTAAAGACCAGCTGAGACATCCGGCCTTGTAGACTGAACAACTACTGGATTCTTGGACCTTTGGTTGGTAGACAACCATTGTTGGACTAGCTGGATGACATCCTGTAAGCCACTCTAATAAATTTCTCTATCTATCTATCTATCTATCTATCTATCTATCTATCTATCTATCTATCTATCTATCATATATAGATATATATTCAATCTATAAGTTCTGTTCCTCTAGAGAACCATGACTACTACAACTTGTTTTGATGCCTTCTGTTAACAAGTATGCTGGTCTTCTGGTCCTCACACCAGCACTTTCAGCAAAAGTAAACTGTCTAGGAGAAGCTATGCATGGTATCAGGCCCAGAGACAAAGTGACTTACTCAAGGTCACAAAGCGTAAATAGCACAGCTGAGGCCAGCCTGCTCCTGTCACTTCTTGTCCGATCAGCTACTTTGTACCCTGTCTCAGTTACAGACATTGCTATTTGGAGAGGCCTCTCAAAGCAGCACTGGTTGTCAGTGTTTTTTTTTTTAAGGATTTGTGACAAAGGGCCAGCTGTTTTGTTGGCTTTATTTCTGATCCATCATGAACTTGACAATACCCAAATGGCTCCAGTACCTGTTGAACAAGCTGAGTCACCTGATGGAACATTTGGATACTTTTGCAATGTCAAAATGTTACACAGTTTCTAAATACCAGCCCTTCCTTCCCGTAATGGTATCACTGCTGGCAGACAACAGTAACATCACACCTGAATAGTTTTGTTCTGTATAGTATCTCACCCTGTCCTCACTGTTCCCAGGAGGTGGGGAGCTGGGGCTAATGGCCCTGTCTGAATCAGACACTAAGACCTGGAAAGACAAAGAACTCATCTGGAATCACAAAGGGCTAGGCTAGGAATAGGCTCTGAGACCTGGACACAGGCTGGAGCAAGGCCGGCACCAGCTGGCACCAACAGGGCTCTCCTTTCCTCACATGCACTTTTACAAAAGAAAAGAGTAGTGCACGCCTTTAGTCCCGGAACTAGAGAATCGAAGGCAGGGGCATCTCTGTGAGTTCCAGGCCAGCCAAGACTACATAGTGAGACCCTGTCTCAGAAAGAAAGAAAGAAAGAGAGAGAGGGGGAGGGAGAAAGGGAAGGAGGAAAAAGAAAGAAATGGAAGGAAAGAAGGAACGAACGAATGAACAAACGAATGAATTTAAAGAAATAAGCTTTCTCTTTACATGGCGGGCCTCAATAAGAATCTGAGGGACTGAGGTTGGCGGGAATGTCCCGAGTTCCAGGGACTTACGCATTATTTACATAACCAGATCTCCTCTGCCCTCCCCACCTCCGTCCCCTGTGCCCAGATAAATAAATTCAAAACTTAGCTGCATCCTACTTCTCAGGGAAGCATTTAATGGGCTCTTCATTGTCCCCCAGGAGTAAGCAGGTCCTGGGGAGCAGTGAGGTGTCTCCCTGATGTTTCAGAGTGAAGCTGCCCACACAGCACAGTCACAGGCCCTGCTCTGCGCAGACTGTGTCTCTTCTCCTTGGCACGGACAAAGCAGAGGAACGAGGTGAGGGCAGGAGGGGGCATACCACAATGTGAAGAGATCCCAGCCCACCTCTGCCACCCTGGCATGTCCAGTAGAAGGAGCAGAGAGCATTCACCACTGTGTGTCCTGCCTGTGGCTCAAAAAATGGTGTCTGCTCCCATCTCAGGGTTTAATCTGGGTTTGTCTATTGGACTCAAATCCTGCCCATCTGTAGGGTTGAGTCCCAGACTTCCTGCAATGTTAGAAGAGCCATAACCTTCCTGAGTTCCCTCTTGGGCCTTCTCACCCTGACTCAGCAGTCCTCTCAGCCACACCCCTGCTAGCACCCAAGCAAGACAAGATGCCCAGGCATCTGTATACAGAGTCTGGGATGCAATGCCTCAGCAGAATATGCCTGGGGCCACAGCTAGGTAGGAAGGCTTTGCAGAGACAGACTAAGCCATTCTTGGATTTGAAGCTCAGCAGAGGAGCCATGACTCTTGCAGTCCTAGAACTCCAGAGCTCTGGGGACAAGGGGTCCTCAGCCACCACTCCACCCAGTGCTGATTGGTGGCTCTGTATCATCATTGTTTTACATATGCACTAATAGATGGAACTTGCTTTTCAGGAAAGGTTCAAAAGCAAAACCACATCCTTAGATCTTGATTTCCAGATGTGGATATTGGATTGTAGATGGAGAAGCTGATGTTCAACAAGAGTAGCATGCTCGAGGCTGCTCAGCTGGCAACGGGCAGACATAGCACCAGCACCTAGGAGATTTTCTCCGGCCCAAGGATCTTTCTAGCAACTCTTCTGCACTGGGTTCCTCTCTGTTCCATCTCCCCTGGCCTTGGGTACAATGTATATCTGAGTAAAGTGGAAACACTTCGGGAAGTCCTGATTATTACCCTGCAGTCTTACACACCCCTTCTGCTGGGAAGAGACCTCTTGCAGAGGCCAGTGCAGCTGCCTCTCTGCAGGCACCATGATCTTCTTGGTCAATGCCATCTCAGAGGGGTTCCCCTGCCTTGTCTTGATTAAGGGGCTTTTCACCTGTCCTTACCAGTGAATGTCAGACACCTCCTTTCCACGTGTTACTTTCTTCCTAGCCCTTATTAGGAACTGAACTTGTCTTGTTTGTTTGTTAGATTAATTAACTATGAATTCATGAGACCAGGGACCATACCATTCTCGTCTACCACTTCTTTCTCGGGTCCTAGCACCTTGCCTGTGGCTGAGCTGGTACTTAATCAATCTGCAACTGAATGAGTGTTGGCTTCATTTTGTGTACCAGACACAAGCCTTTTGGAAGAATCGCGGTGTGTTGGTGTTCAGTGGTGTTTGTCACCACAAATTGCCCCTGGTGACATTCATCACATCTGTGAAGGAATCTGTGTGAGTCCCTCGTCTGGGGGATGCTCACTGTTGAACTGCTCTGGCAGCAGCTCTGCTGAACAGGAGAAACAGAGAAAAAGCATCCAGACCCACTTGGCCTTGGTTTCCTGGGTAACCAAGGTTGTGTGCTTAGATACACATGACCAAGCAAGACTCTCCCAAGGGACATGGGCGCTGAAGACTCGGGCACTAGCTGCATATTTCTTACTCTCTAAAGCAGTCATGGCCCATGACAATGACAGCAGCTCAGTGGCCTGATCTCTAGGCCAGACCCAAAGTCTCACTAGAAAAGGCTTCCACCCACCACGTTGGGTTTTTATACTCAAGTTCATGGACACTCGGTCTGCAGTCTGCAGACAATGCAGTTGTGCATTAATCTATATGTATTTTTTTGTGGATACTCGAGATAAAACAAAAGATGAATGGCATGTTCATAACTTATATGCTGGTCTAAATAGGTTCTCAATCAGGTCAATTGGTTAATAAAACATAACAACTGTAAATGTTTACACACCCCACATTGAAGTACCCCAATATATAAAGCAAACACCACCAGCACTGAAGGGAAAACTCAAAAAAATAATACAGTAATAGGAAGAATGTCAAAGCTTCACTCTCAGCAATGATGGGTCACACAGAAAGTCAATAAGAAAACGGCAGATGTGGACAACACTATAGACCAAGGGACCTAACGGGTACACAGTGTGTTCTCTCCAAAGGCAACAGAACACGTGATATTTTCAAGTGGACACGGACTGTTCTCCAGGACAGACTGTGGGTTCAGCCACCAAACAGCTCTTAACAATGCAAGAATATTGGAGTCATTCACTGTCATTTCTGACAATGGTACTGCGAATCTAGCAATCAGTGACAGGACAGTTGAAAAAAGTCACAAAGATATAGAAAGTAAGTGACTCACTGCTGAGATCAGTGCACCAAGAAGAACCAGAAAGGGAGTTAAAAACGTACACTGGAAGCCATGAAAATAAAAATATAAGCTCCCAGCAGTCAAGGGCTGGCATCAGTTTGCAGCTCTAGATGGCTAATTTAGGGAGGGGGCCCTTAAACAAGCAGCCCAACTGTATGCTGCAAAGAACAAGAAAAGAAACAATGAAGCCTGCAGACTCTCCAAACAGCCGAGGAAGCTGTTAAGACTAGGGGGAAAGTCAACGGCATAGAGGCAGAAATGCAATAAAAATATTTAATAAAACAAGATTTGGTGTTTGAAAATATAAGTAAAATCAACAAAGCTTTAGCTATACTAACAAGAAGAGGGTAACAGCTCAAATAAATAAGTCTAAACAAAAGAGGAGACACTGCAAACAGCTGGAGTGAATGCCACAGGAACCCAGTGACCATAAGCCATGACCTGTGTGGAGCAACCTAAGGGAAACAGGTAAGTCCTGAGACAAACTCAGAGTCTAAACAGGGTGGTGATGAGCAGAGAGGCTGGCCCAGCAACCCAAAGTCTGGTGGCCCAAAAAGGCCTGGGACCTAAGGGAGTTTCTGGGAAATTCTACCAAAGGATTAACCAGAGTCCCCCTGGTGCTCTTCAAAAAAACTGAAAGAGAGATGACTCTTCTGAACTCATTCTGTACAGATAAGATCCAGATGGGGAGCATCATTCAGGCCAGGATACTGTGGGAAAATTACAGGCCAACATGGCTGAAGAATGTGGATGCAAACATTCTCAGCAAAATAGCAATAAATGGGACCAGAGCAAATAAGAGTTAGCTATGGGATGTAATGACAGGTCAACATGTGCAGATTGACATGTATGACATACACTAGCAGGCTTATGGTAAAGTGAAACACTCATCTAATAGATGCCTGAAAGAGTTTGACCCTTTTTGGAAACGCTCAAAACCAAGGCATAGAAGTAATGCACCCCAGTACACTTCACCACCGTTCACAATATACATCCAATCAGCACTGTCCTGCACGGTGGGAAACCCAGGCTTCTGCGAGGTCAGGAGCATGCCCACCACTCCATTTAGCACCACCCTGGGAGTTCTAATGAAAATGACTAAAGCAAGAACAAGACATGAAAAGAAGGCATGAAGTTACCTCTGTTTATCAATGACATGATCTTATACAAAGAAATCTGAAGAATAACAAGAAGCTGTTGAAACTAAATTCTGGAAACAAAATCAACAAGAATCAACAAAATCCAGGTTTATGTCTAGACGGGATAAAACTGAACCTCTCACTCCACTCACAAAAACTAACTTGGAATGGATTAAGGTCTTAGATTTAAGAAGTTAAGATGTGAAAGCATAAAATTCTTAGAAGAAAAAAGGAATGGGGAAGAAACCGTTAATGAGGATTTTTAGCACATGACCACAAGAGCACAAGAGTAAAAGCTAAAATGAACAGGTGGCACCAGGTCAAACTAAACCCTGATGCACAGTACAGGGCACAGTAGACTCAGAGTCAGCCCACAGAAAGGAAAACTGCACCAGCCACCCATCTGATACAGAGCTCATACCAAACTGTGCAAGGAACTCATGTGTTTCAACATGCAGGAACATTATTCGGCCATAAACGCAGAAGAGAATCTTTCATTTGTGACAAGCTGGAGGATCTGGAGTACCGAAAGGCAAATGATTCACACCCACACTTTAACATATATATTAGTGTTTAGTTAGTTTAGTTAATTAATATGTGTTAGTTTTTAGTCATGGGTATGCATGTGTGTCCGTGTGTCTGTGAGTGGATATGTGCATGTGTGGTGTCCAAAGAGACCAAAAGAGGACATTGGATCCCCTGGAACTGGAGTTGCAGATGGCTGTTAGCCTCCTGGCACAGATTCTAGGAAATGAACATGGGCCCCCTGCAAGATCAGCAAGCACTCTTAACCACTGCGCCATCTCTCTAGCCCTCAAACCCCCACTTACATGTGGACTCATTAAAAAGTCAAACTTCCGGCCTGTCTGAAGCATCCACAGGTCTGCCCCGGCGGGTGGGTGCCTTTGTGATGAGCAAATGTATGATAGGGAAATGGGAGAGAGAGAGGCTGAGTGGTTCGTGTACTGTGGTAAGAGGCAGTTCTGAAGAAGGGAAGGTGGTGAGGAATGGGCTGATGTTAGTGGCCTGTTGCTACCAGGAACCGGGGTGGCATCTGAGCCTGGGCTGCTGCCATGGGCCATGTCTGGGTCTGTGGCACAGCAGCAGCCAGGGTCTGGGTTGATGTCCCCGGCTCCTGTTATCACCAGGGGCTGAGAGGATGCCGAGGGTCTGGACAGCCACCTGAGACCATGTTGGTGTCCCAGGGCCTTACTGCCACTGGGGCCATACTGATCTGGGTGCCACTGTGCTGCCACCAGGGCCATAGTGATGTCTGAGCCCAAGCTGCTGCCAAGGGCATGTCTGGATCCATGTTCCTGCTGCAGCTGGGGTCTGTGATGATGTCCATGGCCCATGTTTCCACAGTAGGTAATAGGAACCATGCATGTTGAAATCCAAGGGCCATGCTGATCTGGCCCCACCCCTCACTAGCCCTGGGATAGCTGACCCTACCCCTCACTGGACTCTGCAGCAGGAGAGCTGGCCCCCAGCACTCAGGAGAGATGGTCCCACCCTCACCATGGGTGTGGGAAAGCTGGCCCCAAAGGCATGGGCCTAGGAGATCTGGCTCTGCCCCTCACCTGAGGGGGTGGTCCCGACAGCCCAACCAAGCAGCTCAGCTACCACCCAGACCCACATCCTGGTCCATCTATGACCTGCAGAGGACTGTTCCTGTAGAACAATAGCTGCAGGACCTCCACTTTGCGGTGGGGTTGATTGGATGAAAGGGTGTACTACGTGACACACTGCAGCTCCCAATGCCACTAGGATGAATAAGAGGTGTTGGAAAGACTGAGGAGTGAGGGCAGTTAGTTTTTTTTTGTTTTTAATTATTTGGTGGGGGGATACATTGCATGGGCGAGGGATGGATATGGAGGGACTGGGAAGTGAGCATGATGTGAAATTCCCAAAGAATCAATAAAGAATTATGTTTTTTAAAAGAAGACTAACTTTAGAAGTGGAAAGTAGGATGATGGTTTCCCCAAAGCCAGGAGATGGGGGGTAAGTGAGGATATGGGGGTCAAAGGGCACAAATTTTTGGTACCTGATGAATGTTCTGGTATCTCACGTGCAGCCTGTGACTATGAAGAGCAGTGATATACCACATACTTGGAGCTGGTTGTGAAAATGCTCTCAAATGTTCTCGTCAGACACTAAGAAGGCAGCACCATGTGAAGTGATGAACACAGTGACATGATTGTCAGAATCCTACACAGCCGTGATCGTGAATTCTGTTTTTATTTGCCAATAGAGCTGTAAATAACATTGAAAACAAATTTAAAAATTAATAACTCTTGCTTCATTTTTGCTGGAGAGAGAGGAAGATTATAGACACAGTTCCCTTTTTTAAAAAATCCAATCAGCTTAAGCATTTGTACAATCAAAGCCCCAATGCCTTGGGGTTGTTGAACTTTCTATGGAGAAAAACTTGCACACTGGTGGTTTCTGGGGGACAAGAATGAGTAACGGATGTATCGTGACTGGCCAGCATCAAGATTTTTCTTAATTAATTTCCCCATTTACAAATCAAGAGTAATTGAAGCTCTGTTTCCAGGGTTCCCTAAAACTTGAAGACTCTGCTGTGATGTGTCCCTTGGTGATGTCATGCTTATCCAGGATGCAGGAGGCCCTGGGTGCATCCCCAGCAAAAGGAAGACCTGCAACGGCAGGCTTGTGTCTCTATTTGCTTTCCTCTGAAAGCCCGCATGAGCCCAGGCAGGCAGGCTATGTGGAAGCCAGTCCTGGAAAGAAGAAAGGAAGGGTGGGCAGAAGGCTGGAAGCCATGCTGAAGAAGGAAAATAGAAGCAGCAGAGGCCTGATTGCCCTGGGGTTTCTGGGGTTGCTTCCTGATGGCTTCAGAGACTCAAGGTTGCATGTGTGTGCAAATCCCCTTCCCCAGATTCCAGGCTCCTCCCTGTTCCGCCTCCACGATGGATTAATCCACCAATGGACTCAAACTTGAGTAGACTATTGAGGGGTGGTACAATGGAAGAGGCCTGGAGGGAGATAGTAAGACAATGACCATCTTTGGAGGCTGTATCTTGTGGTATAACTGGCCTCTATGGTTCCTGTCTGCCATGAGGTGAGTAGCCTCAGCTATATGTTCCTGCTGCCATGATATGCTTCCTCACTCTGGGTTCAGGAGCAGTAGGGCAAAATACTGTAGACAGAGCCAAAACAAATATTTTTCCTTAAAATTGTTTATGTTGGATTTCATATCACAGCAACAAAATGTCCACCTCAAATAACATACTTTTCAAATGTGTGTGTGCGTGCGTGCGTGCGTGCGTGCGTGCGTGCGTGCGTGCGTGTGTGTGTGTGTGTGTGTGTGTGTGTGTGTGTGTGTCTGCCTGGCTAGATTTCAGAGAAAAACTTATCTTGCCTCTAGAATTTAGACTTCTAAATCCTCAGAAGGGTTAAAGAATATAAAATGTGGAAGGATAGAAGAGAATCTGAACCAACGTCTTCATTTTCTGAGCTAGAGAGCAGGCCTGTGAAGCCACAGCTGGCCTGATGTTTAGATACCCCACTTCTGCAATTCTGCAGTTACTTTGCTTTGCACTTCAAGACGAAGGAATTGCCTCATGAGATGGAGTCCTATTGCTCAGAGGCCAGTCTCCACCCACCAAGGCAAGCCCCCTGGTTTGCCTAAACAGCAGTGATTACACACAAACACTCAAGCACAACGCCAGCCCAAAAGAAACGCCCTGTTTCTGAAGATGTGCGCCTCTTCCTAGCACTTCTCCATTCTGTCTTCTCTTGCTTGTACCTTCTTCCTCAAGCCCATTTGGGGTTCAGTATCAGCTTTTTGGGTTCTTTGCCTTCAAACACAGCATCATCTCCTAACTGGTCTTCCTGACTCCAGTCCCTCTCTTCCCGGTCCAGCTCTGTGATGTAGCCAGATCACATTCATTAAATGAAAATGGAAAAGGCCACTAGACTTTCTAAAACTCAGAGGTTCATGGAAGCGGTCTTCCTGCTGGGAGCACTGTTTTGAGAGGTTCTGGTAAGTCTGGGAGGTGGAGCCTAGCTGGAAGTAGATTGCTGGAGAGGATGTTATCCTTGCCCACTTCCTGTCTTACTCTGGGCCACCTTTTGAGCAGCCTCCACAGTGAGGCACCACCATGAGCTGAGCTGCCTCGCCGTGCCTTCCCGGCCACGATAAGTTAAACCCTTCTGACTGTGTGCCAGTAGACCTCGCCCACTTCAGTTGTTTCCATCAGGCAACCACTGTGTGGTCGCACTGACAAACTAATGAAGACACCGCCATCACAGTCATCTATGTAACCACCAGGTTAATGTAGAGTAACCACCTAATTTCTTGTTAAGAACTGTTGATAAGAGGAAACAATACAAACTTGTCTCTGCAGCAGCTGGACTTAAAATGCAGTGGCGTGGTATAGTGTCATCCTCCTGAGTGGGACACACACACACACACACACACACACACACACACACACACACACACACACTGTTTCCTGAACATATCCCCAAACTGTTTTGAAATGATTCCACGGATGCCAAGTGACTCCACCTACCTTAACTTGCAGTTTTCTGAAGAAATGAGACCCCTTGATGAAGAGGTCTGTTTTGTTAGCTTGTTTGTTTACTGAATGAACAAGTGAACAGCCAAAGGGTATAAATGGGATAAACACAACGTGGCACCTTGGCACGCAATGTAAGGGGACACTCACTCTCAGGAACAAGCCCAAGGGCTTGTTTCCCACATCACATTGTGGACTCCTGGCCTGCAAGAAAATCCAAGGCATCTAGAAGGGTGTATTTTGGAGCTGTCTGTGGTACTGAAAGAGGCCACAGACCATGGTTCAGGGCTCCATTAACAGATTCTGTGTCTTTGGTTTCTTTTGCCATATGCAGCCTCGGAGTTCCATAATCTTTGTTTCCATGAGGCTGAGGAATGTAGCACACCACAGGGTCCAGGCTGTACTCCAAAATGTGCCAAGAAAACCAGACAGAAAATGTCTCTGCCATTTGGTTTCAGAAAAACAGGTGCTGTGCAGTATTAGGTGCTCAGGGAAGTCTAAAAATACACACCTCCAACTCTGTGGGCCCATTATAAGATATGCTCTCCAAATTGTCTCTGTAAATAATACCTGGGATCTTCAAATGTCTCTGGGATGGCTTTCAATCCTGAGAGCTAGCAGTTCTTGAGTTATTCTGGGTCTACCCAAAACCATGTAGACTCATTAACAAGTCAAAACACCACTAAATAATCTGAATGGCCTCCACTTGTGTTGCCAAAAATCTAGACCAGTTAAATCCTTCCCACTGAATGTTGCCCTACACAACAAAGCCTTCACCCCGACCTGCATTAAAGGGAGGTCTATTGGGGTCCTTCTGTGACAGCCGGCATGAAGTGCACGTTTTATTTCCACTTGGGTCTACAGGCTCTTGATTTGAATGCCTGTCCCCAGATGGTGGTACTATTTTGAGAAGCTATGGGCCCTTTAGGAGGTGCAACCTAGTTGGTGGAAGTGGGCCACTGGGGGATACTTCTGGAAGTTAAAGCTCGGCCATGGGTCTGGTCATGCTCTTTCTGATGTCTGCTCTGCCATGATGTGAACATCCTCCACCACAGCCCCCACCACTGAGAGCTGAATTGCTCACCATGCCATCCCCACCAGGGTGAGCTGAAACCGGCAGCCGAAGCCAGTCTTTCCTCACTGAAATTGCTCCCACCGTGTGTCCTGCCACAGCTATGCATAGGTAACTAACATGGCTTCCCTTTTCCACCTGAGCGGCCCTGTATCTCTTTAATGAGAAGTGGGAGTTAGATGGCACACTGGTTCTGCGTGATCTTCAGATTTGATTGCTGCCATAGACTCACAGACTCAGTTTAGCAGCAACTCTCATATAAGAGAAAGAGAGAATCCTGATGTGTCAGACCTCAAAGACGGAACTTACCCAACTAATTTCTACATTTAATAAGGCAATTTAATAATCTGGAGTTGTGTAAGAAGCATTTTTGGAGCAGGGTCACACAGTGAGCTGGTGGTGGCAGAGCTGGGGACAGGTTGAGGTTTTATAACTGCCAAGCAAACATTCTCACTTCCTTCCCACAAGAGTTGATGGCCTGAGGTTGAGAGTATTCTAAAGAATATATAAAGAGAAATCGGTCATTAATAAAGCACAATAGTGCTGATGTGCCAGACCGCTGCTCTGATCAGTGGCCACGAGGTGGGTGCCACCTCCACTCTCCTGCTGTTGGCTGCTGTCCCTTGTTGCTGCCATCCTCATTGTCCCTTCTCTTCTACAAGGAAATGAAGAGTGGTTGAGTAATGTATCCAAGGCCACAGGGATAATAAGTGGCTAAATAAGCATTCAGATTTAGACTTGACTCCAAACTCTGTTCCCGTCCCCAGCACGGTCCCTTGCCTGCCTGCTTTCTTTTTCAGCTTGCTTCCTTTGAAAACATTTGGTTTGATGCTCATCTACATGAAATGCACTAAATCCCTGGTGATGACAGCGGTTTACATTTCTTAGCAGATGCAGTGAGCAGATCCATGCCTGAGGTAAATCACAAATTGAGAGTGAACTAATGGGCCAGTCCTTAGTTGTCTTATTATCTTAATTACAGCAGCTTAGTAGAATGCCAACGAATGGGGCCCTCATTGTGATGTCTTGGCACATCTGGCTAAATAATATCTGCTTTATTATTGTTGTTATTATGAACCAAACTTATCAACATATTTCAAGTGTCTATTACATGCCAGATAATTTTTAGAATGGACCTCTCATAACCCTCAAGACAGCTTTTCCATATAGGCATTGTTAATGACATTGTTCAAACAGAGAAACTGGGGTCCAGAGAGCCCTTGTCCATCTTTAGTGCCAGTTTAACTGACTTCAGTGTTTCAATGACCAGAACGTGGCTTGCTTCAGACAGCAAGTCACTTCCCCCTGGGGCTGTGCCCCACATTTTGCTAATCCAGCAAGTGGCTGCTTTATTGAGTTGTCCTTGTGCTCCGATGTATTTTGGAGTAGACGGTGATAACTGCTGAGCAGAAATGACAGCTGACATCCTGCTCTGCTCTCTATCACCCACTGCCGGGTGTGGTCATGCTGCTCCTGTGTCCTGAGAAGTCCTTCCTTTCATCTCCAGCTACACCAACTCACGAGTCCCAGGTCAGATGGCAACCCTTCTGTCATTTCTTCTCCTGCCCCTTAAAACTAACCTATGTCCTCTCAGTTCCCTCGGCTTCTCATCCAAGTGACACATTATTTTATTCACTTGTGAACTCTTCACTATACCTGAGAGCATCTACTCCCCCGGGACACTGTACTTAAAAGTTGGGGAGCCAGGCCTGGTGACACTCACCTGGAATCCCAGCACTCAGGAAGCCTGTGCTGCTGAGCAAGAATCCATCTCAAAAACCAGCCATGGGCTACTGAGAAGTATCAGTGGGTAAAGCTGCTTGCTGCCCAGCCTGACAACATGAGGGGACCCACACTGTGGAGGGTTGGAACCAGCTTCTGTACATTGTCATCTGATCTCCAGACCTGCACCATGGCACAAGCAACTCCCAAATGCCCCCCCACACACACACAAATATGTAACTTAAAAATAAAAGTAAAACAGGAAATTTGGGTTGATTAAGCAGAATGTCACTTACTGAAATACCTATAGCATTTGTTATATTCGACTCTTTGTCCTGTTTATTCCTTTTCATTCTGTTTCTATTCTTATACATGCTAAATTCTTCAGGGGGCAAAGGGTGTATGTTAGTCATCTTTGAGTTAGACCCAGACACCAAACGAACATGCAGTAGATAAATATTATTAGAAATAAATGAGAATGTGAGTTGAGTCTGCAACTTACAATGCTGCTGAATCATTGTTAAGAACAATGGGTCTGATAGCATTTCCAGCGACTCAGCAAAAAACGTCTGTGGGAGGGGAAGGAAAAACTAGAAATCAAAGGACTATTCTGCATTTTATACTGTTTAGCTTTCTCTTTGCACAGTTTTATTTTGTGTTTATCCATATGATCTGCCTCATAGAGTTACGGGTAACTTCCAAAACAGAGATGAATGCCATCGAGGACAGTTCAGGACGTCCCCATCACCCCATGGCACACTGACATTCTGCTCTGTCTCTGGGCCTTGCCTCATGAGGAAGTCAAAACCTGAACCTGTTCTTAGCTGGACTCCCGTTCTGAAGCGTGGACACCTGGCTCGGTGGGGCTCTTTGTTTTTGTGTTTGTGGTCTTCTTTCTGCACGACAAAGTGGGTCTCTGGCACGGGGCAGGTTCCTCGCTCAGTTGGTGACTTGGCTCTCTGTGCCTGTGTGCTCACCACCTGCAAGGAGGATATATAAAACCCAGTGGGATGAAGTGCTGGGTTTTGTAACTGTTACTGGTGCAAATGTTTCCCTCTTACAAAAATTCCTTTTTAAAGAGTCCTCAGCCACAAATAAGATAAACAAGTGTCCGAGAAAGCCTGTTATTGTTCCAGGTGCCACAGTGCTGTCCGAGTGAGATGCAGAGAGCTTACCTGATAGACATTGGATATGGCTCCCATTTCCTTCTGCCTGTGCTGCGTAGTTCTATGTCAACTTGACACAAGCTAAAGTCATCTGAGAGGAGGGAACATCAATTAAGAAAATGCCTCCAGGCCGGGCAGTAGTGGTGCATGCCTTTAATGCCAGCACTCAGTAAGCAGAACGAGTTCCAGGACAGGCACCATAGCTACACAGAGAAACCCTGTCTTGAAAAACCAAATAAATAAATAAATAAATAAATAAATAAATAAATAAATAAAATAAAATAAATCTAGCTGTGGGCAAATGCCTGTAGGGCATTTTCTTAATTCGTGATTGATGAGGGAGGGCCAAGCCCATTGTAGGTGGGGTCATCCCTGGGCTGGTGGTCCTGGGTTCTATAAGAAATCAGACTGAGCAAGCCATGGGGAGCAAACCAGTAAGCAGCACCCGTCCATGGCCTCTGCATCAGCAGCTGTCTCCGGGTTCCTTCCCTGTTTGAGTCCCTGTCCGAACTTCCTCTGATGATGCAGTGAAGTAGAAGTGGAAGCCAAATAAATCCTTTCCTCCCCAAGTTGCTTTTGGTCATGGTGCTTCATCACAGCAACAGTAACCCCGACCAAGACTCTACCCTAGGAATCCACAGTCTCAGGCTGTGAAAGAAAACCTTCCTGACCATATGGTATGCCATGGGATGAATGTCCAGTTCTCTCCAGCCTTACACAGATTAGCTCCAAGCCTGCATTACAAAGTCTGAACATTTTCTCCCTCAAGAGGCTGCAGCCGTGTGTACCTGCAGGTGCGTCTCCCTTCGGAGCAGATACTAAATTGGTTATGCACATCCGAATGTCCTCTGTACTCACAAAATAAAAATCTCCAAAGGAAGGCGATAAAAAGAAGGGCCCTGGGTGGCAGGCACAGAAGATGTCTGGGGCATGCAGGAAGTCTTGTTAGGAGCTTGATTACAGCAAAGCACGTTTTGTTTCAGAGGCACAAAGCACTCAGTTTTTCTTTTATTGGCAAGAGTGTTTGAGAATCAAATAGGGAAAAAAATTTCCAGAGATTCAGTTTAATGAATTTATCTTTTATCAATGACCTAAGAAAACACACCCCAGAAGAGCCCCTCCCCCTTCTCTGACACTGAAGAATCGGTGCATAATGGAAACATCCATAACTCTCGCCCGATTCCCTGCGCCACTGGAGCTACAGAGCTGCGTTGTTATGGAAATACAGCGAGATGGGGGTCACCATGCACTTTCTGTCTTTATTATTATCTTCTCTGCTATAGAAAGTCTCTGATGCAAGGACACTATATTTGCTTTCATTTCATAAACTGTCATAATAGTGCCATTCTCATTCTATCTGAAGGACTTGAAGGCCATTGGGGAATGGGTTGCCACAGCAGCTTGTGAACATTCCAGGTGGAGTTCTCTGCTCTGCTCTGCTCTGCTCTGCTCTGCTCTGCTGAAGGCAGCACCCTGGCTGTGGGCTTGCTGTGTAGTCTCTGTGCTGGGGGGACAGCACTCCTTACACGTGGGGGGAACTGAACCTCCATTTCTTTACACATGGTGGGGGGGGGACTGAACTTTCACACTCTTTGTCTTTGCATGGGAAATATAGAGTCTTCAGGACAATAGCCACTTAGCAATTTGGTTTTGCTTGCTATACACACTTGGGAATACAAAAATTGGCGTGTTGTAATCAATGGACTAAAGGGAAGAGGGACCCTATCTGTACAGAGATGAAAGACTGTGTTATGAGTTACTGTGCAAGGCTGTGGAGAAATAAAACATTGACCTGATTTCCCCCATTATTATTAAATAATTCCTTTAGGTTGAGGCATACTCTTCCCTTAAAGAAACTCTTATTTGACAATAATTATTTATTGAGTCCCTTTTATATAGCAAACCATGTAAAATCCCTTTGGACTCTTTAACAGGATCTTGGCTTTTAATCCTGAGCCTTGGATCTGAATTGTGCTGTTTCTGTGAGCCCTGGTCTTCCTGGACCATGATGAAGTCAAACTGAACAGTCTGTCCAGGTCTGAGTGAGAACTCACACCCACCTGCTCGTGGTTAGCTCTTGAGAGAATTACTTAACTTGGTTTTAGACTTATTTTAGATCTTGAAGATAGAAATAATGATAGGTACCTCCCAAGGTACTGTGAAGAGGAAACCCCCTGTGTACCGTCCTCGCAGCCTGGGCCGCAGCACATGGCTTAGACAGGAATGACCTCATAGAGCGATGTTGTCAAGAAATAGAGGCAGATGTTCTGGTTCAAAGAGGAAAGGAGCATGCACCACCTTGTGCTGTCCACCAAGTGTGACCGTGAACCTGGATACAACTCACGGAGCCACCACCTAAGGACTAGAAAGCACACAGCAGTAGGTACCCTGGAGAAGGAAAGGGGGCTTGCAGAAGCAATAACCAAAATGAACCCCAAAGGCCAATCACTTGGCGAACTTACCTCCATCATCCTCAGTCATCCTCAGGGGCTGAATCTCCCACAAGGTCTAGCCAAAAGGGGCTTCAAGAGTAGCCATTAATTTCTAGTGCAAAAAAAGTAATTACAAGAGAAGATGCAGAATAGGAAAAGGGGAGGGAATGCCTTTGTGTTCGGTTTTCTGACGTTCTCTCTCTCCCATCCCAGTCCCCTGAGGTCCCCAGCCCCCCCAAAGCTGTAACTGGGCAGCGGCTAAGTGGGGCAGGGCCAACATAGCAGTGGGTGCCAGGTGACACCTAAGACCTGGAGAAAGGGAATAACCTCTCTCCAGCTAGAGTAATGGTCACCAAACAAGACAGAGAACATTTTTGCTTTTGTCTCTCTCCAGCTTCCTGCCATCCGACCATGGGGCAGCTCTTCATAGGACTGTGCTGTGAGACAGAGAAACTGAAACCTTAGCCTTCTAGCTTAAGGACAAATACATGGAAATTTGGGGAACAGAGTGTTAGAAAAGTGAACAAAGGAGGCAGTTGAAAGAATGTGGGTTTAGAGACCATCCCCAAGCTGTGTCTGCATGCGCCTGATTCATAAAAGCACACTGGAGGCATTCAGAGCTAACCGTGGGACAAATAGATTTGGACTGCATTGCAAAGGCATTGAAAGTAGGTTGACATGGAAACCACAGCCCATGAAATGTTGGTTGTGGCCCAAATGTAGCTGAGATGATTGTTTTGCTACAAAAACAAAACAAAACAAAAGCCAAAATACCAAAAAACTATCTATTGTGTTAAAACAAGATCCAAAGTCATAAAGCATGCTAGTTTGGTATTCAAAACGTCTGGGACGTATTCCAAACTCTTATCAAATACAGGATGAGAAGTTCCTCAGTGGAGATGCTGAAGTCAGCAGACACCCCCGGGAGGCAGCATTCCGATAACACTCCAAGGAGTAAGACAAGAGCACTTGAAAGGGGCCAAAGATGGGAAGTTTCAGAAGAAATGGGGCCTTCAGAAAACAAGGAACAGGACCGTTAGAGGTAAAAACTATGATAAGCAAAATAAAAAATGTCACTTGATGTGCTCCACATAGTTTACAAAGCCCAGAGTCAGCAAACTTGAGACGGGTCTGTGGGTCTCCAGTCTGAGCAATAAAGAACAACAGGAGTTTAGCTGAGCAGCTTGGGACAATACTGAAAGGCCCAATGCCTAGACTGCAGAGTATCACATGGAGAGAGCACATGACACAGAAAAAGAATTCAAGCGAGAATGTATGAATTGTGCCTAAGTCAGTGAATGGGTTAGAGAAAGATAAATCATTTACAACCTCTTGGCTGGTTGGACTTTTTTGTACTAGATCACTTGAGCTATTACATGAGGTAATGACTTCACAGTGTGAAGCTGGCCCCTCATTTTCTGGAAAAGTAGCCGAGACCTCCTTGTGTTGGTGGATTTCACACACTTGGTGTTAAGTGTGAACAAAGCAGATGAGGAGCTCCGAGTTTAGTGAATTTGAAAAGAGAGAGCTGCATGAGGGTTCTATGATGACAGTTATGGTATTCGACCATCCGATCACCAGAGTAGGTCAGCTCAGGCACCCTCCCTTCCATTGCCAGTAGTCTATGGTGGAGTCATCTTTGTGGATTCCTGGGGACCTCTCTAGCACTCTGTTTCTTCCTATTCCCATGGTGTCTTCATTTATCATGGTATCTCCTTCCTTGTTCTCTCACTCTGTTCCTGATCCAGCTAGGACCTCCCACTCCCCTAAGCTCTCTTTTCCCAGTCCCTTGCCCTCCATTACCCCCTCACCCCCAGTTTGCTCATGTAGATCTCATCCATTTCTCCATCGCTGGGCGGTCCCTGTGTCTTTCCTAGGGTCGTCTTTACTAGGTAGCCTCCCTGGAGCTGTAGGTTGCAGTCTGGTTATCCTTTGCTTCACATCTAGTATCCACTTATGAGTGAGTACATATCATGTTTGTTTTTCTGAGTCTGGGTTACCTCACTCAGTATGGAAGCAGATGCAGAGATCCTTGGCAGGATCCCAGGTGGGGCTTCAGGAGTCCAATCAATGAGAGAGAGGAGGGAATCCATTAGCAAGAGATATCGAGACCATGGTCGGAAAAAGTACAGAGACAACTAGCCAAACTAGTGGAAACACATGAACTGTGGACCAATAGCTGAGGGGCCCCCATGATACTGGACCAGGCCCTCTGGATAAGTGAGACAGTTGTTTAGCTTGAACTATTTAGGGGGCCCCCAGGCAGGGGGACTGGGACCTGTCCCTAGTGCATAAGCCAGCTTTTTGGAACCTAGTGCCTATGCTGAGACACTTTGCTCAGCCTTGGTACAGGGAGGAGGGGCTTGGACCTGCCTCAACTGAATGTACCAGGCTCTGCTGACTCCCCATGGGAGACTTTGCCTTGGAGGAGGTGGGAATGGGAGATGGGTTGGGAGGGGAAGGCCAGGGGTGGGAGGAGGGAGGACAGGGCAATCTGTGGTTGATATGTAAAATGAATAGAAAAATCTCTTAATTAAAAAAGAAAAGTAAAGAAAAGAAAAGAGAGATCTGCATGAGTCACAGGCAAGGAAAGAGAAGACTGGAAGACCTGGAGGGGACATGAAAAGACCGCCCTGACAGAAACTAGTTTACATAATCATGAGAAAAATGGTCCATTAACTTGTGCACAGAGACCTCTCAGTGGCCACGACTGTAAAGTGGCATCAGCAGCCTGGCTGTACCCCGCACTTTGCCTTCCTCTGTGTGACTTCTCTCAACCCTCCATTCCTATTGTTATTCAGGAGCCAACAAGCAACCACATGTTCCCCTACCAGCTCAGAATACTGGAAAAGAATTTACCATTTTCAGCTCCTCCAGAAAAATGAGAACCAACTTTTGTTGCCTCAGATGTACCAACATCCCTGGCCCCACAGGAAAACAATGATTACTCAAGGGGACAAGGTCAGTACATCCATCTATCAGTGGCGACAGGGGGCTAGAGACATTCAACTTTGAACTGAGATGGGGCGAGTGAAGAGTTGTCAACCAAAACTGAATTGTTGTATTTGATGGCAGAGAGCATGGCTATGGTGGGCAAAACTGTAGAGAAAGTTCTCTCAGGATAGGCTGAATTAAGAAGGAAGCCAACCCAGCCCGTTCTAGATCCACTAAGAAGATCCTGAAACATCCTTGCCCGAAAGAGTGCTAGTCCCCTAGTCTGCCCTCTGTAGACACTTGCATTAACTAGTTTCCTGACGATGTAACACAATGCCTGTGATGAGTCACTTATTTTAAAAAACTATTCTTGCTCATTATTTGGGAAGTTTTTAATTTGTGATCAAGTGGCATCGTTGATTTGGAACTCCGGTAAGAGTACTACTTGAAGACAAAAGCCGAGTCAGATGTGGTGGTGCACACCTTTAATCCCAGCACTTGGAGGCAGAGGTAGGTGGATCTCCATGAGTTCCATGTCACCCTGGTCTACATAGTAAATTTCAAGATGGCCAGAGCTACATAGTAAGACCCTGTCTCAAGAAACCGAAAGAACAAAACAAGAGAGAAGAGCCAAGGGAGGAAGACAGGAGGGTCTCACACGCTTGGAGAGCTTGTCCTCCATGGCTTTAAAGATCTCCTAACAGCCTCCCCTTGCAAAGGTTCAACCACTTCCTGGCAGCATCACCCTTGGGGCTAAACTTTTACACAGAGACTGTTGGGGCCACTTATCTCAACCATGGCAGCATTCATATTATAGAAGCATTTTATTCTCGTGTTTATCTCAAACTGTAACTCACATGAGAGTTTAAATTACTGAATCTCAAAATGTGAGTTTCCAGGGAGTCTTGGAGGAAAGTACGAACATAGAGAGGGCTGATTCAGATGAATCAAAGCTGCTTGAATTTCCCCACTTGCCTCTGGGCCCTTGTTAGGAAAGTGAAGTTGGCAGGAGAACCAAACCACACTTGTGTTTCATGCAAGATTCCTAAAGAAAGCATTAATGTCATGGCCTACAGTCCAACTGATGGTATTGACACTGTGGCATCTTTCAGGAAAGAGGGTGATTTCCGTTCTGTCTGGCATCCCAAAAGGCCTTGCCCAGGCTTGCACAACCAGTAGGCTCTCCATTTCTTTTCCAGGACGTGAGTGGACAAAAGGAGAAATTACTTTGGGCTGATATTCCAATGCAGATTCCTCAGGATGATTCATTCTATCATGATCAAATTTTTAACATCAATGGGCAGAGATAAAAGGCTGGTCCTCTGATCTCGGGAAATACTGTGTGTAGTTCTGGGCAAGCCTTTAAAAGACATAAAGAAGCTGGGGAAGTGAGGAGGAGGACGTGGAGAATGATCAAGGAGGTGGGGGACAGGAATGCCATTCAAGGGGAGATCAAAATGGGACACTTTGTTCTAGAAATATAAAAGCTGAGAGAGAAATTATCAAAGTCGCTGAAATCCTGGAGGGGGTGGGCAGGGTGGGTCAGACTCTTATGCACACAATACCCATTAGTGCGCACATCACAGACAAAATGGGGGGGGGGGTTTCCAAGGCATGGTTTCTCATTCGCTCCTCCTTCAAGTTGAGAACTGATTTTGAACGTGCCATTCCAAATCCTCCTAAAGGATCGTTCATGTAAGCATTGGGCTTGTAGAATTCACTGCAAACAAGATGATTGTAAGCTGCTTCTAGAAGCAATTTACTGAAATATTGAGTTACTGTAGAAAACTCCAAGGAGAAGGCTAATCACTGAAGATAAACTGACAGTGTCTTAACATCACAGGTTATAAGTGAACACATATGTTCAAAGGGAAGAAGCAGAGAGATGCCCTTCAAAACTCCTCCTGGCTGACCTGGAGGCCCATGCTCTCTAGCAAGCCTTCTGCTCACAGCAAATGTAGTGGTGTGTCTCTGAATTGTACTTACAAGTTGTAAGAGTGGGGCTGTCTACATCAGACTGAATTTGAGTGCTGGTTTCATGACATTTGTTAGGTGACCTTTGTTGCAAGTGATGGATTCTCTAAATCAAATTGGTTTAAACACAGAAAGAAGTTTTGGTTGAAGCTCTTGCAATTGCAAAAACTAGACAGGACTCAAACATTGGATAGAAATCGGTCAACCCTTCCTCCAGCTATGCTTGGCTTTCCTGTGTTTAGTGCATTGAAGCTTATGGATTCATTCTTGTCACCTAGCAACGTCAACATGGGTCTAGTAGAAGTGCTGGGCCACAGAACCAGTTACGTTATATGTCCATCCGTTCCTGATCAACTGTGACTAAAAGCTGACTGGCCACATCTGAGCCTTGGCTTTACCCTTCAGGCTGAGGGGTATGTCACGCCACTCTAACCGTATGGTTGAATTTCATGAAAACCCAAAGAGCTGTTAGCTGAAGAAAAACTGAAATTAATCTGTGAGATGTAGCATGGAAACAATTCAGCTGGTGACCATACCCAGCATGTCCTTTGGAATGTGCTTGGCCACATCTCCACACAAACCCTACACATCTCAGTGATGTACTCAAGGCGTACCCCTCCAAGAACCCCCTCCTCAGGCCCCTTCAGCACTCCCTCCTCTCTCTGTACTCCAATGCTGGCAGTAGATCTCCTCTGTCCCAAGCCCTCAGGGATGAGACTCTTCATGTAAGTTCAAAAGCAAAGTCAGCCAGAGGGATTGTGTGCCTGGCAAACATGCTTCTCTCTAACAGGAGTGGAATCTGACTAGGGGAGGGCAGGCACGTTCTCTGTAGGATGAGACAGTGGGCGGGGCTTGTGGTTCAGGGGAGGACTGAGCCGCATGAACTGCAGATTGTGTCTTAAACTGATGTCATTGAAACAGACTGATATGGAGAATCGTGGGCAGGAGTATTGGAGAACACCCTTGGGGGACATGTCTGCAAGAAAGTGAGGTTTTTTTTTTTTGTTTTTTTTTTTTTTGTTTTTTTTTAATAGCACAGAAGGAAAAGCTTGTTCACAGGGGGCAGCAGAGGACCCAGCCAGTCCTAAAGGGAATTCTGGAACTGGGGTTACTTTTATAGTTGTTCTAAACCAAGGTAGTATGCTTGTACTCTGCTTCAGCTATTCATGACTGTGAATAACCACTTGGGAAGGCTCTCCACCCCAAGGGCAGCTTCCAGTGTGGGATGCAGCTATGACAAGGCAGATGACATTCCCAGCCACTGGGACCTGGACCACTTGGCTTTGAAGAGGTCATGTGGACAGAGCATGTCCCATCTGGCCTGAGACATGGTCAGGTGCCACTTGTTTTTATGCCTTCGTGGGGACTGTGTGGCATTCTTTATCTATGCCCTGCTCATGCCAAATCTTAGTGCTAGATGCAGGAAGGCTGGCTGTGAGGTTAGCTGTTGGAATCACAGCAAGACAATTTTTTTTTAAAGTGGAAAATTAGAAGTTAATAATTTTCCTTACAAGAGTCATTTCTTAATTAGTGACTTCTTCCCAAAGGATGTCAAGACCTGCTAATAGCTCTCCCAGCCTGCCCAACAGTTTTTTCCCGCCCTGGGCTGGCAAGCTATCACCATCGGAACAGCTTTGCAAAACTGAACAGTTTTGATGCCCATAACAGCATGGTGACTGTTAGAGCCACTGCCCATTCAGAGAGCCCAGGCTGCCCTCAAGAGAGTCCTGGCTGCCCTCTGAGACCCATTTGTGTGGGGCACCGCTAAATGGTCAACAACTGATTGGCGGGCAGGGTTTGTGGGTAGCTGTCCCCTCTCTCTCTCTGTTCAACTAATCCCAGTATGACCAATTTCAAGCCACGACATGACACCCCTGAACGCAAAGTTAGGAAAATTTGCACACAGCTATCTCTAGAGTCCTGACAAATCCAGGCTGGGATTAACTCCAAGACAGGTTTCACAGACAAACGGGCCAAAATATGGTGGCATGATTCTGAAGGTTGCCCAGATCTATTGCTGAGAAAGGCATCAGAAAAATAGCAACGATTTGCATTGGTGAAGAGTGGGTGATATTTTGAGCGTTCCCAGAACAAGCCACATCTATAGGTATTACAGAGAGAGGTAGTCAAGCAAGCGGGCTAACTTCCTGAAAACTCATGTCTATGCTGAGTTACTGCCCTGGGGTTTCAACTAAAACTTTAGAACCTATAGGCAGCGCCTGTGGTCCTCTTGTCCTCACTAAACCCTTAGTTGTCTCCAGCTCCACACTGTCACCTCACACCCTTTCAGCATTTTGGCATTGATGCTCAAACTTGACCATAGCATTTCCCCTGGATCGTTTAGATCTGTGGCTCTACATCCTGCCTGCTATTCTTAGGACCAGACAGAGACTTGGCCCTTCATTTATTCATTTAAAAGACCATTAAACAACATCAGGAGACATGAGCCCGAGGCATATTTGAAGAGCAAATGTGCTCTGTGATGTCATCTTGAAACGGCTCGGATTTTCTCATATAGACATCCCCTCCACCCCTTGTGGTATCCTCCAACAAGGAACCCCTCCAACTCCCCAGTCCAGGCTGTACTCCTCTTCCACATGTCCTGGGCACAGACTGAGGTGTGTGTGTGTGTGTGTGTGTGTGTGTGTGTGTGTGTGTGTGTGTGTGTCTACACCTCTCTTCTGGTACACCCCTCCTCACCTCACATGGTCAGCAACCAGCAGCCAAAGTCTGGACTGAACATTCTCCAAAGCCTTGCTGAACGTATGCAACTACAGGGAAGATAGTATTTGAGAAGCCCCTCATAATGAAGTGGTCTTATTTAACTTCTTCTTGGCTACCCAGAGATGCTCTAGCTAGAAGGCACACCTGCCTGGGTCATATCTAAGACAAGACTCTTTCTCCCAGAATCAGAACCCCCAGTAGAAGTTCCAGGGTAACAGACCATCCTCACTTTGCCCAAGCCTGGCTTGTGATCAGCAGCAACTAGACAGGGAACAGATGCTACTCCTTCTGATGTCTTCAGATCTCTCACCACCATGTTTCTTTCTAACCCAGCCAGACATCCCCCAACTCTGGAGAGCTCTTTTGGAGAGTCAGGAGAATAGCCAGGGTTCCCAGTGGACTTTTTTCTCCTTTCTTCTCTCTCTTTTTTTTCTGATGTTCTTGTGGTTAAATATTAGCTTCCTCTAGCCTTTGTTTATTGTAGCATCTTTTCACCTCAGCCCCAGGCTACCCCGGGCACAGCAGAGTTGATCCGGGCACAGATAGCACACCAGAGGAAGACCTTGGAAACAGCTGGGAGGAGCTCAAAGGAATGTTCAGGAAAGTCTGCAGAGAGGCCACCTATAAACTCAAATTTATAGGGCTTCTTAGGGGAGAGATTGCAGAGTGCTGGTCTGAGGCTAGACCCAGGCCCGGGCATGCTTGATGAACTTCTTTCATGTATCTCTTTCAACTGGGTCTCTTGACAACGTTTAAGCATCTAAAGACTGCTCAAAGATACTCTCTCCTCCGCGTCAGGAGTTCTCTGGCAATCTGTATGACTTCACAGCAGCAATGGTTAACACAAAGGCTTCCTGCCTTCCCTGGGCCTCAGTCCCCCCCTCCCTTCACACTGATGCTGCCAACTCTTTGCATCAGCAGCCAAGTATTACATAAGCTCCCCACCTTTGCCCTGCATCTCGACGCCTTTCCTGGAGTCCCCTTCCCCTCACAGCACACTGGACCTCCAGAGACCTCTTCCTGCCTCTCCGCCCTGCTGTTGTCCAAGGTCTGAGCAGCCAAACAGTGGGCTGGGCAGTCCCCTAGAGTTCTGCCCTAGGGACCTTTAGACTGGGGGGCAGGAATGGATCCCCCATCTTCTCCAGCCACACCTGAGCCTTTCACTCTTTCTTCTCCCACAATGCCTCCCGTCTCCCAACTGCCTCTACCCTCAGGTAAGCCCTCATTAGCACTGATCTAGTCTGATGGAAAAGGCTGCTCTCTTCCCCCAGCTGCCCTTTCCACCCCCACTGACAAACCCTCCTGTAGGCTTGACCCCCAGCAAACCACACTCCCATTCCTACTTGAAACGATAGGCCACCAGGTAAGAGTGGCCGGAGTTCCTTAGCAGGACACCAGGACTTGTCTAGTCACTTTATACTTTCTTTCTGAAAGTTGCAAGGAGAGTGCCAGCAAGAACAGGATTCAGGAACTTAGTCAGACTCAACTTAAAATTCCAGCTCAATTACAGAAGACTGTGAAACTGGAGATCATCATATTAAGTAAAATAAGCCAGACAAGTATCGTGTTTCCTCTCATTAAACAGATACAAAAGTAGTTGGAAGACTATTGGAGAATAGGAAGGGAAACTGTGAGAGGGGAGGAGGCATAAGTGTGGGTAATGAAGGGGTAAATAAGAGCAGAATATCTTATACCTACGTGTGAAAATGTCACAACAAAACCCTCTGTTATAAACACACTAGTGTTAATACATACTAATGTTTTTTCAAGTAATTGATCAAAAATTAGAAAAGTTCCAGCCTCACTGCCTAATCTCTCTGTCTTTATGCAGACCTCTAAGTCTAGGCCCTCAGCTTGGCGCTTTAGAATAGCACCAACTCCAGACGCTGTCCTGTAACCGGACAGCTCACCCTGTCTGCGACTTTGTTCTTCATCCAGCCTCCTTTACGGGCCAGGGTGTTCCTTCTCTGGATCAAGGATCAGAAAACGATTCCTGAAACTATTTTAGGCTTTGTAAGCTACATGGCAGCTTCTGTCCCAGCTGCCCACTTCTGCTGTTGAATCGCAGCACAGCCATTAACACTGCAGACAAATGAACAGTCTGTGTACTGATGCAACTTTGTTGAAGGGCAGATAGTTTTCACCTATCACAAATGAAAATCTTCTTTTGAGTTTTTTCAGTGATTAAAATATTAATACCAAGGCCTAGTGGCACATGGCTTTAATCCCAACACTCAGGAGGCAGAGGCAGAGGCAGGCTGATCTCTGTGAGTTTGAGGCCAGCCTGGTCTACACAGTGAGTTCTAGGACAGCCACAGCTACCTAATGAGACCTTGTCTTGAAAATACCAAAAAATAAAAAAATTTAAAAAAACCACACACACACACACACACACACACACACACACACACACACACAAATTAATACCAATTCTCTCTCAGCAGCCATTAATTGCCTAAAGCTCTTCATCCAGAAATGGG
Source organism: Peromyscus maniculatus bairdii (assembly GCF_049852395.1). Lineage (NCBI taxonomy): Eukaryota > Metazoa > Chordata > Mammalia > Rodentia > Cricetidae > Peromyscus > Peromyscus maniculatus. Next base: position 18,064,553 of record NC_134856.1, on the reverse strand, counting down.
GCCTAGTGAGGTCTCCCCACTCTACAATGCATGGCCACTGGTGTTGTCACTATGTGGGTTCTCTTTTGGCTCCCATGATTGGAGATTTCCTGGGTGCAGCTTCCCTGTTGTATATAGGAGACACTGTCTCACAGCAGAGGCCCAGGTCCTCTTGCTCTTAATGCTTTCTGGCCCTCTCTTTCTGTAATGTACCCTGATGGGGCCTCAGACCTAAATGCATATGAGCAACACTAACTCAGCCAGCTATAGTTATAAGTGTGTGTGTGTGTGTGTGTGTGTGTGTGTGTGTGTGTGTGTGTGTGTACAACTAAAAGGTCATGAATTTGAGAGGGAGTAGAAGTTAGGGAGGAGGGGTGGAAATTACATAAATACAGTGTTCATATATGAAATTCTCAAAAAATTTAAAAATAAAAAAATACACTCATACCGTCCTCAGTGTGTAGAACACTACAGACTGGGCCGTCAGTGCACCCAGCTTTACGCACAGTCTTTAGTTTGCCAATGTCTGTTGTAGAACTAACTATAATCGTTCATCCTTTCCTCTCCTCCTTCCCTCTCTCCCGTCCCTCCCCCTCCCCCTGCTTTGTGATAGCCCCGTCCACTTGAGGTTGTTCTTGGGTCTTGCATTGCTTTGAGGATTTGGGCAAACACATAGGAAACACAGATGCCAGTGGAGAGAGAATGTCTTCAGCAAATTTCTTTTTCCCTCTAGCACTCGAAGCAAGGGACAGCATCAGCAAGCATTTTGAGAGCCAGGAGGAGGGTTGTCTTGCTAAAACCTTTCTAATAATGGGACAGAAATGACTCCAAAATTCTGATGCCACAGTTCTGAAAAGCTGCCTGGCCACACCCCGGATGGCCTCTCTCACAGCTTTTGCCTGCAGGGTGGACGAAGACGGTCATCCCGTTTGCACAGCTGGGAATCACTGCTGAGAATGGGTAAATAACTTTCTCCCAGGCTCAGCACGCCCAGGACAGAAAGCAAGTTGTCTCTGCAATTTTTCCTCTCCTAGGGCTGGAGAGTTAGAAGTTCGTCCAAGTATGCAAGCAATTAAGTCGCGTTTCATTTGCTGAGTGTGGGGCACACAGCCTCCTCTGCTGGGTGGCACTTCTGTCCTAACTTCTCTCCCTGGGGTTGTTTGGCATTTCCCTTGGCCTTCAGAACACAACCTCACATATTCCTTGTGACAGAAAATAGTTCCAAGCGCTTACCAAGCTATCAGCGGCACTGTAAATGGCAGCCATGACAGAGACAGAGATGCCTTTTGCTTCACCAGCCCTGATCTTCCTTTGCTGGTGATGAAACCCACCAGGTACCTTTGGGAGGAATAAGGACCTTCCTTCGTAGCCTGTTAGTTCATGCAAGCTGTGACTCAGTCCTGGCTATTCAGAACGCTGCAACCCCCTGGGTCTGGGATACACTAGAGGAAGTGACTTGGGGCAGGTAATTGGGCAGACTCCAGAGATGGGAACCACTGGCAAAGAAAAATGTTTGCATTCTGGTTACTTAGCTAGCACAGCATAAGGCTGGTGTTGCCAGGAGATACCTTGAGGAAAGGGCCTACCTTGAAGCAAGGCTAACGTAAGAAGACCAAGGCTGAACATGGAGAGAGAGGAACCAAGCTTGGGGCACTGGAAATGTCAGACCTTCATGTGTCTGAAGCCAAATATCATCCCTCAAGCTGCTGGAACAGGATCCAGAGGCTTGGTGTTCTCCTTCACTGACATGGTGCCCTCTCTCCACACCTTACTTATATTCTCTTCTGTGCCCCAAAGTCCCCAAGTAACACCCCCAAACCTTGCTTAGATGTCAGGACAGATCAGTTCCCTGGAGGCATTTCCAAGCTCTTCATAACACAGATCCTATAAAACTTTTCTTCACTCTGAGTCACTACCCTGTGATTAGGGAGGTCTCATGAAAAGGAACAGGGTGGTGGATTCAGAGCTAACAGATCTAACTGATGGATTATGAAATTATGTCACTCTTTTGGGGGCAGGAGTTTGGGGGGCTTGTTATGGTCCATTTTACCATCTGCCTCTGCCACTTTCTTCTGCCAAGATTACTACAAAGTTGGTGCACAATACACATTTTCTCATGTGAGACATCTCAATTTTATTTTCATCAGGCTGTAACAATGCCATGCATTCTATTCTCTTATTAATATAATAATGGCTCCCTTTGACACTGTGTTCTACTTTGCTTCAATGTTGGTCGATAAAATACTGCCCAAAAGCAACTTGGGGGACGAAAGCAACCAAAGAAAGCCAAGGCAGGAACTCAAGGCAGGAACCTGGGGGCAGGAATAGAAAAGTAGCTTGTATCAACCTGACAAAAACTACCCAGTATATCCTCTTTTCTAAACTGTTCCCTAAAAGTCAATATTAAATAACTTAAGTTACATGATACACATCTCATTCATGCTGACTCTGTTTCTTTTGCTCATGTTCCTGTTAGCAGGACTCCTGGTCTTCATCTTCACAGGACCATAATCACCAAGTGCAAACACAGACAGGGATCATGCAGCAGGAGTCCACATGACAAGATTCAACCCATGATCCTAAATGGAATCCTGTCACATCTTTAAGATTCTCTTAAAAATGAGAACACAAAGTTAAAGGAAGCCAAGATCCCAAGACAGCCTCAAAGCCAAATTTTCCGAACACTGTGTGCACTGGGGACACTTTGACCCAGGAGACCTATGGAGAGGCAATGGTAAAACAACTGTAGAGCGCACAGGAAGTCACTAGAGGTAACAGGGAAGTGAGGCAGGAAAATAGAGCCTTTCTGTGATTTCACACTGACCTGCTCACCGACTGAGGCTCTCGAAATGTTATGAGAACCGCAGCACCAGCGGAGTTCAAATGCATTTTTAATATCTTCTAAATGCGTAATTTGGTTTTGCTAGAGATGTGTTTCATCATTCCCTCTTGCCCCTTAATTAAGCTAATGACTTTATTTCTTTTCTCCTTTCTGATCAGCTCATAACACATTTCCCAGGTTGGCTTCCCTGCTCAAGCCTGTTGTTTTGGATCTGGTTATTAGCTGTCAAGCTCACATGCTTTTCCATGTGTTGGGATGTTACTGAATGAGCCTGGTCTGCTCTGGAGGCTGTGGGGGCTCAGGGACCCCAGCTGGTGCCATCCTCCCACTCTTACAAAGAACAAAATCCCTTACATGTGCATACCACCTAACAATTTACTAGCACATGCACACACATTATCTCAACTGATGCTCATGAGGAATCACAAAGGCAGGCATTATTAACCCTGCCGTCTTGTCTCATAAGCTAGGATTCTAAGAGCAGAGATTTTGGTGACTAACCAGGACCAAGCAGCAGGATGTTATTAGCGCTGGGCTTTGCTACCCTCTCCCCACATTCTTTTTCCCTCCTTCTCCACCTCTCGGCTCACCCCACATCAAAAGATGGATTGAGCTCGTTGCACTGCTGTTCTGGGCACAGCGGTAATGTGTTCCTAGGAGCAAGCGTGTTCGCTCAGGATGCTTCATGACCATCAGAGGAGAGCCATGCTCTGGGTGGGGTACCATCACTTCCTAGCTCTCTGTGGGGCAGAGGCACTTCGGAGGACTCCAGAGTTGACAGTCCCATCCTCAATGTGTCCAATGATGGACGTCCTGGGGAGGGGCTTACTCTGGAGAATGACTTCACTAGGGTTGCAAGCAAACTCTCAACCTGCTCAGGAGCCCCATTTGGGAAGAATATGTCAGGAATGCCCAATGCCCCACACACACACCAGAAGTCAACCACTCACTATAAAAGAGCTTAATTTCTTCTGGATAAATGAGAAAATATCAAAGTGACTTTCAGGGCCAGGAGAACCCAACTTCTGAAGTCAACCTTCTTTAAAGATAGGAAAACTATAGCTGTGATAGGACAAGTGACCTATATAAGGTCACTCACCAAGGTGGATGGTTATCTTGCTAGGAAATGTGTTAGTAAGGAGCAAGTGACTCCACACCAGGAGATGGAATGCGTGTAAACAGTAGAAGATTCAAACCTGCTCAGATGACTTATATTACCAGAAATATCCCTTAATATCAGGAATATTATCAGCCCATAGAAGGGACAGAACTACTCTGTGTGGGGCACTTGGTACCAGATCAAATCGTTTAGGAAAGCAAGGCTTTCTGAACTAACCAGAGAGACAAAGCTACAGCATTCTCAGGATGCACTAGCCATAGGAAATCTTGGGAACAATCCTACCATGTGGATGTTGGTCCAGCAAAGCCCAGGCAACCAGTCTTCCCCATCAGTCCTTACGCATGGCCTTTTCCTACAGGTATTGGTGAGACCTCAAGCCTTCTGTTGAGCTCTTCCTCTCTAGTGAAGTGAAAAGTATTGGAAAAAGAACTATTCAGGCCCAGGAATGGTCTCCCGTGTTGCCATGAGCCCAAATCACACAGAACTTCTGTGAAGCCTTCCCAAAATGCCTACCAGGCTTGGGAGCAACCTGACCTCAAGAGCTCTGCTCCATCTCCTTGAATAACGGAAATGAATTTGAAACAGACTGTTCATGAGGCAGAAGAAAGCAGGCACAGCCTCTGTACCGAAAAGCCAAAAGACCAACCCAAAGAAAGGCAGGTCCCCCAGGACTCAGAACAGTCCAGTTGTCTGTGAGCATGCAGAGTGACTTCCTGTCACAGCGATGAGATCTGCCCAGGAACTGTGGCATGGAGCCACCCAGGAAGGTCACCATTTCCAAGCTTCACAGGAAGCTGAATGGGCCCTTCCACCAACATATTAATCACTATGCCCAAGATAATTCTAGCCTTAGTGATCTACCTCTTGCACACAACAAATGGAGCAGACGGAGGGCGAATGGCCGGCCCTGAAGTGAAGACTAGGTGGGGAGTTGGGGGTGGGAATAAGGCTGAGTAACTGACTGCCCTTCCCTTTGTTACCCTGTCCAAGAGGCCAAGCCTGCTGCTGCAGCTGCCGACTCCCCAAGGTGCTGAGATGGGCAAAGATGACAAAGACCCTACACTCGGCTGCAAAGCACCCAGGTGAGCTGTGGCCGCAAATCTGCTGCGCTCAGGAGAACCCGCATGGTGCAGGATAATATTAGTTCATTCTTATTGCCGGGAGCCAGATGCCCTCTGGGAGCCTGGCCATAAACCTTTGATCTGCTGGGCTTCGGGAGCCGCAGAGTCCAACCTCTGTCCAGCTCCAGCTTGCTCACACACTCCACGGGGCCAGCTCAGAAAGAAGAGCCTAGCCTGGGGCAGTCATTGGCTCTTCTCTGCAGACAGCATCAGCTCCTGCAGCATTTTGAGAAGCTGAGAAGAGAGAACCAGTATCATCATGGAGCTCTCCAGGACCCTAGGCGCTCCCAGACCCCAGGCTCCTGGCTACCACATTCCTCATTGTCATACTATACCTGTATGAAGTCTTAGATCTTTTCCTTCAAACTGATTCAACCCATTCAAGCTGAAATGCATTTCACAAGAAAGCACTTGTATTACAAAAGCAGGAAAACATAGATAATGCTTGCTTTAAAAATCAGTGTAATGAAAGTGAACAGTACTTACCAAATCTTAGCCAGATTTTGTTTGCTGCTTGCCCTAGCTTGAAGTCTAGTCTTCTGTGGAAATGTCAAGATGGACTAGCACCGAGATGACATTTTTCTCCTTGGCATAGTGAGAAGGATGAAAAAGAGCTGTACAAAGCGTGAGGCCACAGCTCTCAATACGGGCACGTCTCACCCGGGCTGCCATGGACTAAAATGGAAGAGAACGTCTGCACAGCCTGCCCATGCTGCTCCCAAGGAGACAGCTTTTCCTGCAGCTTCCCCTCATCCCCATCTCTTGGGGCCATCAATACTCTCCATATGTTTATGGAGATGTATTTTGTTCTTCATGATACTGAAAACTTTTTAGTCAACCTCTAATATCCATCCAAGACTGGGAATTTATATCAACATATCCAGTCAGAGTCTGATGGACATTAGGGGAAAAAAAAGAAAGCACTGAACTTGCTTTGGTTCATTACAAAGCTCCCTTCAAAATGAAAGCCTGGGGCCGTGGAATAAAAGCAGGCTGTGGCTGGTGCTACTGGTGGTACTAGTGGTACTGGTGGTACTGGTGGTACTGGTGGTACTGGTGGAACCTTGACCATGGAGAAGAATAAGGGTATTCCATAGAGCCTGGGAGGCCCCTTGCTCAGATAGGGGAAATGCCTGCTCACACACGCATTGTCTCTCTCAAAGGCTTGCCTTTGAAGCTCCTAGACTTAAGACTAATTAACCTTTCCTCCTAATGTTAGGTAAGAGTCACACATAGCCAAATTTGGCATGTGTTGAACACATGTGTGCATGTATGTGCTGTGTAAGCAGTCACTAGTTCCTTTGGCCTGGATACCCCTCCGACCTGCAAATTAACCCCTTAGTATCCAGCGTTGGGATCCCATGCTTGCTTTCTGACAAGCTTCAGGGAAAAAAGACCCCAAGGGGTTAATTAAGTTTTATTGAGCCCAGGTTTATTGCAACTGGCTCTTGTCTCTCTCTTTAAACACCTCGCTTCTGAGGAAGCCAGAGTCCTTTGGGACAATATTTTCAATGCTGTTTAGTTTGTCTGTAACCTATATTTGATTTTATTTGTTTTTCAAGATAGTCAAAGGGGAGGGTGGATGAAGTTGCCCCCTTCCTGTCCCCCTCTATATCTGTTGGTGACCCCATTAAATCAGGGTGGTTAAATGGTATGCAGATGTTGCCAATTTTCATATAAAAGAATGCATATTCATTTACATAAATTTCAGTGAATTATGGCAGCTTGAGTTTGCAACTGCATATCTATTTGTGTGTGTTACCTAGGCCTGCCCGGCTCCCTCCAGTGAAGGGCTGTCAGAAGACTTGGACAGGAAACCCTTCAGGTGCATGCCTGATGTGCTTGGTTCCTTGCTCCGTTTTATTTTCTTTTTGAGGTTTCCAATCCTTTCTCTGTTATTTGTAATGGCTTAATACGATTAAAGGCTCCCTCTAATCACTGCTCAATGTGCTTCTGCTCTATTAAAGATTTATATGAAAGCTTTATGGAACACACCTTTTTAGAATTCAGAAGGATTTTGCAGGTTATTATTCATAACATCTGCCACTTACTGCAAAGAGCCTTAAAACATCCCTTTAATGTGTATTTAATGCTTCTGATACAATATAATATCAAATCAGACGTGCTTTATTATGGCGGCCCTGTTTGTGTAACCGCACTAAAGATCCACCACTGTTGTAAGCCTGGGGTGGAGGGTTTATAACAGCCATAAAAACCTGCACAGAACTCAACTTGGCATTTAAGGGCACGCAGATTTTTTTTTCTTTTACTTGACTTGGTACAATGTGGAGAAAAGCAATTTGGCAATTTAAAGAGCCACTGAACATAATCTAGAAATAAAGCAGTGGTCCTTGGAGAAGAATTAAGGTCAACCATTGTTTGAAAACAGCCCTCTCCAGTCTTCACAGGTGGAGTTGAACTGTCACCACTCTGGGCCAGCAGGAGCTGCCAGAGAGTACCAGTGTGTCCAGCGGCCTCTGACCAGGCGAAGGAGCTCCTTGTAGACATGCCTTGGCTTATTTCTCCTGGTCTGTTTTTTTTTTTTTTAACCAAAGAGCATCTGCTAGCAATTCATTTTCACATTTTAGTTGATAAAAGATATACACAGACTATATGCCTTCAGCTGCAGAGGTGTGATACACATGTGTCAAGATTTTAAGAATAGCTGCATTCGGGTGTTGGGCTTGATTCTTTGACAGTGGCACCTTAAGAAGGAGAAGGAAAGAGAAGCACACAGGCCTGGCCTCGGTTCCTTACAGCTGTGTGGCCTGGGCCAAGGACCAGCCCCTTCCTGGCCGCGGGTTCACCTGTGAAATGGGAATTTAATGACATGAAATGCCGTATTCCAAATGTTGCACAGAGCCTAGGCCTTTTTAGGTGTTCTACATCAGCTGTCCCATTCTGTAAGGTGTGGATGGTACCCAAGAATTCTTTCAAAGAAAGCATCTGTAACTGCCAACCTGAATGTAAGTTTGCTCTGTGGATGCAGAAGAACTGAGGTCCTTAGCTTGCTGAGCAGACCCCGTTCCAGATGCAGCAATACTGGGTTGTCAACCGGCAGTGCCCCAGGCACATCTGTGCATCTGAGTCTTAGGTGTGAGGGAACTCTGCAGTTCTATTTTCAAGGACAACTGTTGGGAACTGACTACAGGAATCTAAGCAACTTCATTTTGCTGGATCCTTGATCCAGAGAAGAAAAGAGATCTGCCCCAACCGGCAGGCAGGCAGGTCGGTCCAGCCCGTGGGTCCTTGCCCCTCACAGAACTGCCCACCACCCCTGGTTCCAGCAGAAGGGGACTGTCCTCAATGCCCCAGCAGGTCTATACTTTCATGAAAACACCTAGCAGCTCTCAGAGGGCAGGCTCTGCTGTCCAGCAGCTCTCTTCCCTGTACCCAGCCCTGCTACGCTCATTTTTGGTGGACTTCCCTGCCTGGGGGAGGGGCTTTGGAGAAGGGGGTCGCCTCCACAGGCAAGGTGCCCCCAAGGCTGTTGCTGGTGCTGAGAGTGTGTTTCTGGCGCAGGCACTCCTGCACCCGTAATTCTGAGGGTGGAACTCCCTAAATGCCCACTGGCCAAATTTGCTGAACACTTGACTTTCAAACAGCCCTCATTACAGACTCGCAGCCATCTCCGTTCTGACGGGTTGGAGTAAATATGTAATCGGGGAGTTTTTAAGCCGTGTTCTGTAAAGTGCCGCCTGCGTGTGCTGTTTGGTTATTTTATGTGGTCATCAAAGCTGTTCTGGGAGTGCGGGGGTGGAGGATGGGCAGGGGATGCTGCAGGCTGCGGGCACCTACACTGCAGAGCACAGGTCCAGCACCCGAGGAGCTTCAGGCCTTGCATAATGCTGTCACACACTCTGGACCCACTGCCTTTCAGACTCCCAGATGTGAACTGCGAATATGATATGGAACTTTTATCACCTTCAAAAAAAATCTTATTACATTTATTTTTATAACTAATGTTTTAATGAACACATTCAAGCATACAGTAAAGGGACTTTACAGTGAACTTCTGTGTGAGAGGTTCTACCATTAGGCTTTTATTGTGCATAATTTATCAAATATTTATACACCTATTCATGTTTCTTCCATGCATTAATCTATATTACTTCAGGATAAATCATAGTAAGTTGAAGATATTATACATTTACCCTTAAAGAGTTCTGCAGGATTTCATTAGCAGGAGGTCAGTAATGGTTTGCATCTTCCTTGTTTTGATGTAAAAGTATACACATAATGAATAGGTACACATTACCCAAATAGCCAAGGTGTGGAACCAACCATCAGTGGGTGACCGGATAAAGAACATGCAGTATGTATAGATGTGGAGTATTATTCAGCCATAAAGAAGAAAGAAAGGCTGACATTTGCAACAAATTGGGAGGAGCTGGAGGACATCAAGTGTAAGCCATATGCAGACCAGTGCCAAATGTTCCCCACAGAGGAACTGGAAGCCCATCCTAAATGTGAACTCCTGCTTGCTTGAGGTTGAGAAGGTCAGAAAGGGGCAAAGGGAAGATGAGTTTGGACAGTGGTGCTGTATCATGAGTTGAACTATCACACTGAACCCCACCCTTATGTACAATTATGTCCATCACAGTTAAAATACAGCAAAATGCACAATTCAAGTGCATTCTGCATTGTAACCAATGTGTATAGTAAGTAACTGAGCCCCCAAGATACAGAGAACACTGCCCTTCACCCCCAGACAATTCTTCCCTCATTCCGGAGAGACATCTGCACTTCTGGTTCTCACAGCTGTAGCTTGGCTTGGCCTCCGGAAACTCCTGTGAATGACTCCAGCATCTACATTCACATAAGGCTCACTGCATTCAAATGACGGTCACAGGCCATCCCTGCTAGTGTGGTGTTAGTCTGCTCTGTTCACTTCTGAATACCGATACACACACCAGCTTGTTTATCCCTTCCTCTGCCCATGGCCAAGGATCTTTGCTCCTGTAGATGAAGCTATGAGGAGCATTCCTGTACATGACTTTCCGTAGACACACTCTTCTGTTTCCTCAGGATATCACTTTCAAGTGGACTCAGGATGATGGTCATCTTATTAATTCAGCAAATCACCCGGTCTTTTTCATAAAGTGTTAGGTTATTTTACATCCCCCTCAACAAGATCCAAGGGCCTAAGCTCCTTACGGACTTAACCATGTTTGCCATTGTCTGCTTTTCATTCCCAGCACTTCTGACCCAGGTAAAGTGGTGACTCCCTATGGTTTGGATTTGCGTTTCCCTAACGACTAACGATGCTGTCCATTCTTCATGTGTTTATCAGCCACTCATGTGTCTTCTTTTGTGAAATGTCTATTCAGATCTTTTGTTCACTTTTAATTGGGTTGTTTGTCATTTTATTGTTGAGAAATAGCAATGATTTACATATCCTGAGAACCAGTGGTTTTCCACACCTGTTTTGACAATATTTTCTTCTAATCAGTGACCTGCACATTCATTTTTCACTCTTGCCCTTTCTTAAGCAGTGTGCATTTCCATGAACTTTTTCTTCTGTGACCTTATAAAATCTGTGTTATGTCTCCAGAAGCTTTGTGACTTCGGTTCTTGCATTTACATCTAAACACGTCTTGAATCAATGTTTGTATAAGGTATGAGGTAGAAATTTTCATGATCTTCTGAGTGAATAATAACGATATAGAGTTCTTTTAATACAATTGATGGGAAGGTTCTCATTGGTCCATTTGACTTCCTGTCTCTTCTGCCGAAAGCAACAGATAGAGTACCCTCAAGCTCTGTCCTATCACTTATCTGTTTGCCAACCCTTATCACCACACTCTTTCTCCTTGTAACTTTAGAGAGCATGTCTTGAAGTCTTCTACATTTGTTCTTCTTTTCCAAGATAATTTTGAATATTTTAGCCATTTGCATTCCCATATAGGTTTTCTGATGTGTTTCTGAAGCTTGCCATTTCTCTGCAAATTATTTAATTTCCCTCAGCAAGGTTTTTTAGTTTGCAGTGTGGAGTTCTTGCATGTATTCATGAAATGTACTCTTAAATGTTTTATGTCTTGGATACTATTTTAAGTGGAATTTCAAGTTTTTCTTTTTGTAATTGTTTGCAACTAGTTCAGTGAGTCTCAGCATCCACAAGGTTGATTTCAGGCCCCTGCAGAGGCCAGAATCTTAGGTGCTCAAGTTTCTCAGAAGACGGTATGGTGTTTGTACATAACCTACATCCTCCTGTGTACTTTAACTCTCCAGATCACTTGTGATGTCCGATGCAATGTAAACTCTCTTTAAATGTTTTTGTGATATGTTATCTAGAGGATAATGACAAAGCAACAGGCCTGTATCTATTCAGTAGTTGGTTGGATGCACATGTAAACCCACATACAGAGGGCATGCTGTCTGTAAATATACTATATGTGAACATACATTTGATTTTTGTAGATTAGCTTTGCAACTTTCCCAAATTGAATTATTAGTTTTAGCAATGTTTTTATAGGCTCCTCTGATATTCTATATAAGTAATCATGTCATATGCAATAACTAAGTTTAAGTTCTTCATTTCTAATATCTATTTTATTTTTCTTGCCTCATTGCAACAGTAGGGAGCACAGTGTGCAGTATTGCATCATCATATATGATATTATCTGAGGGGTTTGCGTTTTGCTCTTAATTTAAGCCAGAATAGCACTTTGTTTATTTACAATAAAAATTATACATATGGTGCACATGGAATAATTTTTTCCTGATTTCCTTCTGATAAACAATTCTGTATGTAAAGCCAGATTACATTTAAACCATTTTGTTAAGCATTGATACAAACTGGATATGTAACAGTGGAGAGATTTAAGAGAAAACGTAGCCTATGAAAACAGTTGTAGAACTTCACATGCAGTCACTTGATATTGATGACTGTATGAACTTTCCTCACTATGAAAGTTCTTTGGAGTTTTCAGAGCCTCGTTGAGGTGTAAATGACAGGTAAAAACTCTGTGAGATGATTGCCACACTCGAGCTAAATAATATATCCGTCCCTTACGTTCTCACCATTGTTGCCACAGGAGGGACCTGTGTCCTGTTGGAAAGCTTCAAGCGCACTGTGCCTTTCCTGTGACCTGCAGTCACTGCACTGTCTGCTAGGTTCCGCACTTTTCATCACACAGCTGAAGGTTTGTGTCTGTGCTCTGATGTCGTTCTTCTCCAGCCTTGGGTCCTTAGACAAACACGGCATAGCCTCACTCACATGGAGAGTCTTTCAACTCAGCGCCCACAGCTGGAGGGTGTTTGAAGGTATCTTTTACAAGAATATTCTCCTCGCTGTAGGGTGAGAATGAGAAATTAAGTTGAAATTCTCCAATGCTTAGAATCCTCTGCAGTGATTATGTGTTTTATTATTTTTGTTTGTTTGATCGATTCTGTTAAATCAGCTTTGCTTTCCTAGTATAAAAACACTGTTTTCTAGCATCTAGAAATTTTATTTTATGCCCGACAGTAATGGCACACACCTTTAATCCAGCACTAGGGAGGCAGAGGCAGGAGGATCTCTAAGTTTGAGGCCAACCTGGTCTACAGAGACAGTTCCGGAGGGCAAGGAAGGAAGAAGAGAGGGAGGGAGGGAAGGAGGGAGGGAGGGAAGGAGGGAGGGAGGGAGGGAGGGAAAAAGAAAAGGAAGGAAGGAAGGGAGGGAGGGAGGGAGGGAGGGAGGGAGGGAGGGAGGGAGGGAGGGAGGGAGGAAGGAAGGAAGGAAGGAAGGAAGGAAGGAAGGAAGGAGTTTTGTTTTATAATTACTAAAAGCACCACTGTTTCATGAGTATTTGGACATGAAAATAAAATGTTAGCTTTTGGATAAATCGGTTAAAGTATTCATAAGCTTCGTTAGGTTTACAGTTCAAATCTTGTTGAACTCTTTTTCATCTCTGAAATACCGGGTCTCTGTTTTTCCACACAGTGTTATCTCTGCTGTCAAGAGGTCTGGTGACACAGAATTTACTGAAACAATGTTTCCTTCCTATCCTTATGATTTTCTTTCAGGCTGTAAGCTTTGGTGCCAAGCACACAATCTCGCAATCCCAGCATGACTGCTGACTGCTAGTAACGCCTGTGAGATCCATCTAGCTCAGGGAATGCTAAATGTAAGTAACACCTAGCTCAAAGAACCGCTGAATACAGTAAAAACCTTAATCTCCCCTCCCCACCCCCACCCCGCATTGTTAGAGACATTTGTAAGGGGATTTCATTTCTTCATGATGCATTCTGGTCAGGTTTGGAGCTTACAGGAGAAAATATTGACAGAGAAAGATTAATGGAAATTTTAAAGAAATTTAGTTAAAAGCCTTCAGGAATAGTTTCTAAATCAACACCTACATTTAACTATAACTGGGAGACCATCTCCTTCACCAAGCTCACTGAGCGGGTGAGGATTTGTGCTCCTGCGGGGCCACTAGACTCTGAGCCCAGCGGCCTGAGCCACTGGGGTGTTGTGGTCACCTGCACATTTCCTGATTCGCAGTTGGCCCTTAATAAATGTTTTCTGAGAGGATCGAGGAATAGGAAGGCAGAGTGGAGGCATTAACTTGTCCTGTGTCAAGTGGAAAAAACAAACTGGCTGAGACTGGACTAGAACTAAGGAATCCTGACTCTGTCATACACACATTCGTTCACCAATATCCTACTAAGAGTTGAAGTGTGTGTGTGCATGTGTGTGTGTCTGTGTAGGTGTGTGTATGGTGTGTGTGTGTGTGTGTGTGTGTGTGTGTGTGTATGTATGTGTGTCTGTGTAGGTGTGTGTATGGTGTGTGTGTGTGTGTATGTGTGTGTGTGGTGTGTGTGTTATGTGTGTGTATGGTGTGTGTGTATGCATGTATGTATGTGTGTGTATGGTGTGTGTGTATATATGTATGTATGTGTGTGTATGGTGTGTGTATGTGTGTGTGTGTGTGTGTGATTTGGGTGTGTATCCTATGAGTCTTGCCAAGGATAGCATCAAGTCCCGAAGTCTAGACCTCAATGTCATAGATTAGGGAGACAAAAGCCATCCCCCCCTTTACTGTGCCATCACCGTGAATGAGTCACAGCTGCAATGTGTGGCTATTAATCACTCCTGTTAGCCGGACTGCGTCTCAATGGCATGTTGTTCGTTATTAAATCTTACCACTGCTCACTCTTGGGCTGCTGTTTAACTGCATGGAAAGAATTACTGACCAGACCTCCCCAGTCCTTCTTCCCATCACAGATCTGCAGAGTTCACGGGGCCCCATCACAGATCTGCAGAGTTCACGGGGCCTGCTCACTCAGATACTGAGAACCATTTCAGACCTGACAGTCTCACACGAGTCACCCTCTGCTCTTGCCACCTCTGAGCAGATGTCTCCACGGTCCTCCATTCCGCCCCTTTATTCTTCTCAAGGCTGGTACCAAATCTTCCAGTTTTGGTCATTCTTTTCCTGGCTTCTCACCAATCTTCCCCACCCTGGGAGGCAGGGCCACACCTCCTAAGATGGTGGACACGGACTGAGAGAACACTCTCATTTTAGATTTACCTCAGAGCTCCTCTGTAAGGAATCTGCGTCTAGTCTACTTCCAAAGAGACGCTGACCGCCACTATATCCCCATTTGTCTAAGCAAGCTATTCTTGGTGAATATTTGGGTCACGACCCCACCCCAGTTTGGACTGCCACGAGCGTTCTAAGCCCACATCTTTCATCTTTCGGTAAACTTGCCTGCATTATCTCCTGGCTATACTCGTAGGAGTGAAGTCACAGGGCCACTGATGCACATGGTGAGGTGTTCAGGATGAAGATGGCCCACTATGAGAACCTCTGACCTGTGACTCACATAAGGATATGCACAGCTCAGAAACAGTGCTGCCGCCGGTCTAGGTGAGGAAAACGAAAGGAAGAAAGACCGAGAAATCCAACCCTGCCAGGAAGGAAGCCATGTGGTGGTTGGTGACCAGAAGGGCGGCTCAGGGACTCTGGAATGTCCCACTGTTGTGCTTTGATTCTGGAGCTGGGTGCCAGTGATGGCACGCGGCCTTAAATTGTGCCCCTTTCCATGTGTGACAAGCATACCACGCTGAAGTCTTTTGTCACCCAGTGGTATTCCATCTGAGTAATGGAGTCAAGTCCAGCTATGTGAGGTCTTGTCTCATAAGCAATTCCATTAAACTGGAAGACATACTTTACATTAAATCAATTTATTGGGGAGATAGAAGACACTCCTGAAAGTGTTGGTACCTGAGAAGCAGCCAATCTGGAAGGGAGCAGCCACATTAGAGTGAGAAATGAGTGGGAGATCGTAAGAGTCCTATGGTTGGCAGGCACTGGACAGGACCACCAGACCTAATTAAGGCACTTGGTGAGAATTAATGCTCTTCCAGAACATTAGCAAAATCTAGGAACTCAATTAAAACTTGCCCACTGTGTGAGGAAAACGAAATTAGTTTGGTGCCAAGTGGATGGGCCCAGTGGAATTCTATCCAGTCCTCACCGAGAATAGAGCCACTGGGCCCTGTGGGAGTGACTGCAGAGGAGAGAGAGCCACGCTCTGGGTGCTCTTGGTATGCTGGGCAAGGGAATCCTGGAAACAGACCTGGGAATAATCGAGGTACCAGAATGAGGAGCTGGCAGGGCTCCAGAGGGCCGTGCTGATTAAAGAGAGATAATAGGAGGTGAGAGATGGGAGAGAGCTCTGAAGGGTGAAGTCAGCATCCATTCAGAATTGACAAGGGGCAAACCCTTTGCGGGCTATAGGGATTGCTGTGAGGCCCTGAGTGAGCAGGGGCCCTAGTATGTCTATGTGGGGTCAGGCTAGGGTGGCTGGAGACCCAAATTCAGAAGCACTCCAAGAGATAAGGAAGGGCACATTGGGCTCCAGAGAGGTAACTGGCCCTTTGTCCCACAGATGTGTGGAGGGGGGGAAGAGGCTTGTGATCAAAGAAGGGCTCTAAGGACTTCATGAAAATGAGGAACACAGCACAATGAAGTTGTCTTACAGGGAACAGTAACCCTGAGCAGAGATGACAACCTCCAGTACTCCCTGAGGTAGGCACTGAGTGGGAGATGCCAAGGCTTACCGTGCTTGCTGTGGTAAACGACAATGTTACTCTGGCACACGGTTGGAAAGGACAGAGAGTAGGTGGGACTGTAGTAAACGGCTGTGCCTCCAAGGAGAGGGTTGACCCTCAGTTCTTCACACTGCCGGGTACTATGCCACATAGCCTGGTTTCTCTGGAGGAGCTGAAGGGTGGGGGGCCACGAGGCTGGAGCACACTGCCTAGCTACCTTGATTTATCATTTTGTTTGGGTTTTGTTTTTTTCAGAAGCACTGTGCAATCTAAACAAATTAGAGCCAAAGGTAGATTAGATGGGTAGCTTGTGACCTCTGCCAAATAAAAATCCACAGAATTCAGCTTTTCACTCCCCACATGTCCTGGGGAGAAGGGGGAGGAGAATAGGCAGGACTTCCAAAGGCTTTTTGCAGCAGCTGCTAAGGCTGTTTCGGAGCTGTCTGGGGTGCAGTCGGGACAACATTGATCATCCCCACAGTGCTTTGTGTTTCTAAGTCTTACTCATTTGTTATCTGCACGGCTGGGTTTTTGGCCGTCAATATTTTGGGTGAAGAGAGACATCTTCCTCTAATGACGCCTAATCATTCCTAATTTCCTCTGCAAGGATTGTGCACCATCAGGTATAATGAGCGCATTTGCTTTAATGCTCCTGCTGCACAGAGTTCCTGGGAAATGGTTTTCGAAGGCACGTGCACAAGTCAACTTCGGGGAGCTTGGGAACAGCACTGACATGGGAGTGACTGGGGGGTCAGCAGGTGTCCAGAGGACACTACAGCCAGGGGTGGGACATAAACGAGCCCAGCCTGAGCCGTCCCCTCACATCCAAAGGTTCTACTTTCATTAATAATCTTAACTCCCTGATTTGCAATTAACCCAAAAGCTCCATAATGATAATGAGATACGTGTGTAATTCAGTGCCAGAAGATGATAGATCGGCAAGGCTGGGATCTTTATTAATCTCCTGCTTTGTCGTTCTGAGTGAGGTGAGAGCCTTCTCATCCCAGCCTGCTGCAGAGGGGACCAAGAGGGAGGCTCTGTAGGTATGCAACCTGGAATGACTGCCAGCTGGGTTCCATTCCCCCTAGGGAGCCTGAGCAGGGGCCAAAGCCTGCCCCTCCTTGTGGCTGGATGCAGCTGAGGTCTTGCTTTGTGTAACCTGTGTGGTGTTCTTGGGGGGGAAATATGAAGCCTTTATTAATATTTACAAAGCAGAGTTCTTATAATCATTTAGGTTTCTGTTGATAGGAAACACAAGAGTATCTGGCAGTTCTGGACTCACCTTCCCAGAGGACAAAGCAGGCTGGGGGCACATGCTTCCTATGTGTCCTGACCCTACCTGACCCACTCCATATCCAGATGTGTGCGACCACCAGAAATAAGCAGCCTATTTCAGCTCTCCCTGTCTACTCCAGGCACATCTGACCCCACTCCTCATTGGCTCACCGGCTGGACTCTTGCTTGGAAAGAGTACGAAGGTGTTCATCTTCCAGAAGTCCCAGCCCCTGTGCATACTAATTGGGCAAACTTTGAAGACACCTCTCTTGGGGTCCAGGTACATGAGCTCAGCAGGGACAGGGCAGATGTAAGCAAAACCATCACTGGACAAGACTGGGAAGGCAGAGGCTGATAGTCCATGGAACTCCGAGGGACACAATGGTACTGTCCATTGACAGGGTGGTCAGTGGATTTCAGAGGCCTTAGACCATGATGGAGGTCAGGAAGGAAAGACTCCATGATTGATTCATATAGTCTACCCCCATCCAGGAAGAAGATCCTGGAAGCATACAGATCTTAGATTTCTTACTCTTGATCCTAAGGGAAGAGCAGCAGAGGGAGATGCGGTACCCCTGGGTCCTGCTCTATCACTGGAATCCCCTTGTCACGTGGCCTGGAGAAAAGGCTGCAGAGAGAACACAGCATCTGAAATACAGGTAAACAAGTATGCCTCATCCCCCTTTTGGGATATAATAAAACGATTTGTTTACCAGACATTCAAATTCACCGGGCATCCTGTATGCTTATAGCTAAACCTGGCAGCCCTGCCTGGGGAACATAAGTCTCTTTTCCTCTCTACACATCCTGTTCTTCATCTATAAAAGAGTTGGGCAAAAACAATAGTTATCAAAAAAAACTTCAGCTTCAGAACCTTCCCTCAGAATTAAAGTGCCAGCACACACCCAATGTGGAAACTGTACCATACAACCCAGGCTGCCCTGGCAGAAGATGGGCAAGGGAACTGAAGGCATTCTCAGGAAAGGCTCTGGGACCCAGTGCCCCACAGGAAGCAGAACAGCAGGGCTGTGTGAAGTTCAACCTACAAGGACTTGAGAAACAAGCATCACAATGACTTATACCCAAATCATGGGGCACACAGGAGCTCTGGGGAGTTCAAGCCAAGCAGAGAACTGAATTTGAACCTATGATCTGAGTCTACAGCTCATACCCAATAGCATCCTGGAAATGATAGACAGGAAGTCTACAACTCAAGGCATGAGCTTCTCAGTGCTAGAGGTGGGCAAGCGGGCCTAGGCGATGCCTTTTTAGGGATGGATTCTGGAGCTGTCCTTTGGGCAGGGTGTAGACACAATCCTTTTCTACCCCAAGGTCCTGTATATCGATGGCCCTCTGGAACTTTATTAATAAGACCTAGATCTTTATTCCCAATGAGTTTTAAAAATGATACAAATAAATAAAATCCTTCCCTGATGACCATCTCAAGCAAAGTCCCCATAACGATTACTTTGTAGTGACTGTCAACCCACCACACCTCTTTATACTGCACCTTTGTGGATTTGCACCCTAAATTTTTCTTGTCCTATTGGAACCATTCATTGGGCTGGTGAGCTGGCTCAGTAGTAAAGGTGTTTTCCATGAAGCCCAGTGTCCCGAGGTCAATCCCCAGAACTCACATAGTGGAAGGAGAGCACCTACTCCTGCAGGCTGTCCTCTGACTCCATGCATGCACTGTGGCAAGAATGTCTGCCATACACAAAATAGCTAAATAAGTATGCAAAACATGCAAGACCCTGAACTGAGGTTGAACTGCACTTATCCCTGACAGCTGGCTGCCACAGCTACTTCCCTCTGACCAGCCTCAACCTGGGTTTGCACTGCATTAACTTACAAATTGCCAGCAGCTGCAAATAGCACTTAGGCTGACTCAGAGGCCAGTTCTGCGGCAAAGAGTGGGTGGGTGGGTGGTCACATTCAAGGTTGAGGGATGAATGAGAGACAAAACAGAATTAGTCCAGAATGTAGACCCATCGAGATGCAGGGCCAATGGACCTGCTAAGACACCCAAGCAACTGATCACCAAAGGAAATGACGCTGGCTTACATACTCACTGGTGTGTGGCCCCTGGGCTCTGTCACCACATCTCTAAAAGGTGGCGGGGGGGCGGGGGACAACGACAGTAAGCTGCTTACAGGCAAGCAGTAAGCCCTGCTTTACAGGGCTGTTCCAGGAATCAAATGAGATATGTGAAATGTTCAGCTTGGTTCCCGCCACTGAGTAAGCACTGAGCTACCGCAGTGACAATGTTGACAGGAACATCCCTATCCAGCCACCTCATCTCCACGCCCTGGGCTTCCTATGTGGGCTGAAGTCTGCTCTGCAGGAGGGAGAGCAGGCAACAGGCATCTCTCTACCTCCTGCTGCTTCTCTTCCAGATCTCACAGCTGGAAAAAGGCCAGGGCAATGCTGGGACACAGAGGGACATTGCCCGGTGGTTCTGCTGATGCCAGCATCCCCTCTTGGTGGCTCAGTGGGGCCCAGAAACCCAAACGTGAGGTGCAGGCTATGGTAGTCTCTGAAATACACCTTCTTCTGTGTGGAGGATGCCTGTCCCCCATCATGACCCAGCAAGTCACCAGCAGCTGGAGATATGCCACTGGGTCTTGGCTGACCTAGAAATGGTCAACATGAGCTGCCTCATCAGAAGGCTCTTGGCTGCTATGCCAGGCCTGCCCTGTCCCCAAACCCCAACCACATCCCAGCCATCACACTGGCCATACCTGTGGCTAGCACTCCAGGTCAGTACCCCCGGGGCCAGGCATCTCCTGCATGGTAGCTGAGCTTAACAGATCAGGGAGGACTTCAGATGGATTTCCAGTTCCCAGTGCTATTCACCTCAACAACCTCCCTAGGTAACTGCAGCAATGCCCTCTCTATCCACCCCTGCTCCTGCTGCTTACCCACCCCTGTTCCTGCTGCTTACCCACTCCTGCCCCTGCTACTTACCCACCCCTGCTCCTGCTGCTCTGGCTTCCAGTCTTACCTTCCTGTGGTCCATTTTCTGCACAGTGGCAGTCCATGTCTTTTATTAAAAGTTCCAGGTGTTTATCTCTGTCGTCTTACAACCCTCCTGTGGTTCCTGTGCACAGTGACACACCTCCCCCACCTCCCCTCCAGCCATCACCTACTCCAGGTTTGGTCTAGCTTGAAGGATATCGCCCTTGCCCAGCCTAGAACATTCTCAAACCATTCTCTAGTGGCTCACTCTTCCATGTTCCTCCCCAGAGAAAGCATGTCTGGGCACACTGTCCTACACATCTTCCCAGCCCAGTCATTCACCACTTACGCCTGCCTTGATTCTTTCAAGCCCCTTCCCGTCATCTGTCTTCACTTGTTTACTTCCCGTCTTCTATACTAGAGTGTAAGCCTCACATGAGAAGAGTCCTCGTCTGCCTTAGAAACTACTGCGTCCCCTGGGCAAACCTCCAGCGCCCACTAAATGCCAGATGTGTAACTAGCACCACCTGTTAACCCCACAGCCACTACATGCCCTCTTCCAGCCTCTCACGGTGCCTTCACTTGTTTTTCTAAGTAAGTTCTCAAGGATATGCCCCTGTTTCTGGGTAATGCTCCTCAGATCCCATAGAGGCTCCTGCTACCTTTCTACCAACCCCCTCCCCACTTCCCTTCCTGGACCTCACTTCCAGGCACACTCAGCCCAAGAGTGGGTCAGGTAGCACAGGTGCAGGGGGAGCCAATCCCTCTCTGGGCTGAGGCGGGCCCGCTCAGAAGCCAGTGCAGCCTCTGTCATCCATGAAGCAGAAGAGAGCCTGACCCTAACTGCTAGTTGCTGGGTCCCAGTGAGCCCTGACTTCACTCAAGCAGGGGGACTCTGCATCACCTGCATCAAGGGGCCTCCATGGGTCAAATAGCTCAGCACGTGACATTCATTTTGTGAAGACCCTAGAGTACCAGGAAACAGGACATATCTCATCAGACTCATTCTTAACCTCAGTGAAGATTCATAGCAGCTTCATGATAGCTAGAGAGCATCCAGGGTTAGATACTGATGACTCAAACCCCAGCCCTACCGACTGATAGCCCGGTGTTCTGTGCCTTGGGTTGATCATATGTAAAATACATTTAAGTAGAATAAACACTACTTTGTCAGGATCTCCACAAGGGTGAGGGATAATCATAGGCATACATTTGACACTTGGTAAACTTGCATGTAGAGAGGAAGCTGTCCACTTCCTGGCATCTGGGAGACAAAATGAAAAGGTAAAGATGCCAAGAACACCTTCCAGGGCATGCCCCCTGTGACCTTTCTCCCTCCACATCCCGCCTCTTAAAGGGCCCACTACCTCTCAGTAGCAAAAGGCTTGAATAAGCCTGCAGCACATGGCTTCTGGGGGCATCCCTTCCTCATGTAGCCAGTTCCTACTCACTCTCTCACATCTCCCTTCTGAACCCCTCAGCTTTATTTCTGGTTTACACTCAGCTTGGGCTGAACTGTGTCCCAACAGAGTCCCTGTGTCGAAGCCCCTGTGTTTCAAACACAGCTGCCTTTGGGGATATGGCTTTTGAAGAGGCAACTGAGTCAAAACAAGACTGTTAGGTGGTCAAGTCTGCTTTGGCTGTGTCTTCACAAGGAGAGGAAATATGGACACTTAGAAGGACACCAGGGATGGGCACCCACGTGTAGAACACAGAGAGATGGCCATCTACCACTCAAGGAAAGAGGTCCCCCCAGCAAACCTACCCCAACTTTGGACTTGGATTTCTAGCCCTCCAGAACTTAGGAAGTAAGGTCCTGATGCTTATACTCTCCGCCTGTGGTTCTGTGTTTTGACAACAGAACAAACTCATAACTGCCTGAGAATTCAGTTCCTTTCTTCATGCACTGGTCCCCATCTGTAAGTTCACCTTTGGGGCCAGTCCATTGCTGCTCACTGGTTCCAGGGATCTTCTTCCACCTCAGGACGTGGAGAGCTGGACCTCTGTGGTTAAGAGGGTCTTAAGACTTACTTTAATGTTGTTATTACCATTATACTGGGTTATAGAAAGCCATTTTCATACAAGTATATAAGATACTTTGAGCACATTGCCACACACCCTACTGCCCTCCCCTTCCAATTAGTCCCCATTGTCCCCTTAGTTTCATTTCTGCTTTCATCTATGTATCTATATAAAACACAGAATCCACAGTGACAGAAAGCATATTTGTCTGAGACTGCCTTAATTCACTTAATATGATCATCTCTAGTTGCATCCATTTTCTTACAAATGACGTTATTCTTCTGTTGTGTGTAGAAATGAGTGGAGGTGACATCTGTCACTTCCAAGTGACAACACTGGGAGAGGCGTGTCCGATTCTCTGTGTGCTCTTCCCCTGCTGTGGCCAGCATGGGCACATGTCCTCTTGGAGGTGTCCCACACAGTCTCAGCAAGACCTGTGTATCTGAGTCAGCATGTCCCTTTGAGCCGCTGGACCTGCAGGGAACTTTGACTTTTTGTTGTGACACATCACTAAGCCTTCTAGTTTGTCATTAAGACATAGCTAACCCGTGTGTCTGGTTCCATGTTCATTTATGCTTTCTTATTGTTTGTCTATACAAGGAGAATGTAAGTATTCTGCCAACAAAGCTCTTTTGCCCACGAGCAATCAACCGTGTTTTGTCTGCTAACTGACCCACAGTAGACACCTGGCGCTGCAGGGTGAGTAACTCTGGTTCCACCATGGCCAGAACGATGTTTGGCTTCGTGCTTGCTAAGGGTTTCTGAAGCTAAAGAAAATGGGGTAGATTGGGGGTTTCTCCCCCAGTAATTCATATTTGTCCCTGCCCAGGTCCGACCCAGCCCTTCCTCCCAACAGAGTAAGCAAATTGTCACCTTGTCTCACAACTGTCACTCCAGCTCCTGGCCTTCACACCTCTCCATTTGCTATCTCAAGATTAACAGTCTGGCGGGTTTTGCTGAAGCAGCGCTTAGCTCACGCCATGCTGAGTGAGGACAGTGCCCCTGAAAACAAGATAGACAAGATTCTCTAGAATGTGATCACATGGATGAGAGGCGGCTTCAGACTCCTACTGCTTCCTCAAGGAAGGAAGGAAGCCTGAAGCTGGCAGGCAGGCTGGAATCTCTGCTGCCTCCCCACGTAGGCTTTCTGTTATGGACTTATACCAACCCCTGAGACATAGCATCTGTTTGGGAAAGAGCAGATGATTGCAGGGGACCCTGTCCTGGACATTTCAGTCAGATCCAAAAGTAAGCTGTAATGACCAAACTCTTGGCCTATCAGATGGAAGTCAGGCTTGACCAAAAGGACTTATGCATGTGTCAACTCCACCCATTAAAATCAGTCTTAGGAAAGGTTGTGGGAAACACTCAGTCAAAAGAATTCTGTCATCCAAGAGCAACACCTGCCATGGCCATGGGATGGTGATGGAAGGAAAGGAGAAGCATGTCATTCCCGTGTTGGCAGAAGTCCATAAAACACAGACATCACCTTTCCCCCAAAGGCTGAGCATCAACTGTCTACAATGATAGGCAAGATGCCTGCTGCCTGCAACACACACACACACACACAAAGAGAGAGAGAGAGAGAGAGAGAGAGAGAGAGAGAGAGAGAGAGAGAGAGATATCTCAGGGCAGAGGGAGAGATTGATAAGTTCAAGATGAGAGCTAGACAAAGAGAGAGAGAGAGAGAGACAGAGAGAGAGAGAGAGAGAGAGAGAGAGAGAGAGAGAGAGAGAGAGAGAGAGAGAGAAAGAGAAAGAGAGTCAATTCTTTTGCAGCCATGGAAACAAGCTACTGGAGGCCGGTGGGGTGGAGTGGGAATGAGTGGGAAGTTCCAAAGAGAAGTTGAAGGGATGAGTCCTGCATCCAGCTGACACCTGACACCCTTTCTGCAGAAGGTACTGCTTGATTGCCTGGTGGATGGCACAGAGAAGTTCCGTGTCCCACTCATGGTCACTGACATGGCAGCTGCACAATCTGACTCAAGAGGCCATACCACTTAACTTGTTGTGAATTTACTTGATGGTCTAAGTCAACTGTCTTTTGGTCTTAAATAGGTTTATTCATTAAAGTAAAGCTGGTGATGGTCCCAGTGCTACCTCTCAAAGTCATGACCATTTCCTACGGGCAGACTGTTTCTCCTCTGGTGCTTATAACACCCCTGCCACGGGTTATGGCCTGGACACAAAATGTCTCTCACAGGCTCATGTGGGTTGTTTCATTTTGTTTTGAATTTGTTTTTGTTTTTTTGGTTTGGTTTTAGTTTTTTGAGACAGGGTTTTTCTGTGTAGCCCTGGCTGTCCTGGAACTCAATTTGTAGACCAGGCTGGCCTTGAACTCAAAGATCTGCCTGACTCTGGCTCTTGAGTGCTGGGATTAAAGGCGTGCGCCACCACACCCAGCTATTGCTCACGTGCTTTGCGAAGTGAATCTCGAAGTACTCTGACTTCGTGTGGATCAATCCACCGACAGAATCAGATGTGATAGTGTTTGGGGTAAGTGGGAAAGGCAGTGGGGGCTAGCTGGGGAAGTAGGTCATTGGGGACATGTCTTTCTGGGATATGCCTTGCTGAACCCTTTCTATATATTCCTTATCTGTCCCTTCTTCTCTCCCCTCTCCTTCCAGGCCGTCATGAGGCAAGTTGCTCTGCCCACCATGATGAGGAAAAGGCTTTGAATTCATGAACCCAAAGAAGGCTCCCCTCTGTTTACATTGTTACATTGTTCTCATGACTGCCTAAAAGTAACTAATACACCAGGTACCAACATGTCTCCTTCTCAGACAAGAAAACTGGATCTCAAGAAGTTTAAGCCATTTCTCGAGTCTCGCGGTTTAAAAGTGTTGGATGTGAGATTTCAACTCTAGTCCAGCTGAGCCCAGATGCTGGGTTTTTCATGTGGTACCACTTTGACCCCTCCAACCAGGCCTCTATGAGCTTCTGTGACCATCTGGAAGACAAGGCAGGAGGTGGAACCAGACCAAATGTCCTGCTCTTGGACTTCATAAGCCAAAGAGAAGCCAACACCCAGGAAACTTCCACACTTCAGGCTCTGAGAGGCCCAAGCTAAATGAAGCACTTTCTTCAGGGACCAGAGAAGGTCGGGGCAGGAGAGGGAATTATTAAAATGCACTGATTAATACATGGGCTGACATAATTGACGATGTGCCTAGAAGATACCTATGGAATGATACCTACATCCAACCTGATTTCCAAGAGACTCCAGGTCAGTGACAACTTAAACGTAAAAAATGATGGACGTTGAGCACCAAGTTACCTCTCCATTCGTTGTCCACGGTGTATTAAATGACGGGGAAGCAAGGCAGAGGCAATGTGGTCGTTAAGAGCCCATTGCAGGGAGAAAGACCACAGAAAAAGTAAATATATCTGTAATTGTCTACACTGGCTTCGAGAAAGACCTGAACAGATCGACAGCAGACAGTTAACATTGATTGTTTCCCTCTGGGTGGGAAGAGGGAGATGGAAAAGTAGGGGATATACACAATGAATAGGGGAAAATATAAAAAGTAGGGGATATGCTACATGAAGATACAAAACCCCACCTTCACCAGTACCGCAAATATTTATAAATTAGGTAAGCATGTGGAAGAGACCAAGGTTACAGCATAACAAATGCAAATGAAAACGCTGATTTGATTAGATAAAACACCTGTGGGCAGTTGTTCTAAATAACTGCTATTTAAAATTTTTCGACAGTCTTGTAACATAAAAATATCCTGCTGCAAAGCTTAAAGTCATTGAAAGTGTATTTTTCTCAAGTTTCTGGTTACATCTAGGAAAAAACATCTAGGTTACCAAAGTACAAAGCACCAGTGTTGTAGTAGAGCACCCGAGAGGGGAATGGGGGGGGGGCGGCGGCAGAGGGGGGCTCTGCTGGGAGCCAGGCTCTCCACAGCATCCTACCTGAACTTTCCTAAGATCTTCCAAACCCAGGGGCAGGCGCTTGGTCACCAGGGTTTTGTGTTTGGTTTTAGTGTCAGTCATTTCATTCCGGAGTCACATGAATACGGAGAACTGTAGACAAATAACCCTGGGCAGCGGAAGCCGCAGTGGCCAGTTAGAAACACTGACTGTGACTTCTCCTGGGCCCCCTGATGTCTGTATTAATCCAACGAAGGCTACCACAGACCTCCTTAGCCAGAGAGGAATGAAGTTTTCATCTTTTATTAAACACTGGAAAAGGCTAGAAACCTTACCTCCAAGAGGCAAGGTGTAAGGAAGCAAACTGATATATTTTGCTAATTAAACCATTAAAAACCTCATTTAGGTGTAAATAAGAGAGGCCCATTAAACTTTAATGTATAGTGTGGGGTGTAAGTTTGGCTCCAGGCTAAGCATCCAGGCTGTGACCTCATGAATGTGATTAAAAACAGAACATGCACCAAAGCACTTTCTTAACTCTGACTGGAAAGGCATGTTCCCAAAACTCCAGGCGAAATTCCACTTACAGTATGTGAGGTGGTTCATAGACTGAAATGTAAAGGGCAAGCCTACTTGCTCCTGGCCACTTCAGACCCAAGGGAAAGGCAGTTGTGAAACCCAGCTGGAGTCCAAATGGGCCCTGGACAATCGTGGGAACAGCCAAGGGGGCTGTGAGTATGGAATGGTCTGGGTATAGAGCTTGAGGTAATCACTTGCCATCTCCTAGCATGTAGATGCCTTCCTCTCCCAGGGCTTCAGGTCACAGCACTGATAAACCACCTTTGGAAAGAGCCAAACTCCCTTCACATGCTTAGATACTTAGATGAGACAATGTGTGTGAAACCATGGCAGGGCTCAGGACAAGATCAGAGCCTTAGTTGCGTTTTTTGTTGCTGTGATGAAATCCTTTGATCAGAAGCAACACCAGGAGGAAAGGGATTTTTTGGTTTATTCCTTCCAGAACACAATCCATCACTGAGCAAACTCAAGAAGAACCCAAACAGGAGTTAAAGCAGAAACCATGGAGGAATGCTGTTTACTGGCTCACTCCCTGGGTCACTTAGGTAGCTTTCTTACATAGCCTAGGCCCAGTAATAGAGAATGGTGCTGTCCACAGTGTGCTAGACCCTCTTACATCATCTAATTAAGACAACCTCTCACAGACATGGCCACAGGCCTGTCTGACTGAAGAAATCCTTCAATGACGTTCTTTCTTCCCAGGTAACTCTAAGTTGTGTTGACAATTAAAACTAACCTCACCCCTTGGCAATATCACACACAAACTTATCACTGTTAAACTATATCTTTCTTTTCTTGTCTGTCCTCAAGATCTCACGTTAATATTGTAATATGAAATATAGTGCAACTTAAAAAGTCTCAGTCTTTAAAAATACTTAACACTTTAAAAATTCAAAGTCTCTGAAGAGCAGGCTCCTGTAACATAAAAATCAAGTTACATAATTCTTATTCTAAAAGGGGGGACAGGGCATAGGAACAGTGTGATCAAAGCAAACCTCAAATCAAGCAGTATAAATCCAAATTCTGTAGCTCAGAGTCTGCCGTCTGGGGATCCATTCCTGGTCTGGGCTCCAGGCGACTTAAGCAGTCCCACTTTGCCAGCTTGGCCGTTGGCAGCCTGTCTCCTAGGCGCATTCCAGTTCCGCTCCACACTTGCCTCTGTCCTTGGCAGATAACCCATGCATAGAATCTCAAGTATCCCATGCCTCCCCGGCAACTGAAGCTGAACCTTCACCAGCAGCCTCCTAGAGACTCTTCAGGTACTCCAGTCCTGCCACATGATGCCTCACTGCTCTCTCGACCCCCACATTCTTGTCTTTTATGTCTTCCAAGCCAGAACCATGTGGGTGACTCTTACACACTGTCAAGCTTGGCTACCAGCTTGAGATATAGCCTTGGCCTTTTGGACCACAGCTTTGATACCCTAATGCTGGAAAAATACTTTCCAGAAGATTTCAGTTCAGTGATACTGGTCTCTAGTTAATCACAGCTGATTCTTCAGCCCCAGCTTGTTGTTGTTTGTTTTTGCTCTTTTGGGGGGGCTGCCACCTAGGTCCCAAATAAATCACACACAGAAGCTTATTCTTAATTATAAATGCTCAGCCTTAGCTTGGCTTGTTGCCAGCTTTCCTTAACTTTAAAATTATCCCATCTACCTTTTGCCTCTGGGCTTTTCCCATTCTCTTACTTCTGTAAATCTTACTCTTATTCCGTGATTTGCTTTGTAGCTGGGTGGCTGGCCCCTAGAGTCTTCCTCCTTCTTTGGCTACTTCCCTTTCTTCTTCCCCCAGATTTCTCCTTCTATATATCCTCTCTGCCTATTCTTTCTCATGCCTCACTGTTGGCCATTCAGCTCTGTATTAGACCATCAGGTGTTTTAGACAGGCACAGTAACACAGCTTCACAGAGTTAAACAAATGCAGCACAAACAAAAGTAACACATCTTAAAATAATATTCTATAATACCAGTTGATCATGAACTTGCGATCCTCCTGCCTCTACCTCGTCACTGAATCCTACCTGCATGTGTCACCACCGGCTAACCAGGACAGTACCCAATAGATCATTTTAATTATTTCCCAAATATAATATTTTCTAAAAATATAGCAAGAATTATTTTTAAATGTACATTGAAACTTTTCAGTATCTTCTAGGTGGTTTTTATTTTTCTATTGTTGCTTACTGATTTTTTTCTAATTTTCTGTAATAAGATTATATTGCAAAATTTTCACAAATACTCAAAAGATCTTCATTTTCTGACATTTTACTGTTAGACTCAAAGTTAACTTATAATCCCCACCTGCCTGAGGACCAGGTAACTCCCTGGGATTCTGGGAGTTGGAGTTCTTGGAAACTAACAACAAAGCCTCATGAGAAAGTTCTGTGGCCTATGGGTTTTGCCCATATAAGCTCTGCCAACACTTGTCTTGAGGCCACTTATCTGGAAAGTTTCCAGGTCATAGTCCTGACTGAATTCCATCTTGGTCAGTATTAAAAAATTTTAATAAAAGCTTGCTTAAATTCAGCCAAAATGGTGGAACTAGTTTTTCTGGTGAATTTCAGGATTAACATTACCAGTATTCAAACAAAGCTGCTCTCTACTCTGACTTCTTACTCTGTGCACTTTTGTGTTTCTTGTTGAACCATACCAAACGCAATAACTTTTGGAGAAACTGAGTGAAGAAATGCATGGGTTGACTAATGGAAAATGCTAACACTGGGAGCTAGAGAGCTGTCTCAGTCACTAGTAAAGTGTTTGCCATGCAAGAATGAAGACCTGAGTCTAATTACCATAGCTTAGGTTAAAAAAAATCCTGGGGCATGGTGGTACCCACTTGCAGTTCCAGCACTAGGAAAGGTGGAGATGGGCAGACCTTGGGCTCGCTAGCTAGCCAGCCTAGCCTACTTAATCTTCTGACCAATGAAAGACCTTCTCAAAAACCAAGGTAGATAGTACCATAGGAGGTGACCTTTGGTCTCCACATCGATGTATATACACATGTATCTCCATACATGAATACACATATGCATATATATGTATATGTATAATATGATAACACTACTATCTATAAATAGGACAGCCCAGCTATTCTTTATTTTCAGCTTAACTTTACTGTATGTGACTCTTTTGAAAAATATTTATCAGAAAAATACATTGTGAACCATACCTTCCATTTCCTTCTCTGTTGTCCATCCAGGTGAGTGTCCCTGACCTCCACACCTCCCAGCCCACCAGATCTAGAGCAGGTCCCACATCCAATGCCCCAGCCTAGTCTGGATAGGCACTGCCTGTGCTGCAGCCTACCTCTAGGTATCAACCTACCTCCAGGTATCCCCCAGGACCCACCTGCTACCACCCATAGGTCCCTTGTATACTATACCCAACATCTCCACCCAACCAGATCTCCCACTTCCTTTTCTAGGGTCTAGCCAGGTAAATCTCTGTGACTTCCTTATCCATACTTTCTCCCAACCCACCAGATCTAGCCAAGGCCTCTCATCCAGTGACCTGACCTAGACTGACCTCCCCTGTCTGTACCACAACCAATGTCTAGGCTTCTGCCATGACCCTCCCTACCTCTCCTCCAGCCCATGGTCCCTTTCATGCCACATTCAACTTTTATACTCAGTTAGATCAATTCCCACACTCCAGGCTTAGACCAAAAGGCCCATTCTGTACGACCACCCTTTGTCTACCTGCCTTCATTGCATCCAAACCATTTCTAATCTCTAGGTCCCAACCTGTTCTGTCCAAATCAGACTTAGAAAAAAACAAAGAACTCCACGTACTTAGATCTCATCATAAAAATAGCAACCATGAAAGATCAAGTGTCTTCTCTTCAAAACTTACCTCTCCTGTAGAAATGGTGGTCAATAGGAATTGCCTAGATTAACCCCAGGACACAGAATTTAAAAGAACAATCATACATTTCATCAAAAGAGTAGAGGAATTTAAAGAAAACACAAAGAAACAGCTTGATGAAATTAAGAAGAAAATACTTAAGGACAATAAATGCCAGAGTCCAGGAAAACACAAAGAGAAGACTAATGGAAATGATAACGACAATCCAAGACGTGAGAAGTCACTAAGGATACATAAACACTGAAGAGGATGCAAGGCAAACTGAAGATGGAATTGAACAACCAATAACTCAGCTAGAAATCAGAGGAAACCCTTCCAAGTAGAACAGACCAAGCAGAAGATGGAACATAATGATTTGAAGATAAAGTAGAGGATCTAGACCAAATAAGTAAGGAATATGAAAAATAAAAAATAAAACAGGAAAGGGGCATATAGGAAATGTGGGACACCATGAAAAACAAACAAACAAACAAACAAAAACCCAAACTTTTGAATTACAGGCTTAGATGAAGGAGAATTCCAAGTCAATGACAGAGACCAGATCTTCAACAAGATTATTGAAAAAATAATCACTGAATTAAGGAAGACATTCCCAAGCATATACAAAAAGCATACAGAGCAGACAGACATGATGGTTTTGATACCAGCGCTAAGGAGGCAGAAGCAGGCAGATCTCTGAATTCAAGGCCAGCCTGGTCTTCAGAGGAAGTTTCAGGACAGCCAGGGCTACACAGAGAAACACTATCTTGAAAAAACAAAAACAAAAGAGGAAAAAGAAAGGAAAATGAAGCAGCACACAGAACATCAAATAGACAAGACCAGAAAAGAAAATTTCCATGGCATATTGTTAAAATACTAAGTATACAAAACAAAGACAGTGTGTTGAAAGCTGCAAGAGAAAATACAAGTCATATGTAAAGAAAAACCCACCAGAATAACAGCTGATTTCTCAATGGAACCTTTGAAAAGCAGAAGATCCTGGAATAAAGCACTCCAATTCCTAAAAGACTATAAGGGCCAACCTAGAATAATATACCCAGCAAAACTGTCTGCCATAATTTAAGGAGAAACAAAAAAACTCCATGACACAACCAGCCTTAGATATTGTATACCCAACAAAACAAACATAAAGAAAACACAGGAAGCAACATACAGGGAGAGGAACTTTGAAGCCATAATTATTAAAATTCAAGGCACCACTGAGACCAGAAGCTGCAACATGAAAATCAACAATACAATAATTGTCACTAACACATTTCAACAATAACTTTAAATATTAATGGCTTCAACTTCAATTCTCCAATCAAAAGACAAAGCTAACTGAATAGACCAAGAAACAAAAATCTATCTATTGTCTTCAAGAAACACAACTAGCTTTAAACCTAGGAACCATCTTGGAGCTAAAGGCTGAACAAATGAGACCTGGAAACAAGCAGGCATCACTATCACATCTGACAAAATAGACTTGGAACTCAAACTAACCAGACAAGAGGAAGAGGGAAGCTGCTTTCTAACAAAGGGAATGGTTAACCAAGACACGTACTATCCTCAACATATATGCGCAAAACTGCCTGGGCACTCAATTCAGAAAAGAAATGAACCACTTGATTTAAAGACACAGATTAACATCAATCCATTAATAATAAATTATTTCAATACCCACTTTCTCCAATAGACAGGTCATCTGGACAAAAAAAAAAATAGACACCAGAATTAATTGACATCCTACGTCAATTGAACTTAACAGATAACTACAGAATATTCCACCCAAACATTAAACAATACACATCCTACTCAGGTGCACATGAAAGCCTTTCTAAAATAATCCACATCCTGGGAACCAAACACTTTTCTACAAATGCAAAAATACTTAAATCACTCTTTGTATCCTATCTGGCCACAATGCAATAAAATTTAAAATTGACCACAAACAAATCTCTAATAAATATACAAACTTATGGAGATTAAACAACGCATTACTGAACAATGAAAGGATCAAAGAAGAAACCAAGAAACAACAACAACAAACCCTGAAACTAAATGGAAATGAAAACACAACACAACAAAACCTCTGGGCACACCAAAAGCAGGCCTGCGAAGGAAATACTAGATGCCTACATTAAAAAAAAAAAAAAAAAAAAAACAGAAAGAGCAAAAATAAATGACTTCATGGTGCAACTAAAAAATTTGGAAAAACAAAAACAAACTAAATACAAACCCAGTCAACAGTGAAAAATAATAAAAATCAGACCAGAAATCAATGAAATGAAAACAAAGAAAATCATACAAAGAATCAACGACTCTGCCAGCTGGTTCTTTGAGAAGGTTAACAAGATTGACAGACCCTTGGCCCAACTAGTCCAAGAAATAGAGGATACAAATGAACAGAATCAGAAATGAATAGAGAAGTATGATGACAAAGAGCAAAGAAATTCAGAACATTATCAGGGATGCTTTAAAAACCTGGGCTCCACGAAGCTGGAAAACCTAAATATATATATATATATATATATATATATATATGGAAGAAGATCTAGATTCAGACAAACCACCAAAATTAAACCAATTAGAAGTCAACAACCTAAACAGACCCATAAATAAGGTGATTGAAATGGTTAAAAAAAAAAAAGCCTTCCAACTAAAAGAAGGTCCAAGACCAGAGGGATACATAGCAGAATTCTACGAGCTTCTTGAACTATTTAAAAGGAGTGCTCCCAAATTCCTCTACAAAGCCAGTGTCTCTGTAATACCAAAACCAGGGAAAGTCACAATGAAGAAGGAGGAGGAGGAGAAGGAGGAGGAGAAGAGGAGGAGGAGGAAGAGGAAGAAGAAGAAGAGGAAGAATTAGAAAACTACAGGCCAGTTTTCCTGATGAATATTTAAAAATTCTTAATAAAATAATTGCAAACAGAATACAGATGTACATCAAAAGCGTTATCCACCATGACCAAGTTGGCTTTATCCCTGAAATGCAGGAATGGCTTAACATACTCAAGTTAAAAAATGTAATAAACCATGTAAATAGACTTAAAGACAAAAATCACATGACCATCTCAGTAGATGCAGAAAAGGCCCTTGACAAAATCCAACATGCCTTCATGATAAAAAGTCCCAGAGAATGTAGGGCTAGAGGGAACACACCTCAACATACGAAAGACATATATGAGAAACCCACAGCCAACATCATCCTAAATGGAGAAGAGCTTGAAGCAATCCCACTGAAGTCAGGAAGGAGGCAGTCTCCCCATCCCCCACCGTCCCCACTCCTTTTCAACACTGTGCTCAAAGCACTGGCTGGAGCAGTAAGACAAGGAAATTAAAAGGATACAAATAGGAAAAGAAGTCCAACTATCCCTATTTACAGGTGACATGAGTTATACATTATAGATCCCAAAAAGTCTACCAGAAAATCTCTGGAAATGATGAACAAATGCAACAATGTGGCAGGAAACAGAATTATTTTGCACAAATCAATAGCTTTTCTATACACCACCAACAAACATACAAAGCAGAGATCATGGACACATTTCCATTCACAATACCCTCAGAGAAAATAAAATATCCAGGAATAAACCTAACCAAGGAAGTAAAGGACCTCTACAGTGAAAACTTTAGACTCTGACAGACAGAAATAGAGAAAGACACTGGACTGTGGAAAGACATCCCATGCTCACAGACTGTTAGAATTAATGCTATAAAAAATGATCATTTTACCAAAAGCTGGTTACATATTCAGTGCAATTCTAATCAAAATCCCTACCCTATTCTTTACAGAAATAGAAAAAAAAATCTTAAAATTCATGTGGAACCACAAAAGACCTCAGATAGTCAAAACAATCAAGAGAAAAAAAGCTGTAGGTGTGGTGGTATTGTGTTCCCCAAAATATTGTGTACCTTAATAAACTTATCTGGGGTCAGAGAACAGAAAAGCCACTAGTTAGGCAGTGATAGCACACGCCTTTAATCCTAGCATTCCAGAGGCAGAAATCCATCTGGGGTCTCTGTGAGTTCAAGGCCACATTAGAAAGAGCCAGGCATGGTGACTCACGCCTTTAATCCCAGGAAGCAAGCCTTTAATCCTAGGGAGTAATGGTAGAAAGCAGAAAGGTATATAAGGCGTGAGGACCAGGAACTAGAAGCATTTGGCTGGTTAAACATTTGGCTGGTTAGGCATTTTGGCTGGTTAAGCATTTGGCTGGTTAAGCATTCAGGCTTTTAAGCAGCAGTTCAGCTGAGAGCCATTGGGATGAGGACACAGAAGCTTCCAGTCTGAGGAAACAGGACCAGCTGAGGAACTGGTGAGGTGAGATAGCTGTGGCTTGTTCTGTCTCTCTGACCTTCCAGTATTCACCCCAATACTTGGCTCTAGGTTTGTTTTATTAATAAGAACTTTTAAGAATTCCTGCTACATGTAGGGACTGCCATTCCAGATCTTAATATATGTTACAGAAACATAGTTAAAATAATAAAAACAATATGGCACCAGCACAAAAACAGGCATGTAGATCAATGGAACAAAACTGAGGATCCAAATGTAAATAAATGTAACTTCAGCCATCTGATATTTGACAACGATTCCAAAAAAAAACATAAGCTGGAGAAAAGAAAGCATCTTCAAAAAAGGTGTGGGGAAAAACTGGATGTCCACATGCAGAAGAATGTTGAGACCTGTATCTGCCACAAAAACTAACTCCAAAATGGATCAAAGACGTAAATGTGAAACCTGAAACTTCTAGAAGAAAACTTAGGCGGTACCCTACACGATGTAGATGTAGGAAAGGACTTCCTGAATAGGACTCTATATGTCCAAGAATTAAGACCAATGACTGACAAGTGGGCTTCATAAAACTAAAAGGCATCTGCACAGCTAAAGAAGCAATCAGCCAGGTGAAGAGGAAGTCCACGGAGAGGAAGAGAATCCTTTCCAGCTCTACATCTGACAGAGGATTCATATTCGGAATATATAAAGACCTCAAATAAAAAAAATAAAAAATACACATGACCCATTCAAAAATGGTCCTGAGACCTGAACAGAGTGTTCTCAAAAGAAAAATCAAATAACTAAGAACTGTCTTCAACTGTACACATAGAACTATAAGTAACTGAGGAAAGCTGGGAGCAGAGAGGTGGTCCTCCCCAGGGAAGAGCACACCAACCTGTTGTCCAGTGCCAAGTGGTCAGTCCTGAAAACATACATACAAGTAATATCATATGGGCTGAACAATATTTAGGAATATATATGTATAAATATATACATATATACATGCAATAACAATTAATGAAAGAAGGGGCCACAATTTGGAAGAGAGCAGATAGCAAAGAGGTGCATATAGGAAGGTTTGGAGGGAGGGAAGGTAAAGGAGAAATGTTGTAATTATAATCTCAAAATTATATAAGATTATTGTGGGGGGGGAGTTATTCTTGCCATAAAGAGAGATGACTCTTACCCAACAATGGGCAGATAATAAAGAGGAACAAGTCAGTGTCTTGGGTTTGAATATACCTGCAAAATAAGGGTGGGAAAGATGGAGTTGGCTGATAATGTGCCCAGAGAGCAGTGGAGAAATAAGCCCAGAAGCAGGTGGTGCCAGACATCCAGAAACAGAACTCATCCAGATGTTGAATGAACCATTCATTCACTCATTCATTCAACAATCCCATGTTAAGTGCTTTCCATGTGCCACACATCGTGCTAAGATGCAGAAGTGAACAGAATACTCTTTTTGAGAGCTTTGAGTCTAGTTGGAGGAGCAAGGAACAGTTAAAATAAGTCCATTTTACATAGGATGCAAAATAGTAAAGGACAGACCATGTCATCTGGTCAATGAAGTCAGTGAAGGTGGTCCCTGAAAAAAATTACATACAACTGGAACCTAAAGAATGTGCAAAGATCAGCCAGGTTACAACATGCAGAAAAGACCATTCTAGGAGGAAACCACATCTGCAAAGCTATGACAAGAAAGAGCTACAAATGTCCAGGTCATAAGGGGCAAGGTAAGTGTGGGGTGTTGAGCTGGGGGTATAATTTGAAATTATCCTAAATGTCATGATAATATGTCAAAGACAGCAAGAGCGTGACATTCTGTTTTTAGTAGATAAGAGACAGATACATTGTGCCATCTACTCATCAGTGTGCCCCATACAAACATACAGAGAAAGTCTGTTTTTTGCTTATCACCAGAGCCTCCCACAGTGGCAGTCCTCTCTCAGACCCTTCAAGAATAAAAAAGAGAAAAGAACAAATGAGAGAGGGACTAAGTGGACGGGCAGGGGCATTAGTGAATGGGTGAACTCATCCATGGCATCAGATGTATTAGGCATACTTGATGGTCTTAACACTGGGCCATGGCCCTCAAGGCCTCCCAGGGCACTCAGATGGGGCAGGCCTGGCCACAGCAATATTGGAGATGCCGAGTGAAAGGCACTGATCTAGCCTCTCCTGGCCTCAGCAGCCCTGTTTATTCTTCAGCTCACAGAGGACAGCAATGAGCAGCAGCCGTGCAGGGTGATTGCTGGGATCATTGCCCTCGGAATGTATGATATTGAACAAGTCCATCATAGCTGCTAAGTGAGATTTTAGACAAGTGGCTTGTGATGGGGATGTGGAGGAGAACACAGATATGGATGAAACACGGGGCGAAACTCCTGCTCCCCGCTTACTCTGAGCCAAAGAACATCAAAGCAAGTGTCTTAGTTAGGGTTTCTATTGCTGCAATGAAACACCATGACCTTGGTGTTTGGGGAGGAAAGGGTTTATTTGGCTTACACTCCAACATTGCTGTTCACCACTGAAAGAAGTCAGGACAGAAACTCCAACAGGGCAGGAACCTGGAGGCAGGAGCTGATACAGAGGCCATGGAGGGGAGCTGCTTACTGGCTTGCTTCCCATGGCTTGCTCAGCCTGCTTTCTTATAGAACCCAGGACCACCAACCCAGGGATGGAGCACCCACCACAGCCTGGGCCCTCCCCTATTGATCACTAATTGAGAAACTGGCTTAGAGCTGGATCACATGGAGGCATTTCTTCAACTGAGGCTCCTTCATCTCTGATGACTCTAACTTGTATCAAGTTGACACACAAAACCAACCAGGACAACAGGTAAACTCCTTAATGTGATTTCCATATCCAGGATCAAGGATTCTCCTGGGCAAGATGTTGCTTGTTATTTGTGCATTCTCCCACAAATCCCCACAGCTTTGCCACTTCATCCACAGCTGTATGTGCAAGACTGCTGTTCTCTGCCAGCCCCCAGCACTTCGGAGTGGTGAAGTCTATGGAGCGCATGATGGGGCCGGGGGGACAGGAGAAGAGTAAGAACACAGATAGTGAGAATCCATGGTCAAGTTCTTCATACTGGGCATCTGTTTAAAGTAGGTGGGATTTGGTTGGTGTCCAAGTTAGAATTAGTTGTCAACTTGACACAGATTAAGTCACATGAAAAGGCCTCAGTTATGTAATTGACAAGATCAGGTTGGTCTGTGAGGGATTATCTTATTATTACTTAATGTAAGAGGGTCCAGCTCACTGTGGGTGGTACCATCCCTAGGCAGGTGGTCTTGGGTTGTATGAGAAAGCTAGCTAAGGTGAGGAGGAAAGAAGGATAATACAGGGTGAAAGGTAAGGAGAGATAAATAACACTAAGAATGTTTCAAAAAGCCATAAGGGAGCATTTTGTTTTATAAACTTACTTTGTGTGTGTGTGTGTGTGTGTGTGTGTGTGTGTGTGTGTGTGTGTGTGTGTGTAATATGTATGTGCATATATGTGTTTGTCCTTGTGCATGTATATTTTAATGAAGTTACACTACCTGATGATGATGCTCACCCCCAAGAGTCATACACTAGCTAACAAAATCCCTAGCACCTAGGATGGGAAACCTCCCTTTGAGTTTTTGGTCAGAGAAATATAAGAGTTCTCCAAAGTAATGTGAGCTATCACCAGTGCTCTTGGCTGCCTCCCAGAACTTGAAGATAAAGCCTTGTTGGTAAAGACATCACACACTTTGGACACAAGAGTTGGAGGAATCTAGCGAGAACTAGGAGAACTGATTCTCATAGTATCAGAGGGTGCTGTGCAAGTGTTCAAAGAACAAAGCCATCATAAAGCCTGTGAACTATAACAATGCTTGGGCAGGCAAAATATGCACAATAGTACAACAGTAATACTTTTGGGGTAGCCAACAGCTGTCTAAATGGACTTAAGTTACACTCGAAAGGAGAAAGTCATGCCTAGTACAGTACACCTGGCCAACTACCCATAGCTGGAGTGCTACTAGACCCAAGAGGAGAACCTATTACTCCCATTTTCCTAAACCATATAACTTCTTAGCTATAGTCCAAACACTTGTCTTTAAACCCACAGATAAGTGTGGATCTCAGTCCTTATCAAAGAAACTTATTTTTTTTAACAACAGATGGAAAATATTTCAGAATTCCACAACTGGTCAAAATGAAGAGAATAAGGAACTGGGGGGGAGGGATCCAATTCCTACCGATGCATCTGCAAAACAACCCCTAAACCTGAACCCCAAGGAAATTCATGGGCGCTCAAGTGAAAAAGACTATAATAACCAGAGGCCCAGAATGCCTATTTGTTAGGTAGGTCTCCCTAAGCACAACAAGGAAAATGTGCCCATGAAAATCTTGACAATATTTGCCTGAATAAGCCTAGAATAATGACATCAGTTGACATGCCAACATGGACAGTGGGAATTCCGTGTGGTCTTACCTCTAGATGAAGACCTACAGGTGGTCAATGCCTGCTGGGAGAGGGAAAAATAGTTTCTTCTGGTGATGAATTCCCACACAGGTTGTCTAATTCCAAGTGGTCAGTCCTGGACACATGTACATACAAGCAACATCAAATGAAGTCAATAGGCTCTGTGTGTGTACATTATGTTTACATATATGTATGTGTGCTATACACATACATGTAACAATAATCCTAAAAAAGACCATAAATTTAGGAGGAGTATGGGAAGAGTTGGAAAGAAGGGAAAGAGAAGTGATATAGATACACATACATGTATGAAATCTTTAAAAAAAAAGTTTAAAAATATTAAGATTTAAGAAACAATAAATAGAAATCTAGCTAAGCTTGAGCCTGAAAGTGCGCCAGAGTTCAAACCAGCAAGCAGTGTTCCTCCACGGTTCCTGCCTCCAGGTTCCTGCCTGAGTTCCTGTCCTGACTTCACTCAGTGACAAAGTGTGACCTGGAAGTATAAGCCAAATAAACCCTTTCTTACACCAACTTACTTTTGGCCATAGTTTTTTAGTGCAGTACAGAATGAAACTTGGGCAGATGGGCTGCTATAGGAGAAAGCAGAAGCAGGCAGGAGAGAAGGGGAGGAGGGCTTCCCATCATGCTTTGGTGCAGCAATTGGTCCAGGCTTGCCTCAGTGACCAGCAGATTACTGTCACCATCCTTTCCTTTGCTCTTAGGACAACAAGGAAGCCAGATAGTGCCCTGTGGAGAAATGATGCTTTCAAACAGACCAGCAGGCTGTGCGGTGTATATGCCACCTTCAGAGTGTGCGACTACATCTGCTTTATAACCAAGAAAGAGGGACTCTAGTCCCCTCCCTCTCAGAGGTTGTTTTGATGTCTGGCTAGCGCTCAGGATGCTCCTCCAAGCTCTGCCTCTCGCTCTTGCTCACCCAAGCTGAGCTGTAATCTTTCAAGAGCCAGGCGCTCATCACATAATAATCAAACCGAGATGGATAGAGGAAGAATACAAAGAGCGTCCTACTGATCCGGCTTGGAGTCGGGGGTCTTCCCTAGTGAGAGAGACAGATAAGAGGGAAGGCTTAAGTAATGCTCACCTTTCCCAGGGTGAGGGAAACTGGTGTTTATGTTTCTATTCAATGCATTCTGGTAAAGGAGGCTCTGAGCTAGGACGCTGTGACTACCTTCTCGTTTCCCATCTCCTGTACTATGGTTCTAGGGCCCCAAATGAATTGTTAATCTTTCAGATTTTTTCTTCCCCTATCATCAAATAAGATGAACAATGCTAGTGACCAGGAAACCTTCTCCGTGGAGATGAAGTCCAAACTTACACCTAGTTTTGAGGAGGGTAAAAAGGAGAAAAAAAAAAAAATCCTTTGCCCTTTCTCTGGGCAAAGGAAACAGAAATTACAAGAGAAAGGCAAGAGAAAGCCTGGCTTATTTGAGAAAATAACGACAAAAGCTGGTGGGGCTAGAGCAGATTAATGGTTCGGGAAGCCATGCGGAGATAATGCCGGGGATGGAGTAGAGAGTTCCTGTGCATGAGCTTTGAGGTCATGGTCATGCTAGGCTGTCAAGCAAACACTCATTAGGCAGAAGTTTGGTGTGTTGCGATTGGCATTGTTAGCCATCATTCTGACTGCTAATGGATTGGGGTACGTGGGAGACAAGGTGTAGGCACAGTATGAAGTACTGAAGTCCTCCAGGGAAGACATGACCATTGCTTGAAGAAGACAGATTGGAGACAGTAGATCAATGAGACACATTCTTTCATGATCTGCAGACTCAAAAGACCAATCACCTCATTTCACCCCCTCTGCTCCTTCAGCCCAAGTTGGCAGCACGTCCACCAGGTGGCTGATGCCACTTGTCTCTCATATCTGGTCGATTTGGCTAAGAGCTGTCCAGTCACATACCCTTGGGTACCCTCTTCTAAACACACCTTCTCAGCTTTGGCAGAATGAATAAACTGAGAGTTTTGTACATCTTCATGTTCTAAAATTCTCTCTGATAACAATCTAGGCTTCGAAATTTCTTTCCTCTTGGATTTTCCTGCAAAGAACAAGAAGCTCCAGGCTGTAACTTCAATGCTTCTCTTAAAAGTCCCCCTGGTTAACTGTACAAGCTCGCCTGTGGATGTCCTAGGCTATGGCAGAGACAGGCAGAAGCGGCCTTAGCAAGCGTTCCTATCAAAAGAAGGAAAAGGCTAAGTGAATCCAAGATCACAGAGCAGTAGAAAGAGAGCTGTTTAAATGAAGAGGAGCAAAGCAGAGTGACAGTGTGGGAGCTGATCCATCGGAGCAGAAGCCAGCCTGTGAGGGGCTCTCAGTAGATGCTGGTGGTCTGTCTTGACTTGACTATCTAGTCAGTAAGGTTAGTTTTCTTTGGAGAACTTTAGCTTATTAAAAACTTAAAAATTTTAGGCCAGGTTCTGGTAGCACATGCCTTTAATCTCAATGCTCAGGAGGCAGAGGCAGGCAGATCTCTGAGTTCGAGGCCAGCCTGGTCTACAAAGGTAGTTCCAGAACAGTCAGGGCTACATAGAGAAACCCTGTCTTGAAAAACAAAACAAAACAAAATTACAAATTAGGCAGATATTTAACTTTTAAGAAAGTAACTTCCGCCGGGCGTTGGTGGCGCACGCCTTTAATCCCAGCACTCGGGAGGCGGAGGCAGGCGGATCTCTGTGAGTTCGAGGCCAGCCTGGGCTACCAAGTGAGCTCCAGGAAAGGCGCAAAGCTACACAGAGAAACCCTGTCTCGAAAAACCAAAAAAAAAAAAAAAAAAAAAAAAAAAGAAAGTAACTTCCCCAATTTCTAACATCCTTGATGAAACAACCGTGATTAAATAGGATGGAGCCTTGAAAGTCTTAGGCCAAGTGTAGTGCTTTGCACATTTAATCGTAGCCCTTGGGAGGCAACCATCCCCAGGAGCTTTGGCTTTGATTCAGAGTCCCCTACCAAAGCACACCCTCCCCCACAACAGGGTGGGTGTCTGTAAGCAGGTCCTTTCCCTGTTCTGGACCCACTTCCACAAGCTGGGAAGGAATCTCAACCTACTTTTCTTCCCCCCAACAGTGCTGTCCCAAGGGCACAGCAATGCTATGTAGCCCAAAGCCATGCAGGTGACATGCCCTCAACCCCTCTGCTGTTACCATGGCTTCAAGTCTATCCTTTGCATGGTTGGCCTGCGTCATGAAGTTACAGCATCCAGCCAAGCGCTGCATCATCCTTCACAACAGCATCCTCCTGCAAACCCCTCTCAAGGGTGAAGCCATATTTTGTCCTTGTCCTTTACTGGGAGCTGACGTCACATACTCAGTTATGCTGGCCTCCCCCTCCCTGGTCCCTCTGCAGATGCTGAGTGAGGTTAGACTGGGGTTATTGATGTACTGTTCCTATTTTGAATGCAAAACAAAAGAGACACTGTTCGTCTTGAATGCAAAAACAAGCGCGGTGCTTTTTTCAAGCTGCTGAGATACAGTTGGTCTAATATTCATGTCAGTGGCAAACGTGGAGCAAGCTAAACCTCACAGATTTGAGGTGTTTGTGTCCCTGCGAATATAATCAGACAACTCTAAGGAGGCATTTTCTAATTTTCTTTTGCTTAGAAGCCTTACGTTTATATATAAATATGCTGGAAACAAAGCCCCTATGTCCTTACACATCTGATTTCAGGAAACTGACTTCCAAAAAGATTACCAATAACTTCCCATCAAGCACGTGATAGCTAAAGCATTGCTCATGGATCTGGCGGTCACTGGGGTAGCTGTAATCTTCAGAGCAGCCTTTCCGAGGGCTTGCATGTGT
The DNA here is from genome assembly GCF_049852395.1 of Peromyscus maniculatus bairdii. Classification (NCBI taxonomy): domain Eukaryota; kingdom Metazoa; phylum Chordata; class Mammalia; order Rodentia; family Cricetidae; genus Peromyscus; species Peromyscus maniculatus. The sequence continues at coordinate 18,021,342 of NC_134856.1, read as the reverse complement.
CTAGGTTGAGGTCAGAGAGGAAAGAGTGCTGGAAAGCAAGGGCTGGGAGCATCTCCATGACCTTCAGCATCTGCAGCCGCTTTCTCTCCCGTAATATGGTGCTCTTTCTTTCATTTGGAAAACAAAGACAGTGACATTACCAGCTCCTTAAAATAACTGGTCCCTAGTAAGTAAAATTCTCTTTAGATAATTAGATTAAACCTATAGGAAACAGATAACTTCCCTGTAAGCTTTATTATCTTATTTCTTCCTCAAAAAAAAAAAAAAGTGTCACTCTTTTTGCCACCCCCCTTACTGAACACACACCACAATCTTTTGGTTCCTCCTTATGGAGCAGCTGTTCTATCTCTGCATCTCTGGGCTTCAGAGCCAGTGCTGTGGTTCTCATGGCTTCTTTTCAATGAATGCCTACAGATAACTCTGGTGATGCTGGTGGGACAGGGGAGGTACATACACCTGCATGAAATTCTAGTATTCTTCTTGCCTCCATGGTCAGGCTCCCAGCTGGATGGCAATCATCCAGCTCCTCAAATATCTCCCATGCAAGGGACTGGATAGTCAATGCTGGCCACAAGACTGTTGGACAGACAAACCTGAGTGCTGACCCACCTGCGTCAAACTGTCCTGGGTCAGTCTGAAGGTGTCACGTGTTCACCAGCCCAACTCAGGGGTAGCAGCAGAAGAGAGAGGCCAATACCAGGAGAGGCCTATGTTTCCATCATCTCCTCACTTCCTAATTGTCCTGGGGTCTCAGTAAAATGGACTAGTATCTCCAAATTTCCTTTCTGAAAGAGGTGGCTACAATCCCAGTGCTTTCATCAACACTGTGGCAAGGTTGAAAAGAGGACTCCTCAGCAAACAGAGCATCCGTGAGCATTTAGCGACTAGCACGAAGTACAGCTGGGCCAGAGACTAGGCCAACACTGTGGGATGCCTGTGAGATGAGTCACAAGTGTGAAGTGTGCAGCCTTAAGCGGCAAGAAGTAGTTGGGATCTGACCTCTTCTGCTGTAATGTAGTGGACCAAAGGCATTGACTGGAGGCTGGGCATGGTTCATAGAGAAGATGCTGAAAAAAATACGACTGAAAGTCCATCGTTAATCTTCCTCTCAGCAGCTACCCTGCCTCATCAGTCTGGGTAGCTCAAGGGACGCTTGCTAGTTCCTATCACTTATCTAATGTTCCTACCACTTGACTTAATGAGGAAAGCAAGACTGTAACACACAAAATTGCCGGAACATTCCAACGTAGGGCTTATGAGTTAATTTGAGATAGCATGGAACTTGCTAAATGACAGGCACTTGGCAAAGCCTTATAAAAGACCCTTCTTCCTCTGCTTCTATGGGTAGTCATGAGTAAGATACATTACAACAACACCATCCAAGATTTTTGCTCCTTATACCCGCTTTTGATAAAAGGATGTAGCTGGTCTCAAAAACAGCACAGCCAACGCATGTGCACTCCCCTGCCCTCAGGCCTCAGGAAACAGAAGCTCATCTTCAGCATGAGGACTGAAGGTCCCCTGGTCCACTGTAGCCACTAGACTGCCCTTTTGAAGGCAGGAAATGGGTTCATATTTTCTAGAGAACTGGATCCAGAAGTGATTTTAGAGGTGATCCAGGCTCCTCTCTCACTGATGGGAAAAGTGAGATATTAGAGGAAGAAAGACTTACCCAAAGTCAAACAGCTAGCAAAAAAAGTGAGGAAGGTCTCAGCTCAGACCACCTGACCCTTTACCACATGACCAAAACTGGAAAGATCACTGGTAGTGAACAGTGAAGTCACATGACTAAGCCAGCGCTGGGGAAACTGGATGGAACAGACCAATAGCATTAGACTAGACTTCCTTCCTCCAGCTGGGATGTCCAGGTGTGCCCACCCTAAACGCCCCGCCTACTCAAATGACAGTTTCATTCTTCACCTGTGTTCTCACAAAGCCACCAAATCTTCCTTCTTCATGGGACAGTTCTTTTTAGGGATATTTTAATATTTAAAGTGCAACATAACGTGAGGGTGCATACTTTTGGCAGGAATTTGATAACATAGCAGTAGTTCTGTGAATGGTGCCCCTTCTTTAACAATTTCATACACGTGTAGGGTGTATTTGATCATATTTACCTCCACCCCCAAATTACCCTCTCTTGTTATTCTTCCACTTCCACTGACTTTCTTCTTTCCAACTAGTCTCCCTCCTCTGTGTGTATGTGTGTGAGAGTGTGTGTGTATGTGTGTGTGTGTGTGTGTGTGTGTGTGTGTGTGTGTGCATGTTCTTGTGTGCAGGTCATCACAGCTCATGATGATGTTCATGATTACAATGGCCATGACATATCCAAGGGACAGAATTTCACAGCTCCCCATATTCCAGTTCTTACAGTCTTTCTGCCTCCTCTTCAGTAATGTTCCCAAGACCAGAGGGGAAGACAGAAAGGTCCCATTTGGAGCTGAGCATTCACAGTCACTTATTCTCAGTTCTTTGGCTGGTTGAAAGTCTATGCATTAACTGTTCACTTTATAGGTAGAAACATACATGTTTAAAAGGTTTGACTACATGTCTGTTTGGCAAAACATCAGTCCACTCTCCCCTGGAGCCTGTGACTTTCCTAGCCAAAGCTTTTGATCGTGTTTACAGTTCTAGGCATGAATTTCCTTCTATGGAGCAGGCCTCAGAGCCAACCAGAAAATAATTGGTTACCGCCAAGCAGTCTGGCCGCTACTGCACCAGCGGGCATATCTTGCCTAGGAGGTTGGTATTGTAACGGGCAGGCTCCACAGCTGGGACGAACCATAGATAACTTTCTTCCCATGGTTAGTTGCCTTCATAGTACCTCCCAGCTAGCAGAGGAAGAAACTTCTCGCTCACTTTCAGCTTGGTTTCCCTGTGTCCAAAGTATGGCATGTATTCAAAGCACAGTGTATTTAGCAAAAGGGTCTTAAGCCATCTAGCTTTGGTGAGCACCAAAGAACAGTGACAATAGCCTTGTTGTTTGGGGACCCTCTCGAGGAGGTACCCCACTTCTGGAACTAGAATTTTCCCTTAAAAGCATACAGCTTCTTGGGACAGTATTATCAACTTATATAAAGTACTCAAACTCTTACTTTAAAAAACTTATGGTCTCAGTTAGCATATATAGTAGCAGGTATCCGTGGTTTTTCATACATCCTTAGCTTTGGGTGTACTTCCTCCCAACCCGACCTTCCCCCATCCCTGCCCCACTCCCATTCAAACCTTTCTAGCCTGCTCTGATCTCAAACCAAGGCATCATGTTCTCCCTTCATCAAGGACCTTCTGCTCTCACTCCACCATATTCCATAGCCCCCTTCTTGCTCACTGGCCTCTATAAACACTCACTTCAACTTAAACACAGAAATCTAAAAAGTTCAAGGCTATGGTCCGCTTAGAAGAGAGAACATACTGTATTTCTCTTTGTAGGTCTAGATTACCTAAGTAAAATATTCCATTCATTTTACTACAATTTTCTTTTTTGAGATGTAATTTTATTTTTAATTATGTGTATATGTGTGTCTCCATGTGTGGGTGTATACACATGAGTACAGGTGCCCACAGAGGCCAGAAGAGAACACTGAGTCCCCTGGACCTGTAGTTACAGATGGTTGTGAGCCACCTAATGTGGGTGCTGGGAACTGAACTCAGGTCTCCTACAAGAGCAATATATGCTCTTAACTGCTCAGCTATCTCTCCAGCCCCATAATTTTATTCTTCTCTAGTCCTTGATAGAATTCCATTGTGTATCACGTGTTTACTATCCATTCACCAGTTTATCGACATTTAGGCTGATTCCATTTCTAACTATTAAGAATAGAGCAGTAATGAAAATGGGTATGTGGAATATCTGGGGTAAATGCCCAGGAGTAATGGGTCATAATGTTTTTAACTTTTTGAGAACTCCACGCACTGATTTGCATGGTTGCTGTATGGTTTATAGTCCTCTGTCCCTGTCTCCTTTGTCAATGATTTGTTTTTATTGACATTAGCCACTCAGAGTGGGGTGAGACAGAATCCCAGAGTAGTTTTAATTTATATTTCCCTGATGATTGATGATGTGGAATGGCTTCTGGAGTATTTATTAGCATTGTATTTCTTCTTTTGAGAACTCTTTGCTTAGCCCCATTATAGCTCATTTTAAACATTTTTTAATTTATTACGTATGGGCATATGCATGCCATGGCACACGTATGAAGGTCAGAGAACAATGTGCAGAAGTCAGTTCTCTCCTTCTCCCATGTGGGTCTCAGAGATGGAACTCAGATCATCAGGCTTGGTTTTGCAAACAGCCCCCAAAGACCGTTTTTAATTGGGTTGTTTTCATGTTGTTTACTTTTTTCAGTCCTCTGTATATTCTTAGATATTAATCCTCTGTCCATTTCAAAGCTGGCAAACATTTTCCCATCCTGTAGGCTGCCTCTTCTGTTGACAGCATATCCTTTGCTGAACAGAAGATTTTTTTATTTCGTGAGATCCTATTTGTCAGTTGTTGATCTTATTTCCTAAGCTGTTGGAGTCTTATTTATAATGTTATGTTTCAAAATACAATTTCATAACTCAGTAAAAATAAGCACATTCCTCCCAAAACAGATATGGGTGTTGTTATAAATTATATGCAGGTCAGAGTGGCATGTTGGCTTGTGGAGAAGGGAGCTGAGACTGATCGCCCTTTAGAACAAGTTTTATGAAGAGATAGACAGCCTCTTGACCACAGAGGAAGTCTCTGGTTAGGTCTTAAAGTGGAAGAGCAATTGGGAGTGACAGAACATAAGATCAGAGACAATGTGGTGGGGACTTGAAAGGAGATCAGGTGGCTTGCCTTCAAAAACCCAAGTAGGGGCTTTACTATAAAAGATACCTTAAAGTAAGAGATTGCCACCACGGATGGTCTATAGGAAAAAAGGGCCTTCAAAGAAACCCTCTAAACAAAGGGGATTTTCTGCCTTCTATTGGTTTTCCTGGGCTAGAGGGAAGTCCCATATCATGTGACAGTCTGGCTCAGACTACATGCCAAGGAACCTGGTACTGGGTAGAACGGACTCTTTATCTTGCAGTGTGATGGAGGGGCTGGGCTCGCTTATTTTTCTACAGAGGTCTGTATGTGCTAACCTTCCAAGCTGCAGGAGGCATGAGTTGATCTAACAGGTGCCAATACTAGATGGTGCATCCTGGTAAATCCCAGGACTGTTTGGGACTGCAAGCCTTTGGGGGAAAAAAGCCAGCCTCTCCTACATTCTCCCCAGCACAGACTCTAGAATAGTCCTGTGGAGTGGCTGCATCAGAAGTACCTGGGGAGTTTTTCTCACAATGGCTATTCTTTGAATAAAGACAATGTGGAGTTTTGCTCAGCCATATAGAACCAAAATATGTTATCTGCGGGGAAAATAGATAGAGCTAGCAGTTGTCATGTTAAACAGAACAAGCCAGACTCAGATAAATATTGCGTATTTTGTCTCAGAGTGGAATCTAGATTTTATTTTTAAAGATGTGAAAGTGGGAGAGACAGAGGAAAGGAAGGAACCAGTAGGCATATGGAAACTAGGCAAAGTACATTATAAGCACATATGAAGATTTCAATTTCAGACACATTATTTTGTGCAATTGATGTATCTGTATGCAAAATAAAATGTCTTCAAATTAAAAGTGCCTGCTTTTGGGCTACACTCCTGGAAACCATGTCTTGGTAGATCTGAGAGGAACCGAGAGCCTGTATTTCTGTCATACTTCTCGTGTGCTTCTGAGCACCGAGTCTCTTGTGCCGCACACAGGGCTAGCATCCCAGAAGGACCCCACTAAATTCCTGCTAAATGATCTTTGAAGGAGAGATTCAAACCCTTTCCATAAAACCGACAATCATACAGATTTCTGAGAGGGCTTTGGTGCAAGCCTGAGGACGTGGAGGCTGCGGGGCTTGTTCTTGTCACCTTCTTATTCGAAGTCATAAAGGAATTAATCTCTTCTGGGGAGAATTTGTTACAGGCTGTGCAGGTGGATGACTAGAAGATATTTAATCATTTATAACCCAGCACAACGTCGCTTCAGTGTAATGTAAAGGTATTAAAAATTACCTTCAGATCATTTGACAAATAATGTCAGAGAAAGAGAGAGGAAGAAGATGAAAGCTTGGGAAAGGGGGACATTCCTTTGCCAAGACCGAAATAAATTGTACCTACTCTATTATGACAACTGCCTTGCCTGAGGGAGGTTGAAAGGGAGATCATAAATAAAGATGCTCATGGCCAGAGGCCCAGCTTCTGCCTGGGAGCCAACAGCCAACACTTAGGCATGTGTTTCCTGACCCATGCCAAATTCCAAACCGTTACCAGCAGCTAGAGCCCCCAAGGTGACCCAGGGCTAAGATTTATCTACCCAGGTTTTGGGTGCGGTCGTTTGTTTTAAGTATTTATACTAGCAATGGGTAACATGGCTTGAAGGACAGAAGACAGTTAATATAAAAATATGAGGTTCTCAGGATGGGGTGGAACAGGGAAGTATATGAGGACCCAAGAATAACCCCTAATCCCAAGGTCTAAACCCTAGGGCCCAGTCAGGTGTTTGAGACAGAGTAGGTAAAAGGGTCTTTGATATGTATTTGTAGAAGATCCAGCTTATTTTTTTTTTCCAAAGGAGACACCTCAGAGGTCAAACTAAAACAACTTGATGTCACATCATGCATATGGATAAGAGCTGTCGCAACTTGACTGATGACAAAGAAGACTTCTGAGATCCATATTTTTTTTTTAAACCTGCTGGCCTTTTCTTGTCCCTAAAATAATAATATCACAAGAAGGGCTGAGCCAACTGGCAAACATCCATTAGCAAGTGGTCCCAGTAAGAACTCCTCACGCTCCACCCCCCCAGACAATGTGACACTCTGATCCTCAAACTGCCTGCTCAGCATCCTTCCAACATCTGAATGTCAGTACCTCTGTGCAGCAAAGTCATCCCTGGAGCAGAAGGAAGCTCAAAGAACCTGGAGAAAGATGAGTCGGAGGACTTGAAGACAAAGGTTTGTAAGTGTGCCTTCCTGCGTGCTCAGGAGCAGATAAAGCTGCAGGGAGGGAAGGGCCGGCCTTGTCACACTTCCCAGCAGGATCCACACTAGATGAGTTCCATGAAGAATCCCAAAGTGTGTTTCTGCACCCTTAAAGATCAGCAAATATCATAGCAGAGGTATCCCCTTCATCTCATCGGGTCATACTCTCCATTGACTAATGGGGAAACTGAGGCCAAGGAAGTCAGCTGTGTGAATGAGTAACTTAAAACCAAGCACATTTGTGAATTCTTCTGGTAGAATGCTCAACATGGTGAGGGGATGGGTGAGAAACAGACAAATCCATAGTTGAGAGCCCTGGAAAACATTTGAAATACCCACAGAAATGCAAAGCCCAGTAAGAAAGTGTTGACCAGCAGTTCTTTCCAGTCATCCCCTTGTCTTCCATTGCTCAACCCAACATAATCACTGCAGCAAAGCTCCAAAGCTGGAAGGTTGTAAGCCCAGTTTTCAAGCCAGGCTCTTTAATGCATGCCCCCGTGCCTCCATGGAGCTCATTTGGTCCCACACTGTGCATATCCTGATACTGATGTCTCCAAGATCTGGATCCTCCACTTGGACATTTACGCTGAGTCTGACCCGCATCTAAATGCCTTTGCAACATTCTCCTGGCAATTCACACTTACCATGTCCTGGACCTCTGACCTCTGCTACCCACACCTCATTCTCCTGCATTATCAGTGAATGGGTACTCCAACCTTTTGACAGTTTTAAATTTAGAATCACCAATGATTCTATTATTTCTCTTAGAGTCTACATCCAACCTATTGAGTTTCTAGTCCATTTGCATTTCCTCTGTCCCTCAGAACAGCTGCTGAAGATTTGTAATGACCCCTCTAATTCTTCTTGTCTTGCTTCCTTAAGACCAGAGAACCACAGACCAGAGAGGGCTCATGTGGAGAGTGGCTTGTGTCACTTGTGGGCTCAGAATCTTCTGAGAGCTTCCTATCTCCCTCAGAATGGAAATGAAGTCCTGGAAATGATCCACAAAGCCCTGTGAGTCCCAGGTGTCTCCCTTCTGACCCCTCTTTGTCTCACCACATCAGCCACACTCAACTCCTCTCCAACATACCAAGCCTACGCAAGACTCCGAGCCTTTGCCTGCTCTATACTCCTTGCCTGGGATCCACCCACCCACCCTACATGCACAGAAACATGCACTTCTCTCTGCTTCATGCCTCATCTTCCTCATGGCCTTACTCAAATGCCACTACTCAGAATAATTATAATCATAGGCCCCACGCTCAAACTTCTCTTCTTCTTATTTTTTTTCCCATACACAATGATGTCTTCCAAGAAATAAAAGAATGTCAAATGGTCTCTAAAAGTACCCATTTTGTCCTCACTGCTCTTTTTTCTTTTCCTTTTCACGGACACTATGCAAAGTTATGAGGCTTGACTCTTTCTTCGTTTCCCTGGAAATCCAGCTCTAAATCCAGAGCTACAGGCCAAAATTAAAGATATTGATTTGCTTAAATGAAGCGCACTTTCTGACACCCAGTTTTACGAGAAGAATCTCTCAACATTGCCATTCTTTATTGTGTTTTGCAGCCTTGAAAAAAAATGCCAGGAGAATGTCATTCTTTTTGTGACTTTTTTCCACCTATAATGTTTTTATTGTATTTTAATTTCCCTTTTAATACACAAGGAGCAGAAATGTTTCAAAAGGTATTTCTGTGGCTTGGTCTGAAGTAAGAGAATTTTCTCCATCTGCTCCTCTGATGGACACTCATGTACACATGTGGGTGCCCACATACTACAAATGCATAAACACACTCTCATCTCACATAACCTTCACACACCTATCTATTTCTTTTTTCTCACTCAGAGATATCAGCAATGCTGTCTGGGTAGTGGGTCCACATTCAAGGCCCCTCTTGGCTGTGGCTCCTACCAGCATCTTACAATTCACATGTCAACTGTCTGACCACCCCTGTCTCACAGGCTGCCCATCCTGTTTCCACACTGGCTACTTCTATATTCATTAAAGCACACAACAATCCAAGGATACTAGTTCACAAAATTCTCATTTTACTTCTCACATGACTGGCCAGAACATTTCTTGCTACTTATAAACTGAACTGTCTCTCCGTGGGCACTAACTTCTTTCTGAATGACAGTCATCACTACAGCAATCCATTATTTGGGAGATCCCCAGTAGGTCTACAGTGAGGAACCACCCCCCCACCCCCCCACCCCCACGCAGTTTATCTCCCAGTTTGTAAATTCACTCCATAACTTAACCCCCAAATGGCATTTAAGGGAGTAAAACAGAGGTCTTCCTGGCTGTTCAGAGCCCAGGGGTGGATCTTGTTGAGATGAGAGTGCCATCCCAGCCCTCCAGCCTATGCCTTTGGACCCTGCAGGAAGCTATTTCCTTCCTTCCCCCCTTCAGTCTTCCCTTGGCCTGCCTCTGCTGTTTAACACAACACGATGCCATAGACCAGGTAGCTTTTAAACAACAAAAATTTATATCTTACAGTTGTTAGTTCTAGAGGCTGGGAAGTCCAAGGTTAGCGTATGGTAGGACTTGTTCCTCATAAATGGTTATGTTTAGGCATCCTCTCGTGTTAGAAAGGGAATCAGGCCCCCTCCTGTCTTTTTTACAAGGCCACCCTCAAGACTTAATCACCTCCTAAAAGGCCCACCTTCTAACACTGTCACACCACACCGGGACTTAGATTTCAACATCAGAGTCAGTGACATATACAGTCAATGGCCCTGCAATGTACCCTTTAATTTACCATGTGCAGCCTCACTGGCCTGCCTTTTGCTCAGACCCTGCTCACTTCTGCCTTAATAGCTTTGCATTATTTGTTACCTTTTCTGAAAAGCATCCCCTCACCCCCTGATGCCTGCCTGGTCGGCTCCTGAAAATAATTCAAACCTCATCCCTCCTCTTGGAGGCCTTGCCTGACCACCCACACCTCCACCATTCCCAGGAGCTGCCATTTTGGAGGCTCTTACCACAAGTAAGAATTCTCCTGCTTACCGACTTGTTTTCTTTATTTGTATTGAGGGATAATAATAGCACCTAATTTATTGGGTCTTATGAGGACTAATAGAACATTCTTCAAGTACTTAGTCCAAATATCTACACAATAAGCAAGCAAGCCCCAGCTGCCACTCCTGATTACCACTGATTGCTATTGTTAGCCTCATCCCCATGACATAGTGTAAAATTGAGTGGGGATAGGAGAAAATAAAGATGGAATCTCTCTGTTCCTTCTAAGCCTTCTAGAATCTTCCAAGGCAGCTGCCAGTCTCTGCAACCCCTCAGGACTGAGATGGCATCTATTCAAATCTTCCAGGTCTGCCACCACGAGTCGTCATGTTGGAGACTGGAGCCAGCCACCTGCCCCTGAAGACTTGACACTCCTTAAAATCGCACCTCGGGTGCAGACATTGGCACACGTGAGCATCAGCACACTGACATCTGTTCTTGATCCTGCTTAGCTTTCAAAGGCAGGAAAGGGGTTGTTGATGCTGATGTTGCTGCTGCCCCAATGCTTCAATGTGTTACAGTTCCCGCATGCTCCCCCAGGGTCCTGCCAGCACAAAGCACTCCATTTTATGCTGTCTTCCCTACTACTGACGGGGCAGACTTTGAGGACCCTTTGAAGACATTTTGGGGTATTGTTTCCCAGCATATGTGGGCAGCATTACTACTTCCAACCCCTCAGGACTACTTAACAACATCAGCAAAGCAATTAAGGCCAGTTTTCAGGAAGATGCCAGCGGCTCTGCAGAGTCTGGATGGGAGTCTCAGCCCAATTATTTCCAGCTAGTTGTGAATTGCAGAAAAGTGGACTTTACTTCATTAGAACTTCAGCTCCCACTGATTAAAAGTCGGCTGTGTTGGAGACGGTGAGGAAAAATGAAACAATTAAACTTGTCATCAATAAAATTGCTGTGTATTCCTCAACACAGGGTTTTACTTCTCTCCAGAGGAGTGATTAAAATGAACTGATTGAACTATAATTTGATTGACTGGAGGGCCCCCGTCCATTGCACCAAAGCTGAGATCCCACTTACTGCCGTTCTTAGCTTAGGACATAAAGTTCCTGCACTCATGCCAGAGCCCAGCGACAGATGCTCTCAATCCATTAGGTGCTGGCTCTGCTCAGGAACCAGCAAGGGACAGTGACAGGCAGTGCTCCCCAGCAAAGATGCACAGATATCAGCTCTAACACCTGCATCTCCTCACATTACAAAAGGGACCCTGCGGATGTGACTCACGTTGAGCACTTTGTAGGGGGAACATTATCCAGATGGACCTCAGAAGCCAAAAGCCTTCTCTGGCTGTCCCAAGGGTTCTGTGATGAGAGAAAAATCAGAAACATGATGTTATTGCTCTTGAGATAAAAGATAGGTCTGTGAGCTAAAGAGAGGAAGTAACATCTATGAGGCCAGGACGGCACATAAAGAGTTTCCACTGGAACCTCAAGAAAGGAACCAGCCCTGATGATTCTTTCATTTTAACCTGAGGAAGCCAAGGCTGAGCCTTGAGGAAACTTTGAAGGTAATAAATCTTTGTTGTTTCAGACTACTAAATGTGTGTAACAAGAAATAAACACAGAAGGTCCTCAGAGCCCTAAAGTCTGAGGTGGAACCAGAATCCAGAAAGAGAGCAATCTGGTGTGAACTTGGTGCAGGACTTGCAGGCAAAGGCAGACTCCATGCCCTGAGCACACTGCAGAGGAACTTGAAAGCCATGGTATCTTAGGTTTTCAATTGCTGTGAAGAGACAACAACAGCTCTTATAAAGGAAAACATTTAATTGGGGCTGTCTTACAGTTCAGTGTTTTAGTCTATTTTCATTTTGGTGAGAAGCATGGTAGCATGCAGGCAGACATGGTGCTGGAGAAGGAGCTGAGAGTTCTACATTCAGATACAGAGGCAGCAGGAAGAGACTGTGACACATTGGCCAATCTTGAGCATCTAAGACCTCAAAGCCCTCTCTACTTCCTCCAACAAGGCCACACCTACTCCAGCAAGGCCACACCCACTCCAGCAAGGCCACACCTACTCCAGCAAGGCCACACCTCCTCCAGCAAGGCCACACCTACTCCAGCAAGGCCACACCTACTCCAGCAAGGCCACACCTACTCCAGCAAGGCCACACCTACTCCAGCAAGGCCACACCTACTCCAGCAAGGCCACACCTCCCAACAGAGCCATTCCCTGTGAGTCTATGGGGGGCATTTTCTTTCAAACCACCATTCATGGAAACTAGAATTAAGGCGATCACACTTCTTTCTCAGAGACCCTGCACACAGTAGGTGTTCAATAGCAGTTGAGTGATTTAAAGATGACTAATGTGTGTTAAAATCAAAAGGTAACTTTTTAAGTGAATTGAGTAAACGTTGAGTAAGTCACATTGGCAACACCCAAGTTTACAATTGTAGCTAGAGTTTTCCTGCCTTGCCCACAGTCAGGACAAATCTTTGTCACCCGCCAGTCCCACAGCCACTCAGACCCAACCAAGTAAACACAGAGACTTATATTGCTTACAAACTGTATGGCCATGGCAGGCTTCTTGTTAACTGTTCTTATAGCTTAAATTAATCCATTTCCACAAATCTATACCCTGCCATGTGTCTCGTGGCTTACCGGCATCTTCACATGCTGCTTGTCCTGGTGGCGGCTGGCAGTGACTCCTGCCTTCCTGTTCTTTTTTCCTCTCTGTTAGTCCTGCCTATACTTCCTGCCCAGCCACTGGCCAATCATTGTTTTATTTATTGACCAATCAGAGCAACACATTTGCCATATAGAACATCCCACAGCATACAATCCAATATTTGTTCAGTAAACTACATATATTCCATAAAGACAAAGTAAAGGACTGGAAAGAGGAGAGCACAGGCCAGCTCCTAATTCCCTTTACTATCCTGGTACTTTGTGCCCATCACTAGCACTGATCTGAGATTTGCATCCATGTTCCAAGGTCCTGAAAGTCAACTGAATATGAGTTGGAACTGACACACCTAGTCAGCTCCATAAGAAAATACTATAACTAGGTGGCTTTAACAATGGGGACTTACTTCTCAAGGTTGGAGGCTGGTAGTCCATGGTCATAGTGTCAGTCAATCCTGTGTCTGCTCAGGGCTTTGTTAGTAGCATGAAAACTACCTGCCATGTCTACAATGTGGCCTTTCTTCAATACACTAATATCAATGTCCCTCTCTAATCTTAAAGAATAGGAATTCGATCTTGAAGGCCACACAGTCAGGACATCTATCTCCATTGTTTCCTAATCTCTTCTTTCCAAATAGCATTGCACTGAGGGTTAGGATTTAATCCATGGATTTGGAGTAGATAGAAACATTCAGTCTCACCTCATAGCAGCTGTATGACCTTGATGGCATGGTTGTTATCCTTAACAACCTCCCTCAACTCATCTGAAAGTCAGGGTTTGGAGAACAGGGGCAAGGCAGCACTAATTGAGGGCTTCCTACAGCTTCAGCTGTATGCAGAGTGCTCGGTGGGCATTAGAGTGCTCTTAGCACTCCCACTTACTCCATACAGACTGGTAGTGTGTATCATTTCCATTTCATATACAAGGAAATGCAGGAAAATAAAGTATGCTTGAGGTCACGGTGCCAGAGATAGAATTCAGACTCAGCTCTGTGTGAGTGTAGAGCTGGGATTCTTAATGCAATCTCAGGAAATGCTATATAGTAAAAACTGATGTTGTTTTTGCTTAAAATTTCTTCAGTTGTAGATACATTCTAGGGAGCTAGGCAAAAGCCATGTGAGGTCTCTGAATCTTCTGTCAAAGATGCAAGGCAACGCCATCTATAAATGAATAATGTGCATGTGCCTGTGCGTGTGTGTGTTGGACATTTAATTTACAGACACTATGAAGAACTGCCATTGTGCAACAGAAATATATACATGGGGCAAAGCCCAGAACAAGGCCCTCTGTTCATGCTGTGTCCCCTAACAACTGATGCCTGATACCGTATTCTACTGCGGGAGAAATGTGATGTCCGTATGTCAGGTGCAGTCTTTACAAGGCCTCCAATGATTCATATTTCAATGTACCTTTTATCCTTCCTGGCAAACAGCATATGTGTGGCCTCTCCAGTTGCCTTCTTCCTAGCAACCAAGGCCTTTTGTCATGCCAGCACCAATGGGCTCATGGTTGCTGGTGGGCCTCTCCGTTGCTGACACCGAGGCCTGCCTCTCCTCTTCAGCCCAGTGCAGAAGTCAATGTGGCCTGTCTTGAGAATGACTCAGTGCCAAAGGACCACACCCATCTTGTTTCTGACAGTCCTCGAGTACAACCCAGTTCATGCTCCCCAGAAATGAGGACTTTGGAAGAGATGAGCCTGGTGTTGGAGCTGAGTGGAAACTGTACTGCAGCTATTGTGTGAGGCCGGCCCCTCACCAGCTTTCAGACAAACCTCCAAGGGGCTCATCCTCCAGCTCCCATGATGAAAGAAGAGGAAAGGGCAGGGCGAAGAGGGTGGGAACATGTAATTCTAACATGTAACATCTGATCCTGCAGATAGACCTGTCTCCTCTACACAGGCCACTGTTTCCCTGCTTTGCCACAACACGTCTATGCCAGCAACTCCCAAGTAGACCCCAGCCGCTGTCTAAGTCTACCTCTTGATATGACCCATGCAGGTCTCTCAAATCCACACCCACCTGTTTCATCTCCCACAAGTACACCCCTCTCCATTCTTACCTCACTTTTAACCTACCTCAGGAAATGGCATCTGTCTTTCCGGGATGCCAGTCTGCTTCCTTTCTCTCCACCTCAAGGTCCAACTGACCAGCCAGACTACAATACTCAGCTTCCCAAATATACCAACCCTGCTATGGCGGATTCACCTGAAATACGACAGAGTCCCGTTCCTTTCCCCCTTGCTGGGGGTAAATCCTCTGCTGTGTGAATGCTAGGTAAAGTGCTCGTTCTCCCACTGATCTGCATCCTCAGCTCCCACAGGATCCTTGAGGGCCATGATCTCCCCGTGGCTATTCTTATTAACCTAGCTTCTAAATTAATCACTTTACTGTGTCAAGAGTGATCTTTATTGATTAAGCTCCCACTGCCCAGCACACCTTGCTCCTGTACACTCAGTATCTCATAGCTCTCTTCTCCACCCTCACCACGGCCAGTCGGCTCTTTCATTGTCCATACCCCTGCCCCATGATGCTCCTGCCTGGTCTGCTCCCAACCCCACTCTTCCCACAGTGGTTTCCTTCTCACCCCCCAGCCTCAGAAGCTGAGATTTGCTACCCCAGCCACATGTTTTATTTTTGTCTCACCCATGGTCCCTCCACATGACCTATCTTTATTGCACACATTACAATTCCTTCCTTTGTTTCTCTTCCTTTCTCGTCTGGCTGCTTTTCTAGCCTCAAGGTTTCATGGCTGCTTGTTCCAGGCCGGCAACAGAAACAATGCCCAGGGACTGTTCAGTCATCTCCCCTTATGTAGATGAGCTACTCAAGATCCCACAGCTGACAAGGGGCAGAGCCCCAATGCAAAGCCAGAGCTGTCCCTCTCCAAAGCCCACATGCTTAAGACAGTTGCAGGTTTGACCTCCAGGCTGATCTTTGGCAGAGCTTTGGTGTGCCTCCCTCCCTCCCTCTGCCCACAATGCCAAAAATCCATTGGCTGAGCTATCATTCCCACTGAATGATCAACATAAAATGTCATCCCCACACAGAGAAACCAGGAGTAAAAACCCAAGCATGTAACAGAAAGGGATGTGACAGGAGTCTGTGTGCCCTCCAGGGTGCCTTTTTGCTCTGCTTATGTTTAGGGTGTCTCCATCCTGGACATATGCTTTCTCCTCACCCAGTCAGTACTGGACACAGCCCACTACTTCTCCCAAACATCTCCAACCATCTTTGTGTTCCTATAGACTGAGCCCTGTGTAGGTGAGACCACGGAAAAGCCTACATGCTCTTCTGTCTATCCATTACAAATACTTTGAATGTCCAGTGTCATATGCCATAGCCCCTCAATTCTCCGGCTGCTGCAGGGGCCCCTCAGGACCAACCAGCATCCCACTTCATGGGTGTTTCAGTGTATCTCCAACCCGTTCTGTCCGAACAAGCTATCAAATGAACACTGCCCTTCAAGCACTAGCCAGGGCAGCCCAAGGTGTACTCAGACGATACTCACAAAGTATGTCCTCCACCTACCCTCTGGGGCATAATTCTGTAGGCCCCTGTTCCCTTAGGCAACAGCTCTGGGATGCAGTTTACAGGTTCCTGAGAGGAACCCCAGGGCCCTCTCTTGTCTGTTTGACTGATCTTTTTCTCTCTCACACTTTTTCTGCTTCCTCGCTCTGCATATGTGGTCACCTGTGATCAAACCATCTACATCCAACTCTGTGCCTCAGCCTCTTCTTTCACCGGAAGCCAAACTAAGGAAGGTTCAACTCCCTTCCAGTCAGTCATGATCCAGGGAACACACCTTCACAGGGGTCTCAAGGCAAAAAGGAAAGAAAAACCAGTGGCGTCTCTCAGTCAAGCCCCAAACTGAGCAACTATGACGTCACAGATCACAGCCACGGGCAGAAAACTACCCAATGGAATCCTCTCTTGGCCCTGGACCACCAGTGGGCCTGAGACTGTAGGTCAGCACCTTCTGCCTTGAACGTCCTTGTCCCCTTACCCTGGCTCCATGACCTTTTCAGACTTACCCCATTGCCTTGCTCTTCTTCCTGCAGTTGACGCTCTGGAATGCCACGTCCCCTCTTCCAGAGAAAATCAGCACTGCCCATGCCCAGGGCCTGTGTCTGAAGCCCCACCTACACAAGCCCACTGGACTTTGCACTTAGAAGGGCCTGGCATTTCATTTAGCACTGGACCTTGAATATGACAGAGGTGTGTGTGTGTGTGTGTGTGTGTGTGTGTGTGTGTGTGTGTGTGTAAATACATATGTACATAATTATAAAATTTATAAAAGGAGATTTCTTGTACTATCTTAGATAATTAGAGCCTGGGTAGTCCAATAATGACCACCTGTATACTAGAGAGAAAAGAGTCTGGTAACTACTCTATCTAAGCATCTGGGAAACTCAGAAAAATGGGGGCCAAGGATGCGTCCCAGCCTAAAGCTAAAGGCCTAGAAGCTCCCTAGATGGCTGCTGTACTTAGTCCATGCAGAGGGTGAAAGCAGCTGACAACTGATGTTCACAGGCCGTAAAAAGCAGCCACGGATGCTCTGCTTAGAAAGGTCGGCTCAACCGGCTGGCTTTGTCCTCCACTTTCATTCTATCCCAGCCTCCAGCCTATTGGACGTCTCTGCCCATGCTCAGGGCGAGTCCTTCCCCTCAGACACTGTCCCACATGGAAACACCCTCACAGACACACCCAGGGGTGGGCTCTCTCTCCTAATCTCCTTGGCATCTGTCAAGTCAGTCAAACTGACAGAATCAGCCATCCTGAAATAAGGCTTACCTGCAGGATCTCACATCCCAGTGGAATCTCACAGGGCTCATCACACCAGAACACCCGTAAGTCAAAACTGGATTATTTGACAAGAGAAGATAGTTTCAAGGCTGCTTCTCTGCCTGTTTCCTTAGGGGATTTGGGATCAGGTCAGAGTTCATCTGGAGGAAGCCATATATTCCCAGAGAGCCCATAACTATTGTCTGTAGATGAGAGGTATATGGTGAGGTCTAGGAACGGGACTCTAAGAGTGCTTTTGCATACCTTCTTTACAGAGTCTCAATGTCTTATTTTAGTATTTTGCAGGTCTTTAAATACCCATGGTTTATTTATGAACTAAGGGTTATTAACTGTTTGAAACTTCATTAAGTCCTTCCCTGGGGATAGTCTCGGCTGAGGTCCTTTTAGATGATCCCTCCCCAAATATCTGTCTAATTTAGATTTAATAGAACAGTTTATTGTATGTTGATAAAATAATAATGAATTAATAAAGCCTTCACTGAGACTTAGGTAACAGATACATAATCTATCGCTGTAAAGCACCATGCAAATGCTTTTAATAATCAGCATTTAATATGCAGCAACTCAAACGTAAATCCAGCCTAACCACGTATTTGAAAATTCATTTTAAGCAGCTCATGAGTTTCTTGAAGATGAGAAAACCTTGGGAATGATTGTGCAGTGAGCCATCTGGTGTCCTTGAGCCCCTTAAAGCCTGGTAGGAATTCGGGGACCTCATCAGGAAAGGCAATGTTGAAAGATGCCCCCATTGTCCCCTCCCTGAGATTAGGTCTGTGGATGCTTGCTGATTCAGCCATGCATTTAAAGGAGTTTCAACAACGAAATGAATCAAGGCTATCCCTAACCACATAGAGCTCTCTGGGGCAAGTAGGAGGTGTGGAGAGCTCAGCCCACAGGTAGTGGCTAAATCTTACCTGTTTTTTATCTTTTCCATATCTCAGACTTGCCCTCCATATACAGTTGTCTAGTTATGGAGTGATACCAAATAGTTAGCCCAAATGCTACAATCGAGTTATCTCTGCTCTTCTTTTTCTGTATCTTACCTTTGAAAGAATATTGGTTCTTGGGTGGCTGATACCTCTGGGTTCTCTTGGATTTGTGCAAGAGGTTATATCTCATATTGTGGGTTATTTCATGTACTCAGAAAGTATTGCTTTAAGCAATCAAAAGCAGAGCTGCTATGTGATACAGCTGTTCTGCTCCCGTGTAAATACTCAGAGAATTCCATATCTTACCACAATTGTGCATCCATGTTTATTGATGCTCCATTTATTATTAAGAAATAGAATATAGATATCCATCGATGGATGAATAGACAATGAAGGTCTGGCACATATTCAAAATGGAATATTATTCATCTCTAAAGAAAGATGGACACAATTTTTTTAGAAAAATAGATGGACTTAGAATGTATAATACTAAGTAATGTCAGAGAGGAGAAAACCCACATATTCTTCCTTATATGTGCTTCCTAGTCTATATTGCATGTATGTTTATATGTAAATAACTGTAAGTAGAACATTTAGAAAGGATAACAAGGAAGAGTAGCATTAGGTGATGAGGAAGGACATTCAGAATGCAGACAAAATGATTTGTGTCATGAAAGAGGTATAAAGCTAATTTTCTCTAGTTTCTATTCTGCCATGGTTTACTTCCTTTCTGTGGTAGATAAGTGTTTTAAAATGTCATTGATAGTGAACATGCAAAACCCTCAGGGAAGCTCCACAGCTTCAGAACTGCACAGAAAACACATAGATGAGATGTATACAGTTTGAGACATGGCAAATGCTTGAGTGGGCTACCTTAGTTTCGCTGTGTGATGTTTTATTTGTGAGTTTATTATGATAAAGTTATACTCAAAATATAAAACCAGAAAGTCTCTGGGAGAGAGGAAGGCAGTCGTCATGTTGAACCCATTTTGGACAACTCCTTTTCCAACACAGAGACAATTGCCCACTTGCCAGTCTGTTTCTTAGAAATTAACTGTAAAATTAGGGTGTAGAGAGGAGCTCAGTGGCAGAGCACTTGAAGTTTATGAGGTAGAGTGTATGAAGCCCCGAGTTCAATACCCAGCCCTGCTAAAAGAAAAAAAAAATCTTTTAACTGTAAAACCAGAAGTTAGTAGAATATACCATTTTGGTAGCTGTATGATGTGAGACGGTCCATTTCTTCTGCGTCTCAAGAGAGGTTAGCTTTTGTGGACTCAGAGTGCACTTTCAGCTCCTGAACACTGTTCCAGGGCAGTGCAGCCCTCAAGTTCATTAGCAGACACACTCAGTCAGCACTGGTTAGTTTGCTCAGTGTGGAAACGCTATGGGAAGCAGAGAGCAGGTCAACACCACAGGCAATTCTGAAGCTAAACTGAGGGCTGGTATGGTGCTTGGGAACACGTTCTAACCACAGCGGTGGCCCATGCAGAATGTTCTGCATGTTGACAGATGAGCTGTGGCGCAAAGAGAAGAAAGAGAATGTAAGGGGAGAATAATGGAGCTCAAAGTTTCCCTGGACCAGCCTTCCCTAGGCTAGCCTTCCCTGGGCTAGCCTTCCCTGGGCTAGCCTTCTGGCAAGAACTCTCCAGGCAAGATGGCTCATCTCACAACTGGGTGTGTAGCAGCCTAGCATTTGAAGCCAATGTGACAAACTGCTTAAAAGCACTGTCTTCACACTCTCATCGAGAAATTGGTACTGATGACCCCCGCCCTGGGTCTATGAAGAGAACCATGAGTTTACATACATGAGACTTAGCTCAAGGGGACTTGCTGTGAGTGATATCCCCTGTAGTTGGTTGTATTTTACTGTTTGGCTTTTTTGGGGGCCTGTCACCCAGCTCCCAAATAAATCACACATGGAGTCATAATTCTTACTTACAAATGCTTGGCCTTAGCTTGGCTTGCTGCTAGCCAGCTTTTTTTAACTTTTAATTATCCCATCTATCTTTTGCCTCTAGGCTTTTACCTTTCACTATTTCTGTATATTTTTTCTTCCCTTTTTATGTCTGGCTATGTGGCTGGGTGGCTGGCCCCTTCTTTTCTCGGTCCAATTTTCCTCTCCCCAATTTTCTCCTTCTATTTATTCTCTCTGCCTGCCAGGTCCACCTAACTTTTCTCCTACCTTGCTATTGGCCATTCAGCTCTTTATTAGACCATTCAGGTGTTTTAGACAGGCAAAGTAAAACAGCTTCACAGAGTTAAACAAATGCAACATAAAAGAATGCAACATATCTTTGTATCATTAAACAAATGTCCACTCCATGTTCCTGGGTTAGAGTTAGTGGAGAGAGGGAGCTACAGGGAAAGAAAAGTTAGACCCTACTTCCTCCAGCTATAGTCCCCCAACATTTTGCATGCCACCCTGAAGATCCTATCATCTCCCAAATTATCAGGCCAGGGCAAATGCCTGGGACAATGCCCTTGGGTGACATCAAGGGACTATAGCCCAGCTGTACTCAAGCTGCCACCTCATGTAGGGGAGTTTTTTCCTTAGAAGCTCTGAAAGTCCAAGGAAGAAACCATAGCATCAGCTCTTAACCTGTAACAAACACCTGCTTAATAGTCCTCAGTGATTCCAGATGTATATGTGCACAGATGCACCTGCACACACAGGTGTGTGTGTGACTGTGCATACACAGTGAGGCAGGTATACACAGATATGTGTACCCACTCATGCATATACAAACCTGCACACATATGTGTTTATTCAGAGACACGTGCCTAAAAGTTGATGTACTTAGACCCACAGAGACAAATTGACACACATATGGGTACACTTATAAAATGTCACAAATCACAGTTACCTTCAGCACATGTTTGGCATCTTTAAGAACTAGAGAATGCAGGGAACCATCTTCAGACTCAAATTTAGTTGCCAAGTCAACCCTAGAAGCATTGTCAATGACCAGTGTGGAGAAGAGAAAGGCAGCCAGGGGAGCAGTGTCCTGTGGCTGCTGAGAAGTTTCACCTATCAGAGACCCCATAGAAGCAACCAGGCAGCTGGGGGCTCTGCTGCCCACAGCTGGGCAGGGGGGTCTCTCTGCTTCTTACAGCCCTGGTTCCAAAACTCAGCTTTCCTACCTCTGTGAAAAGGAAATTGCAAGGAATTCTTGGCTGATCAAGCCTGACCAAGAGTGTGGCAAAGTTCGTCTTGACTGCATACCCCAGTGGTACTAGAGGGACCTCAGATGGACTGTGACTAGAGTTCACTAACGACAAGGGTTTTATGTGCAAGGAAGCTCTACCTGTGAAATTGCTACCGTATTTCTCCCTATCTGCTGATTGAGACGCCCATGGCTCATTGTTCCCATATGCCTGCATGTCATCTCTCACATCAGCTCCAGAACCAATGTCCTCACGTGGCACCTGCTGCAGACTGCATGACAACTTCTAGCTGCTCAATGAAGTCCCCAGAGCCATTGTCAAGAAAGGAGTAGCTTCCAAGCAGTGGAGAAGCTGAGCAGGATGCTGGGCTCCCTGGTGGATGTGCTTCAGGTGCTGCATGCTATCGGGAATGCTAAAGAAGGAAAGCAAGCCATCATGGGAACTGTGCCCACTTGGCTCCCTAGAGTAATGCAGAGAATATCAGCAATCAGGAATTCCCCCGTGTCTCCCACATTTTGTCTGCCACCATACAAAACACACACAAGGCTTATGTCCAAATGTGCCTCGAGGGGTAGGGAGATGGTTCAATAGCTAAAGAGCTTGTTGCACAAGCATGTGGGCCTGTGTTTGGAGCCCCGACACCTGTGTAAAAAGCTAGGGGCCAAATGCACATCTGTTAACCCCAGCACTGGGGGTGGGTAGAGAAAGGTGGAATTCATTGGCTGGCCAGCCTAGCAAATCAATGAGATACAGATTCAACGAGAGACAGTGTCTCAAAAATAAATAAATAAATAAAGTGGAGAACAATAGAGAAATACACCAGTCATCAACCTCTGGCTTCCAAATACATACACAGGTATGTGAATGCACACACACATACGTACATACACACACACACACACACACACACACACACACACACACACACCTCAGGTGAGTAGTATGTTTGCTATTAGGTGCAGTTACCAAAAGAAGAACCCATGAAACAGATACACACTGATGTATGCTCTCTGGAACTCTGTGGACTTCTCATCCGGCTGGGCACCACTAGTGAACGTTTATTCTCTCCTTCTGCCCTCAGGTGGAGGCAAGCAACCCAGCAGGTGAATGCTGTAATGGCGGGACACTTGCACTGTAAAAAGGCCAGTGGCAATGGCCTTGGAAATACAAGAATCTGTGAAATGCCTGAAGAGGCCCTGGGCATCGGAACAAGAACTGGTCCAGGCATGTGTAACAGGGAGCTGACATTTGAGATGCTAATCCTACTGCCTGATCTGTTTGGAGAGGGCTGAAGGACCAGATGACAGGTTGGCCTCTCCAGTCTTCCTCAGAACAGTCCCCTGCCCCCTGTTCCCTGCCCCTGCTCTCTGCCCCGCCCCTGCCTCTGCCTCCCCCCTCACACCTCTATTCCTGTATACCCAGTGCTCCCATGTGGAAAGACAGCATCTTCTTTTGGGCAAGTGCCCCAGGTCCATAGCTTTGTGTCCACAGTTCCCTAAACAAGTGCTCTCAATCTGTCTCTCACATATCCTGAGTCTCAGTTTAAGGGATCCTCCTCCAAGTAGCCTTCTTTTTGACCTACCTTTCCTAGGGATTGTCTTTCTGAGTACAATGTGGGGAATGTTTGCCACCTTCTTAATTTCTCCTCTAGATGTGAGCTTTTAAAGGAGAAAGCACTTGCTTATCTTAATTGTCTTTATGTCCTTAGCCTGGCATGTGGGAGATGCTTAGTAAAGATTGGTTCCACACGTGTGAACCAAGTGCTAACAGGCATCCAGTCATGGAACCAGATCACCGGGTCACGTCAGGTCCTCTCACTCTTTAATGGGTGGACTTTGGTAAGTTCCCTTGCCATCGCTGTCGCTCAGCTTCCTGTCTAGAGAAGAAGAACAGTAGCAAGGCTATGCGAGGAGTAAGTGAGCTAATATGTGTAAATGCTTAAGTAGTGGCTGACTTACAGGGAGCACTCGGTGCATGGTAGTAACCCTTACTGTTAGATCAAATCCATTCCCATCCAAATCCATTCCCATCTGGACGATTCTGGAGATTTTTCTACTAAATCAATACCTCCAGAGGGGGTGCGGGGACAAGAAACAAATCCACTTGCCCATTGGGTCTTGCAACAATCCCTTCTCAGTGACCCAAACACCCCCTATTTAGGCGGAGCGCTCTTTATTTACAAGGACCTAGTTAATCAAGTCCATCTGTAATGTAAATGTGCTTCTCATTATGCGAATAGAGCACTAGACATGCAAATCCATAAGCATTTGCATGCCTAATGCAACAGTTCTTGTCCATCCTGTTCTGTTGCTATTTACTATCTAGTTTTTATGACTTATGGATTTCCAACCCTTTAAATTTATATCAGCACCGTGACATATCTGCAAGCAGCGACAGTTTTATGAGCAGTAAAAAAGCTGCAGCACACCGCCACTAAATACTAATGACATAAATGGTAGCTGTAATGGCCCCTATTTTTATTACAATACCAAACCTCAATATATCGCAATTACCTCTGCACTCAAAGCAAACCAAGCCACACTGTACAGTATCCATCCAGTGGTGAGGAAGGGACCAGCTGCAGTTTCCAGCTTCAGCCAGCCTGGAGCGCTGAAGAACTGAGGTCAGCTGTGATGGGGGTGGTGGTTGGGATTTCCTCTGAGGCTTAAGAGGCAGGCGCAGGGCTAAGGCCCACAGCTGAGGCAAGTCCCAAGCCCCAGGTTTTGCTAGGAGGTGTCTCACAAGTGACAGCCATCTGTCCTACCATCCCCACAAGCAGGAGGACGAAAATGGGAAAGAAAGCACAAGGTCTACCCAGCCTAATTTGCTCTGCGACTGAGCAAGTCCTTTCTCTCTCAGGATCACAGACTGCCCATCAGGATGGGTAGAAATACATATCTCTAAGGGATCGCCCACTGCCAGCAACCAGGGACTAACTATGGAAAATCAAAGCCCAAGATGTAGCCATTAATTTTCTACAGAATGAAAATATATCCAAGAGGACATTTTTATGCCTGGTTTTTATAAGTTCTGATCTTGCATCTTAAAATAATAGCACCTTGAATTTATTTTATAGCGCTTTCTGTCTAAAACACTTTTCTGCCGGTTAATGACATTTATTCTCAGCATCCCTGGAGGATTAACCTTTCTATTGTGCAAATAGGGAAACTGAGGTAAGGGGGTGGTTGTCCAATATTATACAACACATCAGGGTCAGGGTCAGGTCTTTAATGGGTGGCCTATTAAACTATGTTCCCATGGCTCCAAAGCCACTCCTTCCCAGATCTGTGAGGTGGAACAATATCCTCTGTACCAATAGTTCTCAACCTTCTTAATGCTGTGACCCTTTAATGAAGTTCCTTATGTTGTGGTGACCCCCAAGCATAAAACTATTTTGTTGCAACTTCATAACTGTAAGTTTGCTACTGTTAAGAATCATAATGTAAATATCTGCTATATGACCCCCAAAAGGGTCTCGACCCACAGGTTAAGAACCTCTGCTCTATACTATGAAAAGAATGGCAGAAAGGATCTTTGGACCAGCTAGTGATTCCTCAAACCTCCAACTTGACCACTGTGCCTTTCTTCATTTGAGGAGTTGTATGTCATCAGTATCTCAGGGTGGACTAGGATGATTTTTGCAGGGACGTTAAAGGAGAACATGGCATGGGCAGCTTCGGGCTGCGTCAGCTAAGCACACAGGGGCATTTTCAGGGGAGGGAGGCTGGATGGGAGAGATTAGCTAACTGGAAGATGCCAGGAGTCAGACAGGCTTAGGGGAAAGAAGACGGTCCATGATAATAACATCCTGCCCAATGAAAGGCTGCTCTTACCTTATAGGCTGTTACTGCTCCTAGGGATGGATAGTGTCCCAGGACATGGGCACGGGAGCTGCCACAGAGACAGGGCAGCATTGTAGTACTAGAACTTTCCCGTTCCCCTCGGCTCAGGCAATTCCAATCCACAGGGCTGGCTGGAAGGTGGTTACCCCACCCCCCAAATTCATGTTGAAGCCCCAATTTTTAATGTAATTATATTCAGAGAATAGCCTTTGAAGATACAATTAAGATTAAATGACGTCTTAAGGGTGAGGCCCTAAGCCTATTGGCTGGCTAGTTCTATGTCAACTTGACACAAGCTAAAGTCATCTGAGAGGAGGGAACCTCAATTGAGAAAATGTCTCCTTAATATCAGGCTGCAGACAAGCCTATAGAATATTTTCTTAACTAGTGACTGATGTGTAAGGATCCATCCAGGCCATTATAGGTGATATCATCCTGGGCTGGTGGTCCTGAGTTCTGTAAGAAAGCAGGCTAAGAAAGTCATGAGAAACAAGCCAGTAAGTAGCACCCTTTCATGTCCTCTGCATCAGCTCCTGCCTCCAGATTCCCATCTGGTTAGAGCTCCTGCCTTGGCTTCCCTCAATGGACTGTGATTCAGGATATGTTAGCCAAGTAAGCCCTTTCCTCCCCAAGTTGCTTTTTGTCATGGTGTTTCATCACAGCAGTAGTAACCCCAAATAAGATAACCTGTATGAATGATACTCTCATAATAATGATATTGAGATTGCAGGCATGTGTGCACAAAAGGAAGGCCATGTATGGATGCAGTAAGCAGGTAGCCATCTACAAGCCAAGGAAAAGGCCTCAGTTGAAACCACGTCTATAGATGCCTTGGTCTTGGCTGTCAACCCTCTGAGCTCTGAGGCTTAGTTTCTGTTGCTTGACTGCCCAGTCTGCAGCAACTGGAGCAGACTAAGATGGACAGTGAGAAGATGCCTGGTGCCATTCTTTGCTGTCGGTGGTTCATTGATCTGAACTCCCAGAACATATTTGGGCAGGAATGAGGAATCGCCTTGCAGCAAAATCAGTCTAATGGGGTGCAGGGGCTGAGGTTCAAAGTCAGGCACTGGAGACCTGGAAGTTCTCTGGAGGGTCACTAGTGTTGAGTCCCTATTGGTAAGAAGGTCCAAGAAGCTGGAGGCTGAAGGCAGCAAAGTTTAGCAGCAGTAACAGTAGATGCACTTGCTCAGTGAAGGCAGGCTCACACTGCCTCAGACCTCTACATCAGGGCCATCCACTGGAAAGCGCTCCCCACTTTGAGGGTGGGCCTTCTCCCCGCAGTCTCTGGAAACACCCTTGCAGACACACCCAGAGATGAATCTCTCATAGGTGATTCTAGGTCCCGCCCATCAAGCTGACAATCAAAATTAATCAGCACAAGTCCATCTCTTGTCAACTTCACACCTTACCACATCTCTCTATGTCATGCTCCATTTCTAAATGGAGACAGTAACAGTGTCATAAATCTACCTAACACGATATTCCTATCCAACATACAGTAAAAAGTATACTAATTCTTCCTTCCTGGGTACAGAGCAAGGTCTCTGAGGAATGCTTACTCTTTTAATATTCCATAACTTAAATATGATGACACTGAAGAACTGATACTAGCTCAATCAATGTCATGTTGTATGGCAAAGTGAGAGGAAAGAAAGCACAGATATCTGCTCAGTGTTTATGCATATATGCACAAACAGATTGTAACAATTAGGACAGAAACACTCATGACAATTACAATCCTTTTTTCCTGTAGCTGGTCATGTGGCCATAGCTGCTAGTTATATCAACCTTCTATCCATTCCATATTTCTTCCACCCTTAGGAAGCAGATCAGTAGATCTTGGATCATTACCTGGAGATGGGACCCCACCTTTAATCCTGAAGGATCTAGGCTACTTATCACTCTTGGCATCTTATCAGTTATTTGTGAATGTTATAGTTTCCCACTGATGTTAGTCACAGAACATGGTAACACTAAGTGATGCCCCACGGATCTCTTGGATTCCAGACTGTTCTTCCCACCTCCACTGCCTTTGAGTCATTAAGCTTCCAAAGTAACCCCTTCCCGACACTCTTGTTAGTAAATGCACTGGTTTACTAAACTAGACTTAGTGAAATTGTTTCTTTGGTCTGTTATCAATGTCTAACCTTGATGAGTAGACATTTGTTTACACCTTCATAAGAAAAGTTATGAAACCCCTGGCTATGGGAAAAGCAGTCCCATGTATTAGACCCAGATTCAGACTATGCACAGCCTTCTGGAAAATATGCCACAGCCCTCTGGGCAACTGCCACCAAGGTGCTGAAACTGTGTCTTTAAAAGACAGTTCTGGTATTCTATCAAGCCATATGCCTCAGAATAGTGGAGGACATAGTATGATCAGCGAATTACATGAACTTGAACCAACAGCCACTGCCACACTTATTTGCCTATGAAGTGGGTTCTTTGATAAGAAGGAAAGAATGTTATATAGAATACCGTAATGGTGGATAAACACACTGTGTACGTCCATGGATGGTAGTTTGAGCAGAAGCATTACATGCCAGAAAGTCAAACCTGTTATCAGAATAAGTACATATTCCTGTAAGAACAAAACACTGCCTGGTCTGTAATGGAAGTGGGTCAATGTAGCCAATCCGCCACTAGCCTACTGGTTAGTCATGCCAACAAATGCCACCATTCCGAAGTTGGTTCCCCCACCCCTCAGCTAATCTTTTCTAGAAGCACACTCACCATCCAACAGTGTATCTCCTTAGAGTTTCCAGGCCTCACTGTGGTTTGATGTGAGATGCCTGCCCCCCCCGCCGACGTGTTGAACATTGGTCCCCCTGAAGGACTGGTTGGGAGGGGTGCAGAATCTTTAATATGTGGAGCCTCCCTGGAGGAAGTCGGGGCAGGCCTTGAGGTTTTGCAGTGTGAGCACACTTCCAGTTTGCTGTTACTGCTGCAAATATAATGTGATCAGTTGATCTCCCTCCACAATGTCTTCCCCTCCTGTCGCCCACCATCATGGAATGATCCCCTGGAACAGTAAGCCAGAAGAAACCCTCCCTCCCTCAGATTGATTCCTGTCAGGTATTTGGTCACAGCAGTTAGGAAGTAACTAATCTAACCATCAAGTTGACAATCAAGTTTAACTATCATAGCCTGACCTAGCAAAACCCTGCCAACCGAGTGACGTGAATCAAAGGCATCACCTCACAGTTCCGGGGTTCAGGAGTCTGAGGTCAACATGGCAGCACAGGCATGCTCCTTCCGGAGGCTCTTGACAGGAGCCCTGCCCACTTTGCCTTCTCAGTGCCAGTGGCTCAGGCATTTCTCAGCTTGTGACAATGACGTGTCACCTTGCCCCTGCCTTCAATAGCATTCTCTCCCATATCCCTTCTTTCAGGAGCAACAGTTGTCCTAGCTAGCTTCATGTCAACTTGGCACAAACTATAGTCACTCGAGAGGAGGAAAAGATTGAGAAAATGCCTCCATAAGACTGGGCTCTAGGCCAGCCTGTAGGGCATTTTCTTAACTAGTAATCGATGGGGGAGAACCCAGCCCATGGTGGGTGGTGCCATCCCTGGGCTGGTGGTTCTGAGTTCTCTAAGACAGCAGGTTGAGCAAGTTATGTGGAGCAAACCTGTAAGTAGCTTCCCCTCTATGGCCTCTGCATCAGCTTCTGCCTCCAGATTCCTGTCCTGTTTAAGTCCCTGTCCTGATTTCCTTTGATGATGAACAATGCTGTGGAAGTGTAAGCTAATTAAACTCCTTTCTCCAAAACTTGCCTTTTGGTCATGGTGTTTCATTGCAGCAATAGAAATCCTAACTAAGACACCACTTACATTGACTACTCTATATAGTGAATGCAATGTATTGTTTATAATGGCATACTGTCATTTGGGGTTTAATTCCAATTTTCAGAGAAAAATCACGAACTCTCTAGTCCCCCTAATGTGCCTTTGTATTGTCTCCTCGTCTTTTAAAGCCAGAGAATGGTTTTAAGCCAACTCTAAATCCTACACTATCATCTTATGATTCTTAGCTCAATTACAACTTCCAAATACCTATTTGGAAAAAAAGGTTCCACTTTAGCTATGAGGTATTAAGACTTGGATATATCTTTTTGGAGAACCCACTGTATTTACTAAATATTGTTGTTAATTTGTTCTTAAATCAGTACATTTTTCCTTGACTTGTAAAAAATTATTTCAAGCATGCAAAAAAAAAGTGGTAAAATGAACACTTGTGCCCACCCTGTCTTTAACAGATATTCTTCCTCTGCATTATTTATTTCAAGTTTTTTTTTTTCTTTTCAAGACGCAAAATATCACAGGACTGTGTTTTGGAGAATTTCAGATTCCACTCTCCATCCCAGAGGCAGCAGCCATAGAAAGCGACTGTGTGTTATTTCCATCCCGGTTTTCATCCCTTAGCGGCACCACTGTGTCATGCTGTACCGATCACATGCGATCTCAGAATCAGTCTGACATAAATACTACCTTTGAAATTGGCTCTTACCAGTCAACATTGGCTTGCTGAGATTTACCCATGGTAATACTTATTCCTCTACTTATTTCACCAACCGCTGACTTCTTTTTTTTTTCTGCAGAAGACCCTGTAATAGATGTTTTGGGCTGTGTGGGCTGTTCAGTCTTTCTCACAGCTATCTAATTCTGCCATTATCAGGTGAGATTAATCATGCAATCTGTTCATGAATGACCACAACTGTTCCAATAAAATTTTATTTACAAATACAGAAGTATAATTTCATTATATAATTTCTGCCAGTTGTGAGATGTAACTGTTGTTTTAGCGTTTTGCAGCTGTTTTTAAAAGCAGGTGGTAGGCTGGATTTGGCCTGATGTTTGCCAACCCCTGGGTTGAATGTTTGCCAAAGCTGCCAGTGGAATTCCTAAAGTCATTACATCATTTTGCAGGATCCCCCTCCCATTGTCTCTATGGCTGAGACAGTACATACACATGGGCATGCGCACGCGCGTGCGCGTGTACACACACACACACACACACACACACACACACCACACAACTACTGTTTCATCAGCTTCAATACCCTTGCAGGCCTATGGGCATATGTGTCTCTGGATAGCTAGAGGTAGGTTTTTCTAGTTACCATTCTGTTGCTGTGGTACGTACTATAACAAAAAGCAACTCGGGGAGGGAAGGGCTTATTTGGCTTCTACTTCCAGGTCACAAGCCATCATTGAGGGAAGTCAGAGCAGAAACTCAAGCAGGAACCTGAAGCAGCAACCAAAGACGAACGTCACTTGCTGGCTCTCTGGTCCATGCTCAGCTAGCTTCCTTATACAGCCCAGGACCACCTGCCCAGGAAATGGCACCACCCACAGTGGGCTGGGCCCTCACACATTAATTAAGGCAATTAAGACAATCCTTCATAAGTCTGTCCACAGATATAACCAAATGAAAACAACTATTCAAATGAGGCTTTTTTTCAAGGTGATTCTAGGCTGTGTCGAGTTGACAGATTTACCACATGCTAAATGAAGGCAGGTGTCTACAGACACCAAGGATACAAAAGTTCAGAGGAAGAGCTCATCTTCAAATATATATATATATATATATATATATATATATATATATATATATATATATCTCCTTTGAGAATTTCATACAATGTATTTTGATCATACGCAACCCCCTCTTCCTCCCAGATCCACTCACCTCCCTATCTCTCCCTCAACTTCATATCCTCTTTTTCTTTTTAATAACTCATTGAATTTAATTCATGCTGTCCATATACTTACAGGTGTGGCATCCTCCTCTGGAGCATGGCCAGCCTATCAGGAGCCGTGCTCTTAAGGAACATAGACGGTCCCCCTGAAGCCATCAACTTGTGCATAGTGCCTCAGTTAGGGGTGGGGTCTTATGAGCTCCTCCCATGCTTGTGCCAGAATGTTGGCTGGCTTGCTCTCGTACAGGCAAACACAGTTGCTGTGAGTCTGTGAGTGCAATGAGAGATCCCATCATGTCCAGAAGACGCCGTTTCACCCTAGCCTTTCCTGCCTCAAGCTCTTACAGTCTTCTTCTGTTATGGTCCCTGAGCCTTGGAAAGGGGATATGATAACAGCACTCCACTGACACTTATTTTCTGTACTTTGACCAGTTTCTGAGTTTCTTTCTTAACCACCATCCAGTGCACAAGGAAAATTTTCTGATAAAGCAAGAGCCTTAACCATTGTACAATAACATACAAAGACACCCAGCCAGAACCAGATATAGGGGCCCCTCAATACACAATGGCTCAACCTAGCACCTTTCTCTTAGACAGGGCCTCATGTATCCTTCCTGAATAGCTGAGGATGACTTTGACCTTCTAATCCTTCTGCCTCCGCTTCCCAAGTGCTAGGATTACAGGTGTGCACTACCACACCTGACTTATGTGATTCAGGGAATGAGCCCAAAGTTACATGCACACAGAGCAAGTATTCTACCAACTGAGGAACATCCCCAGCCCAGTTTAGGGTGCTTCCAGTTTATGATGCTGCAGAACTGATACACATCGGTGGAATTCATGCTTCAGATGCTGGGCTTTGCTCTTTTCCCAGGGTAGCGGTCAGCAGTCTATTGTCCCTGGATGCTGGGCAATGGTAGCAAATCCTGCAGCTGTGCAGTCAGGAAGGGAAACACAACAATCCACATTTGCTGTGGCTCATCATGTGCGCGCGCGGAGTGGCTAGGTGCACGCAGTGTATCTTTAAGGGAATATTTTTCAGGTTACTGAGAATTTAGCAGGATATGCCCTAGGTTAAGTGAAAGAATGTCTGTACTGGGGGATATACCTGGTAAACTTGGAGGAAAGAGAAGATAAGTTGTTAAAAAAAAAAAAGACCCTAAGCAAACAAGGACACATCCTGTGCTAAAAACCAGGGCACAGTCACACAGGGTATGGGCATACACTTGGTGGGGCACAAATTATATCTCCCTTCATAAGGTCTGGAATTCTTTCAATTAAAGTGCCACCCACATCTTTAATTATAGCACTGTGCTCTGGCATAATGAAGTTTATTGACCACACGTTTTTGTTTTGCTCAGGTTGGCAGTAAACTCAGCCCATATGGCTTAAACCAAAAGGGAGTCCTGTTTGATATGCAGAACTTAGGTTTTAAAGTGTGTGTGTGTGTGTGTGTGTGTGTGTGTGTGTGTGTGTGTAGAGAGAGAGAGAGAGAGAGAGAGGGAGGGAGGGAGAGAGAGAGAGAGAGAGAGAGAGAGAGAGAGAGAGAGAGAGAAGAGGAACCTAGACAAGGGGCCATAAGAAAGGAGGATGAGATCTTAAGGGAAACATGTGACATGGAGGAAGAAACAGAACCAGCCAGAGGGTTGGAAGGGGCACTGGAGAGGGTAGAAGGTTACTAACAACAAAGAATAATGACACCTCTGTTTGAAAATGCTGCAATGAGACTCATTACTTTGTATAACTTGAATTTTTGAGTTAAAGGGGGACACCTGAAACAAAAAGATTCTATGAGCTTAAAGCGGACAAGTTTGAGGCTCAGCTAGAAGCTGAACTGTGTTGGCTTTCAAGTCTCCCCAAGATTCCCACTGGCAGCTCCAGAACACAGCTTCTCTCATATCACATTGGCTCCCAGGGAATCAATGAGCCCATCATTATATTCAAGTGTGCCCATGACTCTGATTGGCTAAACCAGAGTCACATGCCTGGAGACAGAAAAGGAATTGGCTTCCCTGGAACACAGATTGCTGTGGGAGGTAAGGGTACTACTCCAGTGGTCGGTTGAAAGCTGTCTCAAATGGAAAAGGGAGCAGTGGCTGGCTGGCTGGGTGATCAGAACAATACCAGTGTCCATCTTTCATGACTTCCTCTTAAAAGTGAATTCTTGAGTGATCCCCCTGGAGGAGCAAACACTAGACATTACTAGACAGAGCCACTTCGAATGAGGTTCTGGATCTACCCCACAAGGAAGACACTAAAGAAGAGGGAAGACCTAGTGGAGGTTTGACTGCCAAGGTTCTTGGCTCCCAGCTTAGAACAGGCTCAGGATGGGGTGGCCACAGGCTATGGCAAAAGAGGCCTTTTCTATTGGAGAAACCATTCTTGTCCTTCCAGACCCAATTTGCAAGGTTCCTCTTGGGCCGCTATTTTCAGTTGTACCATGGAAAAAACTTGTAAGCTGTCTCACTTGTTCTGATGAGGATAACTGGAGGGAAAACTAAGGACCAGTGGCTTTTCTTGGACCCACTAGAGAACTGGGGAGCCACAACCAGGTCTCCTTACCTGGAGCAGAATCCCAAGTGTATAATGGTAAGACACTAAAATGGGTGAGCAGCAGATTGAAGGTGGCCTAGCTTCCAAGTAACTTTCACAGGTTTTATCTCCTGAAATTCTACCAGCTTCTCACGTAAAGAGGCAAAAATAAAATAACATTCCCTCATGCTCTGGCAAAGAGAGGGGACAAGAAACCATTCTGAAATAGGTCCAGTGCATTCTCCACAGCAAAGGGCCGCTCTCCAGTGAAAAGACTTCATCAGAGCTTGCTTCACAGAGGCAGAGGGTAATTACTCAGCGGCAGCCCCTCCAGCTCTCTGTCTCACCTAATGGGCTGTGAAGAAAGGCAAGAAACACTTGGGAAGGCCATAGCTCAGAAGGCAGGCCACCAAAGCAGCAAGATTTAATCATAAGCTTACCGACTGCTTCCCCTCCCCAACCTAACAGGACTCCCAAGAAGTAGTAGAAGGGTTACAGCAAAAAAGGCTGCCAACTTCAGGCCCTGTAAGCAAGGACATTAGAGGAATTTGGAGCCACTAATGCTGTGGAGAGTGAATGGAGTTCTGAGTTAATGTGTTATTGTTGACATGAATTCAGCCATGTGAAGGACACTAAGGACCCAGACTCCTGGCAATGGTAAGACCTTCCTCTGTTCCAAGTACTGATGTTGACAAATGATTGACCTTTACCTAAAAACAGTGCAGACAAAGGTACCAAGAGCATCTTCCTCCTCCCAAATGACTGCATGACCACACCCCCCAACAGCTCTCTTACAGAGACTTCCTGCAGAGACCTCCTGCTGAAATCAGCTAAGAAACTTCCTGAACAGCCTGCTGGTACGTCTTCAGCTAAGCACAGCCCATCCAATCCCAGTCATGTTTCCAGGACCCAGTCGTGCTGGTCACATGATAACACCTATGGCCACAGCAAACCTTCAATGCAGACCAACAGTTAACCAGGTTCAGATAAAACCTCTTAGGTAAGGCCTAGATACCAAAGTGCCTCTTGCCAAATACATTGCATTCAGTTTTCAATTTAAAAAAAAAAAATCACAAGACATCTAAAATAAGTACAATTACTGTGTTAGCTTTTTCTAATGGGAAAAGTAGACAACATGTAAAAACATATGCGTAATGGAAACAGAATAATAAAGCCTGAAGAAGAAACCAAAATAAAAGTTAAAAATCAAAAACTTCTTAATAGAAATAAAAACCTTGGGCTGAGCTCATCGGGAATACTGGACATGGATCAAAAGTCGGTGAACTTGAGGAACTCTCAATGGAAATGTCCAAGAATTAAATACAAAAATGTAAAAGGAATAGAGTATTCCAGAACTATAGACTAATTTTTAAAAAATTAACATCCCAAAAGAAGAAAGTATAGGCAGAAAAACACTTCAAATGATAATACCCAAGAAAGTCCAGAAGTTATAGTAGGATCCGGAGTCTATATCTTAGAAGCCCCTGGGATACCAAGCAGGACAGTACCAGGCAGTGAAGAAAAAGGATGACATCACAGCAGATCTTGTGGGACGCCATGAAAGCAGCGAGAGAGTGGAGGAAAGGACGGAAGTGTGGAACAGAAAGTCCTACCTTCTTACAGCTAACCACCCCCCACCCCCAGACAAGGGAAAATAAAGACTGCCTAGGGCTAAAGCTGAGGGATTCATAGCCAGTCTATTTCCCTCTAAGAAATAATAAAACAGGACTAAAGGGATGGAGAAAGAATACAGGTCAGAAAGCCAGATTTCTGTGATAAAGGTAAAGGTGAGGCAAAGTCTCTGACTGTCCGTGTTATTGTTGACCCTATAGTAGATGATTGTTCAAAGCAACAGCAGCATCAAGCTACTCTGGGGTTACATCACATGGACCAATAGAATATAAGATGGATACTTAGAGCATATGAACGAACGAAAACAATTCCATAAGAGATGTGGGCACTGGGAATACCCCGCTGTAAGACACCTGTACTCTGTGAAATATTATTGTTACTTGAGAGCACAATTAGATTATCATAAAGGTGTACAGCAAGCTCCAGGGTGATGGTTTTTAAAGTGTGTTTTTTCTTTCAGTGTTGTTTTTGTTGTTATAGGTTTTCATCATGTAGCCCAGAATAGCCTCAAAATTGCCATCATCCTGCCTCAGTCTCCCAAGTGCTAGAATTATAGGCATACTTCATCATGAAGTATTGCACAATTATACAAAGAGCATGGGGAAGAGGGGACTGTGCCCAGTGCTTGACCAAAACCAGAGGACAAGAGGAGCATGCTGAGATAAATACAATGGGGAAAAAAACAAAACAAAACAAAACAAAACAAAACAAAAAAACATCACAGCGGGGTGGTCACAACATTTAACTCCAGCACTCCTGGAGGCAAGCAGTCTCTGTGAGTTTGAAACCAGCCTAGCCTACAGAGTGAGTGGCAGGACAGCCAGGACTACATAGCAAGACGCTGTCTCTTCAAACAAGAAAAGAAAATTACAAACAAGGTCATTATCAAAAAATACTTGAAATGTGAATGATGTAAAGACACCAAATGACCTGTTTCCAAGTTAACCCCCTTTCTATGTAAGTATATGTGGAACACCAATGTACTGTGTATTCAAACAGCTGACAGGATTTAAATGTTTCCACTACAGATGATAAATACTTGAGGTGATAGATAGATTAATTACTGATTTATCAAGCCCCATTGTTTATGTATTGAAATACTATTTGTATCCCACAAATATATACAATGATTATTTTTCAACTAAAAATAAATTTACAGCAAAAGTCAGTCAAAATTCTCCAAAAAGCAAATGAATTTACCATACTAAAGGCAATGATGCTATGAGAAAAGAAAGTCACAGACCAACACCCCAATGAACAAGAGATGCAAAACTCCCCAGCAACACCAACAAACCTAATGCAACATTGCGTTAAAATAAGTACAGATCCTGAGCAAACAGGGTTTATCCCCTAAACACAAGAATGGTTCAATATGCAAATCCACAACCACGGTAGACCATGTGAGCAGAATAAAGACTGAAACCCGTGTGATTACCTGAGTCCTAGAACAACCATTTGGCAAAATTCAGCATCCTTTATTCATTAAGTCTCTCAGCACATTAGGAACAGCAGACGTGTGCCTCAATGTAACAAAGGCCATATATCATAAGCCCAACACAAATATCACACTCACTGGTAAAAGCCAAAACATTTCTCTGAGATTAGGGACAAAGTCTCACCACTTCTATTCAACGTAATGCTGGATGTCTTAGCCAGAGCAATTATTCAAGAAAAAGAGATGAGAGACATCCAGATTAAAAGGAAAGAAAGAAAATAATCTACCACAGAGAAGTAATCTTTCATACTGAGGACCCTAAAGGACCCACAAAAACCGTAATAAATGAATTTAGTAAAATCTCAGGACATGGAGTTGATGTACAAAAAACAAGTTGTATTTCTCTGCTTTAACAAACTATTTAAAGGTTATTGTGTAAAATGAAAAAAAATTAATAAGAAAAAAGAAAGAAAGAAAAAGAAAGAGAGAAAGAAAGAAAGAGAGAGAGAAAGGAAAGAAAGAAAGAAAGAAAGAAAGAAAGAAAGAAAGAAAGAAAGAAAGAAAGAAAGAAAGAAAGTCCCCTTTGTACTAGCATTGAAAATAATTAAATAGTCAGGCATGTTGGTACAGAGGCAGGCAGATCACAGAGCTCAAAGCCAGCCTTATCTACAAAGTGAGTTCTGGGACAGCCAGAGCTACCTACACAGAGAAACCCTGTCTCACAAACAAAACACAAAAAAGAAAGAAAGAAAAACAGAAAGCAAAGAAGAAATTAATAAAATATTTAGAAGTAAATTTAACCTAAGAGGTAAAAGATTTATACTTTAAAAAATTTAAGACATTGATGAAATAATTTAATGAAGACAGTAAATGGAATAATATACCATGTTCATGGATAGGAAAAATTAATAGTAGAACTTCTAAGCTATCCAAATCAGTCTAAAGATTCAAGTTATCAAAAGCCCATTGATAACTCACAAATGTGTGCAATGATTACATGTTAATAAGATCGTTTAAAACATAAATGTGTATAATTTGATAAGTCAATAAAATATGCACTATTCAGCCTTAGGAGAAGAAGTGAGCCTGTTATTGTGACACCTGTGCATATAAGTGAGCTTCACTGAGAGAAGCCAAACACAGAACAGTAAATAGTGGACAATCTTACTTATATGTGGAGGTGTTGTGGGGGTCTCTACCAAAGAAGACTACTCAGACATGGTTTAAACCAATAGAAAGTCTTTACTAGCCAGCCAGCAACTACACTGGGTGGTCAGGGTTCTAGTGTAGCCCCAAGCCTCTCTCAGGTGAGCTCTTAAAACCACATGCTGGGTTGACATACTTCAGCTAGCAAGATCAGTTAGCCAGAAATGGAACTACAGGAGCCAAAAAGCAAGGCTAGTCCATTTAGAGACTCTCCCAGAACTGTGGACTTCGATGGGTTAGGGCTTTGCTCTACTTTTAGCAGGTGATGCTGTCTACTTGCTGAGTTTTACGGCCTGACTAGTACTTCCATCATGGAGTCAGTTGTACTAAGGTCTGGGAGCTGTTGTAGAGTCAAAACATGTTGGACTCATAAGACAGAGAATAGAATGTGGTTTCTGGCAGGGAGGGGGCTTGGCTGGCGGGAAGAAAGTATGGCAAGCGTGCACAGCTTCTGTTATGTGAGATATACATACAGAGGCTAGGTCTTATGTACATCAAGGTGAATAGTGCACTGCATACTGGAAGTTGCTAAGAGAGTAGACTTTGAGTTTCTCACCACACACACACACACACACACACACACACACACACAAACACATACATACTGGAAGTTGCTAAGAGAGTAGACTTTGAGTTTCTCACCACACACACACACACACACACACACACACACACACACACACATATACACACACAATCATAGACACACACATACATACACACACAGCGACACACATATACACACATACATACAAACACACATACATACATACACACACATATATACACAAAGAGGGGTTGAGGGTATGAAGTGATGGATGTGCTGAGCAACTTGAATGAGGCAATTATTTCACAATGTGTGTACATATCAGGATATAACATGGTATACTTTAAACATATACAATTTTATTTGTCAACAGTACCTGCATAAAGTTAAGAAAATTAACATTTTTAAGGTAGATGAACTGGGAAAGCTATATAAATTTCAGGCAATGCACAATTCAAAACAAGGACAGCTATCAGAGATAAAGAGGGGCATTATGTAAAGAGAAAGGAGTCAATTTTTCCAAAGAGATACAGTATCCTTTAACATGTATGTAGCTAGCCACAGAGTTACCACATTTCCTGAGGTAAAAACTGCAGAGAGAGAAAAACAGTAAAACTTAATGGAGAAATAAATTGGAGGCAAAAAAAAATTATGAAATTATAAAAAAATTATAGAGAAAATGAACCAAACTTGATTCAGTTCCAAATTTGGAACTAGAACTGATTCTTTAAAAATATCAATATAGTGATAAGCCTCTAATCTCTAAGCTAACAATGGATGGGGATGGGGAGAAGACACAAATTACTTCTATAAGAAATAAAAAGGAGTCCTCACTCCTGATTCTGTGCACATTAAAAGATCCACAAAGGATTAAGAATAACCACACTATGATAATTTAGATGAGATGGGCCAATTTCTTGAAAGGTGTAGATTACCAAAACTGCAGCAGTTACTATCAAAGAAATTGCATCAAAAACTAGTCTTCCAAGAAGCTAGGGGTGGTGAAACGCACCTGTAATTCCACCACTCCAGAGGCAGAAGCAAAAGGACCAGGACTTTGAGATCAGGCTGTGCTGTGGATATCGCTCTATATAAATAAAACACGGATGGCCAGTGACCAGACAGGAAGTATAGGCGGGAAAAGGAGAGAGGAGAATTGGGGAAACAGGAAGAGAGAGAGGGAGACACTGCAGCTACCACCAGGACAAGCAGCATGTAAAGACGCCAGTAAGCCACCAGCCACGTGGCAAGGTATAGATTTATAGAAATGGGTTAATTTAAGATATAAGAACAGTTAGCAAGAAGCCTGCCACGGCCATACAGTTTATAAGTAATATAAGCATCTGAGTGATTATTTTATACATGGATTGTGGGACTGCGGGGCTTGGGGAACCTGGAGAGAAGCCCTCCAGCAACAGGCTGAGCTACAGAGCAAGATCCTGTCCCCAGAAGAAAGCAGCAGGGTCAGGTGATTACATCTGTGAATTCTACCAATGGCTTGAGGGGCAGATCAGACTGGCTCTCTATAGTGCCTTCCAGAGAACAGAAGCAGAGGGGCCATTTCTAATCCTCTTGATAAGAGTAATATTAAAACCAGACAGATGAGTCCAAAGAAGGAAGACTCCGGGTCTAGACCTCTCATGAGCACAAATGTTAAATCCTTAGTAGAAATACCGAGTCCAGTACATCAATGTGCTAAGAGAATTATACACTATGACCCAGGTAGCGGGTTTATTCAGGTATGAGGCGGTGGCTCAGAAGCTAAAACAGATCAAAACAACACACAATATCAACAGGTTGAAAGAAATGAGAGAAGTTGTGTGACCATATCAATCAATGGAGAAGACATTTCATAAAATCTGTCAGCCATTCATGACTAAAACAAAGGCTTAGAGAAGTGGGAATGAAAGAGTCTCGATCCGATGAAGAACATCTCCAGAAACTCTACACTAACACCACACAGAAAAGTAAGAAAAAGGATGCTCCCCCACCCCAAGATGGGGAAAAGGCCCCTCACCAGTCCTGCCCATCATAGTCTTAGCTAGTACAGTAAGAAGGGAGGAAAAGGCAGAGGGGTAAACTGGAAAGAAAGAAAACAGTCTTTGTTTGCAGGTGATGAGATTTCCTATGTAGAAAATTCCAGAGAATCAACACAATAAATCCTGGAACTTACAAGTGATTATAGCAAGGCTGCAAGTTACAAAGTTAATATTTATACAAAAATTTCCTTCATTTTAGCAGCACATGAAAATAAAAACACCATTTATAGCCAAACTAAAATGGCAAATACTTAGATATAAATCTAACAAAATATGTGCATTATCTGTATGCAGAAAAACTAAGACACTGTGATGAAAAATGCATCTATATGCAAAATGAAAAGGAAGAATCAGTTTTCACACAGACCTTCCATCTTTTCAGGCTCAAATGGACCTGACTGACAAGTGCAGAACTAAGAAACTCCTAAAAGGAAACGTGAGCAAATACAGGTGACCATGTGCTTGGCAATGGGCTTTGAGACATGATACCCGAAGCACAACCTCTGAAAGAAAAGCCAAGTTGGACTTCATTAAAAATTAAGACTTCGCCGGGTGGTGGTGGTGGTGGCAGCGGCGGCAGCAGCAGCAGCGCACGCCTTTAATCCCAGCACTGGGGAGGCAGAGCCAGGTGGATCTCTGTGAGTTCGAGGCTAGCCTGGAGTGAGATCCAGGACAAGCACCAAAACTACACAGAGAAACCCTGTCTCGAAAAAAAAAAAAAAAAAGTTAAGACTTCTGCTGTGCAAAAGAGTGGTGTGTTGCAGAATGAGAAGATGAGCTAAAGACTGGGAAAAAATATTCTTAAAACATACATCTAATAAAGAAATTGTATCCCAAAGACCAGTAAGACCTTAACATAAGACACAAAGAAAGCATCTTTTAAATGGATCCAAACAGACATCAAACTAATGAAAAAATATTGTAAAAGAAAATGCTAAAAGATACACAACATCATTGAAATTTGTAAGTTGCTGATTTAAAAGAGAGAGGGAGAGAGAGAGAGGGAGAGGGAGAGGGAGAGGGGGAGGGAGAGAGAGAGAGACCCCAGATCACTCAGTGATGGTGAAGACACAGAGCAGCACACTCATCGTGGCTGGTTCCTTACAATGACACACACTCTCACCGTGACCCATTGTTGGTGCTTTGGGGCACTTCCCAACTATTCTGAAAGCCTTTCTGCATCTTGCACGAGTGTGCCTGTGTGCACATGTTCTTGTGTGTGCTTGTGGAGAACAGAGGACAGCCTTAGGTGTTGCTCCTCAAGAGCAATGTCAGTAAATTGTTTTTAAGACAGAGTCCCTCACGGACCCGGAGCTCGCAATGTGGGTTAGGCTGGCTGGCCAGTGAGCCCTGGGGACCTTCCTGTCTCTTCCTGCGTGTGCTGAGAGTACAAGTCTGTAACACCATGCCTGGCTTTTTTCCCCCTGATGTGGGTTCTGGGGTTTGAACTCAGGTCCTTGGGCCAGCAAGAAAAGTACGTTACCTACTGAGTCATTTCCCTAGCCTCTAATCTGAAAAACATATGTCCACACAAAACCTACATGCAAGTGTTTCTGGTATCACCTCAGTTGCCCCAATGGAAAGCATTCAGCATAGGCTTCAATAACTGAGGCTAACCGAACTGGTACCTCTAATGTATGCTAATGAAAATAAACGAGCTGTAGCCCATGAGAAGATACAGGAGAACCAATATAGGCTGTCTAGTAAGAGAAGCCACTCTGAGAAGGCTGCATGCCACGTAAGTTCAATCATACAACAGTCTAGACACGACCTATAGAGACAGTTCAAAGGTCGGTGGTTGCTGTGGGCTCAGGAGAGAAGAGCAGGGGACGAATACATGAGACATAAGATATCTTTAGGACAATTACATTTTTAATGGTGGATGAGTGGAATTATATAGTTTT
Organism: Peromyscus maniculatus bairdii; assembly: GCF_049852395.1. NCBI lineage: Eukaryota > Metazoa > Chordata > Mammalia > Rodentia > Cricetidae > Peromyscus > Peromyscus maniculatus. The sequence goes on along the minus strand of NC_134856.1, from coordinate 17,978,916 downwards.
AAAAACTCACAGGAGGTTTCAACACAAACAGTAAACTTTAAAATATGTATGTTTTTAAAATTAGGAGGTAGGAGAATTCTATAACTTACCACAAACGGTGACTAGAGACTCTTAAGTGTGCCATGAATGTCAGTCCTAACCTTGTTAAAGGGGTCGGGGGAAAAGACAGAAGTAAGTAACTGGAAATGAGGCGGAAGAATGTCACATCCACACCCTGGTGATAAAGTTATTCCCTACGTGGGCACGGGTTCTGAGCAGCTCCGAACTACTACTTGTGCCATAATTGAACCATTAGGTAAATAGGTGCTGCATGGTCCAAGCCATTTTTCTTAGAGGGCAATTTACAGACAACAGTGGAGGCTGGGCTGCTGGTGGTGGTGGCGGCGGCGGCGGCGGCGGCGGCGGCGGCGGCGGCGGCGGCGGCGGCGGCGGCGGCGGCACACGCCTTTAATCCTAGCCCTCGGGAGGCAGAGGCAGGCGATCTGAGTTAGAGGCCAGCCTGGTCTACAGAGTGAGTAGAGCAGTGGGGGTGGGGGAGGCGGAGTGGAGACTAGAATAATCCCCATTATACTAGATTCAAGTTGGAGAAATCACTATGAGCTCATTTTCAGCAGGTAGAGATACTTATGTATGTGTAGATATGTTTACTGATATACATATATATGTGTGTGTATATATATGTTATAAACCACACACACACACACACACACACACACACTTTCTTATTCTATCAGTTAAAAGGCCCCACAATCAACAACACTTGATTTCTGTGTTATTCAGCTTTTTATTGCCACAATGAAATACCTGAGACAAACTATTCATGAATAGAAGAGGTCTGTTCAACCCAAAGTTTTGGAGACTCATTGCATCTAATGAAGGCTCTGTGGCATCTGGCAGAGCATCTGGTGGATGGTGGGAGGCAATTATGAGTAGCAGACACATCTCAAGGCTGAAAGAAAAGGGAGGTATTTGGGTTTTCCACAGTCATGAGGGCATGTCCCCAGACCTAAAGACTTTGCTTTCCGTAAGGGGTCAGCACAGCAGTTTCCAATGTCATTATTCAATGAAAAGATCCAGTTCTCAGTAGAGAAATGCTGATTCTAAGACTAGCTCAGAAAATTCTTGGGATGAGCCTGTGGTATCTTGATGGGTCCAAAGTGAAATATCTCTTAAAAATAGACACCACTGAAGGTGGTGTGTCAAACGAACATGGCTGCCAGTCGAAAAAGCCTCTGAGACTAAGCTAGAAGCATTGTAACGCAGTGTATAAAACCGTACCCACAAGTCAATACTGGCATAGACCGTTGAATAAAGAACTGGGGGAGACAGCGCTCCCTTGCACTTTGGTCCCTGATGTCGCCGGCACTTGTGGAGGGGAGACTGCCTCTCACTCCTTACTGAGAGACTGCATGTTGTGAGGCCATGACAGACCAAAAGACGTGGGCGGCAGGGGAGTGGAGATGGCCTGCCACAGAAAACCCAGTAAACACTTCCTTCAGTCAAAAAGCGTTAGTGCCAACAGCGACAAGCCGTGGTATACACCTTTACAACAATGTGACAAGACAACATTTTAACTTCTGAAGTCTCCCTCCTCTAGTCACTAGCCCCAGAATAACCATGAGGAAAATACTGGACAAATCCCCAGTCCTACAGAAGACTTGACAGTTCAAAACAAGGAACGGTCCAAGAAACGCTACACTTCAGGGGAGCCCAGAGAAACGTGATGATCAAATACATCATGGTGACCTGAGTGGGATAATGGGAGAGAAACAGGCATCAGGTAAGACGGAAGAAAGCTGGCTCGTTAATCATGATAAACACACCACACCAGTGTAAGACATGGTTACATTTTGGATCTGGACTGTTCCCCACGGGCTTCTGTTTTGAATCCTGGGGCCCAGCTTGTGGCACTGTATTGAAAGCTGTGGAAGTAGATCCCTAGGAGCAGGACTTTGACATTTGCCTGGCCCCTGCTTCTGGTTTTGCTAGCCCTTCCTTCCGACCCACCCTCTGGAGAGCTTTCACCTCACGCTGCAGCCCACCATTGCCAGAAACACTCTTGGAGTTCTGCCTTCCCCACTGTGATGGACTGAAATCCTTCTGAAGCCTGGAGCCCAGAGTCAGCCTTCTCTGCCTTTAAATTGCTCTGTCAGAAGGACACATGAGAACTCCATGCTGTCTTTTCAATTGTTCTGCAAAGCTAAAACTTTCTGAAAAATTAAAGGCTACTAAGAGGCCTCCTGCCTCTGCCAAGGTCTCATAGGACTATCATTTCCTCCCTGCCACACACTGCCACTTGCCTGTGTTGGTGATCCCACTGGCACCCGAGCCTCCCTCGGCCCCATCCCCCACACTGACTGTAAAAGGAAGCACATTCTCTGGCAACATGACCTGCATTTACAGGCAAGTGTTCACGGTAAGCCTGGGATAACCTGCCCCCTGCCTGTTACCATCTCCGGGCATACTGCTGTCTCAATAAGCAACTTGTCTGTCTCCTATGCACTGGCCTCTCTCTTCAGAGCCCTGGAGTACTTTACACATCCCCAGCTCAAACCCCAGGAGCAGAGTTCAGCTCCTCTGTGGCTGGTCCGGGGATCTGGACCCTTTCTGCAACCCTGTGGATCCTGTGCTTGGTTAGAATCAGCAGCCTGGGCTTTCCTCTGGATTGCTGTCCCCCAAAGCAGCTAAGCACTTCTATTTTTAAAGTCCTTGGCTTCTCTCTGTCTCACTCAGAAGGGTGCTGTGGGACACAGCTCAGGATGAATGTTCCATCTCTCACCCTCCTTCTCTCCTCCACTTTTATGCCATCACCAATACTGTCCTCCCCGTGGTGCTGTCAGGGGAAACTGAGCTCGTAATTCTTCCCAGGAAGGCTTTAGAAAGGGAGAGATTAAGTTCAATCAAAGTGTCAGGCTTGAATTGTTTGTGTGTTTGGGTGTAGGTGAGCGGACCCCCCCTTTTGGGCCTCGTACCCTCTGCTCTCTCTCCTTCTGCCAGAGTGGTGTTGGCCCTTCTGAAGTCCAACCTTTATTAGATGACAAGAGGATTGAGTCAAATAAGCGCGCGCGCGCACACACACACACACACACACACACACACACACACACATACACACACACCTTCTGAGTCTCTGCAACAGTAGAATTACAGCCACCCAGAGTCCCCTCATGAGTCTCATGTTTCCCCACAAGTTCATTTCTGCTCAGGGCTTCAAGTCCTACCCTATCACTGCTGTGGCCGCAGTCTATTCCTCCAGCTCAGACCTGTCCTCTGGCCTCCACACCTGGATATCTGTTAAACATCTAGTTGATGTAGACGTGGGATAGCTGAGAAGACCTCCAAATGCTATTTCTCCCCCACTGACCTCCAGCCTCTCTGCCCTAGTTCCTTTTCCTCCCTCAGACCATTAACCATACACCCATCCTACAACACAACCAGAAATCATGGGGAAAGTAGGTCCTACCCGTCCAAACCTCTCCCTCATCTTCCTGTCTCTGTTCTTCACTCAGTCTGAAGGATTGGCTGCCAAGTCTCAGGTCTATCTCCGAGCTGAAGCCTCACCACTGCTCACTGCCGTAGTAACCTGTCTGTGTCCCTCAGCCGGCTGCTTCTGTCACAGCCTGCCCCCCTCCTTCTGCATGTTGCCATGCCTGCCTTCCAGGCCATTCCCTTCTCAGCAGCCAACATGGCACCTGCTCAGTGCAAAGACACCCCAGCATCCTCTGCTTCAACTCCTTTCTTTCACAGGGCCCAGCACTCTTAGAATGAAGGTCAGAACCCTCTCCCTGGCCGGCCTCACCTTGACCTCCCTTCCTGCCCTACTTTGGGAGGACATCTTCACTTCCGCGGCCTTTCAGAGTTTCAAGAGAATGTTTCCCAGCCTTGGCGTTTGTTTGGACCTGCTTTCTTCTGGCTGGAATGCACCCTACCCCTACTAACCTTGGGGAGCTGATGTGTGACTTAAAGATCTCTTCCCATCAGATCCAAGGTTCCAGAAGATGAAAACGTGTCTTCTGCAACTGTTTTTTAGATTTATGTTATCTGTTTTATATGTACGGGTGTTTGCCTGCATGAGCTTATGTACACAGCAGAAGCCGAAGGACATCACAAAAGGGTATTCATTCCCTGAAACTGGAGTTATAGGTGATTGTGAGCCATCATGTGGGTGCTGGGAAGTGGACCCAGGTCCACTGCAAGTGCTCTTCGATCAGTGGTTCTCCACTGTCCTAACGCTGTGGCCCTTTAATACAGTTCCTCACGTGGTGGCCCCCAACCATAAAGTTATTTTCATTGCCACTTCAAAGCTGTAATTTTGCTACTGTTATGAATCATATTGTAAATATCTGTATTTTGGATGGTTTTAGGCAACCCTTGTGAAAGGGTCATTTGACCCCAAAGGGGCTGCAACTCATAGGTTGAGAACCACTGTTTTAGATGATGGGCCATCATCCAGCCCCTTCTTCAATGTTTAACAGTAACTGCATCTCTGTGGGGATGCCAGCATAGGGTATACCTGTGAGCCTGAGGCCAGGTCAGGGGGCTTAGCTGTTACACTGTAAACCCAGTGAAGAGCATGCGGCTCAGAGCAGGAGCTCGTGGGTTTATACATTGATGCTGGAGCCTCCTGTCACCCTAGGAAAGGAGTTTTTATTTCCTTACTTCCTGTACAGCTCGGTGTTACTCCCCCATGGACCCAGATCATAAAACTGTGGCAGAATTAGGACTGGATGGGGTTGGTGAACTGCCTCCAAAGCCCATGCTGTTGATGGGCCATTTGCCTTGATGTCCCTCTGTTCACGGGGCCTATGAGCCAAGAAAGTCCTGAGACTGAGGCTCCCTTCTAGTGGCCAGACATCCACACGTGGGGAGGGAAACAGGAGTGGGGAGGGGACCTGCAGAAGCCTGTAAAAGAGTACTTGATATCTCTCTCCCTCCCTCCCTCCCTCCCTCCCTCCCTCTCTCCTCCCTCCCTCCCTCCCTCCTTCCCTCCCTCCCTCCCTCCCTCCTTCCCTCCCTCTCTCCCCCCTTACCCCCTTTGTCTTACTGCTAACCACTGACATTCCTAGAGTGCCTCTCTGCCCTTTAACAAGCCTCACCACAGCCTTGCTGATTGTCCCCATTTTCAAATGAGAAGATTGAGTCCCAGACCAAGCTAAGAAGAAAAACTCCTGCTGGAAGCTGCCAGGTGCTCAGAGAAGCACGGAGAGGGATCCCGGCCAGCCAGCCCCAAGAGGCCCATGCTTCCTGCCTTCGCTTCCCCGAGGAGCAGACATGGCTCCTTTGGCTGTTGTCTCTGTGTGGGAAACAATGGAAGAAGCCCAGTCCTCCTTTAGACAAGAAGAACTAGGGACCCCATTTTCTCCCCAGGGCGTGTGGAATGTCAGCTTAGCGATTCCGTTTACTGCACTCCAAAGGTGGCACCCAAGGGACTGTCATCATTTCCTATGTCCTTCTTTGTCCTTCACTTAAGTTCTTGTGAGCTACCCAAGGGTGTATGGAACAATTCCCATTGTGCTCAAAGTAGCCCGTTCCTATTCCTTTCTACCAGAGCCCAGCTGGAACACCAGGATGAGGCTCAAATCGGAAGACTGGAGCCTTTAGCGCCCCCTGACAGGTTCCCCATACTTGGAAATTAAGCCGCTGCCACCCTAACAAATAGGGGGTGTGGTAGGTGTCCAAGTGACAACACCAGAGGTGGTGAGAATGGGCACAGGTCTCCCAGGTCATGTCCGAGGTCCAGGATGCCCAGCTCCGGAGTGAGGGGACATGAGGAAGGAGCTGGGAATTCATATTCCGGAAGACAGGCAGGCCCACGGTGACAAAGAGCAGAGGGACAGCAAACAGGGTGGAAGTGACAGTGTGGAGGCACAGATTCGACTGACAGGAGTGTGGTGGGCAGGCTCTCCAGCAGGTGCAGCTGGTACAAGGGCCCTTGTGAAGCTGCCTTCATTACCGCGGGGAAGCCAGACAGGAACACGGAGCGCCGCAGTGGGCTGTCAGGACAACTGCAGGAAGTGCCGCCTCCCTGGCATCCTGTGTGAGGGGAGCCCGCTGGCTACATGGACAAGACGCCTCTCTGCTGCGAAACAGGAGCTAATTGCACATCTCAGATGATCTCTTCCGGATGACACTGTAACAGCCTTTGTGTAATCATGCTTCATTATGGGAAGGAGCCCGTCTCCTGCTTCCCTGTTGCATTGCGTTGCCCTGGTAAGCACACACCTGTGCAGAGCTGCTGACTCAGCCTCTGCTGCCCCACTCCCCTATCCCCCAGCCCAGGCCAAGTACCCGCAACTGGCAAGTGTCTATAAAAACAGGCCTGGACAGCAAATCACGCTAGACCGTGTGACACTGCAGAAGCCTCTCACCCAGTGCAGATCCCAGGCTCAGGATCTTCAGGGTCGGAGGCTAGCGGATGCACTTCTCAGCATCTGTGAAGAAGCTGGAAGGAGCAGATGACAAAGGGACATGATACCTAGTTTATGTGGTCTCTGAATAAGCAGAGGCACAGTAGCTGAGCACCACCAAAGCCTGACTTGCCTTTTAGTGGGACCATCCTTACTATCCAAGAGAGGAACAACGCCAGGGCAGTACAAGAACAAGCCAGAACCAGATGGGCTGCTGCCCTTCTCCAAGGGACAACGAGTCTTTGGGTTTAGTGTGAAGGCGATGCTTTCAGGATTGACTGATGGATTCGATGGTGGTTATAAGGGAGAAAGAAGAGTCAGGCTGATGCAAGAGTGTCTGATCCTGCCACCAGAAGAATGACGCTGCTGTCGACTGAGGCAGAAAGGCACAACACACACACACACACACACACACACACACACACACACACACACACACACACCTGCCCGTGCACAGACACATATACAATATGTTGAGCAAGAAATCTAATTCTGTTTAGGACCAGTGAGCTAACACCCATGAAAATGGGAACTAGAATTCCTGTGGAAGCTCAAAAGCAAAGGCCTGCACTTCACTGAATGCTGGAACCTTTGTCACATTGTATGAGATGCTTCCAGTGCCTTCTCTCACAGCTGTTCCCACTGTGATGGTCACATACCAGAGAAAGGAGGTATTTCTTTTGTGTTGCTGTGGAGCCAGCTTAATTGTGAGATGAGCACAATGTACCGCTCTCACTATTACTCCCGACACAGTCTTGTCGGTGCCACGTGCCTTGGCATTGTGACGTCACCAAAGGCATACATTGTTTCCCCAGCGGAGCACAGGCCCACGGGTGCTAATTTGTGGCTCCTTTGCAGATTTTTCTGAAATACCAATTCTCATTCCTCAAATACAGGTTGGGGACTGAGAATTTCCAGCTCTAACAAGTCCCTGGTTAGTAGCAATGGCATCAAGCCACATAGATATATCCCATACATATGTCATATTAGGATCGGCTGGGGGTTCTTTCCTTTCTTGAGAAGAAAACTTACTGTGGAATTAAAGGACAAGAAGGAAAGCATGAGAGATAAAGATCGTTGTGGAACTTGATCATGGCACCTGGTTTCTGTCTTCAGAAGGCACATTCAACAATTTCCATTCCTCATAGTTCAAGAGAGCTGCAGAAGCCCCAGCCCTTCCATTGTCCTTGCTTCAAATCTATCCAAGAAATCCTGGCGAACTTCCCAAGGTCTTTCAGTGACTCTAAAGAAGTGTCATGCTGGTCTCTAAATCTCACCCTGTGAAAGACAATGAGGGTGCTGCTGGGTCAAGCCAAAGTCCTCTTCCCCTAGAAAAGTGAGCGAAGGGAGTCGACTTCATTTTATCATCAAAGGGTGTGTGTTTGCGGGGTGGGGGGACAGGCAGACAGACAGACAGAAATACAGACAGACAGAGACAGAGAGAGCAGAGGTTGATGCTAGGTGGCTGCCTCAGATGCCACGATATTTTTTGAGACAGGGTCTCTCCCTGAATTTGGAGCTCACTGACTCAGTTTGAACTCAATGCGGATCCCACTTATGACAGAGGCAGAGACTCACGCTGGCTATGGAGGAAGGCAGCCGCAAGCATCACAGCCTCAAGGAACCACACAGCCACTCACAGTGGTACTGGGGGTGGTTTGGGACTGTTCCTCGTCTTCACATCTTGGTATTGGAAATCTGACTGGGGCAACATGGGTCTGAAGAAAAAGATATGTACAGTGAAGCTGGGATTGGTTGGGTTGTGCTCACTCTAATGAAGGGCACCTATGCAGCCTGGAAACTCAGTGACTTCTTTCCGTACAGCACAGGGAACCTTAGCTAGTCTTCATGGAAAGTCTCTGTAGAGAAGCAGTCTCAGGCTGTGAACATCCAGGAGGAGGGAGCCACCCATGGTGCAGGCTTCCTGAGAACACTGTCACCGTTTGTATTGGAACCAGGGGAAGACTTTGCCATTTCCCTGAGCGCCACCTGGGTGAGGCTTTGCCATTCCCATGGGTCTGGGTGTTGGAGTCCTTGGCATGGCCAAGCTCATGTCATTTACACACACTTATTGAGGGCTATCTCTGTTCCTTACACACATTCACTCAGAGCTTCCTCCTCCTCCTCCTCCTCCACCACCACCACCACCACCACCACCACCCCACACACAGGTCTGGCTGCTGGTGAACCTCCAGAGCAGTCTCACACCTGGGAGGCCTCAGAAGCCCCCCAGAAGTAAGGAAAAGTACCCACCCTTGGAAGCCACACAAATAGGCACCCTTAGCCTGGCTGGCATTGAGAAATGCCCTGTCTCTCAGTAACTTCAGAATAACCCTTCACCTGGACAGGACTCCTTCCAGAGGACAGAATGAGAGGTGGAGCGTGGAGAGCATTGCCGAGGCCTAAGGTGATCAGCACGTGTTAGTAGCATAGCAGGCTATGAGCAGCAGCATCTTCATTCCATATTTGGACCCACTTGGTCATTATAAACCCACCTGAACTCTCAGCGAAGCATACAATGGGGAATTTATTTTTGAGCCTCTCAGAATACAAGGGAGAGTCTTTAATACCAGATCTGAGCAGTGCACACAGCTTCCTTTCAAATGAGGAGGAAGAAATGCCCAGTTGCCTCTCTTTCCTCTTTGAAAGCTTGCAGTAATTTCTGACTATGGAAGAAAGGGGTCTGAGTGCTTCACCTGATGAGCAGGTTTAAGTGGGTTTCAGAACATTCCAGAGAATTCCCTGTTGGATGCTGGGGCTTAGAAAGGGAGGGGGCATAAATGTTACAGCTCTGATGGGAAAGGTTTCCCTTATAGAAGTGCTGCAGCTCTGAGAGCCTAGGTATCCTGGTAGTTGGGAGCCATGGAACACCACAGTCACAACACACAACAAACTTCACACAAGAGATTTATTGGGAAAGACACAAAAGGGCGGCTGCCGCTGTTCGGGCAAGAAGCAACAGGAAAAAGACCATGAGGCAGGCTGTATGTAGGGTTCCTTGGGGGCAGAGCTTTCTAGGGTGGAAATTTCCAAGGTGGAGATTGGTGGGATTTCAAGTCCTGAGCTTGGGGCGACCCCAGGGATGGGTGGGATTTTGAGCTCAGAGATTGGTGGGTTTTTAAACCCATAAATGAACTTGGATATTTTACTCTATAAGAGGACTTGGGGAATTCTTGATTTTTTTTTTTTTTAGGAGACTGCTGAGCCTACTTCACCCCCAGCATCTTCACAGCCCAAGGCTGTGAAGTAGATGCAGAGTCCATTCTCCGTTAATTAAGACAAATTCCCGGAGATGGTATGGCTGCCGTGAGTGGAGTTGCCATCCCCTTCGCTGGCCAAGGCTACTCTTTATACCCGGCATCCTACCAGCTCCTGGACACTGTGGGGTCTCTGTATCCTACCACTCCCGGTTGGTGCTTCAATACCTACACATTACTGTAAACAAACTGCTTGATTTCAGATTCCTGAAACAACCCATCAACTAATACTAACCCATGATTTTTTTTAAAGATTTTAAATTTGTAGTTATTACTAGTGTGTGTTGCAAACTATATTCCTCTTTTGGGAGTCAATCTTCTTCTGTAGGGCCTAGGAATTGAACTCAAGTCAGCACACTCGTGTGGCAAACACATTTGCTGGTGAGCCATCTTACTGGTCCTGATTCATGGTATTTTATGCTGGAGGGAAGACAATGTTGTTCTTGTCCTTTAAGAAAAATCAAGCCTGGTCCCTGCCCACTATGGTGCTCACAGTATGTTGGGCATGGTTTGGGCAAGCAGCAGGGGAAGATGAATTGGAGGTCCACTACAGACAACTGATGCAATACAATTCCATTCTAACACAAATGTGGCTGTCCAGAGGGACAGTGGGGATCTAGGGAGGTGCCTAATGCTGAGCCTGTACTTCAGACTCTTACAATCCAGTGAGCCCCATAACCGGACTACCTATAACTATTTATCTGTTCATCAAGAGATACCTTTCTTATGTATTACTGTGAGCCGGTATAATCTAAGAGGACAGATAGGGAGTCAAGGGGTAGGATCGCAGTTAGGAAAAGCTCTGTGGAGCTGAGGCAGAGTCCTAAGGTCAGGTTGGAGCCTGATCACACCAAGGAAAGTGTCTCTTGTCCCTTACCTCACATCCATCACCGTATCCTCAGAGTGATGACATACTTGGGCTCTGGAATGTGTCCACACAACTTCGCAGGCAGTCTCATCTATGCACAGGAAAGCACCTTCTCAGAGACAAAACCTAGCAGATCTGAACACCGTCCCACACATCTTTGCTTGGCCTCCTTCTTATTGCCCCTGCTTGTTGCCATCCTAGGGTCACAACTGGGACTTCCTGGGGACAGACTCATCCTCTACTGAAATGGGGAGAGTAAGTAGAGAGGGCAGGAAGGTCTTCCCAGCTACCTGAGGCTGGGGGATATTTCCATATCAATGTTCCTGCTGGGGAAATTGGGGGTGCTGGATCAGGGAGGAGGGACTTCGGACTCCAAGAACTCCTCCAAAGAACATTTTCCTTGACTGTGCTCATACCCTACAGTTGTACCAGGCACAGTTTGCTTTAGATCATGACATCATCACAGGACACTGGCCCTCCACCAGGTACTGTGATATGAGCACAGAGCCAAGGAAGGAGAGGATGAGGAAGATACAACTTTGGAAGGAGGAATCACCTACAAAGGCACACAGCCACATGCCAGCAGGGAACAGTGTTCGGGGTCTAACAAAGAGCACACAGACCTGCAGACAGAAACATTCATCAGCATTGAACAATGCAAATCTATAAGCAACAGGAATGAAAAACAGTATCTGGAGTGAGGGCTGGGCCGGGGACCTGTGCTGGCGGAGGTCCCTCACAGCATCCGGTCCTGAACCCACAATGCCCTGTATGCTGTATGCTCTTTAACCTGGTTTCAGATTTCCAATCGGACCAAAGTGGAAGTTCTCCTAGATGTTCCTTTGTGGCCCACCCCTGTGACGGTGTGGCACACCAGGCCAGCTGTCTCTCCTACTCTTTATTGTCACTACCACTCATACAGCACCTACGATACATCTACTGGGGATGAGCATGGACTATCTTTTCCCATAGTGAAGACTCTATTGTCTCCATTTGGAATATGAGGAACTGAGGCTGAAGAGAGTAGTCTATGATGAACCCTATGCAAAGAACTCAAGAGACCTTTGCAATGATCTCTGGGAAACCTGTTTCTCCCACAGTATTAGTTCAAGGGGGGGGGTGCACCTGAGTATTCCCTCTGGCCTCTCCGGGTCCTTCCTTGGCTTCACTGTTTGATGTGACTGTGATGGGAATGTACAAGCTCCTGTTGAGAGGGAACCGGCTGAGTGCTGGGAAGCAATGGCTTAAACTCAGGTTGGGATAAGAAAAGTTAGATCAACTACCAGAAACGGTAGGCCACCCTTAGCAGTCTGGAGCTGAGGAAAGAAAGACTCAAAATGGTGCTGAGGGTAGCGTAAAATCGCAGTCCGAGGGGGAGGGACCTTCCCCTAGGTCCAGGGCCCCAGGATCCTAGTCCGCCTCCTCCCCGCCAGCGCCTGCCCCTCCCCTCTCCCATCCCATTAAGACGACAATTAGAGGTGGGTGAGGCGCTCTCTCCACCTAGGTAATTATGTTCTCATTAGGAGTCGATCCACAGCAGCATGGCTGCTCATGCTCAGGCGCAGTCCCCTGTGGGCTCCCCCCGGGCTGCAAGCTCCTGGCGGCTCCAGGGAACTTGGATGGGCGGCCTCACCCAGCGGCCCACAGGACTTCTGGGCACAGTGTACTCTATGAAGCTTTCCTGGGTTCCCCCACCACAGCCTGTGCTTCTTAGCTCACATCGCCGCAGAGAATAAGCTTTAACCTCTGCCCTCGGAGAGGCAGAGGTGTGCGGTGGTAGAGCTAGGTAAGACTCCACACTCCTTAAAGGGGCGCAGAGAAGGGATGACGATTCTGCCGTCCTGGCGTCAGTTCTGCCGTCCTGGGGTGTAGAAAGGGTGACCAGACACTCTCCAGGCTCACCAGGAGGAAGTAAGCAAGGTGACCAGAGTCTTGAGGGAGACGTTTTTTTCAGACCCAAGGTGAGGTAATGTTCGGGGTGGTCCTGGAAACCCTACAGGTTGGGATCTGAAGCAACTTATTTTAAATGAAAGCAGGAGGTGCGGCCCAGATCTGCCAGGATCAGAGGCGCTTCAAAGCCTTAAAGGGAACCAAAGTAAGGTGTGGGTTTTTAAATCGCCCCACCCACCCACCTCCCAAGCTTCTGAATGGGACAGGAAGGAAGTCCCCAGGAAACTGCGGCTCTCCGGGCCTTTCTTCTCCATCTACCTCCAGTCTGCCACTTGGAGTCTCTCATGACCCCATCTAGGGCCCAATTTTCATGCATAGGTTGGCTCACCTGTCTCGGATCAAAGGAATACTCAGCCTCCATCTTCACCCCAGAGGAGAAGATGCCCAATTGTCACATGCCGGGAGCGTGCGGTAGATGTCCACCACCCTGCTCAGGCAATGTGGGTGGCCGTTCCATGTGAAACTCAAAGCAACAGGGAGACAAGCCCAGCCCCAAGTGGCTCCTTCCCTGCCAGCACCACACGGGGCCCTCCCTGGAGGGCAAGGAGCAAGTGGGCAGAAAGCCTCCTAGGGAGAGCATCACGTGCTCTGTGGATTAGGGCAGCTCCCAAGAAAAGGCAGCCATTTAGCGGAACTTAGGTGCTCTGTGGAATGGGATTTTGAAAAACAAAGGAAAGAAAGAGTAGCTTCAACTTCAAGGCTGGGGTAGCATGTGTAGGTACACAGAGAGAGGCATGGGAGATGGACAGTCAAAGGGCACATGTGAAGGAAGAGATGTGGAACCAGATGTTAAGGGGTTTCAATGCCAACCTCAGGAGCATGGACCGGATCCTACCAGGGGCCAGGTAGAGCTGGAGCAGAATCAGAGAGCACTTTTCCTCTTCTTCCCCCGGGTCCACTGGCTCTGCCTTCACTTGCTGAGACTCTGATCTGGGCCCCCGTGGGGACCCACAGCCTCCTGCCCTCTTCCCAGTTAGTGTAGTGCCAGCCAGCCACTCACTGAGGCAACGGAACCTGCGGGCCCCTGGTTCTAGACCAGAGAATGGTTGGGTCCTCAGAGAAGGAGGGACTCTGGAGATGTTTAGGCTCCTCCCTGCCTTTATGCAGAAGGGCACCCTGAGGGCAGAGAGACTTGCCCATGTTACCCAGGTGGAACTCAGCCTGGTGGTTCCCCGGCATCAGAGCCCTGGCCACTAGACCTGGGATGGTTCTGTCCTCAGGAAGAGGAATGGACAGCATTCTGGAAGCTCCCTGAGCTCCAAGGTGTTCTGGAAGCAGCTTGCAGGTGTGGCAGGCACTTAACCCCCAAAGCCTGTATGTAAGCCTGGAGCGGTGGAGCTGGCCTCTCCACTTCGGAGGGTAGGCTCTGCACAGTTGAGTGGTTGGTCAAGGTAGTTCCCTGGCAGACTCCCATTGTCCTTGACCTGTCCTTCCCAGCATGAAGCCTGAAGACAAAGCTCTTACTAAAAAGAAAGAAAGGAAAGAATCGCTTTTCCACTGAATTCCTGTAAGGCGCCTCTTCCTTCTGGTGGGACTGAAGCGGGGAGGAGACCTGTGGGGATGGAATAAACCGGCACTTGATTATGCCTCACTTCGGAAGCCCCTGTGGTCCCCCACAGTCCCCTGGGCCCCTGGGTCTGTGAAGGGCGCTGCTGCCCGAGGCACCTTAGACTGTGTGGTTGGGAAACAGGACGGAAGTTCCCAGCCCGGTGGTGTTTCTGAAGCGATCAGTGGGAGCAGAAGGCAAAAATACCAGAAATTTTGCCTGCCGCGCTGCAATTAACCCCGTTTCCCCCATCCTTCCTTCCAGAACCACTTACACTCGAATCTGAATCTCAGGCCAAGAAAAACCCTCGAGGAGGGCCCAGAACCACGGAAGCCCACCCGAGCCGCGGATCTCGGTCCTGGGCCCTCTGCTTCCACCCGCTTCTGGCGTTGCGTCACCGGCGCCCAACATAAGCTCAGCGCTCCAGGCTTAAAACGAAGTCGTTTATTTCAATTTTGCTTTCACATTACGTTTCGATACAATCAAAACTTCTGGACGAACCCTTTTAAAGTCCTGCGAATGAGCGCAATCGCAGGTCTGAGAGCCCGGGTTGTTTGGCGGGAGGACCTCGGGTTCAGAGGCGCTGGTACAAAATATAAGGTGCTTCGGGAGCTGCGAAGCGACAGAGCTGGAGACATCCAGGGACAGTAGGCACGAGGACACTGTCACACAGGGCAGGCGGGTTTGGGTCCTAGAATTGGGGATAATTCCTGATGCATTTGTAATTGAGGGTGGACAACAATGCTTCCAGGCCCTCAGTCACGCCCTGCAGCATTTGGGTCAGATTTCTCTCGTTCCTTCAAAGCAGGGGGCACCAGGAAGGCAGAACCGGCCTGCTGCGGGAGGAAGCGCAGAACTCCCCTTGTGCCCGGGGCCTCCCTGGTTGCATCTTCCAAGTCTCCTGCTTCTCCGCCCGTCTTGGGCAGCCCAAGCCCTCAACCTCGCAACCCGGAAAATGCGAAGTTTAGAAAGCTGTTTCAGAAAAATAAAAGTCCCACTTTGACTTTATTGGATTAAAGCAAAATTAAATTTTGGCTATTCACACGTATGTTACAGAGGGAGAGGACGCGTTCCGAAGAACCTCCTTGGCGTTTGGTGGAGCCACAGAACACAGGGCATTGACAAGCATCAGAAAACAAACACCAAGCAGTCTTAGATTTCACGATCACTCCGAACAGGACAGAAATACGGAATACAGCCAGCGTCCACCCGTAAGAGTTCTTCGCGTACAAATGATACATATTTATGTATGGTTAAACCAGTCACCACGAAGCCGAGTCCTTCCTCCGCTGACAAGCAGCTGAGGACAAGTCTCCACAGCTTAACTCGCACGGTGTTTGAAGAGCAAAACCTGTTATGTTAAAACTACCTGCCCCATTCAAAAACAGAAACAGAAAACAAACTGATCCCCTCTTCAAACTGGTGGGGTGGGGAGGGCATACTAAGTTTCAGTAAGTGGCAGGGTTGGGGGGGGAGGTCGGGTCGGGAGAAACATTTCACATTACTTCGTTAATTGTTGGGGACGTGGACGTGGGTAAGGAACAATGACAAGGCAGTCTCTTCCTCGATTACTGCGACTGGCTTGGGGGAGGCGAGTTTATTTTTGGAAATAAGAGTGTGCAGAGCTAAGCGAAATTTACTTCTCTTAGTAAGGGAGCGGACGAAGCTGGACCGCGGGCGGCGCGCACCTTTGTACCCAGTCGTAGCTAGGAACACGTAGGAAGTTTCCGGTGGCGCCGCTTCCTCGCCCCGGTAATTTTCGGCCTCTTTCTCACTCCCCTCCTGCCTTTCTCCTGCCTCCATTCCCGTAACGAGCCAGTCAGAGGGGAAACACGAGGAATCCAGAAAAGGTTGAGTACTTCCAGCCCCCCATCAAGTTCCCCCGCTCCAGCTTGAGGTATGCTCGGTCGCCTTTCTCCATCTGGATGAGGACGCCGTTGCTGGCGGCCTCGCGGGTCACGTCTTGGTCACCGGCGAAAGCTGAAATCACCGGCCACCCGTTCAACATGAGGCTCACCTGAGAAAGAGAAAGGCCTGCATCAGAAGCGCCACTAAGCGGGTACCCAAGCGGCGGGGGAGAGAGCCAACCTAGGTGCTTGGCTAGCTGCCGCAAGGGCCTGGGAGCACTGATGGAGCGTGCGGGGCGAAACGGGGCTTATCTGCTCACCGCGGAGGCTCTAACAGGGACCCACACCGTATGTAGGTAGAGAAAGGGTCTGCCTCTCCAGAGCGGCAGTCGGGCTCCTTCCAGTTTCTCAAAGGAGCGCGCCAAGCGAATCCCGTCTGGGTATAATGCAGTTTGGTAAACCCGCAGGTGGGTGTAGCGTCCTGAGACCTTTGGCCTCTCGCCAGCTCGCCCAGAGCAACACTGCTCACCCCGCTCGTCCTGAATTACTAAGCAAACACCCGCACCCCGGGCCTCCTCCGGTGTCTGTAGCCAGGACACGGGGGCAGGGGGCGCACAGAGAAGACGCAGCGCCAAGCGGGTTAGAAGCGGCCAGTAGTGGCTGTCCGGGATTCCGAGACATGTCAAACTGCACTAGGGCTCCGTCCCTAAGCCATCTGCTCAATTCTCGCCCCAGATCCTGCTGCACCCGCCATAGCCTGGTTGTGCCCTTGCGGTAGCAGCGTCGGCCTAGGGCCAGGCTTCCTGCCCCCAGTCGCGCTTTCTGCCTCTGCGGGAGCTCTAACGTCACCTAGACGTCTCTGAGGACCTGGCTAGCGGGTGGGTGCTGGCCCGGACACGGCTGGACCAGGAGGAAGTAGCACTAGCCCTCCCATCCCCATCTCGACCTTTTTCTTTTGTCCACCCTTAGAGACTCAAGTTTAAAAACAAATCTGCAAAGGACGGGTGTAGGGTTAGAGAATGAGATTCTGTTCACAGGGCCGAAGAAAAGCGGAAAAGCCGCCAGAAAGGCTGTGGGCAGCAGCGAATTGTTGAGCCTAGAAAGCGGGCGTGGAGGAGATTTTACAGAAGCCGTAGCTGTCTGTGGAGCTAACAGCCCTTACAGAAAGTCCCCGGAGTCACTAAGGAAAACCGAGGGACCTTTACAGAAGGGCCCAGAAAGCGAAGGCCAGAAAACTGTCTCTGGAGATGTAATTGAGTCTCAGAAGCCCGGGACAGCTTAAGGAGTGATGCATACCAAAGAACCAGGAGGCCCTGCTATCCGTCCCCGGAGCAGCCCGGGCACACGGAGCAGCCCGGGCGTGTGCCGCTGATTCCTGCCTCCCGCTTCCACAAAGCCTTCGACAGACCCCTACGGCCAGCAACCCCCTACTGAGAGCCTGGCCCCCAGGTGGCAGCTGACCTGGATGGTCTGTCTGTTGTAGACTTTCACCACGTGGAAGTTAAAACTGTAGATCCCTTTGCGCGGGGCGATGAAAGTGCTCCGTTCTGAGTCAAAGTTGTTCCCGATGTTCACTAGTACCTACAGGGGAGACAGGAACGAAAGGGGATAGACCGGAGCCCGTCCCAGCGTGGTCCTCGCGCCTCCGCAGAGCCCTTGGAGAAGATACCCCATCTGATTTCCACGCTCTCCCTGTCACCCCCTCACTAATCCGTTCTGGATGCTGCCAGAGAACGGGGAACTCACCTGGTCGAAGTAGATGATCATGGTGCGATTACTCATCTCGGACGGCTCATGGTTGGTGCTCCTGATGGCAGAGAAAGCCACCTTGGCGCTGCCCGAGCGCACGGAGATGCCCAGAGCAGTGCCCGTAGGGTCAGACGTGGGGTTGGAGTCACACACCACCAGACACTTGCCCTCCAGCACGATGGGCTCTGTCTCATTTTGCCCGCGGGCTGGGCCTGCCAGCCACACAGCCCCCAACAGCAGCAGCTCCACGACGCCCAGCATCGCGCCGCCGGCGCCCACCCCGCCCCCCACCCCGGGGGCTGCCAACGCCAGCCGCCCCCCTCCCCAGCCCTGCTCCGAAGCCCCCTCCTCAGCTCTGTGTACAGCTCCTCCGACGCCTCCCGGGCCGCTACGCCTCTCCCTCGGACTCCAGGACAAACGTCCCCTCGCGCGGTGCACCCGGAGCCCCGCCCGGGCCTCAGGGGTGCCGCGGCCGCCCAGCCGCACTTGGATGCATAGCCTCTGCTGCCTGGTCCCCGCTGTTGCCGCCGCCTCCTGTCCGCACTCGCCGCTGCCGCCGCCGCCGCCGCTCTGAATTATTGATGCAGCGGGCGCTGCAGCCGGAGCGGGCAGAGAGCGCGCGCCGGGCACAAAGGCGCGGACCAAGCCTGGCCCCGCCCCCGCCCCTCCCAGCCAGCCTCCCTGAGCGGCCCCGCCCCGCCTCCGTCGGGGCCCCGCCCCCCAGCCAATCGCGACGCACCGCGCTCCCCGCCGAGCCAATGGCTGCCCTGTCCGCGCGCGGCCACCTGACCCAGGGCGCCGTTGTTATTAGGCGCGGCGAGGCGGGCGGCGCGCGGCAGCGGGGCTGGGCTCCGGCCGGGAGTCGGTGGAGGGAACGAGGGAGGGAGCGCGCGCGCGCTCCCGGGCCGTCCACCGCCGCCGCTCGCCCCGAGCCTTCTCCCTGGCCGCGTTGCCCGCAGCCGCCTCGACCTCCTCGCGCGCCCTGTTCGCGGGCTCTCAGGTAGGAGGCGGCGCGCGGCGGCGGGTCGCGAGTGCAAGATCGCACCGGCCAAGAGGCGCCGCGTGGGTGCGGGGGGCGGGCAGGAGCGCCCCCCCGTGGGCGCGGGCGCACGGGGCAGCGGCAGCCGCCGCGGGCTGGTTAAGGGCACGTACGTGCGGGGCGGGGCCTGCGTGGCGGCCCGGGGGGCGCCCGTGGCGCGGGCTGGACATCCGAGCGTCCCGGGGTCACGCGTGGACTCGTTCGCTCGAGGGCAGGTGTGCGGACGAGACAAGGTGGGCCTCGCGCCCGGACGCCGCGTGCGAAGCAAGAGCCAGTAGTGTCCTCCTTGCTTCTTGGAACATGTTTTGCGTCCGCGCCCATATGAGCTTGTGCGCCTTTCCGGCGTGCCTTGTGCACCTGTCCCCTGCCCCGTAGATTTAAACCACACACGTATTCGAAAGCAAAATGAAAATACATCCTCACTTGGTGTGAGGAAAGGAGCTGCGGAGGCGGGCCGGTCCCGAGCCTCGAGGCAGGACCGCAGCAGACAGGGAGGCCGAGGCCGGAGGGCCGCGGACCTTGCGTGGCATCCAGACTGAAGCGGGCAGGGCTGGTACTTGTGCGCGGCAGGAGCATTCCAGCGGCCACCCGCCGCGGGAACCTCGTTGAGTGCGGCGATGCTGGCCGATGCTGGCCGTGGGCTGTTGGTACCAAGGCAGCTTTTCCCCGTGTTGGCCTCGGAAATCCGGAACAGCCACACCTAGCCTTTTCCCCAGCCTCCTTTCGGAGATTTTTTTTTTCCCCTTAGTAGCAACTTAAAGAATTACCGGAGGAAACCCAATAGCAGACCTCCGCCTCTGTTCTGAATCCTGCCTGTAAGTGAGCAAGAGGAAAGGGGTGGACGAACAAGCAGCAGTTTCACTTTAAAACGGGATACTTTTTCCAGCTCCTATATTTTGAGAAGTCCCCAGAAGGCATTGCCAGCTGTGGGTATGCCTAATGTTCTCATGCTCTGGCATGAAATAAGAGGTGAGAGCTGGATAATGAAGCGTCGGCTCTAACCCTGAAAGGTGTCTGGAAAACACCCGTGGGAGCAGTAACCTAGCCTGCAGTGTCCTGCCCACTAGTGACATTGTTGGCCACTGGAACGTCTCCTAGCGCCTGCTGAGCGATGCCCATTCAGGTGCGACCAAGAGCAAGACATGGGGGTCAGAATTCTGTTTTCGTGGAGCACACAAACAGGGAAGATTGTCCTCAGCTAGCCTGTGCATCCAGCCCTCGGAGGAGGCGTTAGTGAGCAGTGCCCACTGCTGGATGACAACCTGATGTCAAAGATTCCTCTTCTATTGACATATCATCGCTCTCTGATCCACACCTGTGCTTCTCAAGGCCTGCAGGCCTTCTTTGCATGTATATTCTGCAGACAAGTTTAATTGACCCATCCTCCATTTTCTTCCTTGCCTTCAAAACTCAACGCTTCTTTTCCTGTCCCAGTGAACAGTGGGAGAACCTCCTACATGTGACCTGTTTCCATCCCTGTGGCCTGTTTGAGTCATTGTTATAAGGCCGCACTTTGGTTCATGATCTCTAGCCTGGGTCACTTGCAAGAGCCTGGTGGTGTACCGTTCCCAAATCAGTGACTCACTTCGGGCCTTCCCCTCTTCATTCGACGAGTCTCTGTGAAGGCCTGTGACCTCCACATCTCTCCATGTGAGATTTATTTCAAATCCATCATGCTCCTAGTTCCCTCGTCCCTTTCCTGGGTACTGCATGAAAAATAAATGAATGTTAATGTAAAGTTTTAAGTATATGCTGTCCCGAGTTGTGATGACTAAAGAATGCCATGCCAATGAGAAGTCATTAGAAATGTCCGACTCGGTCACTCTTTTAGGCTTCTCATGTTTTTAGAGGCAGGATCCTTCTAGAGTGGTGGCTTCCAATCTTCCCAGCGCTGCGACCCTTTAATACAGTTCCTCATGTTGTTGTGACCACCATCCATAAAATTATTTCATTGCTACTTCATAGCTGTAATTTTGCTACTGTTATGAATCATAACGTGGATATCTGGTCCGCGACCCCTGTGAAAGTGTCCTTGGATCCCTGAAGGGGTCTCGACTCACAAGTTGAGACTTGCTGTTTTAGGGGCAGGTGAGAGCACCAGTTCAGACTGGCTTGAAATTTTTACTTGGTCAATGGCAAATGCCTAGGGTTGTCTTGCCCTTTAAGGTACAGCACAATTGGATACTAGGCCCTCTTTTCAGGCTTTGGTTGCATATTCGGACAGGTTGTTTTTATATGATATAAACCTTTACGAGGTTAAACCTTAGTCCTAGTAAGAAATAGCCCCCTCTTGTCAATACTTGCAGAACCTTTCTTACACGGGGCAGTTATTCATGATGCTTTCTGAGGCTTAACCTTAAAGCCAAAGTGCAGCTCATACGGTAGAACCAAATAAATATCAATAATTGATTGTAACTTTCAATTTTTTTCAAAACTCTGTTGGAATTAATTTTTATCTTTTCATTTTTTTCGTGTCCAGAAGATATATTCCTAAAATTCCTTAGCATTCATCAAATGATGTGAACAAATGAAAATTTGAGTTGGAATAATAAAAAGAATTGGTTGTTTCTGAAATGTTCAGCTGTGAGGTTTAACTTGTTTCGGCCTTCTGGTATGAAGTATTAAAAACTGCTTCCATGAGGCTTGTAAATTAATGGTAGAAAGATTTAGAGAACTACAGATTACCCATGATGAATTTGAACTGCTCTAGTTATCCTTTACTCCGACCTTGCATTGTGGTGAACTCCAAGGCAGTTTCCTCTTGCTGTGTGCTGAGCTTTGAGAAGGAAGTCAATGCAGCAGCCAGCAGCAGCATCCACAGGCATCATGCTCTGGCAGCCCTGTTCCCCTGCTTTCACCCCAGGGAAAACAGCCTGCAGATGAGAGGGCGCATCCAGGAAAGGCAGTCTTTTCTCACAGAACTGGTTCTTGTGTTAAATCAAAATGGATTCTCCACACCAAATAGGATTTCCTCTCTGTAGTCTTGGTTCAGAGGTGCAGTCAGTGCTGATCCCTGGGATTTGGTTCATTTTTTTCTTAAAGTAAAAGGGAAGGACCGCCTGATTCTGAAGAGTTACATTTAGGATATCAAAGGCCATTTCACATCAGTGCCTGGGAGACAGATATCCTACAAACTATGGGTCTGATCATGTTATTCCAAGTATGAAGTAGTCTTTCAGCTTTCACCAAAACCTGTCTTCCCATGGTAGATGTAACATTGTTGCTTTCCAGTCCTAAAGGTTTGCTTCAAAATTAACTTTGTAATTGAACACTTTTAATAAAACTAAGCCTTTTGTTTAGTGAAGACTAGGTTTTTAACATTCTGTTTTTTAATTTTTTTATTTAAAAATACATATAAATTGCTCTTGGCTCTTATACCAGGTTCTACATTTTCTTACCATGTTCAAAAAGAAAGGCTGTTTTCCTAGTTAAAAGATACAGCACAGTTTTCAGAATGATGCCTTGAGTATGCTGTAGCACATGCAGGTGGGAGTTTCATGTGAAGATTTTCTTCAAATAGATGAGATTTCCTTTAAGGTCCAAGGAAAAAAACATAATGTGATCCTGCAGACCTGCTCTCAAAAAAATATATATTTGTGTGTGTGTATGAATGTATGTATATATGTATGTGTGTATGTATGTATGTATGTATGTATGTATGTATATATGTATGTATGTATGTATGTATGTATATGCAACTTCAAACACTAGTTGGATTTTTTCCCAAGAAGTAATTTTTGTGCTGTTTTCGACAGTTGATTATGGAGACAGACGAGGTTTAGCCAGTTCAGGAGACATTCGTGGAGTGCCAGCGAAATCAGGCTCTGTGCCGCACAGCAGCCCGCGGTGTGAACCGTTCCTCACCTTGGCCTCCAGCTCTGCTAAGCAGGCTTCTTGAAAATGGTGGCTTTGACTTTTCCTTATTTATCTTTATCCTGTAATCAGAAGGTAAGGTGAAACCTACACACACACACACACACACACACACACACTGCACACATGAAATTAGTAAACGAGAGCACTTCAAATGATTTGGGTGTATACTTCACATTTAATGAGTGAGGAGCTGTTTGGTATTGTCATTGTGGGTGACTGGATCGCCATTTTGGAAGTTATCTCCAGTTTTAGGAGGGCCTCTGGTAAACCCCTGCACTGTATGTTCATTTACAGTTATAGGAAGATTCCCCATAGCTCAGAGAGCTCTTGGATGAGCCTTTGAGAAGGCTGCTAACCAGAGATCTTTGAACCTGGAAAAAATTGAATAGATCTTTAATGATGGAGAATGCAGAAACATGAAAACAGAGACTGTATTTTTTAAAAGTTCCTTTCAAAGAAGAGCATTTCCAGATGGTATTTTCTAGCAGACTTACTGCAAATTAAATCAGAGGCACATGCTTGGTCCTTCCAGGTCAGCCCTCAGCGACAGATGCATATGACATCACTCTCCCTGTGTGCCTCCACTGAGCCACCCTTCCTTCCTTGCCCTACTCTTGCTGTGGCAGCTGCCCTCTTACAACTGTCAGTTGGTTCTGGCTCATGAAAGATACCACAAGAGATTGGAGAAGAAGCTGGGGTACCTGCCTGCCCCCTAAGAAGAAGCTGGGGTACCTGCCTGCCCTCTTCCTAGTGGAGCCAGGGGATGAGGGTGGGGGACGACCCTGGAAGATCCTGGCTGTGATGTCTCCCTTCAGTCATCAGCCCCTACCCAGCGGCCCTGTCTCCTCTTCAGAGCACCAGTGTGCTCTGGGAACACCTTCTTCCATCTTCTGTCCAAGACCAGGAGGTCTGTCAGTCTGTGGGTCCTCAGCATCTGCTAATGAGCTCTGACCCTGCCAACACCTGTTTGGTGAAATCTCTCCATTTCACGTGAGTTTAGTTCCTTTTCTCCTATGATCCCACAGACCTGCATCAGTATGAACATCTTGTGTCTGAGAACCAATACATCTAACATACTTTATTCTTTTGTAGGACCATTAGTTGTCTAATTATAGAAAAATGGCTATGAATTAAATGCTGACTTACTACAAATTTAGATTAGCTGCATGACATTACCAAAACTATATACTTTGAATTAGCAAATTAAGCTTATACAGTTTTTAAAAATATTAAAGTGAAAAAATTTTAAAAAATAAATCTGAAATTGGCGAATGCTGAATCCCATAGTAAAGCTTGTGTGCCCCACAGCACAAACAGGCATTAATGTCTTGGGAAGTCATAAAGCTATCTCAATTATCTGAATTATGAAGACCTTGCCAGAATATCTTCATTGTTGAAAAAGCATGACAATTCTTGCTGTTCAGTTTTTAAGCTTGTAAACTTTTATCTATGCCTACTTTAAACAAATAAGGATTTTATTGTTATTACACAAAATAGGTGATGATTTATATTTTAAAGTAACAGATTGGAAGCAAGCCACAATAAAATATATTTCAATATTTAGATACTTATGATGGAATCCTTTTCACCAGCCATTTAACTTAACTGTGCATTTTATAACTATTCCTTACCTTGCTTGAGGTTTTCACCAAAACCAAAACCACAAAGCCATTAGAAAGCAACCTTTGACAAATGAGCTATCTGAACACAGCCACGAAAGCTAGAACAGATTCAGTGAAAACACAACTCAGTCAGCGCTCACAGACTAAAACAAGCTGTCTGAACTCCTAATATTGTCTGTAATGACTGTAAATAAGTATGGATGTATCACAATTTATCTCATTTTCATGCCACATTAAAATATTTCCTGAATGTTTTTCTAACCTACCCAATTACTATGAAGTTGGTGCCAATATGTAGTGCATCAGCATTATCAAGATGTTAGGGTTGTATTGAGATAAGGTTTCTATAGTCTTTTTAGGCAAAACCAAAATTTTTGAGTGAGTGCCTGAACCTTAATTCTTATTGGGTCATCTGCCTGCATTTTCCAGATGGCTCTGGAGTACGTGTCCTCAGAGGGCACTGCACAGTGGCTTCTCTGTAGTGATTCCAGAAGCAGGTTGTGAGAAAGAGCAAAGTCTCTTTCCTGTGCCCACTAGGCTGGCATTTGATCAGCTGTCACCTCTCGGCAACGAGTAGCAAGTATTTACCTAAGAGGTTGACTGTGAAGATGGATTGAGAGAGTCCACACTTCGCCATAGCTAAGAGCTGTCCCCACCCCCAAGGACCCCAAGTTCATCTCCACTGTCCTGTGTTGCAGCATACCTCCTGAAGCCCAATGGGTGGAAATCGCTCTTGGCCAGCTTTCCTTCTCTGCCTTGGAAGGCAGACAGGGTCTTTCTTTAGTGTGAATAGAAAGTCTTTGACCTTCAAATTGAAAGCAAAGACTACCTGTGTACTTAGTAACAATGTGTACATAACTGGCAGCTTCACAAACATTCTCAGTCCTCTTTTTCTGTGTTTATTCAACCAATGTGTATTGACTACCCTCCACATGACATATTATTTACTGTGGGGACTGGACATTTGTTAGTAAACAAGCCCAGAGTATTAGGAAGTATCTGATTTTGTAGCAGTCATGTTTTCTCCTTGTAAGTGTTCTCCCTGGCACAAAGAGTGACTGACTTGTTCTGCATCCTGCACATCAGACTGACCACCTAATCTAGGCTGCTACACAATTATGACAGCTATATTATTTTTTCAGTTAAAGCATCCTTTAAGAGATACTTTACAAGCCAAGATTTGGTTGTTTTGTAGATGACATTTAATTTTTTTTTTTTGCCATTTCTAACTGAAGATTTAATTGGAAAATCAGCATTATAAATTTTATGTTGTCATTTCTATTTTTAAGTTTAAGTGATTTCAAGGATTGTGGGTCTGGCTGCCTGCAAATTAAAGATGAAGGTAGTTGTGATGTTGCATTTATACATTCTGCCATTTTAGAGTGGTTTCCTGGGCTTTTATCTATGGAAAGTGAATTTTGATAAATTCGATTAAGAAGGGAATGTGGTACCCGCCTTTAAGGTCAGAAACAGAATGTATGGAGACTGCTGCTCTGGATCAGCCTTCCCCAATCCCTGATTACATTCAGTCAGGGAACCACACCTTGCCTGTCTGACCTCTCAGCATCCATATGAGACCTCATGCTTATTAAGTGTGTGGTCTTTCCTGTCCCATTGCCGTGGCCACTTCATGGTATTGTTCTTCCTTCTTGTAGATGGACTCTCCTGGCCTTGTCCCCTCCATGATGTGGAAGGGAGGCGTTGACATTATGCTTGTGTAAACATAGAGCTTGCCGTGTCTCCTGTATCTTCATAAATGGCTTTTTTGTATTATGCTGGAAGAGTGGTTCTTTAAATAGAATAATCTCCCATGGAAATTGCCCACAATGCTGAGTACGCCTTGTAAAAGGTGAGTCTAGAATATTAGGGTGCATCCTCAGCATTGCCCAGAAGCTAAGTGAAGTCTCTGGGCATCCAAACCAAATTTATAGCAGTTAATTAGTGTAAGGGATCACGGAAACAGTGGATTGCCGTCATCATGGTGGCGACAAAGAGCTCAGACAAGGCTCACAAAATGGAGCCCTGTGGCGGGTTCGCCCTAATTCTATAGAAACCCACGTGCCTGTTTTGAGCCCAGTTTTCTTTAGAGCATATGTCTTGCTGAGCAACCAAAAGGATGTTTATATCCTAGTCACTTGGCACAGAGTCTGACACTGCTTCAGGGAGATTCATTTCAGACCTAAAGGATGGAGCTAAAAAACAGATGAGGTTTGGTAGTCCCAAGAACTGGCCCTACTGCAAATTTAGTTTTTCCCTTTTGTTGCTAGATGGAACTACATTTTTTTTTTTTGCTAGAAGATAAATAGGGAAGCCTAAATCAGTTTGGTTAGTCTCACTCATTCTAAATGAACACAGGTTTGCTACTGTCCAAGGAGATGAGGACTATTTGCAACTCTTCATGATGTGGCATTGCCCACAGAATTGTTTCAATTATATCAAATTGCCCTGTGTTCCTGAGACAATTTCCAAATGATTGCCCATGAAGTCTACTTGATATTAATCATGGTAACAAGATGCACTAAAGGACTTACAGTATTTCTGTCAGTGGTTTCTAGAAGAACACTGGCAGGATAGGTGTGAACACACGGATCCTTAGTATCCTCGGTTAGGATTGCGTCCTTTAACCTTTTGTAATTCTGTGTCTATCTACCCCTAAACCTCAGCAAAAGGATGTTTAATACTGTCTCCTTAGATGCCTAAGGGAGAGGGTCTCCTTTTAATAGTTTTAGAATTCGCATAACGTCTGCTGGTAATATACGGGCATTTCCCCATCTCTCTCAGCCTTCCAAACCACACATGAGGGTCCTCGTGGAAGGGCCTCTCAGGCCCTTGTTGGCTTTCACCAATAAATCATCCATATTTAGAAGTAGAAATCCTTTCTTCCCAGCACAAACACATCTCTTTGCAAAGCAGTTCTCTTTTGTGGATGGTGTTTAACGTCTGAGAAACTAGGATAACCTTTTTCATGAGCACTGCCCTAACCGTTGCATTACTTTAGGGGTGGGGGGTGGACTCAAGATTACATGTTTTAAGGAAAGCGTCAGGTTAACGCCACTGGGAAAGCCATCTTATTCACGAACTGTGAATGCCTTGAGAAGACCCTGTCAAAGCCTATATGGGTACATATAGACCTGGACAGAATTGAGTAGTATATCTGAGAGCGGGCAAAACAATTGCTTGCTTTTACAGAGTGCTGGCTACTGAAAACTAGCATTCCTTCCTCAGACAGATGCACAGTCACTCAACGTAAGGCCTTCAGGTGCTTATTGATACCAGTGCCTGGGCCTGTAAGGATGGTGTGGCTGATGTAGTACTTGCACAAGGCTTTCAGCTTGCAGAGGTGGGATGATTTTCTCTTTCCTCCCTCTAAAGTCTGATCACTTTCTCCTGCAGCACTGTCCCTTGGGAAAGAGCCCTGCCTCAGGCTCAAGTCCTGGCTGGCTCTGACTTACCCTTAATGTGATAACCTTTTCCTTCTAAGCAATGACATTTCATTTGAAATTCTTTTTTGTTGTTTTTTGATGGGAGTCTCCCTATGTACCCCTGACTGTCCTGGAGCTCACTCTGTAGACCAGGCTGACCTCGAACTCACAGAGATTCGCCTGCCTCTGCCTCCTGAATGCTGGGATTAAAGGTGTGTGCTACTATGCCTAGCTTAATTTGAAAATTCTTAAAGGTCGTAAATTCCTGTTTTCTTTTCATTTGTCCCTAAATGGTATATAATGTCCCATTATATATCACTGCCAGAGAGAGAGAGTATTGGCTTGCCTGTACCTTATAGTCATTTCTACAGCTGTGACATGACAACAGTTATATTTCTACTCTTAAAAATTGTGTGTGGGCAAAGGGGGCCTGAGGTGATAGCTCCGCAGTCAAAGTGTTCACCTTGCAGCATGAGGAGCTGAGTTCCATTCCCAAAACACAGGTTAAAAAACAAGCAAGCAGACAAAAAACAACAACAACCAGGCTTGGAGGTACACGTTGAGGAGGTGCAGACAGTCGGGACCCTAGGACTTGCTGGCCAGGCAACCTACAATACTTGGAAAGTTCCAGGCTAGTGAGAGGCCCTGTATAGATAAATGAATAAATGAATGGGGGGCAGCACTGTAGTGTTCAGTTACCCTCTGGCCTACACGCACGCACGCACGCACGCATGCATGCATGCATGCACGCACTCGTACACGCACAGCTAGAGGGATGCACAGAAAAAAGGAAGGCAGAGGAATACACTGAAAGCAGTGACGGGACACTTTTGCCACCTGACATTTTGGTAGCTGGGTGATGTGTTACTAATCCTGTTCTACTTTTAATATCTCAGCTTTAATCTCGTCCTTCCTGAAGACAGAATCCAGAAGCTTTGATCTGGCGCAGTGTAATGAGGGGGCCTTTGCTTTTTAGTACTTAAAATCTTCCAGTTTTCACACAGAGGAAGTCTGCTTTCTTCATCCCAGGCTAAATGGTAGTGCCTAGTGATGGATCTGATAATTTACTAATATATCCTTTTGTAAAGTATGTCGGTAACAAAATGAGAAGTAACTTGATTAAACCGAAACTTTCGTTGTCTAGCTCAATGTGCAGAGTGAGCAGCTGAGTTTTAAAGTGTACGTCGCACACATCGCTCTTCCCAATTGAAGCGTTATCAGGCGTTGACGAGTTCTTAGGTTTGTGGATCGTTTCTCTTTTCCTGCCATTTTATAGATTTAGCCTCCCCAATGTTTAAGTCCCCTTTTGTTGAGAGTCATTACTGTTTCTTCCATAGCTTAATGGAAAGCTCTCCATTGCCCCTCCTCCTCCACCACTACTACTTTTGTGCCTGTTAATATCCTTTCACAGCGACAAAGTTACGGACTTGACGATTCTTGAGATACCCCCCTCCCCAAGAGGAGCTTTATTTTATAAATTCCAGCTTCATCTTCTTAAAGACATTCCGAGAATATGAGTTCCCCTTGTGCAGTATGCAAGGTTGGTGTTTTAAAAAGTGTACTGTGACCGTTGTACACATAGAAGTGAGTGATACACAAGATGCTTACAAGATTGCTTTAAGTATGTTTTGATTATCCCTTGGTTTGTTTTTAAAAATGCATCTGGAGCCAGGAATGTTGACTTACTCTTTCAGTCCCAAAATTTGGAAGACTGAGGCAGGAGGATGGCAAGTTTGAGGCCAGCGTATGCTACACAGACCCTATCTCATGAACGTAAGGACTAGAGATGTAGCTCAGCAGTAGCCCACTGGCCTAGCATGCAGAAGGCCTTGGGTTTGGTAAGCAGCATTGCCACCAAAGCAAAGAAAGGCACCTGTCCAGTTTTTATGTATTAGCAGGCACCCTAGCCTGGAAAAAGGTCCGAGGAAGCAACCATAGTGAGAGTACTTTGCCCTCATGTGTGTGTGTATAGTGTGTATGCATATATGTATGAGTGTTTGCATGTGTGTGCGTAGGTTCATGTGTGTAGAGGCCAAGGTTGATGATGGGACTCTTCCATCATTGTCTGACACCTTATTCCTTGAGGCAGAATCTCATTTAAAACCGGAGCTCACCAGTATGGCTGGTCTGACTAGCCAGCTTGCTCTGGGGAGCCCATCTCCATCTTCTGGGAGCTGGAGTTCCAGGTGAGCCAGCACGCCCACCTGGCACTTCCATGGGCTCTGGAGATCTGAACCCCTGTCCTCACACTTGAGGGGCAGATGCTTTAAGTTCCATGAGGATACTTTCAGACAGTAGTTAGTGTCTTCACTTTCCTGTCTGTGTGTAATTTCTGGCTTATGTTCCTATTGATTTGCCTTGATCAGGTCACTTACTTAGTGAACTGAGAGTGTGAGGGAAGAAAGCGACAGAGGTGTCTTTGCATTCTTAAAGCACGTGATCTGAAAATACACCCACAATATCGCTTTTCTCCCACTCAGTGCTTCTTTGCCATACAAAGTTGATTTTTCTGTGAATTCTGTACCAACAGACACACAACTGTAGTGACTCTTGGTTTTAATATACCTTGAAAAATGCATGTTTTCTGCAGCCAGCACACCAGTTTAGCGTCTTTATGGAATATAAAGGAAAGTTTGCCAACCAACAAAATCTGGAATCTGGTGATTCAGATGCCATTAGAACCAAATAACTGAGAGCTAGAACTAAATGTTAGGCCTCATGGCAACTCACCATTCACTAAGCAAGTGTTCCTAATCAGGTTGAGTACTCCCTGTGTGAGCATAGTGAAGTGACCGTGTTTAAGTTGATAAAACTGGGTTATAGCTATCTAGAAGGGCTCCAGACTCCTGCAGCCAGCAGAGTTTATCTTTGGTGTGCTGAATACCCACACAATACTCTATATTTAACTTGCAGTTTTCGGTAGCTAATGCAATAAGTACCATGCTTAATTCTCTACATGCATTATTTCAATTAATCGTAGGAATAATCTTATGAACTAAGTACATTTATCTCATTTTGCAGATAAGGAAATGAAGAACAAATAGTTTGCCTTGCATCCCAAGGGATGTGTTGAATAGACATTCCAGTGTGTTGTGACTCTGGAGGCTGTGTTCATGGCTAGTCACAACACACAAGCCCAGCTGTGCCCACATAAGCCTTCCTGCCAACTGCACAATACACATAGGGATGGGTTATATTATCTCTATTGCAAATGGCGAAACTAAGCTCTTAAGGCTTCCCGAGGCCCACCCAAAGTTGTAGGCTAGTGAGCAGTGCCCTGGGACCATCTGGTTTTGACATTCTACGTGGAGAGGTCCTTCTTCCCGACCACTAACACCACTGTTTCCTTATGGCCTGGAGATGCTGTGTTAGGTAGAGTTCTGTCTCTGGTTTGGAGTGAGTACTCCATGGATCTCCTTGATCAGTGTCTTCTCTCCACCATGCACCACTGCAGCAGGGATGAAGTGTGATGCCTCCATACATGGTCTGCCTTTGTTCCCAGTCCCACTTTAGCCTACAATAGCGAGGGCTGCCAAAGTGGGAAACAAAGGATTTGTCTTGGTCATCATTAACTCCCCCCTTCTCTGACCTCTGTACATTAAGCACATGCTTTCCAGACCCTTTAGTTCATTAGTACCTTGTGTTCTAAAGCGCCTCCCCACCATAAAAATAGAAAATGATCTGTGAGTCATTTACACTTTGGCTTGAATGTGCTTTCGTGACTTTCCCAAGGCTATTTGTGCTTAACTCCTTTCTTCCAACTGCAGAGTGAAGGTCTCTGGACTATCTTGGTTTCTTAGACAAAAAGAATGAGCTAGGAATCGTTGGCCTAAACATCGGACCACTAGAGACCCATTGCCTGTAAATGCTTGCACTGCATGCAGTTGATGTAGCTCTGGCATCCAGAGCATCCTTGCTGGGCAGTGGACTCTCAGCCTCGGCTCACTCGTTCTCCCTCTCTGCTTAAGTCAGGTGGATTCTTGCTCTTCTCTTTCCAATTTTTCTGAGAACATTTTTCATCTTTCTAGTGATCACATCTTGAATCTCATTTTTCCTGTGTCCTGTAGCATGATGACCTGGCTGTCCCCAGGAATAGCTTCAGACTGAAAGTACAGCCCTTGTGCCATCTGCAACCACCTGCTACGCCAAGAACCCAGATGTGACTGTCTGGCACTCCCACTCAGACTCATGCAGTTGGTCAGTGTGTGTGATCACAGACACCATGAATGTGGAATAGGGAGCACCTGTGAGATATGTATTAGTTAACTTTCTCAGTTGCTGGGACAAAATGTCTGACATAAACAACTTAAAAGGAGAAAAGATTTTCTTAGCTGTGTAATAGTTTCAAAGGGTTCAGTCCGCCAGGCACAGGCAGCATGGAGGAACAATCACATCCTGTTGACAAATGGCAGACAGGAAGAGACAAAGATGTACCCCCAACGATCTCCTACCTACCAAACCAGTGACATCAGCTAGGGACCAAACATCTAACACATGTCTGAAAGTGACCTCAGGTTCACTGGTAAATGCCTGAGGAATGCTTGGGAAACCTCTTAGACCTTCAGTTCCTCCATCAGATATCATCAACATCTAGTTTATGTTGGTCCCCAGAAACCAAAAGAGATAAGGATCCAAGTTCATGGGTTTTTTTTTTTGTGGGGGGAGGTGATGCCACGAGACACTAGTGAACGGAGAGATGCATCATTCAGAAGGTAGCTGTCTTGGGGACATTTGGAAGGCAGGCAGTCTTCAGGATCTCTGGGAGTCTGAGATGTAGGCTGGGTGAAGAAGTTATCCACAAGCTCCCAGCAGCTGGTAGGGTTATTTCCTCTCAATTCCAATGTGCTTATAGTGAGTCATCAAGCTCACTTCATAAAAGTCTTTCAGACAGGATCTAGAGACTAGAGATGGGTTGCAGGAGCCCATGGATAGCAAGGTTTGAAGGCCACAGATGAGCTCCCATGTGCTTCCTCCAGGGGTGGAGGTGGCAGGAGCAGTGCAGAGAGCCTTCTGTGCAAGACCATCCTCAGTGAGGATTTCTGCAGCAACACACTGGGAAGAATTAGAGTCTTCGTGTCTCCCGAGCAACCCATCACTACAGGCGTTGGTGCAGCTGGGAATAACCAGCACCTAAGAAGGAAGAAAACCTACCAGTAGTTCATTTGGCTAAACACAGGAGTCTGCACTCATTGCTGTGAAGTGCTTATTATTAATGCTGATTACTGTGCTGCCTAATTATGATTATACATGCCATTAAATATGTGTCAGATTAACTGTCATAAGATTCCCAACATCAGTAACTTTGATTCATACATGCAGCCTTCATAATTTATTGCTCACGTAGCATGGTTATGTTTTTGAAGTTATGACTTCAGAACAACCTCCAAGACAGTGTTGGTTTGATGAGTATGCTGCTTATCATAGGACAGTTTCTCTATGAATGAGAAATGTCCACCATGCATGACAGTTGTCATCAGCTCTGCCTCCAGTGACAAGACAGTTTCACTTGTCTAATCAGGTAGCTCAGAGATTACTCCCCGCCCCCCCCTCTCGTCACAGATCATTGACTGATCCAACTGACTTATTTGAACCAGCCATCCGGCTTGCATTGTGCCAGGTGCTCTGAATTTAGAGGTGGATTAGAACCTGATGTCTGCCCTTGCAGCTCATAGTCTAGCAGAGATTCACACTTGTTTTATAAATGATCAGTAAAGAATGAAGTAGACTTAAACCAGATGTAGTAGTGCACACCTGTAATCCCAGCATCTCATTACTTCAGAGTCTAAGGCAAAGAGATTGTGAACTTGAGGCCAGCCTGTGCATATGTAGTGAGAAACTGTCTCAAAAAATAAATAAATAAAAAGCGGAATGAAGCAAAAGGACTACATACCTTGTTTCCCAAGTTGTGGAATAGTAAAGCTTTTGTTTTTTGGTATCCAGAAAATGTCTGTAAAGTAGCCAGTCATTTTCCTTTCAGAAATGAGTAGCATCATAGGGTATTTCCTGCATGGCCTTAGCTTTTGTGCTGAGAACTTCCTGAAGTCATTTACTGAGAAAGTCTAGGGCTTCCTTCTGCTGAGTACATAGTGATAGCACTTTTGAAATCGAGTTTTAAAATGTCATCAGATACTTGACAGAAAAGCTAACCAGATCTTCACTACTACGACAGAAGCAAATGCTCTCGAGAGTAAGGCTTAGCAGTCGCACAGACCAAGCCGGATATGTTTTTGAAGTTTACAAGTTCACGTGAAAAGAATCCATGAGAAGCTGTGGTTTACCATATCTTTCAGAATTGAGCTTAGAGAGCCGGAGATACAGCAGCCTTTAGTTCTGTCTTCATCACCATGAAGGAAGAGGAGAATGGAGCTTGGCAGAAAAAGTCAAGGCCAAGAATGGGATTGAGTGAGTCAAAGACAGGTAGGCTAAGGGAAGGGCTAGTGAGACCCAGGACCAGAAACCTGCATCTCTGGGGAGGCCAAGTGTGCATAGCATAGACAAACCAAACCAAGTCACGTTGAGACCTTTCCATTAAAAGTTTAGTGTGGAAATCACCTAAAGAGCCTATCTACCACATTCCTAGCTGCCAACCTAGAAACATGCCAGATAACCATACAGTTTGGGGCTATGATAAGCCCAGTGTACATAAAATGACCTGTAAATGGCAAGCATGGTTTAAAAGGACTTAATCTTTGATTCTGAGTGGAGCAGTGGTCAGAGACAAATACCAGCTTCAGTAAATTGGTGTCTTAGTACTTCCCTGGCATTAGAAAGGACCTGGGTGAGCCTGAAGTCAGCCTCCTTTCCCTCCTATCCAAATTGCTCGGTATTCCTTTCTGTGTTCCTGACATTGCTATACACACACAGTTTAAGCCAGAACTTCAGAGAACCTTGAGATCCTGCCATCACCCTACCCTCAGCAAGACACAATACTCTTCCTCATCTAAGACCTGGGCTTCGCATCTCAGTTCTCCGGCCTCCACTGTGGCCATAGCCCTTCAGGAAACCCAGCCCGTTTCTCACCTCCACTGTAAAGTCTGTTCTCTGAGCCTGGTCAGTGGCTGCCTGGGCTCTGGTGAGGTCTTGGCACCACCTCCCCTCCAGAGCCCTCCACTTTCCCGTCCCTCCAAAGCCACCTTCATTCTTGGGATGGACCTGGCACAGTCCCCACTTGGGCCCTCCCTCTGCCTGGATCACTGCCTCTCCGGACTATTCCAAACCATTCCTACATCACTGAGCATACCTGCGTCTGAACTCCCAATGCCGAGACCCATCAGAATGTTTACCATGTTCGTTAGAGCTGTTGACATCGTGCATAGCTTTGCAGCAGCTCGTACAGTAACCGAATGTGCAAGAGAAGCTCAAACAATGGGCTTAATTTTTAGTTGCAGTATTTGGGAAATCGGACTCTAGGTTTGCTCTTTATATCACCGGTCTTAGCTCCTAGCTATATAACAGCTGTGGTTTATTTGAGCTGGAAAGGGAAGAAGGCTTTGGTATCCCAGAGGAAGGAGCCAAGCAGGAAATCTCTTCAGAGGACCAACTTTGCCCACAACTGGGTCATATTCTGCCATTCACTCATGAGCCTGACATTCAAATCTGTCACTCCTTCTGGACATTGACATGGGCTACCTTGTTGTCAGCAAACCCCAGTCAGCCTGGGCTTCTCACCTCCCTACAATCATGCCAAGACTCGGGCTATCTGATGTTTGAGCCTGGCTCATGTTTGAGCCCAAGCTGCAAGAAAAATGGGAGAATGGACCTCTGGTTTCCGTGGGATTGTTAGTCTCCACTTCCCATCAATACCCACGAGGGAGGAAGGTCCTTAGACTGTGATCAGTTCAGATGCTGGGCCTTACTTGGAGTAAGTGAGTAATAGAGGGTGCAAAGAGAATGGCTGGTGCTGCCATATGCAGCGGGGCACACCCATAGTCCCCACACCTGGAAGGGCTAGGCTACACTGTCTCCAGAGAGAGAGAGAATGCCAATTGTCTACTAGAACTTCCTTTCAGATACTTAAGCCCTAATTAAGAGCACCTCTTAACACAATTCTAGAACTTAGCAGAGAAAAAACAAAAGTATTATGTTCAAAGTAAATGGTGACAAGGGGGAACCTAAATAAAGGTGATGTTAGCTAAGGACATGTAGACCATGGAAGACTATGACAGACGGGCACCACTTCAGTCCCCCAGCCCGTAAGATCAGCACTCTTCAAGTGTTCTGATGCTGCGCTCAAGGACCTATTGTATTCCCTCCGTTTGCTATGTAGAACATTCTAGTGTATTGCTCAACAACCTGCACCATTAAAAGTTAGCAAATATCAACCAGGACATCTTTTTCTTTTCCAGGATTGTGAAAAAGGGTGACCTGTGTGGCCTGTGCAGACATGGTGTCAAGAATCTCTCAAATCTTGGTGCAGAAATCCCCTCTCCATCTGGTCCGACCCATGTGGCCTCCTGCTGACACTCTGCCCCTCCTTGTTAACGGCTAGCCTTTTAAAGGGGCAGATAGAAGAACTGTCATTAAACAAGCCCCATGTCGTCAACAGAAGTATAAGGCCCACAGAGGACCCAGTGACTCGCGCGCTGTGACTCTGAGTCCTTTTGAAGTGCTTAGTTACTTGTGCTCTAGAGAGGAATGCTTGGTCCCCTTTCACCATTTCCTTCAGGGGCACACTGTGTTCTTCACAGAGGAGGGACACCAGCTCTTCTCCCATTAACTAGTAGAAATACAGTATCACATGGAAATCTAGATAGAAGAGTTTTTGGTTTTCCTATTTAAAATGACATTAATATAATTCTTATTTTGAAATAGCAGATAATAAAAAAAATGTGCCAAGAGCAAGAGTGTGCCCACTCCCACCCCAACTTCACCCCTACAACATTAGTAGTGGGCAGAAAAAAGATGCTTTGGTCCATGTGATCACATGCTATGATACTGTGTCCCGGTGGTGCTGAGGTGTGTGCTCTCTCCATTTTTTTTTTTTAATTTTTGAGATGGGGTCTTGATATGTATCAGAGGTTGTAATGAGTGCTGGCATTATAGGTGTGTGCCTCCGTGCGTATCTGCTGCTTGCATTTTTTGGAGACATCTCACTGTGCTGTCCAGGCTGGCCTAGAATTCACCATCTTCCTGCCTCCCGCCTCCGCCGCCCACTCTGCTAGGATTGCAAGCACGGCTACCACACCCAGACTGAGGATGGGCTCTTGAAACAGGCTGTACTCCGCTGCTCTTGCAAAGTCCAGGCCAGCTTTGGGGCCAGCTGGCAGAGCAGAAGCTACATCTCACTGAAAACAAACACTATTTATAAAGTGCAAGCCTGGGCTGTGTCCCATGGCAGCCACCTCCAGGGACCTCGTTCTTGAGCAGCTTCTGTCCCCTTAAGTGTTAATTATACATACAGAGCTCTCTTGCCAACATAGGAATTCTCTTGCCAACGTAGGAATTTGGTTTATTATGTTAGAAAGCATTTAGATGAAAGGATCTACTGGTACTGAATTTTTAAAATTTCTAGTGTGGCTTCTGTCATAGCGTTTGTAGACATTAGTTGCTTATATATTTTTTGTTAGAAGGATGTGTCCAAGAAATAAGTGTGGTTGACACTTACCCAGAACATAAGAACCACATTTTTCCAGAATCATCCCACGCATATGGAGATTCCCACGTGGGTTTACCAAACTTCAGAAGCTACTCATGTACTTCACCCTGCAGTAGGACCAGCTTGGGCCATGTTGGTTCTCTTCACACATCACAATGTCACTGCCCCTCCTTGTGGCCCGATCACTGGTCACAGCACAGGAGATGGGCAGACTCTGGGCTCCCAGGCTCAGCAGACTCACTGCAGGCAAGCAAGGAAAGTGTTCTGCGAGGAACCAGTAGCCACTGGGCTGAGTTTACTTAGCGCTCTTTCAAGACCCTAACCCTCTGTGAGGACACCAGCATTCCATTAGGCTGAGTTCTTAGCACTCCTTACGTGATCCTAACCCTCCTCTCCACTGTAAGAAGTATGACCTCTTCCATCCCTCTTCACTTAGAAGCTCTGTTGGCTATACTTGGTGCTTCCAGAGTGCGGCTTCCCTGAGGGTTTGTCTGTAGCCCACTTGGTCTCACACCTCTCCCAGGACTGCCCTAGCTGGCACCAGAACAACAGCTGTTTTGCAGCATTTGCCTAATGTCTGTCTTCCCTACCAGACTGGGATCCATGAGGGCAGGAACCAGACCCATTATAGTTAGATACATTGTATTCACCATCGTGTCAACATTTTACAAATATATGATAAAATGTTTTAATGCAGGGATAAAGTTAGTTAAAAGGCTGTATGAGCTGCTCTTAAATTTATTTGAGTGTTTCCACATTTATTACCTGTATTAGTTACTTTTCTCCCTGCTGTAACAAAATACCTGACAAAGACAATCTAAGGAAGACATTTTGGCTTAGGTTTGAAGGCAGTCTGTCGTGGAGGAGAAGCCATGGCGGCAGGACCGCGAGACAGCTGCTCACATTGCATCCACAGTCACGAGGCCAAGAGAGATGAACGCCAGTGCCCATGCTCTCTCCCTCTCAGTCTGGGGCTC
Organism: Peromyscus maniculatus bairdii; assembly: GCF_049852395.1. NCBI lineage: Eukaryota > Metazoa > Chordata > Mammalia > Rodentia > Cricetidae > Peromyscus > Peromyscus maniculatus. The sequence continues at coordinate 17,940,761 of NC_134856.1, read as the reverse complement.
GAGACTGGAATAGTGTCACCCACACTCAGGGTGACACCCACTGCTCAGTTAAACTTTCCTGGTAACATCCTCACGACACCTCCAGGGGTATTTTTCGGGTATTGCTGAGTTCAGTCAAGTGGACAAGGAAGATTAAGTATCACACTATGTAAGATTGTTTTTTGTTACTGTTTGGTTGTGAAATTCTGTGAATCCTACCTTTAAACACATTTTGTACATAAATGTACATTTCTGTTAGGTGGAGCCCCTTACTCAGCCTCTCTCAATTGTCCAGCTTCCACTTGCACACCTCAGCCTGCATTTACCAGCAGCCAGTTCAAATACACATGGCTCTTTCCTCACTGTGCGCCTTGTCCCCAGTTTATAATTTCATCTGTAAATATTCTAGTCTTTAGCTTTCTACCAAAAAAAAAAAAAAAAAAACTCTTAAAAAAAAATTAAGCCATGCCAGGTGGCACGGGCCTATAATTCCAGCTGCCCAGGAAGCTGAGGCAGGAAAATGGCAAGTTCAAGATTTACTTGGACTATAGAGTAAGTTCAAAGTTAGCCAGGGCAGCTTAGCAAGACCCTGTCTCAAGAAGAAAAATAGTCAAGGGCTGAAGTTTAGCTCAAGGTGGGGTGCTCACCTAGCAAGAGGCACTGGGCTCAACCTCAGGACCACAGAAAACAGAAAACATAAGCTTGAAGTCATTCCTTAAAGCATTATCTGGGAAGACACTGGGGGAAAGCTGAGCGTGACTCAGTGTCCCTGGGGTGGGCGCTGCACGTGACTCAGCGTCCCTGGGGCACCTCTCAGCTCAGTGTCCTCCAGATTGGCCTGTACATTAGTGATCACGTTTCCTAAGTCACTCTCCCTGTCCCCTGTCCAGTCTGGTTGTTCTCTGCCACTGGGGAGGTATGGCGTGTCCCTGGTCCCATCCTTGTGTCTCTGTTTCCTCTGAATTGACTCCGCTGGAGATTCAGATCTTGTTGTTCCTTTAGGAAAGGGGCAGCAAGATTGTTTCTTAAAGGTTCTATCACTCCTTCTCACACTTTGTCTGGAGCTAGGTGTGGCTACCAGCCCAACACACAGGAGCCTGAGGCGAAAGGATGGAGAATTTGACCAACCTGGGCTACAGACATGACCCTATCTCAATAAAGAAATAACAAACAATAAAAATAGTTTGCAATGTCTTACAGTCTCTATTTTCATAATAATATCTCCACCTATTTTTTTAGGAGTTGTGAAAATGGTCATACTCCCTTATCAGTTTTCTGTTCTTTTATTAGCTGTAGTGTTCTGTAGAGAGCATTCCCCTTATCACCCCTTCAGTGACCGTCAGGTGAAGTCAACCCTGGAGAATGTGATTTTATTTCCTTTTACAAACTGGTTTGCCAAGTAATGAGTTCTTTCCTAGTGTCTTTCAAAAGTGATGAAGGAATGAAAGAATGTGTTCGCTTTTGTTTTATTGTTACTTGTATCAAGGTTATGTATAATATTTTTAGGTTTTGGCAACATTTACTTCTGATTAAATAATGTCTCTAGCTATTGGAAGTCAAAACACATCAGCTTGAGTACTTTCTGCAGGACAGTAATTCCAGGTGAAAGCTGCCTTGCTAGAGATGGAGCTCAGTTTGTAGAGTGCTTGCTTAGCATGTGCAGGCCCTGGGTCTGATCTTCGGCACCACATAAACAAGAATGGTGGCCCACGCATGCCCGTGTGGAGGAGCCAGGATCATCCTTAGCTACATACAAGTTGAAGGCCAGCCTGCGATACACGAGACCCTGTCACATACACAAAGATCCTTGATGTGTGGCAAGGGACATAATTTGCCTCAGACCTTACATTTTTTAAAAGGTGTCTGTGTGTGTGTGTGTGTGTGTGTGTGTGTGTGTGTGTGTGTGTGTGTGTGTGTGTGTGCCCCCATGCTCCCATGGAAGTCAGAAGAGGACATTGGGATGCCTTGGAGCTGGTGTTTCAGGTGGCTGTGAGCTGCCTGATGTGGGGGCAGGGAATGGAACTCTCATTCTCGACAAGAACAGGGAATGCACTTAACTACTGAACTACCTCCTTAGCCCCAGACCTCATCCTTCATTGGAATGTTATTTTAGTGACCACAGTCTTGGGAGTAAAGGAAGTGGTTGTTAGTTACAGTAAACAAAATTCGAAAATTGAAATAAAAGGGTTAACCAAACCAATTCTATACCTACTCGAATTCAGAATAGCGGTGTTTTTACCTGGCTTACCTTACCCTTACCTCCCTCTCCTGGGCTGAAAACCCTGGTTCCAAGGCATGTCAGTATCCTTACAAATTGGCTGTACTTTGCACTGCTCAGAGCCTCAGGGTCATCATATACAAACTGGTCAACAGTGAGACTAGTGAAATAAATTGGCCTTTTTCCTTGGTTTTTGGGTATCCCCTACAGCAGGCTGTGTGTGGCCAGACCACCAACTGTTTACATGTGAGGTTCAGTCTTTTCATTTTGCTTTACAATTTTAATAGTTTTTTTCAGCTTTGTAGTACTTTATAAATACCAGAGTATCTGCATGATTGCAAAGTCAAATCTATAAGCAAAGTACTGATGATATACTGAGGTCTAACATTCCTCCCTTATCCTCTTCCTATAAATAATCATTTAAAAATGTGATTTATTCTTTTCCTTCTTGTGCCAGGTCTGGTGATGCACACTAGGAGTGTAATCACACAGGTGCTTATAATCCCAGCACCCAGAAGGCAGAGGCAGGAGGATCAAGAGTTCCAGGTCAGCCTGGGCTACTTTTGAGGGTAGTCTGGGTTACATGAGACCCTGTCTTTAAAAAAAAAAAAGTGACTTACCCCTTCTACCTGAGAATGTGTTGGTGTGCCTCGTTTTCCTTGATAAAGAAGCACATCTAGAAAGCCTTGTTTTTACTTAATAAAATGTGGCAGTCAGGCCTAGGTATGGCTCAGTGAGTAAACATCCATGCAGTGCAACCATGAGGCTCTGAGTTGGGATGCCTAGTACCAGCTTTAAAAGTGGGAGGTACACTCAAGAGCCAATAAGACGTCAGTGCTGGTGGCAGGGGCCCGTAGAAGATCTCTGAGGGCTGCCAGGGTGCCAGTTAGCCTGGCATCAAAATTGAGAACTCCAGGTTCAGTGAGAGAGCCTGTCTCAAGTCGTTAAGGTAAAGGAATGAAGAGGATGCCCGCTGGCACCTCCAGCACCCACGTACACATACTTGCACACACAGTTTTTTTCAGTTGGCAAGTGCACATTTGTGATGTAGGCTTCTGTTTCAAGGTGCCAAATAGAGCAAACAAGTTTATGGGTTTTTGCAGGTCTGGGCATGGTGGCACACGCCTATAATCCTAGCACCCAAGAGGCTGACACAAGAGGAAAGTGAATTCTAGGCTAGCCTGGGCTTCATTGTAAGACTCTGGCTAAAGCAAAAAGCTATCTGCAGATTCTGACTCATCTATCATATGTCACATCTGATCTGTCAAGATATAACTCTAAAACCCAAGGCCTAGCAGGCTTGGTGCATAGGCCTATAATCCTAGGATTTACTTGAGAAGCTGAGGCAGGAGGACCATCAGTTCCAGGACAGCCTGGACTACAAGGAGACCTGTCTCAAAAAACAACAAACAAGCCAGCGTAATAAATGAGGCCTTATGGTTTCTCACGCCTCCCTTGTGTTGTCCTGACACACACATGGTGTGCCCTGGGTTTTTGCAATGCCTTCTAGCCTGCCGGCCATCTGCCTTTGGACCTCCCTGGTGTGTTCTCAGCTCCACAGCTACCACTGCCCTTCAGACTAAGTCAAGTTACATCACTCCTACTCTCAAAAGGCCCCACAAGATCCCATTTTCTGACATCAGGGCCAAGTCCCTCCCAGGGCCCAGGTCTGTCCCCACTGGCTTCCAGCTCCCCCATCTTTAAGCACTCTCCCACCTTCTTCCTCTCCCACTACACTCCAGCCCATGGCTGCTCGCTGCAGGGCCTTCATGCTGCCTACCATGAACTTCCTTCTAGAATTCTCAGTTCCCACTCACCTCCTTCAAGTCTAGCTCACAGGCACCTTCTCAGGGGCATTACCTTTCCTGCTCCTCCACAGCCATCTGTTCCCATTCTTACCTCACATCTGGTCTGGGAAACTTACTCTAGATACATTGGTGTTCTGTACTAGGATGGGACTTCCTCAAAGGTAAGGACCCTTACCACATTAGTTCACTAATGTGTCCCCACTGCCTACACAGAATAGGTGCTCCTTAAGTACGGAGTGAATGAATGGAAGCCACAGAATAGGTGCTCCTTAAGTATAGAGTGAATGAGTGGAAACCACAGAATAGGTGCTCCTTAAGTATGGAGTGTGTAGATGTAACCAACCGTCTTATTAAATAAGAAACACAGAACCAATGCAAAGAAGAAAGCCAAGAGTTCAGAGCTAAGAGCTAAAAACCTTACCCTTCCTCCTGTGGTGGTCCTACCTCTCCGAACCAGAGTTACTTCCTGTGTTAAAGTCTATATAGAGCTTCTGTTCTGCCTTCTCATTGGTTATAAACCCAACCACATGACTGCCTCATCACGGCCTGTCTGTACAGACCTCCAGGTTTTCTATGGTTGGTATTGAGATTAAAGGCATGTATATCCAATACTGGCTGTATCCCTGAACACACAGAGACTTACCTAGCTCTGCCTACCAAGTGCTGGGATTACAAGCATATGCCACCACTGCCCTGCTTTCCTATGGCTTGCTAATAACTCTGACCCCCGGGCAACTTTATTTATTAACATACAAATAATATTTTAATACAAATAAAATATCATTTTTCCCCTTTTCTATTTTAATAAAAAGAAAAAGCTTATAACTAACATAAGAAAAACTATATACAAAAGTACAATAACTATATACAATATATACAAGTAATAAATACCTAAACAATGTCTAGTTCATTTGTATTTGACAAATTCAGAGAAAATAATTCCATTATCTATCCTATTGTATCTAATTCACTTTCTATCCTAATTAATCTTTAACTATAACTAACTAATCTTCAACTCCCTCAGAGACCCAAGAAGGAAATAATATTAGCTAACAAAAATAAAAACAGGAAGTACATGCAAGCAACTTCCAAAAAATTGTGAGTTGACAGAAACAGCCAGCTGCTTGGACAGTCATCTGAGGTTTCTCTGCAGTGTTGGGACATCATCTTCAGCCTATAGGCTCATTTGTGAAGTAGGATGTACACAAGGTCAACAGTTCAACCTCACATTGGGTGAGAGCAGTCTATATACCAGAAACACCTGAATTCCACTAGTGTCATGTCATGATTCAGGATTTTAAATTCTGGAAATCGTTGATTTTTTTTTAATTCAGCTGTCCATTCTTCTTGGCTGTGTATATATGGCTTCATCTCAGCACCCCATTCTTCTCCACATCCCCTATTAAATGCCATTCTACTATTGAGAGGTGTGAGCTTAATTACTCTTCAAGAATAACTGTTTCAGCTGCTGTCCCATTGCACATCAGAAGCCATCGGCCCACTGCCTATTCAGCTGCCTTCGAAGAAAAGGGCACTGTACTTTTTCCGGATTGCGAAGTCCACTTCAGGGATGGTGCCATATTGTCCTCGCCTCAGAAGATGCCTTTTGATAAAGCCATAACCACACTTGTTTTGGCAAGAATCAGTAGTCCTTTGTTTTGTGTCCTGTCTGTCCTGTTTGTCAGCAGTTGATTCAAGGATACTTTGTTGTCCAGTGGCTAACTTTTGCCACAATGAAAGTTAACTCCAATTGCAGTTTTTTTCAATGCCCATATTTTCTCTGAAGTAGATTGGTACTGCCAGGAGCCGACATGTCTCATAGTCATGACAAAAAAGAAAAATTTTCTAAGTTATTAAAACATTTTAAATGCCATATTCTGTACATCTCTGAAGGGTTTGAAGATAACCTGTCTATCTAAAATATATCTACTCAATCTTGAAAACATACCTAATATGACTACAAGTTCTATTATAATGTCTAACTACTAACTTTCATTTGTTTATATCCTAATAGTTGGTAATAACAACATTCAAGGATCAGAAAATTACATTACATTGTTAAATGAATGGTATAAGTACAATTAGAAATATATATATAGCGGCGGAGACAAGCAGATGCAGGTAGGCCTGTGGCAGCAGCCCGCGGAGGTAGATAGGTCCGGCGGCAGTGGCTGACAGGGACATTTAGGCCCAGCGGCAGCTGGTGGAGACATTCAGGCCCAGTGGCGGTCCACAGAGGTGGACAGGCCCTGCGGCAGAGATAAGCAGACGGAGGTGGACGGGCCCGGAGGCGGAGATAAGCGGACAGAGGTGGACAGGACCGGTGGCGGCGGCCGAATAGAGACATTCAGGCCTGGCGGTGGTCCACAGAGGTGGACGGGCCACGCGGCAGAGACAGGCGGACACAGGTCGGCGACTTGAGGAGGTGGAAGGGCCGGTGGCAGCGGCCGACAGGGACGTACAGGCCCAGCGGCAACCGGCAGAGACATACAGGCCCCGTGGCAGTTCGCAGAGGTGGATGGGCCCGGCAGCAGTGAGGAGCAGAGGTAGGTAGGCCCGCGGCGGCAGCTGGCAGAGACATACAGGCCCATTGGCCGCCCGCAGAGGCAGACAGACCCAGCGGCAGCTGACAGGGACATACAGGCCCAGCGGTGGAGACAAGTGGACGAAGGTGGGCCTGTGGTGGTGGGCCACAGGGGTGGACAGGCCCAGGGACAGAGAGGGGCGGACACAACTTGGAACAGGGACGCCCCTAGCCCCAACATCTGGGGAAGAGGCTATCTCCGTGGGTCGGAACCAGGGCGAGTCTGGACACTCCGTCTGGGGACAACCCAGGGTCCAACTGCTGATCCTGTGAAACCCAACAACTTGGAGGTGTTGGTGAGACTACCCTGCTCAGCTGAAACCCATCTGGGAGAGGATTCAGATGCCTACAGTTTGAAGTCTGAAGAAACAAGATCAGCTGAGGAGTTGACAAATGAACAAAACGTGACCTGGGAACACAGAAGAAGGCGCTACCCAGTCACCAAACCAGATCACGAGAAACATAAGTATATAATTCACCGACTGAAATCAGCTGTCCCTGAAGAAACAGCCCAATAGCACCAATTTAACCAAGAACCCCTACTAAACTAAGACTAAAAATTAGAACAAGAGAGGCACTCTCGGACACAGACACCACCTGCACCGCACAGAGGAAAAGATGAGTAGACGCCAGTGCAAAAATACAGGCAACAACATAAAGACTTATATGGCAACATCAGAACCTAGTGATTCTACACCTACAAGACCTAAACATACCATGACAGAAGAAACAGAAGAGATCAACCCTAAAAATGACTTTAAGAAGATGATAGAGGCCCTTAAAGAAGAAATAAAACATTCCCTCAATGAGGAAATAAAAACTTTCCTTAAAGAGGAAATGAAAAACTACCTTAAAGAGGAAATAAAAACTTTCCTTAAAGAGGAAATGAAAAACACTCTTAAAGAGGAAATAAAAACTTCCCTTAAAGAGGAAATGAAAAACTCCATTAGAGAGGAAATTAAAAACTCCCTTAAAGAAATGGAAGAAAAAACGAACAAAAAATGGGAAGAAATCAAATCAAGCCAAGAAAAAGCAATTAAACAGATGAAAGAAACATTCCAAGATCTGAAAAATGAATTTGAGACAATAAAGAAAACACATGCTGAGGGAATGCTGGAAATAGAAATCCTGACAAAACGAACAGGAACTACAGAAACGAGCATAACCAACCGATTGCAAGAGATGGAACAGAGAATCTCTGACACTGAAGACATGATAGAGAAAATAGATTCGTCAGTCAAAGAAAACACTAAAGACAAAAAAGTCATAACACAAAACGTCCAGGAAATTTGGGACACCATGAAAAGACCAAACCTAAGAATAATAGGGATAGAAGAAGGAGAAGAATACCAACTCAAAGGCACAGAAAATATATTCAACAAAATCATAGAAGAAAACTTTCCTAACCTAAAGAAAGAAATACATATGAAGATACAAGAAGCTTACAGAACACCGAATAGGCTGGATCCAAAAAAAAAGTCCCCTCGCCACATAATAATCAAAACACTAAACACACAGAACAAAGAAAAAATATTAAGAGCTACAAAGGAAAAAGACCAAGTAACATATAAAGGTAAACCCATCAGAATAACACCAGACTACTCAATAGAGACTATGAAAGCTAGAAGATCATGGACAAATCTCATGCAGACACTAAGAGACCACGGATGCCAACCCAGACTATTATACCCAGCAAAACTCTTAATCACCATAGGCGGAGTAAACAAAATATTCCAGGATAAAACCAGATTTAATCAATACCTGTCTACAAACCCAGCCCTACAGAAAGCACTAGAAGGGAAAATTCAACCCAAAGAAGCTAAACACATCCATGAAAAATCAAGCAATAGATAATCCCACACCAACATACACCACAGAAGAAACAAGCTGGTGTAGCTATCCTAATATCTAGAGAAAAAGGATGTTTCAAAAGAGAAGAAGTCTTGTGGCAATGCCTCAGTGGTCCAGGTAACTAACTACCAGAACTCAGAAAAGTTGGTTGAACTTGGGATTGACTGGGAGGCCAAAATTTAAAAAGCAGAAGATTCTCTCAAGACACAAGTTGTGAGATAATAGTGTGTTTTGTGTGTGTGAATGAAAATTTGTAAATGTTGAATTCTAGGCTTCGACAATCATTGTCAGTGCAGATTAAGCTGCAAGTATTTATGCTTTAAAACTTAAATTATAAAGCTAGTTACGTCCTTCTAACAACTAGTTTTAATGTTTATGAGCATATTTTACCTACATTACCTTTTCAGGATGTTGAGAAAGATGCATCACAAGCAAAGGCTGGAGGCTGGGGGCTAGATGGTTTTGAGGAAGAGGTCTTGGTGGACTCTTTCATAGAGCAAAGGGAAGCAATGCCTTCTGGGAAATGAGTTAAGTTTTAATCTAGTCTTTAGGATTAGAAGTCAAAAACAAAAATATTAAGGAAAGGAAAACCTAATTGATCTTTGAAGTATTGTTATATGGAATTGAGTGGGACTTTTGAGGCCTTTCTTCCAGAAAACAAGGACTTGGTTGTCAGGCCTATATTAGGCCTAAACCTTGGTGCCATGTAGTTGTACTTAAATCATTTCAATGGAAAGTGTCTTAGTGATTGGAACTTCTAGTGCAGTTTGGAGTTCTTCCATTTGAAAAATGTTATATTTGCATGGGATTGTTTGAATCTTGTTTTCTAGTCCCTCCCCATCACCACCCTCATAGTCTGAAGGTAGATTTTTCTCTTGATAAAGAAACAAAAAAGGTGAACATCTTGTTTGTAAATAGGTATCTAGTAACTAGTGGTAAACTTGAAATGGTAGAATTCTTTAAAGCCTAATTCTAGATAGCCTTAAGAAAATATATCTTAATTACTTTTGAACCTGTATTCACCTTGGTTTTTTTTTTTTTCAAATATCTTAAGTTATATTTTCTTTTTCAGAGCTGCTTCTTATTTGGGGCTACTTTTTTTTTTTAATTGAGGCGTAATTCATAAAAGGGTATATTGTTTTGATGAGACTTTTTACAACTGTGGCTGGATGTCTTTCTTTAGTCTTCCAAGAAGGGCCATTTTACTTTTTTAGAGTTACTTTTTAAAGTCATGAGGTCAACAACTTGGACTACTATGCATGTAAGTGCTAATGCAAATTAAAGCCCAAGTTGACCTCCAGCAGCAGTTCATTCTATGTTAACAGTGAGAGAACACTTTGCCCGTTAGGATACTGTTACTCGTGGACTGAAATGCTGAAGAAACCCCTCCCCCTATTTTGTTTTTTTGCAAAAATCAAGGTATATTCTAGGGTTTCCTGGTTGACCTCAACAGATAAACTGAGATGATAGTCTTAGTTCAGAAATGATCTGAATGTAGATTTACAGTCTATGTGTACAGCTGGCTAAGTGAGATCGCTTTCACAGTTCTGCATGTATCCCATCGGCTCCCCATTAGTCACTGAACTCTTAAAACTGGTATTGTAACATTATTACAATGTTTTGCACCAATTTTATAAACTTTACAGTACAATATGTGTTCCTTTTCTGAGGCAAACCAAAGGTATATTTCTCAAGGTTCTGCTGCTATCAGCAGCATTGATGGAGGATTTCTTATACATTTGTAATAGATAGAAATAAACCAGAAAAAAAGAAGAAAAAAAGTGGTGGAGGAAAAGGTGAACACTGCAAGAATACTCAAAAGGGCTGAGAGTTGCAAACGCCAAGATTGGCTTTGCATAGTAAATGGAATAGAACAGCTCTGAACTATAGCTTACTTTTCCTGGTTTGGTCTGACAGAATGATTGAATGCTTTTGTACAAAAATCAGAGCCTTAAAAACAAGGATTTGGTGAGATTGTAAAATGGTGTGCCACTTTGGCAAAACAGTCTGGTGGTTGGTCAAAATGCAAAACATTGTTACTCTGTTACTCAACAATTCTACCCTTAGGAATATAACCTCAAACTACTGAAAATGTGCACCTATGAAACATGTACATGAAGGTTTACAGCAGTGTGTTGCTAATAGTAAAAAAGTTAAAACAACTCAAATAGCTATCAAATACTGGAGGGAAATAAAATGTGGCTTATTCATACAATAGAATATTATTAAGACATAAAAATGAATGAGAAACTAACAGATTAAATGACTTTGGTGAACCTTCATAATTTCATTTGTAGATCTTTCCATTTCTAATTTATAAATACATTTGGGGTTATAAATTATAAATGTACTGCCTCCTGTCAACATTGTATACTTCTATTTGATGATTTCTGTGTCAAACATTATATGGAAATGTTTCCAAGTATTTTCTGTATTAACTGTGAATGAGTAGAACAAAATAAATTGCCTGTGGAAAAAAAAAAAAAAAAAAAAAAAAAAAAAAGAAATATATATATAGCATTTTCTAACAATATCAATTTCAATATATATAATTTGTATACAATATAAAACAATCCAATCCAATGTAAAGTATTTACATTTTTCTTTTCTGGAGTGAATGAGTGGAAGCCACAGAATAGATGCTCCTTAACTATGGAGTGAATGATTGGAAACCACAGAATAGGTGCTCCTTAAGTGAGGAGTGAATGAGTGGAAGCCATAGAATAGGGGCTCCTTAAGTGTGGAGTGAATGAATTGAAGCCATAGAATAGGTGCTCCTTAAGTAGGGAGTGAATGAGTGAAAACTTTCTGAACTTCAACTGAAAAAGAATGAGTAAACCATGAGCCAGTGTTACATGATCATTCACACGTGTGGTTGTATTGTCCTGCTAGCTGAGTACGATGTGTTTGGCTCCACTTCTCCCTTTGGTCTACTAGCTCTGTGAAGCCCAGGCAGTGTACGCACTTAGCCTCAGATTGGTGGCCATTCTTTTCTTGTTGTTTCTTAACTGACAGCTAATAGTTGTATACCTAATATATTTGTGATACTATGTAATTAGACCACAGGAACAAATGTATTACCTCCTTGCTTATTTTTTATGGTTTAAAAATATTTCCGATCCATTTTTATCAGCTTTCAAATATACCCTGCCCTGTCATTTCAGTTCTTATTCTGTGCAACAAGACTGAAAGCATTCCTCCTTGCTGAAATTCAGTACCTTGTGCTTGGTACTTCCTCCCCTTTGTCTTCCCTCCAGCACCCTGGCCTCGGGCTCTCATCAGTTTGCTCTACTTCTGAGCTCAGTTTTCAGTTGCACATGAACAAATCAGTCAGTGCTTGCTTTCCTGTGCTTTGTCTATTCCACGTGACACAGTATCCTCTAGGTCCATCCATTTGGTCACAAATGGCCTGGTTTCCTCCTTTAAAGGCTGGCTTTAGTCTGTTGTATGTGTGCGCTCACTTGTTGATGGATACAGTTGCTTCTGTACCTTTGGTTCTTGTAAACAATGCTGCAGTGGACATGGGGGTGTGAATGAATGTCTTTTCAATAGACTGATTTCCATTCCTTAACAAAGAAATGGGAGTTGCTGGATTGTCAGTGTTACTTTCCATAATAGCTGTACTAATTCACATTCACAGCCTAGTGGTGGGCAAAGGTTCCTTTTACTACAACCTCACTAATAGTTGTGACCTTTCTTAGTGTTGGAACCATTTTGATAGAGAAAGGGGCCCCTCAGCTTTACCAAGCATCTTGTCATTTGTTTGGCACAGTTCCTGGCTGGAGGGTGACCTGGAGCCTTGCATGAGGCTTCTGTTCTGCTAGCTCGGTCGGGCACAGGACAAGTGTCAGAGTCAGGGAACCCTCCTCCCAACTTCCACTTCCATTTTTTCAGCACTGAGGGGAAAAGCCATCGTCAACATCCAAAGTAATACAAAAGGAGAATGGTGGCAATGGAGTCTTCCCCAGCATGACTTTGACCATCACAGCTGCATTAGAACAAAGACCCGCACACATACACAGGGCCCAAACCACATCATCCTTGTCTTGATCATCATTCTAGAGCAAGCACACTCTTTCCCCCAGCTCGGCTCCTGTGTACTGGCGGCTGAGCTGAAAGCATTGCTCATGAGACAACCATTCACTGCTTCCCGGCACCACAAAATCCACCTGGCCTGCCAGACAACGGCTTGGAGGCCTAGCATGTAAAGGAGTCAGTGAGCAGGGCAGAGGGGCCCTGCCACTGGGGGTGGCTGCCTGTGTGGGCGGGATACAGCCTAGTTCTCTGCCTGTGTGGGCAGGATACAGCCCTGTTCTCTGCCTGTGTCAGACTGTGCATCCTGTTCACTCACCGTCTTTGAACTAACAGGACCGCAGCCATAAGTGTATGGGTGTGTGGGCTGCTTCCCCAGAGGAACTTCCTCTGTACTGACACCTCTTTACAGTCCTGGGTAAATGAGGCCTTTCTGTTAAAGGGAAGGCCATGGCCAATTTTCCGTAAGAGCAGTAAAGTTGAGAAGATTGTCCCAAAGAGAGAAAAATAACAAAGCCTGGGGGCAGGGGCTGTATTCTTTCTTACAATATTTATTATCCCCACCCCCGGCCCGGCTGTCTTGTCATACCCAGTCGTGAAGGAACTAGTCACTTAAGCAAGTTAACAGTACTTCAGATCTCAAGAACCTCAATTTTCATTCTTATCAGTGTCTTTTTAAATGAATAATACAGTGACCTTCAGCTTTGTCCTCCATTATGGGAGGCTGATTCACAGAGACTGCTATACTTTCTTAAATTAAGGCAGCTGCTGTCTGTATTCCGTTCAGCTCTAGCATTAGTGGTGTCCCAAGTGTGACATTTATGCTCTTTCGCTTCTTCCTTATAAATAAATATCAAAGGAGGAAGACCAGCGTGAACTCCACCAGGAATAATAAACTACAATAATACGCCATTGATTTTTGTGCATGATGTCTAAGTGTGTTTTTATGATTGTGTATGTTTATAGCTTTTTCACACAAGTGACATGAATTCTGGGCAATTAAAAAGGACATGAATTTCAAGGCATTTAGGAAGAAAATCTGCTCTTAACGCTGTGCATTTTAGCAAGTTGGAACTCCTGATATAAAGTGTAGGTTTCAGATCTCCGCCTTAAGAAAGGAGAGTTACTGCTATTTCGTATTGTTTTGCAATATGATTACCCTGAGACTACATTTGGGGACTTTGTTTTGGCTGCTAACATGGATGTAACAATTTAATCAGAAGAAGATAAAGAGTCATTTACCCATTGTGTATCCTCCTGGAAGTTCCCTCCCAACCACCAGGCTTCAGCTTGAGTCCTGTGAGGTGGAGAGAGGTAGGCACGCCCCCTTTCTCACCCCCAGAAGTGGGGGGAGGACAGGGAGGGGTGCCTGTGAGCCCTGCAGAGTTGCCAAGGACTGTGCAGAGGGGAGTCCCATGCCAGCAGCCTTCCAAAGATGGCTTCAGGACAGTCATTGTTCTTAGGAATTCGGTAAGGTCATAGACAGACCCTGGGCACTGGGTACTCTCTGTCCTTCTTTCTGCCCTTCTTAGAGTGCCCGTGTTGTTCCCCTCAGCTCTCTGGTGTGTGGTTTAAATTATTCAGTAATACATAAATACCAACCCCTTGAAAAATAGCTGAAACATTACAGAGAATTTAGTCGCTTAGGCTCCTCCCCAAGACAAATTCCTATTCCTCTCCTGTCTCCACTATCCTTCACCCTTTCAGTGGTCAGTGGCTGCGTCCTCAGACATCTTTCATACATTCAGGCACAGTGTGAAAATCAATGGCTACTAGATAGAACTGTTCTTAAGAGGTTCTCGCCCCTTTATCTGAGCACTCTGTGTCTTTCTGACTTCCTTCATTCCTCCCATGAGGGTCTGCCCAGATCACTTCATTGTGATCATTCTTAGGATGTGCCTTGCTGTAGTGTGCTTAGCTTTTCTCCCACTCCAGGGCATTTGCTCTCCCAGTTTTCGGCTGTTGGGAACCCCTGAAGTCTGTGACTTCCTTGGGCACGTGAGTGTTTCTCTAGGTGTGTACCCACCAGTGGAATTGCTGATCGCACAATAAGCATCTTACCTAACACAAGAAAGTGACAGCTATGTTAAACCTCTCTCCAGAAGGGAGGTTTCCATCTATTTCCCCACCTGGTTCCCTGCATCCTCACCAACTCTTAATGTTACTAGACGCTAAAATGTCGATTCCTTTATTCGGTGCCAGACAGCGTCTCATTGCTTTAGTATACATTTCTTTTATTACTAAGGAGATTGAACCACTTTTCATGTTTATTGGCTGCTGGTGTTTCCTTCCTGTGCTGTGGCTGTTCAAACACTTTGCCCATTTTTCTATTGGGATGTTTGCCCTATTGATCTACAGAAGTTATGCAGTGTGTGTGTGTGTGTGTGTGTGTGTGTGTGTGTGTGTGTGTGTTGCAGTGTATGTGGGATACCTGTGAGTGTGGTGTGTGGGTATTGGTATTGGTATTTGTGGTGTGTGTACACTACATTGGAACCCCGTGTCTGCAGGCATGTCCTAACCTCTCAGATCATGTATTGGGTTTTAAATTCATTTACTGTATCCTTTGGCTCCATTGTGTTTGACCTGGGTTTATTCTTCCCGTTCTTATTCCTTTACCCACATTGCCTTGTGAACCTATATGGCACAGTGGTCATCTCAGGAGTAGCATTCACGGGTGATGTTTCCAAATGGCTGTGCTCATTTGAAGCTTAGAGCTGAGACTGTGCAGTGACTGGGTGCTGGGAGCATCTCTCTCATGCACACATGGAATGTATCTGTCACCAACACCCATTTCCTCGGCCCAGTGGCAGAACAGCCTGGGCATTGTGACAGGTGATACTAATAGAAACAACCGGAAGGGGAAATGTTCCCTTTTCTCATTGGTTCAGAGGATTCAACCCATAGTCCTTGGCTCCTTTGGTTCTGGGCCTGTGTGAGGCAGAGCATGCTGGCCCCAGGAGCATGTGGAGGAAGACAGCCCCAGAGTGAGGAAGGCGTAGACCAGGTGCCTGCAGAGGACTACCCGCAGTGGCCTATTTCCTTCAGTTAGGCCCTCACCTCGTAACATTTCCAGAATTTTCACAAACACCACCAGCACTGGAGACCAGGTGTTCAGCACCTAAGTCTGAAGAGGACATTTCATATTCAAGCCAAAAGAAGTGTCAAGCTCCTTTCTCCAGGTGTCTCGGGTGCAGGCTGGATGTCTGTATGTAGAAAGGGTGTATGGAAATGATGCATGCATTCATTATACGCTGGAGGTGTGTGTGTGTATGTGTGTGTCTTTGGAAAGGAAAAACCTAGCTCAGCAATTTCCCTACTGTCTACTTTTCAGAAATTGCTCCACACTCCCAGGGCTGCATTCCAGGTTTTATTGTACACTTTAAATTGGGATATATCTCAGCAGTTGCATTTAATTGGGTGATTATTAAAAACCATGAGCAAGTTCAGTCTCTCGCCCAGAAAAGCTCTGGTGTCCAGCTTGAGGGAGACCACACTTGCCTCACTCTCACTGTCCTGCTGGGAGCCGCATGGTGGGGGTGCACAGACAGAGCTGTGGGTGGACATATCCCCACATGACAGGGCTTGGAAACCACCTTAGCAAGGGCTGCCGTAATGACCCCCCACCCCCGCTCGCCAGCCGCCAGGGTTTGCTCCAGTGTCCTTAAATGACCTACTTCTAATCATCAATTCACTTAAAGGAGGAGCTTAGTCCTTGTCACTGCCACATCGGAACGCAGTTTCACAGTGGCACAGAAGGGCACACCATTACACCAGTGTGGGATAATCTGCCCTGACCTGAGGTCTGAGCTCGGGACCTGGTTTCAAAGGGAGACTGAGTAACAAAAGGTGCCATTATGTAACAGGCCCCAGAAGGGTTCAGAAGGGAACTGAAAGAGCAGTCACTTGCTTCCTGATGGACCCAGCTGCATCGTCTAAAGCCAGTGTGGGAATCCACTCTCCCACACTTGGGAGCACGTGGCAGGGACAGTAGATGGAATGTCTGGGGACTCAAGAATCCGTGGTTTAGGAGTGAGTACATGGGCATTCTTTTTTTTTTTTTTTTTTTTTTCTTGAGACAGAGTTTCTCTGTGTAACTTCGCGCCTTTCCTGGAACTCACTTGGTAGCCCAGGCTGGCCTCGAACTCACAGAGATCCTCCTGGCTCTGCCTCCTGAGTGCTGGGATTAAAGGCGTGTGCCACCACCGCCCGGCCATGCATGGGCATTCTAATGCCACTGACTGTTTGCCTGGCAGTTCTGACATCAAGCTGTATCTTCCCTCCTCAGCTGCCTGTAGCTGGTGTTTTCAGAGGCTCCAGTCCAGGGTCAGCCAGCTGCACTGCCTTCTCCCCTGTGGTGAGCTGAGCGTCGAGGCGGCACACGTCGTACAGCCCATTGACTCGTCTCATGGCGTCAGGAGGGTAGTGGAATCCAGGCATGTGTGGATCATAGCTGGCCACAGGCACTAATGTGTGATTTGGGATGCCTGGACATGTGAAAAGTGCAGCATCCATTCAGTGTGCTTTGGGCTCTCGTGGCAGCATGACCCATTGTATCTTTAAAGAATTTTGAAGTTACTTTCAACAGGTGATGTAAGTAGGATTTTTAGTTATTCGCTTATGCCCAGGCCATCTTCTTGTTCTCTGGTTACACTCCCAAAGACAGGCAGTTTTGTTTGTTTGTTTTAAACTCAATTCTTTATTGATTCTTTGGGAATTTCACATCATGCACCCCAATTCTGCTCACCTCCCAGCCCCCCAGGGGTCCCCTCCAAACAAAAATTTTTTAAAAAATCAAAACAAAGCAAGCAAGCAAACAAACACAAAGTGAAAAACAAAAAAACAAAAACAAAACAACAAAAACCCTCTTTGCTCCTCCATCTTTCCCGCCTCTCCAACACCTCTTCATGCGTCCTGATGGCATTGGAAGCCACCGTGTGTCACAGAGTAGACAGACCCTTTTGTCCAATCAGCTTTACTGGCAAATCATTGCAATGAGTCACTGGTCTGGTTCAAGGCCTCTGGTTTCTGGTACACCATCATCACTGGATCCTCACCAAAACTCTCTCAGATATCTCGAAGCTGCCCCAGGTCATGGAAATCCTGCAGTTATAGTTCCACAGGGCCAGTCCCTTCATGAGCTCCAGCAGGTCCTAGATGTTAGGGTGAGCCAACCCCAGGCCTAGCTATGGGCCTGGGGGGGGGTAGTTGAGTTGGTCAGTCCAGGCCACTGTGGCTGCCCCTACTCAGATGAGGGGCAGAACCAGCTCCCTAATGCCCATGCAAAAGCAGGCAGTTTTAACCCATTCTATGTGCAGACCTTCTGGTTTTTAGCTGTACATATCTAAATAAAGTGCTTATATTTTTGTTTGGTAGTTTTCTACCCTTAAATGACGAGCAACCTTTCCCGTGTCAGATGGGAACTTAGACAGTACCGTCACCCTTCCTTTCTCTCTCCATCATTGTTTTTCCTATGGGGACATCTCATGCCACTGCAGTTCTCTGCCCTTTGTCGGTGATCTCTTTGTTCTGGGGGACTTTGGGGACCCTCTGTGTATTTCTATGGCTCAGAAATTTCACACTGACATGTAACATGTCATACCTAACTTTTTTAGGTGTTTTAAAAAAATAATCTCTTTCAATAAGTTATTGCTACTTGGTATCTATTGCTGTACAAGAAGCAGGGGAAAGGCCCCACTGTCTTCTCATGGTGGTTTTTCTGCCTGGAAATCTGCGTTTTTTTAACCTTAAAGATTGACTCTCTCATTGCTTTTAGGCAAATTGGTGATGGCATACCGTGATGGAACTGGCTTCCTGTCTGTTGTGCTTTATGAATCTGTGGTTTCATTATTTGGTCACAATTGGATTTGGGGCCATTATTTTTAAAGCTCAGGGAGTTACCTCACTGCCCGTGCTGTGCTCTGGTTTATAAAATCCCCCTCCCTCTTCTTTGTCTTTGGTTGTTAATGCTTTCTCTAACCAGCCTACGAGTTCATTGGTCTTTCCTTCTGTCCTCTCCAGTGTGCTCTTTTTTAATATTAGATGTTACGGTCTTCATCTCCAGTGATTCAGTTTGGGTTTTTTGAAGTGTGTGTGTGCCTGTGTGAGTGTGCGTGTGTATGTGCGTGTGCATGTGTGTTCTTAACATCTGAGCATGAAGATGCTGTTAAAGCCTTTCGAGTGCTCACTGGTGATTTGGGGTCCATTTGATTCCCTCCTCTCGTAAGCCCCCCTTCTCCTTTCTCAGTTTATGAGGTAGTTGTTTCATTGGCTACTGCAGACTGCTGTCCGTGTTTGGTTTGGTTTTTTAAAACACCACTGTTTATGGTAGCACTGTTCATGCTTAGTTCACCACTGTAATTATTTATTAAAACTCATATTCTCTAAGTGGACTTCTCAAGGAATAGAAACCACAACTCACTAATTTTGAGATCGCTGGAGTGCTAGATCAGAGCTCAGTAGATGTTTGTTGAGTGAATAAGCTGCCTTGTTGGTAATCGAGACTACAGGTAAATGTGTGAGTCTTGAAACATTTACGGGGAAGGGCACTTTACCCTTGTTTCAGGACATCTGTCTTTCAGGCTGCAGCTCTTTGGGAGCTGTTAACATTAGCGCCTGCCCGGCCTTTGTGGTAGGGAGCACTTCACAAGAATGCTCTCACGCCTTCTTCTGTTAGGATCAGTCTACAGGTCACTTGGGGGAATTTATTCTTGGAGATTTGCCCTAGTTGTTCTCTAATCTGATCTCTATGTGAAAATTATTGAGGAATGATGGAAAAATGTCTTTCCAGCCATCTATCTTTTTGTTTTATTTTTGTGCAGTTTTAACTCTCTAAAGGACCCTTAAGATCCAATGTATAAAGACAATGAGTACATTCTAAAGTTGGGTTTCTTCACTATTTTTCCTTTCCCAAAGCATGTAGAATTGTAACTTATATTGACTTAATCTTTCAAAGATTCAGAAGCTGAGAAATTAGAAAGCCAAAGTATGTCCCGCCCTGGCTTAGAAAGGCACTGTCATGGTGAATTCGGACCCCTGGAGCCTGACTGCCGAGAGGGCAGCCGTGCTTCTGCCAGCTGTGTGGTCCTGGGCAAAAAACTCAAGCTCACCAAGCCTAGCTGTCCCTGTCCATAGAGTGCTGTCATAATCGTGTCTTCTCCAATTGTTGAGATGATAAAAACTGGCTGTTATGAAATGCTCTAACTGACCCTCTTCCTTGGTGAGTGCTGTAAATGTTGACGTGAGCTCAGAATGCGATCAGGCAAAATAAAAATAAGGCTTTACTCCATCTTTCAGCATTTTATCCAGTCTACACTTTCCATGGAGGAAAAACCCCCTTTTATAAACATGTGTCACTGTATTGTTAGTGACAATGTGAGTACGCTGTATTTTTAGAAGCCAGTTGAGTGGGGGGGAGGGGGGGGACTGAAGCTTCCTGGCTGCCTTCTGGCCCTCTCCAGCAGTGCCGTGGCCTCCATGCTGGTCTCGCTGGGTCGTGGCCAGCAAATGTCTACCCCTGTACTGGGATCTCCCTTCTAGTCAGAGCTCACAGTTCTCTTCCATTCAACTTTAAATTCTACCCCCAAACTGCGCTCTCCCACTGCCCAGGGCTGCTCGAGAGCTGGCTTTGGAGCAGTCATCTTATGCTGGAGCTATTTCCTGGGACACTTGCACACTATTCCCACAGCCTGCAACCTTACCGAGTTCCTTTCCAACTCAACACCCTAGTTTCTGTAGTACTCCAGTGTCACAACATCTGCGGCATACAGAAGAGTCTCCAGTTGTTAGAGACAAGCTTCAGTCTGCCTGTTTGATTATCAGCGTTTGGCCATTTTTCCACCTAGCATCATCTGTCTAGGTTGTGGTCATCCTCACATCTCATGGCTCAGCTATTAAGAGCATAAGCCATTGAAACAGTTTAGTCAGCCGCGCATGGCTGGCTGTGGTTTGTAAATAGAAGACTCGGCTAATGGGCTTTTGAAATGTATGTTGACTTATTTTTAATCTAGTCATTGTGCCGCTAGTTTTATGTCAACTTGACACAAGTTACAGTCATCTGAGAAGAGGGAACCTCAGTTGAGAAAGTATCCCCGACAAATTGGCCTGTGGACAAGCCTTTGGTACATTTTATTGATTGGTGGTTGATGTGGGAGGACCCAGCTCACTGTGTGCCACCCCTGGGCAGATGGTTCCCAGTTGTATAAGAAAGCAGGCTGAACAAGTCATGGTAAACAAGCCAGTAAATAGTGCTCCTCCATGTTTTCTGCTTCGGTTCCTGCCTCCAGGTTCCTGCCTTGTGTTTCTGCTCTGACTTTTTTTGCGATGGACTGCAATTGGGACATGTAAGGTTTCTTTCTTCCTGAGTTGCTTTTGGTCATGGATTTGATCACAGCAATAGAAACCCAAAGTATGACAGTTACCTTGGGCTAGATAATGCTGTCCTTTGTCCTGAGGTGACTTTATGCTTTGTCATATCCTAATCTTATGTCTGTTCCTAGCTGGGAGTTTATCAGATTCACAGGGAGATGAGGCACATGAGTATAAAATCCAAATCTCATCATTACCTTTGGACTTACTCTCAATCTAGAACAGTCCTGGGCCACATCAGGAGATGTGGCAACTGTCAAAAGGGCATCGGAGACACACCATACCCCACCTCCCACTCTGGAGATTCAGTGCCCTGCAGGTGTCTGTGGCAGTGGCTCTGTGGCTGTCTGAAGAGGTGGTTTCAGTTGTGCAGGCCATACTCCACCAAACAGCAGCCTGAATAATAAAAATGACTTGTGAGAATGAAAATTAAATAAAGGTACATTGTGACCGGTCACAATTTCTAAACGAATCTCCCGACTGATTGGGGCCTGACATTGCCAAAGCTGCTGCTATTACTGAACATGTGGGAAAACCAAGCTGAGACCAGCCAGTGGGGTTCTGGAATGCTTGCCTTAGAGTTGCCAGTTCTCTCCAGAGTATGATGGGCGAGCGTAAGCTGCTCAGAAGCTGTGCCCTACCATGTCGCCTAACAGCGCTCTGTTCTCAAGCCACACCAGTGCTCTGGTGTTTAACAAAACAGAGGGTCTTTTACCATGTGTAGTGGTGGATTTTTCTGGCTCTTCAGACTGTCTCTTGTAAGTCCTTAGCTGTGAGAAGTAGGGAAAGAATGTTTCTTTTAAATTTAGCAAAGAGCATCTCTGTGCATATGTGCTCTGCCACATCCACACTTAGGTGGTAATAGAAATACCATGGCAAAGCAAACCATAAGCTTTTAGCTCGGTGGGCCTGGGCTTCCTTCTCTCGTCCCTCCTGGGGAGATGGTTAGGAGAAGGAGTGGCTTCCCAGGCTGAGTTGATAAGCTTGCTTGCAGTAAAATGTCAGTTCTTTTCTAGGCTCACGATCACACTATAGTAAATGTGAATGTAAGTAATTGTGTGAGCGCTTTCTAAGCAGTGCTTCCATCTACAGTCATGTGCATTGTTGACTTAGTAAATGCCAGGGAACGCTGATGAGGAGGCAGCACCGTGGGCGTGTTGTACGCTACTCGGTGTGGAGTCCAGCAGGCTTGCTCAGTGACCGCAGAGTCAAATACATTCCATCACCCTACAGTGACTTTCCCCAGATTAAGAGAGGTGTCTTTAAAATGGGCATGAGATAAGGATTCCACAGCCAGCTGGGCGGTGATGGCGCACACCTTTAATCCCAGAACTCGGGAAGCAGAGCCAGGCAGATCCCTGTGATTTCGAGGCCAGCATGGTCTCCAAAGTGAGTTCTAGGAAAGGCGCAAAGCTACACAGAGAAACCCTGTCTCAGAAAAAAAAACAAAAAACAAAAACAAAAAAAAAACAAATAAATAAACAAAAAAAAAACCCACAGCCTTTCTCCCACAGACTGGGCATGCCTAGGGAAGTTGGTGCCTTTGCCACTTAAATAGGCTCTTGTTTTAGGATGTTTTCCCTTCGTTGTCCTGGTATGAGTCAGGACCATATCAATTAAGACATACCCAACCAATTATCACAGGATTTATGTTTTTAAAAACATTTGATTATCAAGAAATTGTTGTGGAAGAAAGATAATGCAGAAATATAGAATGAGCGTGGAGAGCTGAGGAAGTCCTGAATGAATGTGTTGTGGACGTTAGCACAGTCATGTCAAGGACCTGATGCTCAGACCCCTGGGAGCAGGCAAAACCTTCCTTAGGGTGAGGCTCACAGAAAGCCCCCCTCTGATCTGAGTTCAAATGTTGGCAGTGTGTGCAAAAACTAGCAACCAAGCTTCCTCCTCCCCAGTGACTGCGGCCAAGACTGTCACCCCTGGGGACCTCGAGACCAGCCAACCTCTCCCACTGTGTGTACATAACAGCGTAACGAGGCTACAAGTTACCGTGTGATTGGTGCTGCTCCAGCAGAGCTCCGCCCACCTGATCCCAGCTGTCTTTCCTTCACTTCCTCGTCCCCCACCCCCACCCACTCCCACCCACCCCACCCCCCATCCCCACCCCCCCACCAGATTTCCAGGACCAAGCCATGCAGGACACAGCTGGGGGATTCTGGTCACCTGGGCTCAGATTCCAACTCTACTTCTCAAGTGGTACCAGGCTAGTCACTCACTCAACCTCTCCATGCCTCAGCCTCCTCTTCTGGAAACAGGAAAACCAAGACCTCCCCACAAGCTTGGTAAGAGTCTGTGCATGTAAAAACAATCCATACTTAACATGAAATAAATGCCAGCTTGTGGAATTTTTATATTTTAGGCATTAAGAAAATATTTTTACAACTGAAATATCAAAAGAGGTAGAGGCTCTGAGGAATTCTTTGGCTTTAAAAGGTGAATTCCAATATAGAATGTGGCCCATCTGACAATTAGATGCCATGAGATTAGGATGCTCCTGTTCAGACATATGCATTCTTCTTCGCCTGGGAAAGATGCTTAAAAGTACCAAGAGTTTTGGTGTGTGTGTGTGTGTGTGTGTGTGGTTTTTTTATTGTAATAAATTAAATCCTCATTCCTTTCTTCCTGTCTCTGTCAGTGTGTTGCTTTCTCTTATGCTATGGTCTGTAAATGTATTTCTCTTCCTAATTTGGCTCTGTTTTTAGATCGAGCTGTGAATTCTTTATTCTCTCACATAGACATATGACAGTGGGGGAGGAGAGCATGCATATTTCCTAAATTTTCACAAGAAATCTGTCTTGCTGTCTCCAAAGAGCGGAAATTTAGCAAGGAGCATCCAATAGCCTCTGCTTGCTTCAAACTGTGTTCAGTAGCATGTTCAATATGCCATAGTCACCAATCAGACATTTGTCACCAGCACAGTGAAGGCTTCAGAGGTGCAGGCTGGGATGGACCTGTGTGTGCAGAGGGAATCCCACATTGGGCGCCATCTTTGTTGATACCTCACCCACATTCACTGCATTTTTGTCATGCAGGCTTCTGGAAGCCTTTGTCCCCAGCGTGGCTAGAAGCCCCTAGGAACTGCATTTCCACAGGCAGCCCTAACCAGCCGCTTCCACGGAGGTGAGTATGAATCCAGCTCCCTTGCTGTGGGGCTACAGCATTCTGGGACATGCACTTTGACGTTGCCCAGAGTTCCCTCTGTGACCCAGCAGCAGCCTTCACTGCGTGGCTGATGTCATGAGATCCCCTTTACCACTGAACAACCTCCTGACCCTGTCTGTCTTCTCAGTTCCCCAGCACCTTCCACCTCTCAACCAACCACTCACTTCCAAGTGCTTGGTTCTAGGTCTCTTTGGGGGCTTCCAACCCAAGACGGTTTGGACGCTTTCTAAATCATAAGTCTAAATTTAGTTTTGCCAAAACCACTGCACCCTGAGTTGATAAGGCACATTTTGGCAAACACCTGGGCAAGCATTTGGAGCTAAGCTCACGGTGAATGCCTACCTATTAGAACATAGGTAGAATTAGAATAGCGTGAACTAGGGCCATGGCCACGCCTTCCCTTCCTGATTCATCCTCCTGCAATACAGGACAGCCAGTTTGTGTTAGAGGCTGGAGAGGATAGGAGCTCAGTGGGAATGCTGAGCTCACTGTGAGTGTGCTTCTGAGCGTGCTCAGACCTGCTTTGTCTCTTCTGGGGGCGGAGCCGGTGGGCAGTTGGTTGGTTTGGTTTGGTTTCTTGAGACAGGGACTCACTCTGTAGTCCAGATTGGTCTGGAACTCATTGTATAGCTCAGGCAAACCTCAAACTCATAGGCATTCTCCTTCCTCAAGCCCCCTGAGTGCTGGGATTACAAGTGTGAGACACCTCTTCTGTTTACAGGCCTAGCAGACAAAAGCTTTGTGGTTTTCTAGTACCAACCTGAGTAAGCCAACCACCATTCCAGTCTAAGAAAACACTTGCCCTGTCGCATTTCCCGCTAATGGGTAAATTAAGTTTTACCTTAAATTACCTTAAGAAAATAAGGGTGCTCTTTGCAGCCTCTTCCAGCACAGCAGCCTGTCCCTGAGACCCAGATGACACATGCAGAGGCCACTGTCCTTTCTGGGTCTCCTTCCTTCCTTCCTTCCTTCACGTTATCACCTTCGATGCTCTAACACAGAGAACACCATTGGAAGCTATGTGGCTCTGTATCAGAGCAGATTAGCTTCAGGGGAAAATGCAATCTGGGTAGAAGACGATACCTTTGATTCCACACAAGTGGTATC
Source organism: Peromyscus maniculatus bairdii (assembly GCF_049852395.1). Taxonomy (NCBI): domain Eukaryota; kingdom Metazoa; phylum Chordata; class Mammalia; order Rodentia; family Cricetidae; genus Peromyscus; species Peromyscus maniculatus. The sequence continues at coordinate 17,915,638 of NC_134856.1, read as the reverse complement.
CTTCTACTTCACTCCTAGGCAGTTCCTCCAGAGTGGCTTGCTTATGTTTCTGAAACACACACAGTCTGTGGGCTGCAGAGCATTTTGTGCTCAGCAACAAGAACTCAGACAAAGAAGCCATGGCAGTGTTCTTATTTACAGAGGTTGCCATCTGAGGAATTAATGTCTGCTGTTGCTCGGTAATTAGGAAAATTTAGGGCCCTCGTGCTCCAACGTCTTGCATTGAAGGTTGTGTGTTATCTGTGTTTTCATGAGAATCTGTTGGATTTCTGTCATTAATAACAGGCATAAATGCGGCAAGCGGCAGGACATGCGTTACATTTAATCAATTTGCCGTTTGTATTCATTATGCATGTCCTCCATTTTGAGTCATGAAAAATTGAAAGGCCGTTGCAAATAGAAAGAGCATCATGGATTACAAATGATGTAACAAGAGCAGAAGTACTATTAATTGGTCAATTGTGCTTGTCAGCCCATTTAAGGTGATTAAGGCAGAAGGATTAGAAAGGACATGAATGTGCTTGGGAACAGGAGCCTGAGAACGCTGGGGACCCTTCCAGTCCTCAGTGCCCAGAAGAATGCAGCAAAACCAAGTGGTGTTTATTCCAATCTCATTCAACAAATAATGGATGAGCACCTTCCATGTGCCTTAGACTGTGGTGAACACAGCGGAAAACAATGTAAATGCAGCCTGTGACCGCAGGATGACATTCCAGCATGTGCAGAGCAGATGTGGGATCCCATAGTGTAAGTCACAAAACCCAGCAGGAGGCCAGGTGCACAGTGATGCGCTTGGGAGAAGGTGTCTGGGAAGTGACATCTGGAGGGAGGTTAAGATGAAGGTCCGGGATGAGAAGGTTTGGGTCCAGCACCCCAGTCTCCTTCCACCATTAAAGAAGGAAGGAGAATTTCCATGTAGATCGTTCCTGGGATGTGGGATGGCTTTACTCGAGATTTCAGATTTCACAGTGGTGAGGAAGGGAAGCACGATGTAGAAAGTACTTTGGGTTTAATATTTTCTTAGGCTAGTGTACAGCCCTGCCTTCCCTCATGATGCTGGGCAGTAGCAGTGGCCCACAGTGTGGTCAGCCACATAACCACAAGGGCTCATGGATGTTTCCAGCATTTTGAATACAAGCTTTTAATAAATCCCATGAGATACTCAACACTTTCCTAAAAGTAGGCTTTGTATGGGAGAACTCTCCCCAGCATTGAGCTCATGAAGTTCTCTGAGCACAGGTAAAATAGGAGCCAGGTTGAGTACACTAAGGCATTCTTGGGATAATCTTCACCTACCCTGTTTTATTGAGATGTAACCCCTCCATAAACCGACATATGAGGTTTTGGTTTGGTTTTGTTTACTTAGGGATTAGGTGAAACACAACCCAATGAACGGCTTCCCAAGACAGGAAACTCACTCTTCCAGTTTTCTTGTGTGGACCCTTCTGTGGTAGCAATTTGGTTCAAGTGAACGGATGGTGCATTTACCGCTGTAACCAAGTCCTTCCACACTCCACCAGGGCACTTGGATGGGAGCAGACTGGCTCTGGCTTCTCGGTCACACAACCCTCTCCCCAACCTTTGGGTTGTCCCCCCATCAGGCTTGCCTTGGCCCTGCCCCTGCACATCTGCTATCTGGGGTCCTTAGAATCCCGGTCCTCCGTGCCCCAGCCACTTCCTCAGGGAGCCCTTGCTACCAGGGCCCCATGCCCAGGGCCTCAGCGGACTTCACTTTGCTCTACTTAACCGCATCTATTACAGCCTGAGTTAGATGCTGTCTGTTAACCCACTTCTCAGCATCTTCCACTCTGCGATCTCAGTGCCATGAACTCCAGTGTATGTTGCTCAAGTTCAGTGTTGTGTCCACACCCTACAACAGTGCCTGCACCATGGTGAGCCTCGAGAAGCTGGCGTGAGTGAATGAAGGACCATGTCAAAAAGAAGGAATGGACTGCTGGGTTTGTGCCTTTTGTGCAGAGAGCTATTTAAATGTTTCCCTGAGACCCACATGGAAGAAACAGATGTTTATTCTGACCAGCGTTCTCTGTGGACCAGGTGGCATCACAGTACACTTTATTAGGATACATTTCTAACCCCAATGCTATGCCTTCTCAACATCCTGATTTGCTCCTCCTGACTAAAGTACTGTGGCACTGTCTTTACAAGACAGACCCAGGTGAAGCACGGTGATTGAGTACCACAGCAACCCTGCTGTGTAGGATAGACAGTCTAGATCTCCGGGGCAGTTCGGCGGAAGGAGGTGGTATGGTGTGATGGTCCAGAATCCCAAGCACTTTGCAGGTGTATTCTGCATATGACTCACAGTGGACTTGTGAGGGTGTCTTATGCCTGGCTCCATGGCAGGTGCCGGAGATGCCAGATGGAAGAGGGCATGGTGCTCAGCTGCTGGCAAGAGCTGATCGTCATTGGAAGTTGTTCCTGCACCCACCCAGACATTAGCATCATTGGAACCAAGACCTACCTCAGGCCAGCTGGGTACAGTGGTTTCACAACTGTCCAGACGTTTTGTGCTCTAAGCTCTGCTCTTTGGCAGCCAGGTGGAGACCCACAGGTCTGTCAGAAGGATGGCTGCAAAAAGACAAAGCCAAAAAGCAGCAGAAGGGAGGCCATGGTGGATGGCAGGTGTGAGTCAGGCAATGGTGACATTTCTCCTTAGTGTGTAACTGCACACAGAAAGCAAGGTTTCTAGTGCTCCCAGACTGCCGTGCAACAGATAAATGTTGTCCTTGCCTGTCACCCACCCCCAAAGAACTGATTTTAAAATTGCACAAAGCATTCATTAAATAATTATTTTCCCTCTATAGGCCAAGTGAGTGATCATGGTTTTCCTACATGCCAAGTATTGAACGTTGAACACTTAATCAAATAAAGAATTTTTATTAAGACATAGCCTCTCCTAATTAGGGAAGCAAGTGGTCCAGTGTGGCCATCAAAGAGAAAGGGTCAGCTTGCACTTGGAAGCTGTTTTGAAAGCACAGGACATCTGAATGTCAGGGTTCTCTGAAACTCTCCACTTAGACTGTCTGCATCTTGGGGAAGTTTAGACCTGGGGTGAGGTGCATTTTTCTGGGTAATAACTGAATTTATGTTATTCAGTTGACAGTGAGTTGGTTGGCCCACCAAACGAGGGCCACCAGAAGGCTTTCTCAGTACAGGTAGCTCTTGAGGAAGACCTGCCAGTTGGTGGCTCTCAAGGCCACACTCTTCCTACAAAGTACAGTTCTGCTGTTACAGCTGTCTGTATGCTGTAGTCACCATGAGCTTGACATGCCTGTGCCTAAGATGCCTGGGCAGAAAGTGAGGTGAGGATGGCGCTGAGCACAGGTATGTTTTTGGAAGAACTCTGGAATGAGTCTCATGTGGAGCCAGGCTGGCAAGTGCTGGTATATTCAGGTGAGTGACTGAAATAGATCAGAGGGAAGTCACCCTGGTGGCACATACCCCAAGCTACAGGTCTCCACACATCCCAGCATCAGCAAGGGCAAAGACTCCAAAGGGGGCTTCAGTGGAAAAGATGAACCCAAGTCCAGGCAAACACCCAGCCCCTTTGTTGACTTCTTGATTCCAGGCCCTTCAGAAAAGGCACAGAACAGGACCAAGTAGCCAGCGGGTACAGACTTCACACTTCTACACACACTTGGCTCTCTGGCCCCTCCTAGAGCGAGTGATGGGAGAAGCCACTTGGAGGTGAATGCTTGAGAGTCAGAAGCTAAGCCAGAGTGGGCCCGTGCAGTTGGACCTTGAGTGCCCCTGGAGGGGATCTTGAGAGTTCAAGGCAGCACAGGCTGGGGTCTGGGTTTCACTGCCAAGTTCCATGAAATCTTCTGTTTGTCCCCAAACCACTGTGTGGTGTCACACCTCCATCTTCTCCAGAGCTCTTGGGACAGCAGTGGGGACAGCTGGGAAGACACTCGGGAGCTCAGCCTGACCTGGGCTAACTCCTGAGTGGATATTGCATGGCAAGCTGGGATGGAGGTGTAGAGGGAAGTGTGTGTGTTCTGTGTGGTTTGCCTCTGGCAACCCCAAGCTTCGTGCCCAGTGCACGGAGGAGCTGTAGCAGTGCCACACAGAGGCTGAGCGGAAGTGCACGGAGCAGATCAAAGGCACTGTGGTCTCTAGGACAGATCATGTATGCTCCAACATCCATCAGCTGGCGTCTGGGTTTCTGTAGACAGTACACAAGGGGCTTCTGCCTTGCCCTTCTCCCAGGAGGCCACTGTCCGGTCTAAGACGTCCTCTTCCTTGGTGGCATTTCCTTATTTCCACTGATTTTTATTTCTCATTGCCACCAGAGTGGAAGTCTAGAAGGTGAGGAGGAAGGTATGACTAAGGAAATGGAGCAAGGAGGCCACTTTGTTCTTAACTGTGTGTGGGGAAATAGTGGTCCTCAAGTGTGCTCTGGATGGCTGCCCCCAGCCCATGGACTTCGTCTACCATGGAAGCGGGGTGCTGCAGTAGCCCTGACATCAAATCCTCATGTAGTCATGCTGGAAAGTCACAGGGAGCAGCCAGCTTCCCTCACACTCCTCTATATCACTGAGGAAGAAGTTTCCAAGTCCAGCTTTTCCTGACTTTGCGACAAAGGAGGGGATTGATTTGATACCAGTCTACATAGCTGTGGGGCAAGCTGGGGAACTGGATGTGATTTAGTCTCTCTCTGCCATGCCCTGCTAAGGGGGTTCTTCTCCAGCTGGTGTTCTCTCTAGCCTGCTGCCTGCCCAGGTCTGTGGAGGCTCCTATCACCGGGTCTTATTTCTTACCCTTGTAGTAATTACTTTTCCTATCGCTGTGACAAAATACCTGACTTAAACAATGTAAATGAGTAAAGTTTTCTCTTGGATCCTGGTTTCAGGTGTCAGTACATCGCGGTGAGGGCATGTGGTGAAGCAGAGTGGTGGGCTGGGAACTGGAAAGAGGGCATTCAGGAAGGATTCAGGAGAGATTCAACCCCAAGTGCATTCTCCAGGGACTTGCTTCCTGTTTCCAGGTCACGCCTCCTACTTCCCACCACCTCCTGGTAACACCATCATGTTAGGACGCCTCGTGTTCTAATCACCTCTGGAAATTCCTCTCATACTCACAGGCATGTCCCATTAGTGCCCTGGGCATCTCTCCATCCAATCAGGTAGACAAGATTAACCATCACCGAGCCTGAGGAGATGGCTCAGCTAGCTGTTAAAAATCACACAGGCCTGAGGGCTTGAGTTTAATCCCCAGATCCTATGAGGAGCAGGAGGAGGAGGAGGAAGAAGAAAGAAGCAGCAGCTGCATGTATCTGTAATCCTTGTGGTGAAGAGGAGGAGGAGATAGAAGGATCCCTGGGACTTCCTGCCCTGCCAGTCTTCAAAAATGAGTGAGTTTCAGGCTCAGTGAGACATCCTGTCTGTAAACTGGAGAGTGATTGAGGAATAAACCTGACGTGAACATACACATGACTCATACACATGTATGTGAGAGAGCCAAAGTTACATTTTAAGTTTTAATTGCTATGCCTAAGAGATCCATGAAACAGAAATGTCTCTGATGTATCTGCAAGCCTCTTGCAAGGACAGATAGTTCCTGAAATGCTGGTGGTTGTGTGTATGGGAGATGACAAGCCCCATGTTTTCACTCCTCTAAATAAGTTTGCTTGACCCATCTGGACAGGATGTGCTCGATCACATGTGGGCGGGAGGTTCACAGGCAGGAAATATGTCAGGATGTATGCTTGCTCTTGATTGGACCTGATGGGAAATGCAATGAATTATGGGTTTTCCTTCTTAAACTACTGCAACCCACGGCTCAGGGCCATTTCCCAGGAACCTGGGTATGGACCTGGCCAGGGCCCATCCACCTGGCCAGTATTTAATTAAAGCTTGCTTCAAACTTGGCTTTAAACTGGGATAGTGGTCTTACTCTTAATTGGTGAAATTAGCATATGCACGCAGATACACAGATTAACCGTCATTCCTTTAGACTGTAGACTGAGTTCAGGTTCCAGAGGGAAATCGGGGGGATATGGAAGATGTTCTAGTTAGTTTTCTATAGTGATAAACACCATAACCAGAGCAACTTGGGGAGGAAAGAGTTTGTTTGAGCTTACGGTTCTCAGGTCACACTCCACCACTGAGTGAGGTCAAGGCGGGAACTGAAGCAGGAGCCATGGAGGAATGCTGTCTGATCATCATGGCTTGCTCGGCCTACTTGCTTGCTTTTTAAAAAATGATTTATCTATTTTATTTTGGTGTATGGGTGTTTGGACAGCGTGTATGCCTGCGTATCACATACATGTAGTGCCCAAAGAGGCCAGGAGGACGAGGCATCAGATTCTACCCCTGTAATTAGTCTGACAGATGGTTGTGAGCCACCATGTCGGTTCTGGGAATTGAACCTAAGTCCTCAGAGAGAGCAGCTAATGTTCTTAGCTGCTGAGGCTCTCCAGTCCCTTGGCCCGCTTTCTTATACAACCCAGGACCACCTGTCCAAAGTGGATTGTGAATCAAGAAAGTGCTCCCCACACCTGCCTACAGGCCAGTGTGATGTGGGCAATCTTAAATTGAGGTCCTCTCTTCCCAGATGACCCTAACTTATGTCCAGCTGACATAAAAACTAGCAGCCCAGAGGAACCTAAAGAAGGTCACTGCCGAGAGAGAGAGAGAGAGAGAGAGAGAGAGAGAGAGAGAGAGAGAGAGAGAGAGAGAGAGAGACCTACAGAAGGCTGTTCCCTCTCTCTGAGCGAGAGAGGGACCTATGGCAGGCCGTCACCTCTCTAAAAGAGAGACCCACAGAAGGCGACCAGCTCTCTAAGGAGTGCTGCTTGTTCTGACCCTTTTGGGCATTTTACCATTTTGTTGCTTACTCCTACATAGCATGTGTCCCCTAAAGATGAAGATATTCTTATGCCTGACACCCTCAAATAAATATTAATTCAACAATATCACCCAGTTAGGGGCTTTTTGCTGAAAAGGAACTTTCCAGTTGGTCCCTGGCGTTTACTTGTGCTTTGAAGCTGACAAGACACTTTGATCTAAACCCACAGGAGCCTTCAGAGCAACTATTGGTGTCGCCCTCTTCTAGGGAGGAAAATAGGGGCCAGAGAGGGTGAGTGGTCCACAAAGGTCACACAGCCAGTACTCAACAAAGGCAATCTCAGTCCACACAATCACCATGACATTACAATTTATTCTAAACAATATTTGTCCAGACCTTAGACCCCAAACCCTTAACACCCCCCCCACACACACACATGCACACAGTGTCCGTTCTTCCCAAAATCATGAACCCTTTCCCAGCTTCAGATGGTAACCACCTCGATGTGCTGCTGGTGACCCACCTTGGCCTCTGCTGCGGAACAGTGCCAGGCAACCCACTTGGACCTTGCACTTAATTTAAGCCAACATGACTGATGGCAAGGTTTCTCTGAACTGTATTACGCTCGATTCCTACTCCACTCCCTGAGCCAAGAGTGAAGACTTCCCTCTTCAAAGCCTGGAATGCTGAGGAGAACTGGCCGATTTGCTCCGTAGGAGGTTGGGGTGGGGATGGGGGGGGACGACTGACTAGTGCCCTTGAAGCCCAGCAATAGCAGAAAGCCCAGCTGCCCCAGCCACCTTGCCCCTTGGATCTGGCCACTTCTCTGCCTTCCTGTCTGAACTGCAGCAGCAGCCACAGCCCTCACCTGGCCGGGTGTGGCAGACTGTCCCTGCTGAGGCGGCTGCTTCATCCACACCCCTGAAATCTAGCTGCAGGACATTCATTCACCGCATCCAGTGACACCCAGGTGTGTGGCCTTTACAGCTTGCCTCCATGTGGCCCCAGATGTTCTCTTCTCATGCAGTGTCCCCACTCCCAAGGGCCAGCCATGCTGGCCTCGTTTTCCTCCAGCAAGCCTGGCTTCCATATCGCTGCCCGTTTTTCACCTGGGATGTTCCCTACTCTTTCTACACAGTTTAGGCTTGCACACTCCTAAGAAGAGTTTGGAGTGCAGGCTCTGTGCCCGGAGTTAGAGCCTCACAGCGCCCTGACACCTGTCCCATGATCACGTGCAGCCCCAGTGTCTTCACAGTTAGTGCCCAGGAAACTGTCCGGTGACTGGGTCCAGAGGAAACAGCAAGACTCAGAGAGCAGGGAAAGCCGAAAGTCGCTGGTTAGGGTCAGAGCCAAACCGGAGCTTGGGTTTTCTGCCGCACGCTGCTGTCCTCACCGTCTTTGGGCTCCGTGGACAAGAAGGACCCCTCACCCTGCTGTCCGCACAGGACTCTGAAAGGATGGCTAGCCCACCCTAGCCTTTTCCTCATCTCTGCCATCCTACACAGATTCATGCATGCATTCATTCATCACCTTCACAGTCTACTGATTCATCAAGTTTTTAATGAGCATAATTGTCCCCACGGCAACCACAGTGAGTGGAACAGACAGGGTGCTGCCCTCTTGTTACACCAGAAGGAATCCAACCACATCAGATCACAGACAGAGTATGTAGTCACAGAGGAGTGCAAAGAGGAAATGGATGAGGCAGAAGGTAGACGTGCCGGGGACAGAGCTGCCCATCAGCTGCAACCGCCATCTCCCTTCCCAGCAGAGTGCCGGTGGCATTGGGTGTCAGCAGCTTGGCTCCCTCTGCAACTCTAAGATACCCTAGGTCCCAGGTAGGCTTCACAGACACAAAGGTCCTTCCAGCCCTCCCCCAAGGTGGCCCAAGAGGGAATGTGGGACTTTCTCCGGCCAGTGAGGCAAAGGTAACTGCTGGGGAATTAGGGCTTCTGGGAACAGTATCCCACTTCTAGGAACAGTATCCCAGATTTAAAGAGAAAGCCACAAGAAGGGCTAGCCTCTTCTTCCTCAGTGTGTCTCACCCAGATGTGATGGCTAGAGTGTTGTAGTCCCCAGGCAAGCCACGCCGTATTCCAATGAACAGAGAAAGAGCTGGACCCACAGTGGCCCCTGTCTGAGGAGCTGGCGCAGCCAGCCCTGGAGCTCCCTGACTTCCTAGCCATGTGAGACGAGGGGTTGTTCCTAGCTGTTGCAGTCAGCTGGACACAGGTCAATCATATCTACTTCTGTTTCTGTTTCATCCCCATCTCTGCCCTCTTTGCCCACCATGTAGTCGGCATGCTGTATTTGTGGAATGAGCAGTGTGTCGGCGCCCCCCATAGCAGATCTGGTGACAAGGCTTCATGTGCCACATGGAGGCAATGTTTCAGGGGACAAAAATAAGGGAGTAGAAATGGGACAGAGAGGTGGGGGAGGGAGCACAGCGCTGGAACCGAGCTGTTTTCTCCCCCCTCACTCCTCACCCTGGCTAAGGGTGCTCCCAGGGAGCACCAGTAGTCAGACCCGTCCTCAGAGCAGCCCGAGATCAGTGACGCTGGCAGGAATGCAGCACAAGTCAGCAAGGACCTGGGTGGGGCACTAGCACTCTGGGTCGTGCAGTGTGTGCCCATGAATGCAGCTGACTCTCTGTCTTAGTCAGGGTTTCTACTGCTGTGATGAAACACCAAGACCAAAAGCAAAAAGAGTTTACTTCACATGACAGCTCCTAAGTCCATCACTGAAGGAAACCAGGGCAGGAACCTATAGCAGAACCCATGACGAACACTACCAAATGGCTTGCTTCCCGTGGTGTGCCCATCCTGCTTTCTTACACCACCCAGGACCACTTGCCCAGCGGTGGCATTACCCACAGTAGGCTGGGCCCTCCCACATCAATCATCAGTCAAGAAAATGCCCCACAGACCAGTTTTGTGGGGACATTTTCTCATCTGAGGGTCTTTCTTCCCAACTGACTCTAGCTTATGTCGAGGTGACATAAAAACTAGCCAGCACCGCATCCAACAGACAGCAAAGCAAAGCTTGGTCTGCTGTCACCTCCACTTTATCCTTCTTTGGACCAGAGGGGAGGCTGCCTCAGGTCCAAAAGGATAGCCAAAAGGAGCTTACCTCTTATTGATATGCAAAAAGACACTTTGCTTATAAAAAACATTATCATGCTTCACTATGCATCTCCAGATTCTTCTTGCAAAACACTGAAATCTAGCTCATAATTTGATGATAAAATATTGATTATTTATCTACAGCTGCTTGCGAAGGTCCATAGCATGTAGATGGGATGCCCACCCTGCATTACCTTGTATTTTAAGTCAATATGAAGATGGATATTCTACCCCTGAGATGAATTTTGATAAAATACTGTGTCGATAAAAAGACACTAATGTCAGAGTGCGTCAGTTCCTGCAACTGGTCTGGGTTCTGCTTCTCCACACACCAGCTGCCTCCAAGAGAGGCTTGCAAACTCCAGCAGCTCCTGGTCAGTCTGCATTTTTCTTCATTTAAGTTGTGTGAGTGGGAAATGTCAGGGGAATGATGGGTTGGCAGGGAGCTGCCCACCCACTCCCACACTCCAGTTGAGAAGGAATGAAAATAAAAGCAAAGGCAACTTGCAAACAAATCTGGGAGAAGCTTCACTGCCATCCTTAGCAATGTGCTTGTCTTCTGCTTCCAAGAAGGAAAAGCAGTGTGGCCCATCTCTGGACTGTGAGCACCTGCTGTGCTTTCCTGTTTAGCAGGAATTGCCACCTGAAGCTCAGGTAGTACCACTCTAAAAAAATTTTTATTGACTGTCCTAAATTGTTTGTTGGGTATGAATTTTATCAACATTACCTGTATTCATGGTAACAGTGGAGCTGGAGAGAACTGCACCTTCTCCAGGCTGCAGGTGAGAGCCATCGATAGTGTGGTGGAACTTACAGCCATTTCCAAGGCCAGGGCTCTTGTGGCCAGCAAATGTCAGCCTTCACGGCTCTCTGTGTTTGTGGACTGGTCTGGTGATCCACTGGGTGTCAGGGTTTCTTCCACTAGCTTTATGGAACGGAACACTTCGTTCCCTCCCAGCAGATGAAACACAGACACTCAGAGGTCTTTAGCTCCATTCGCTGCTGTATGTCCAGTGTCTGAATGCAGGATTAATTTACCTGTCTGCTCCATTCATCCCACAAACTGAGCTGTGACTATGCAACAGGACTCTGGGATTCACCAGTGAACCAAACAGGTATCCAAATGGGTTTTGAAGAAATAGTAATGACTAAGTACTGGCTAGAGTGAGTCAGTAACTTCACTGGAAGTGAACGATATAAGAAAACTGAACATTGCAGTTTTAAACAGAGAAGGTAAGTGTGGGCCAAACCCTGTGACAGGTGGGAGCGAGGCAGCAGCTGTAGAGGGGAGGGGAGGTATTTCCAGGCACTTGCAGGAGCCAGTGCCAGCATGCTAAGGCAGGAATGTGCCTGGCTTATTTGAGGGAGAATGAGTGGCTGGGATGAAGTGAGCTGGATGTTCATGATTAACTTAGAAGAATGAGTCTAAGCTCCAGGGCCTCCTTACCCCACCCCCATCACATGGAGGGTCTCTAGGAAGAATGAACTAAGAAAAGATGGCACCCCGGAACCCTGGATGTGGCCTGCAGGAAGTGACTCAAGTCTATCATTTTTCAGGTAACAAAGTCACTTGTAGCTGGCAATGTCCTGATTAAAGGCATTGGACCCTGGAGGGATTTGGTGCATGGTGGGATCAGAAAGACCCTCCATTGGCTAGTTCTGGGGCCTTGGGAAATCTAGCCCTGGGGGAAAGTCTGGAATCCAGCTAGGCAATGGTGGCCTGCGGAGCTGGCAGGTGAGAAGCAACCTTTCAAATTTGCAATTTTCAAGTGTCAGAATGATGTCGTGTGGCTCCTCTGATGCCTGGCACGGGGAGCGGGTCCTCCTGCTTTCCATCAACACGTCTGCTGTGTGAGTGTGACCTTTGCACTCTCACCATCCAGACCCTGAGACTGAGAATGCCAGCTCCAGTGCTGGCTTCCACAGCACCCCAGCCCACCCAAGGACGAGACCAAAGAGCTGCACAGTGCTTCTAGAAGATTCTATTCAAATCAGAGGCCCTCTCAGCATCTCTCTTCAAGGTGCTGGAGAGACAGAGATGCACAGGCTGTCCTCTGAAAGGCAAGCAATCTAGCAGACAGGCATCTCTGTAGTTCACCTATATGTGGAACACTCCATGCTAAGGCAGACACCAGGTGCAGGGCCCAGACTCCTCACTCAGGAAAAATGAACATTTGCCTGTGAGCATCTGTGTGTGGCCCATGAAATAAGACCTACATGTTCGTAGCATTTTGGACACAAGAACAGCCAAGATGAGCAGACTCCAGCTTATGGAGAGATTTGTCCAGGAGGGCAAAGGTCATACAATGGAACAAACTTTTCAAAGGATGACTTCTGAAATTGCTAAGTGCCACTATGAAATAGTCAGGTATTGCAACAGAGAGGCACCAGTGAGTGTGGGCAGGATAGAGATAGGCAGGGCCCAAGAGTAGGAAGGAGACATCTGTGAAGCCACCCCCGGCAGAGGGACTGGGGGTGTATAGGCCTGAGGAGGCAACAGCTGGGCGTGGCTGAGGACCATATACAGGCTCAGTGTGGGGCTCAGTGAGCAATGGGGAGGGTGATGAAGAGTGGGGACCGGGTCATTCCATGCTTTGTCTACCTGTCCATGGCCAGGAGTTGTAGTTCCGTCCTGAAGCCGTTCACACTGCCACAGTGTCTCCCACAAGGTTTGTTAACATTCCCACCTTGGCAGGCCATGAATGGAGACAAATACACCTCCTGCAGCAATAAATTTGCTCAGCAGAGGCGCATTGGCACCTCACTTAGTTTTGATTGGTTAACTGACTGAGAGACAGGGTCTTACTATGTAGCTGAGGCTGGCCTCCAATTCCCAATCCTCCTACCTCAGCCTCCTGAGCTCTGGGATTGCAGGTGCATGTCAACATGCCCCCTCCATGATTTTCTTTAGAAAGCCGAGGAGTAAATGTAGCCCTGGCATGAAAGCAAAGGCCACAATAAGGGAGGCCTGGAAAACACCGTAAAAAGGCATGGGGGGGGGGGGGGACATTGGACTCTGGGTGGAGACACTTTGGAGTGAGTGGGCATGGTGGAGCTACTCGGGCAGTGGGACCAGGAGAAGGACTCTAGACCGGGAATGGTGAGGAAGCTGTCATGTCAAGAGCAGATTTAAACTTACTGGCCAGTCTGGACCCATGTGGCTGCTGTAGTTTGGTTCTAGGATGCCCCACACAGGAGCTTGTGCAGAAGGCATAATCCTGAAGATGATGATACTGGGGGGTATTGAACCTCTAAAAGGTGAGGCCTCATGGGAGGTCCCTGTGTCACTGGAGGCCCGTTCCTGAAGTGGGGACTGTGCAATCCTAGTCTCCCCATCTCTGTCTTTGTTCTTCACCTTGAGGTGGACAGTTTTGCTCCACCCATTACACAGTCATGGGCCCAGAGCCACAGGCCTGCTCCATCGTGGACTGGGAGCTCCAGAATCCTGAACCAAAACAAACTGCTTCTCTTTGTGCTTTGTTTAACAGCCTGGACACATCCTTCTAGTGCCTGGCTGTCCATGCTCCGTTCACTCTGCTCTGGAGAGATGTTGGAGCCGTGGCCGCCAGCTGGAAGGGAAGGGCGAGGCCCCAGGTTTAGCACAAACCGTCTTCTTGGTCCAGCCTCTGCCATGTGTGTACAAAGGAAGCATACTTCTTGATGGCATGGGTAAGGACAAGGGTACGGAAGTAACTGGGAAATTCAGGTGTGCCCTTCACCCACTCGGCTCACAAATCAGGGAGAAGCAGGGCTCTCAAACCTCCTCAAGATAAGAGCAAGTCCTCCACACCTGGCTGGCAGATGTGGAGCAGGGCAGGGCACACACAAGACAGGGTCTCTCCAGCCAGCTCCTGGGCTCTTTGGCTTGGTTTCCTGAACAGAGAGGGCAGGAGGAGTTACATGCCTGGAGATGCAGTCAAGAGGATGGGTCCTGGCCTCTTGAAGACATCAGTTCAAATCCAGCTCTAATTTGTGCCACTCACACAACTTCTCAGAGCTGCGTCCTCATCAGCAATGGGGAGCTGGCAGCAACCTCAGCCAGTGCCTGCATCCCATGTACACTGGTTCCTACTGACTCATTTTAGCTAAAATGGCTGCCACTACTATGCCCCTCCCTGGGTGATCCTCCATGGACTTTCTTCCCACATCGAGTAGAACTGACCCTGGGTACTGATGGCAGGGGTGGTTTCCAAGGCTTGGTCATAAACACCCTGTGACTTCTTTATGTTGTAGAATATTATTTTAAGATGTATTACATTTGTTTATGCTGTGGAACATTTGTTTAATGAGGCAAAGATGTATTGCATTCTTTTATGTTTCATTTGTTTAATTCTGTGAAGCTGTGTGACTGTGACTGTCTAAAACACCTAGTTGGTGTAGGAAAGAGCTGAATAGTGAGGCAGGAGAAAGGATAGGTGGGGCTGGCAGACAGAGAGAATAAATAGAAGGAGAAGTCTGGGAGGAGAAGAAAAAAGAGCAAGGGAACAAGGAGAGGAGGCTGCTGGGGGCCAGCCACCTAGCCACACAGCCACACAGCCAGCTACGGAGTAAGAGTGAAAAAGCAAGCTATACAGAAGTGAGAAAAGGAAAAAGCCCAGAGGCAAAAGGTAGATGGGATAATTTAAAATTAAAACCTGGCTAGCAACAAGCCAAGCTAAGGCCAGGCATTTATAATTAATAATAAGCCTCTGTGTGTGATCTATTTGGGAGCTGGGTGGCAGGCCTTCCAAAAGAGTAGAAACCAGCAACAACATCTTTACTGTCTGGATGATTCACTGGGGGTAGCAGCTCCCATGGCATGAGGACATGGCAGCCACCCTGGGACATAGCCCACATGCTGACAGCCTCAGGCCTCCTGCTCATGGTCAGCCAGCATTGATGACCATGATGAGGAGGATCCTCTTGCCCCACTCACTGAATGACAGCAGCCCAAGTCAGAGCCACCCCTGCTGTAACCCTAAACTTGCCCCAGGCACAGGCTGGGGTGCCCACTGTGCTGTCTCTCAAGATACTAGTGCCAGCTTACCTGTTAAATAGCAGTGGGTAGTTATTCCAAGCATGTCTCCCTTTGAGGTGGCCACTTATCAAATAACATGCATGAGGCCTTCTCCCCTGCCACACACGGGCTGCTCTGCAAAGCCCCACGGGGGCCAGTTGTTCCGTCAAAACCTTGTCTTCAAATATGCATGTGGCTCATATGAGGTATCCCAGATCCTGAGAAGCCGAGACAGGAGAATTGCTGTGACTTCTAGGCCAGCCTGAGCTACACAGTGAGCTCCACATCAGCCTGGGATGTAGAATGAAACCTGTCTCGAAACACAACAAATGCCCTCTGCAGAGGTCTCTTCCCTGGACCCTTGGAGTGCTGCCCCCTTCAGGAAAGACCTGGTCAGGGATTCTTCCTCCACATGGCCACAGAAATACTCTCCGCTGCCCCTTCTTGGGAGATTCACCACGTGGCCTCGGAGTGCCAGGAGTGCCAGAGCCAGCCATGTTTCACCCGAGCCTTGGCTCCTGGGAGGCTCAGTTCCACTTCAGATGACTGCCAGGGCTTTGCAGCGGGAAGACTTCAACACTAACCTAACCCTCACTCTGTGAGGTTAGCCAGTGGCAGTCTGACCTCACTTTAGCCCCCTGATCTTCCTCATCTACCTGTTTTATCGATTGTGTCTTCTTTTAAGTTGCAACAAATCCTTAGTGAAAGGCAACATTAAGCACATCTTCCCCTGGCAGTCTGGGACATGGCCAGAGAGTCTGTGTGTAGGACAGAGACCTCTTCTGCTGCCTGTGGACAGCACACTCGTTCATTCCTTTGATCCCTCATCTCCTACCTCACTTCCCCATGGTCCCATTCTGTTGGCAGGTGGGATGTGTGGAGCGAATGCCCTCAGGAAGTGTCGGGACCTTCATCATACCATCACAGTCATCTTTAGCTGTTGAATTGTCTGTGGCCATCATCCAGATCCACGGGCTTTTCTGGAAGGAGCCCAACAACCTGTGGAAGAAGCCTGCCCTGCTCCCCAGAGGCCATGCTAGCTGGCCAGTCTAAGGCTCAGCCACACCAAGGGTACAGACTCAGCTGCCACTAAACCCCAAACAGGAAAGAAGCACACTGACTCAGGATCCCAGTCAAGATAAGCACTAGCTAAAAGTGGCAATCTGGGTCAGAAGCAGGTTCCAAAACCCTGGGAGGTTACATCCTAGGAGACATTATGGTAAGAAGTCGGTGTCATTGAGACTAGCCCAGTACCTTCCTGCCTCTAGCTTTCTGTCCAGCAAACACCTTCTGATTTCAACTAGCTTCCCACATCATGGTGGCAGTAGGGGTGAGCATATGGACAGAGAGGATGCCATTGGACTGTTTGCCTTGGCTTTTTTTTTTTTTCATTAAAAAGCCAAACTTCCAGTTTCACATGCATGTAGACACACACACACATACACAGAGGGGGCTCGTTTACTTGAGGTTCCCATCGTGGTGAAGGGGATGCAGGTGAGGAGTTCCAGCTCCTGGGTGTGGATTGAGCAAACCCTAGGCGAGGTCTCTTGGGTTTAATTCCACCCCTTTCAGCACATCAAATCCCTAGAGCCTAGTCACAGCAGGTAAGCTCCCAAGATCCCTTCAAAGAATGACTCCTGAGCTGGGTGGCACACATCTTGGAAGGGTAAGGCCAGCCTAAACAACATAGCACCCCCCAAAAAAAAGAGGAAAGAAGAGTGAGAAGGGAAAGAGGGAGGGAGGGAGGGAAAGAGAGGGGGGGAGAGAGGGAGAGAGGGAGAGAGAAAGAAAATGAACTCCTGTCCAAGGTTCACAGGAAAACATCAGAGTCTGTAAATTTTTGGCAAAAAAAAAAAAAAAAAAAAAAAAAAAAAAGTTTAAAAGCCTAAGGGAACCCACACATTAGTCAGCAGTGGGGCCACCCAGACTAACACAAGCACAGGCTTAATGGGAAGCTTAATACTGTTTTTATTGCACAATCACTTCTAAATGTGTTTTATTAATTAAACTGGAGGATCTGATTTTGTTAGTCCTTAATAAGTACAATGTGTCTAGTTAACAGAATGTCTTCAAAGAGCAGCAGTGGGAGGCAAGAAGCCAGTCCCTTCATCCTCCAGAGCTGGAGACCACCAAGCCACCACCCCTGTGTAGGAGAGACAAGGGACAAAGTCACACTTCTCAAGCCACAAAGTTGCTCTGAAACTTTCTAGAATATTCTGTAGCCTCCTGTTGCCTGTCATAGCTAGAATTATAAGGACAATCTCTCTTGTGTCTGCTTTTTTTTTCTTAATTCACTCAAACCACCATGAATGAGAGTCTGCCCCGGAAAGTCAGTATCATGCCCGAGTATGAGGTCATTGGCTTTTTCATGTGCAAAAAGGGAGGTGACGAGGAAGGAGTCGATGAGGTTCCTATGAAAAGGAGGAGAGGACTCACAAAACACATCAATCCTTTCAGTGTTTCCTCCTTACTTGATTGTCACAACAGTCCAGTGATTAAAGGTACTTTTCTCCTTTTACAACAAAATTATTGTTTGGAGAGGTTAAAAGGTTCACAAAGAGAACACAACAACGCTTAGACATAAAGCCAGTACTACAGGTTTGTTCAGTACCGTGGACAGAGACAGTGTCTGGGGTCTTCTGTGCAAGCCAGAATTAATGGGGGTGAATGTTGTGTCTCTGGGAAGAGAAGGGGACTGGATTGGGGGTAGATACATTGTCATAACTTGCTCTGCCTGCATCATCCTGGCTATTTAGAATATCTTTTGTCCTCTCATCCAGACGGCATGCAATGCCATTCCCAGACTGCCGCCCAGAGTTTGTATAAGATGTGGATGAATAGATAGAAGGAAAAGTTATCTAAAATCCATCAGACCTCACTCTTGGAAACAACAGTGATAGGCAAAGCCCTTCTGACTTGGCTTCTATGTTTGTCACATCAATCCAGAGGTGATAGGCAGGTAGGTAGATAGATAGATGATAGATAGATAGATAGATAGATAGATAGATAGATAGATAGATAGATAGATGGAGGGAGAGAGAGATAGGGCGATAGAGAGACAGAGAGATAATGGATGGATACATACATACATACATGGATAGATGGATACATATATACATACATACGGATGGATGGATGGATGATAGTTATGCAGGCCAATCTTCACATTGCAGAGGATTCTAATTCAGCCATCTGGCCCAGGCCTGAGAATTTTTTAATTATTTTTATTTAATGTGTATGGGTTCTTACCTGCCTGTATGTCTATGGCATGCCTGGTGCCTGATGCTACAGAGGTCAGAAGAGGGTATTGGGTCCTCTGGAACTGCAGTTACAGATGGTTGTGAGCCATCCTGTGAGTGTTGGGAATCACACCCAGGTCCTCTGGAAGAGCAGCCAGTGCTTTTGACCACTGAACCATCTCTGGCCAGCTCCCTGGGAATTTTTTGACATGGAAATTAGGGTTCTTTCCATTGCAAGGGACTGAAAGGGCTCGCCAATCTTAAGCAAGATAGGAAGGCACTGGCTCATGTGTGTAAGGCTGGATCACAGCATGATCTAGACTGACGTCAAGAGCTTCCCAGAGATACCTGGGTTGCATGTCCCCCATGTTCCCCATGGAAGATCTCAGATGAGCTCCCCCACAACTCAATATGGCTGCAAACAGCTCCTGGCATATGGTTCCATTCATGATCCCGAGAGATATTTCCTCTTCATGAAAGTTCCATGGTATATCCTTTGGGCACTAAGTCCTGTTTAGGTCCCATAGTCCTGAGTCAGTCATGTGACCAAAATGATGGTGTCCTCTGGTAGTCCAGGCCTGGGCCATGGCAATCCTGGATATGAGAGAGGCCTGTTCCCGTAATGCATACAAGCTGAAGCAGACACAGGCAGCTCCCAGAGAGCCAACATATGGCTGTCTCCTGATGGGAAAGACTGGTGCCAGACAACCCTTGACTGACATCTTTACATCAGTATTCCTCATGCTGGCTGTGGTCAGGCTGCAGTGATGTGAGGCTTGGAGCTACGTGCAGGGCTGTGGAAGCAGAGGGGTCTCTCCTTACCTAGCCTCATGGTGCTCTCCAGCTCCACTTCACCCATTCACTGATCATGTGACAGCACAACTCTCCAGGTTCCCATTAGAAGGCAAGGAATGTGTTTGGCCCCTTTGCATGGACTCCATCAGCAGCCTTTCCTCCAATATCTTTCCACCCCTGCAAGGCTAGAGCATGCCTCAAACCACCTCAAGGACCTTAGTGGATGATAACTTAAAGCCTTCCAGACCTCAAGAACCCATGGATCAGGAAATTAATTAAACATTTTGTGTGCATGACCATCATATATGAGTGTGAAGGCCTTCACAGAATTACCCAAGAAGACTAATTGTACAGAGGGCCAGCAGCACCAGATGCACCTTCTCCAGCATCCAGATAACTGCTTCTAGTGCTTCATGATAGAATTCCATGCACCAGTTTGCAAGCTGGAGAAGTAGGAAGCTTTGAGCCAACCTGAGATGATAGCTTTGTCAACATTTCTCAAAATGGACTCCTTGTTAAAGTGCAACAGTCAGTTTTCATTCCTTCAAGGAAATACCCAAGGTGGGCTGTGTTGTAAAGAAAAGAGATTCAGTTCACAGTTCCAGAGACTCAAAGACCCATCAGCAAAATGCCAGCTCGGGCAAAGAAAGACCCCTGGCTTTTTCACATATGCAGATGGCATCATGGCACAAACATGTTGTGAGGAGAGCATGCACAGAGCAAGACCGGAAGTCAGGCTGGGAATGGCTAAACTCATTCTTAAAACAGCTCCTTTCACAAGAACTCAACCCTGCCAGAACCACCTTAGTCCCTTCTGAGACTGACACCTCATTTGTTCTAATTCAGGCAAAGGACCTCCTCCTAGATTCCACCTCTCACAGGACACATCACCTCTTAAGATTATCATACTGGGGACCAGTTTTCTAACACATGAACACTTAAGAGGTTACACCACATCAAACCATAAATCAGACTGTTTTTATCATTATATCCTGAGAGAAACTAAAGCATTTAATGTCCATGTGAGTTGGGGAGATGTTGGGCTATTTAGGATTTTTTTAGGATTTCTGCATGATTTCTCCAAGCCTTTAGTATTGTGATGTGTTTTGTATCTCTAGAACAGTGGTTCCCAACCTTCCTAATGCTGGAAAAATACCCTTTTGTTATTCCTCTTTCATACAGTACATCCCTATTGCAGTTTCCCCTCCCTCCAATCCTCCCAGTCCCCCTCCCTCCCCTCTCCCCCAGATCCACTTCTCCTGTTTCACTTATGCAGCAATACTTTATTTAATACAGTTCCTCATGTGTGCTGACCCCCAACCATAAGATTATTTTCCTTGCTACTTCATAACTGTAATTTTGCTACTGTTAAAAATCATAATGTAAATATCTTTGTTTTCCAGTGGTCTAACGTGACTCCTGTGAATGGGTCATTAGACCCCCCCAAAGGGGTCGAAACCCATAAGCTGAGAAATGCTGTTCTAGAAAGAATCTGACAAGAGTCAGCAGTACCCCTCAGCTTTACTTAGCAAAGCCCCGTTTGTCTGTAGCATCCTATGAAACATTCCCCAAAACATGGATTTATGAATTGTCCTGGGAACTGTGTCCTTGGAGAATATATGCAAATGGAGGCGACTGGGTTCATGCTGCTCTGAAGAGGTCGGGTGGCAAGAATCTTAAGAGTTCCCAGAGGAGGTGATATTTAGGATTTTAGCAGAAAGCATTCTCTTTGCCTGAATTAGAACAAATGAGGTGTCAGTGTTTTTTGCAAAGCTGGTGGCATCTCAGGGTGTCTGGGAACTGAGAAGTGCTAGACAGAGGGGCACTGGAGCTTGCATGCCTTGGGCTGAGTCTCTGCTTGGCCATTCAGAAGCGGTGCAGCCCTGAGCAGCTCACTTGCTCCTTTGGAGCTTTCTCCTGCCTGAGAGGATGAACCCAGACCAGGTAGGGAACGGGCAATGTCTGGGAAGTGGAAGTGCCCACCCAGCGGCTGAGACAAATGTTGCTCTTAGCTTCTCCTTCTACCTCACAGCCACCTACCTATCCCACAGGGCTTTGCTGGTGGTCTGGAAACCTCGGGAAGATGCTGCCTCCCTCTCTCCTGTCCTCTTGTGGCAGCTGAGATAGTGGCATGGGACTGTGATTCCTTCCCATCTGCACCAGCATCTTCCTGCATCTTCTTGAGGACACTGTCACTCTCAGCACCTTGGCCCAAGAAGCAATATGGAAAGAGATGCAGAGGCCCCGCTGTTTGCTAACACTCCAGGCTGTCCTTCAGGTCACCCTCTGTGACATGTCACCGAGGGGAGCCAGTCCACGAGTGCCCGTTCTATCAGAGTCAGCTCCTGCCTGCATCTGTCACTGCTGATTGCATTTGAATGGCTTCGTCTCTTTTTTAAATAAAAGATTTATGCCTTAGCTGTCAGAGCTTGCCTTTATTTGAAAATTTAATCTTGTTTCTAGGAGTCTAGATTAACTTATTAGATTTAGGCATCCCTCTCATGGTTCTGGGAAAGAGGCAGAGAGTCTGCTCTCTGCACAGGCCTCTGCAAGCCTCCCTGTCAGCCAGCCAAGGTGGAATGGGTGACATCTCAGTGCACCTGGGACTCTGCTTCTTTGGTGGGGTTTCCTGGGTCCCCTGGGCCAGCTTCCAGACCTCTGCTCTGGAACCTATGTTTCCAGCAAGGGCTGTGCGTCAGACTCACCCTTCCTCCAGCTTTATGAAGGGACACCACTGGTCAGGTGAGGGCTATGTCAGGGAGTCCTGCCCCTCCCCCCATCTCTGTCTCCTATCTCTGGAGAATTCTGCACTGCCACTATGCTACAGGGTGGGGTCTCAAATTTGCTTCCGGCTGTGTAGGCTTATGCAGGTCTCAAATCTCCGAATCTGAGTGAAGGTGGTGTGGTTAATCGCATCTCCTAGCTTAGCAAGAACCTGCTTCCCGCTACTGCACAGAGCAGGCTGCAGGATGAATCGAAAGTTCCTTCAGCTCGCAGTGCTGGAGACAGAAGTCCCAAAGCTTGACACGGACATTTAGAAAGGACCTCGAGCAGCAGCACCTGTAACAGGAGGTGGAAGAGGCCACTATGGACCATAATGCATCCCGGGAGTTAAAGAACTTAAGACCTAATCGCCTGTCACTGGTCCCATAGTCAACACTGTCACATGGGAGTGTCTGAGGCTTTGGGAAAGGAAGGCAGAGCCACGGTTTACGGTGAGAGGGTGTACCCTGAGCGCTGCTCTGGACATCTTGGTCACTGGGTCAGTCGAGTGTTGGAGGGAGGAGTGAGACCCTCTTCGGAATGAGGAAATAGCAACAGGAGGAGCAGTGAGTCCCAAGGTCACAGTAGTCCCCGTCCAGCTCCCTGCTCTCCTGCGCCTGGGTTATGGCTGGTCTGTGTCTGCCTTTCTTAGATGCAAGCCCCAGCTCTTGAGAAGAGTGTACACTTGGACTGGGGGTCTTTGGGAAGTCAGAAAGGTTAAGGAGGTTGTAGAAGCCGGCCTTGACCATGTCCCAGGAAAGGCGGGAAGTCGGGAGCACTGGCCCTGGACAGCCGCCTCGGAGCGGGTGTGAAGAGCTGCCTGCGGTGTGAGCCACCCTGCCCACCGGCCCAACACCTTTGTAGCCGCTGTAGCACAGGTTCTCTCCCCATCTGAGTCTCCCCTTTCTTTTCTTCCCCAGAGCACAGAGCCTGCAGCCTTGACTTTCCCGCTGCACTCTCGCCATCTGCTGGTCAATGGCGGAATAGCATCAAGTAAGCACTTGGAACAGTCGCCGCCTCTAGGCCAGCCCAAACAGGGACGGCGCCTTCAGGGAGCGCGCGCGCACACACACACACACACACACACACACATGCACGCACGCACCAGTATGCACCAACAGACCTTCGTGCGCACGTGCACGCAGACACAGGTGTACACACGAAACGTGACACACAGGCATACACGCACAATGTACACAGGTAGGCACAAACACGCAATCACGCTGCCAAGGATATGAGCAGAGTTGAATCTTGCCTTGCTTCTTTCGACTTCCTCCAGCCACTCACACCAAGGACTCTGAGTTTCTGACCTGAATATTCGCCTCGGGCCACAACCGATGGGTCTCATCTGTCCTTCTGTTTCCCTTGCCCCGCCTGCCCTCCTGCTCACAGTGGGAGCTGAACTGCGTTTTGCTGCTTGGGTGGGAGGCCACGCTTGCCTTCTAGTCTGCTTCACCAGGTTGATGGGCCGACAGGCGGCGATCAAGAGCAGCCTCTGGTCTCGGAACAACCTTGGAGCTGCCCTGTGGGGCTCTGCTGCACACTGCGCCTGGACGAGCACTTCTTATTTGTCGCTTAGCAAAATAACTCCAAGGGCAGGAAGATACATAATTGTCTCCATAATTCATCTGCCTGGGCCTCGAGAGGAGTTGAGAGAATCCCAAGCCAACGGTCAGGCTGGGGTTGGGGTAACAGCTTGAAAGGGATGGGGATGCTGAAGTGAGCATGCTGGCGCTTACGAGGCTCACAGTGTCCTTACTGACCCCATCTTGTTTTGAAATGTGGTATTTTGTAGACCTTGGACTTACTTGCACTATTTCTAATTTTTTAGAAGACTGCATTAATGAAAACAAGGGCTAAACAGATCATTTAAACACCCAAGCTCATAGCACCACTATGCAGAAAGTGGAAGAAACTGCCCACCAGGGGGTGAGTGGGGAAAGGAAGTGTGGTAGCACATAAGGGCACATTTGTTCAGGCCTGGAAAGAAAATTCTAACACGTTGCAGCAAGATGAACCTTGACACTGTGCTAAGTGAAATAAGCCAGCCACAAAAGA
Organism: Peromyscus maniculatus bairdii; assembly: GCF_049852395.1. Lineage (NCBI taxonomy): Eukaryota > Metazoa > Chordata > Mammalia > Rodentia > Cricetidae > Peromyscus > Peromyscus maniculatus. The sequence continues at coordinate 17,891,855 of NC_134856.1, read as the reverse complement.
CAAAAACCCAGGTCCTACTCCACCTGCTGAAGTTTGGATCTGGAGTGGCCCCTGAAGGCCCATTTATTAAAGGGGTAGTGGCCAGCCTGTGTTGCTATCGAAGGTGGTGGGGCCTTAAGAGGTGAGCACTATGGACTGGGTGATTGGAGACAGAGTTCAGATGAAGTCTGGGGGTTGGATGGTGATGCTGGCTGTACAAGAGTGTGGATATACTCACTACCCTGAAATGTGTCCTTGTGCGGTACAATAGCATTCTGTTATAGTTTGAATCTGAACACCCTTCCCCACAAGCTCACATTTTGAACATGTGTCCCCAGCCAGTGGCGCCTGTTGGAAGGCAATGGACCCTTTGGGAGGTAGACCCTGACTGAAGGAAATGCCTGCCCCAGGATCTGACTGTCAGTCCCCAGCTTTCTGCATCTAGGAACACAGGGAGTGAGCGCCACAGCCTTGGCTCACCTGGGTGACCTTAAAGGAAGTAGTCCCCAGCTTTGTCACTGCCCTTGACAGTATTTTCCACATACTTCCTGAGCTCCTAGCCACTGTGTGGCTGTCTCCTCACAATGGCCCTGTGAACTCTAAAATGTACAGGCCCAATGAAACTGAGGTAGAGAGGTTAAAAATGGTGTCAATGGTCACATAGGTTACTTGACGCAGAGGCGTGACTCACCCCACACCTAATTTGTCTCACACTGCCAGGAAAAGAAGAGCCATGTCCTTTCTCCCACCTCCAAGCTCACCCCGGGTTTCTGTCTGCCTGTCCCTCTCTTTCTACTTTTCCTGCCAGCTGTGCCACTACAAATGTTAGAGGACCACCTCCTGCCTCTCCAGCCCTGCCCACTGGATGCCTGGAAGAACTGGGCATACCCCCTCCTACCTGGGTCCTCACCCTGTAAACTTGGCAGAGAGACAGCTGGGATTGTGCTGGCAACCTGTTTGAGACAGCCGCAGTGGGGGTTCCTGGGCCTCCTGCTGCCTTGGGTGGCCCCAGGCAGACACGTGCCACATCTCTGACTCCAGCAGAGAAGTCGTCCATTGTCACTGACTGCCATCATGCTGTGATTAGTTAATCACTAAATGCGTGGGGCTTTTAATTAACTGCCAGCCTTGTGCGGGCAGCTGTTCCACAAACCACATCTGATCTTGGTCCCCGTCCCAGCTGACAGGGTGCTTCCCTTACACAATGACGGTGGCATAGAGTGCTGCTGCAGAGATGGCTGATGCCACAGCTGCAGCCCTAAAGAGAAGCCACCAGCTGCAGGAGGGAGAAAGGACAGCCATCCTGGAGGGGGGCCACCAGGTGCGGGAGGATAAGAAATCTGGTGCCATCTACACATTGTTGCTGTGGGACGGTCTGTATGTCTGTATTGCTATGATTAGTCAATAAATAAAACACTGATTGGCCAGTGGCCAGGCAGGAAGTAGGTGGGACAAGGAGAGAGGAGAATTCTGGGAAGCGGAAGGCTGAGGCAGAGAGACACTGCAGCCGCCGCCATGACCAGCAGCATGTGAAGATGCCGGTAAGCCACCAGCCACGTGGCAAGGTATAGATTTATAAAAATGGGTTAATTTAAGATAAAAGAACAGTTAGCAAGAAACCTGCCACAGCCATACAGTTTATAAGTAATATAAGCGTCTGAGTGATTATTTTATAAGTGGATTGTGGGACTGCGGGGCTTGGGGAACCTGGAGAGAAGCCCTCCAGCAACACACTGTGAATGTGGCTTGTGCATTAGAATTAGCTCAACTCAGACATGTGCAAGAGGAAAAGACCTAGTTCTGGCCAGATAGTGCAAGGCTTCAGGCATGGCTGGATCCAGGAGGAAAAGGAAAACTACTGGAACTCCCAGAAGAGCTGCACTTGTGTCTGCACCGTGAGTTAGCTGGCTACAGGTGCAGGCAGACAGCAGTATGGCCACTGTGTCTTCGCTTCCTTCTAGAGTGCCTGTCTGCTCACCTCTGCACTTTGGAATAGGTCTAGCCTTACTTCCCCTGTCACTTAGCATATTTAATCTGACCCATTTGGGCATGTATTCCTGTTTTCTGATAGCACGGGACAGTCCAGTTCAGTACAACTGACAGCAGCTTAGGCTTAATTCTTTCTACCGGACTGTCCTGTGCATGAATTAGGAGATATTTAGCAACTTCCTTACCCCTGGACACTAGGTGGTCCCGCAAGACAGATCATGACAACAAAAACCACCTCCAAGTACAGCTGAATGCCCCTTGGGCGGACAAGACTGCCACTGCAATGCCATCCTGCATCCCAGGATGTCCCATGGGAAAGGTTTGTCTCCGGTGGGATGTCAGGGACGTCCTTAGAGCAGAGGCCAGAAGGCAGGCAGAAACAGGTGGAGCCTTCAGCTGAGCACAGGCAGAGAAGCTTGGATCACAGTGAAGAGTGATTGCCCTGCCGCCCACATGGCTGCTTTCTACAGTCATGGTCCCTAACAGCGTGAGGCGCCTGCCGCACCTCACACTGTGGCTGAGTTAAGACCATGTCCCAGGAGTCAATGCTAAGTGCAGTGTCCCAGAGTGCTGCGTTAGCATTGTTTGCTTGGTGCCATGGAGCAGAGTCAGGACGCAGTCCTAGAGTGCTGGTCTCTGAATCCACACACTTGTACCTCACCAGCCCCTGCCAGAGAGCAGAGAAGACCCCGGCACTGACCACAGCCTTGGCAGGGCTACATAGAGTGCTCCTGGGAACAAGAAGTAGCCAAATACCTACAAAGCTTCCTTCTTTTAAAAATTAGTCTTGAGACAGGGAGTTTGCAGCGGCCCCCTGCTGTGCAGCGGCCACTCAGGTGTCCTCCTCTCAGACCTGGTACCTGCTGCTCTAGTTCTCCAGCCCAGACCTCAGTGACTGCTGTCCCCCACACATCACCAATCACACACAAGGAATCTGCATGCTAGTGTAGTGAGTGAACTCGAGGAAGACACAAATTACTCCTGGTTCTCTGTGAGGATTTGACTAGCTCCATCCAATGCCTGGAGCTCATTAAAATTTTTTCTTTTAATTTTCTAGATTTTATTCCTAATGGATGTAATTATACATATTTATGGGTCTGGTGTGTTGTTTTGACACATGCATACATTGTATAATAATATTTCCGGTAATTAACATATGCATGTCTTGTACTTTTCTCCGGGGTGAGAAATTCAGAATCCTGAATCCTAGCTATTTTGAGATATTCAGTATAATGCTGCTGACCACAGTTGCCTGGGGAACACCCTAGAATGTGCCCCTCCTACCTACTTTAATTTGGCAGGGCTGACCTCCCTTTTCCCTCCCAGCCTCAGATCCCCAATTTCACACAGCAGCAGAGCCTCTGGTATTTACTTTCTGTGTTTAAACCCTTTTGTTAATTAAATATTTTTTTAAATATTATTTATTTTTAGTCTATGTATTTTATTTTAGTTTATGTTTAGTGTGGGTATTCTACCTGAATGTGTATCTGTGCACCACATCCATGTAGTACTCACAGAGGCCACAATAGAGTGTTGGACCCCCTAGCTACAGAAGGTTGTGAGTCACCATATGGGTGTTACTCTCCTTGACCAGTGGGCCATCTCTGCATCTCCCTGTGGTTTAAATTCTTGAGCCGCCAACAGCCTCCAGTGGGGCCTCCCTTCTCCAGCCATTTTCTCAAATATAAAAGAGAAGAACAATGCACGTTTACCTGGGGATCAGAGGGTCCTGGGCTCCACTGCTGGCAAAGTGGGATTTCCATTGGTAACCAAAGCTCTTCAATCCTCAATTTCTCCAGCTGTAACTAGGGTCAATAACACCCCCTTTGCTGGTTGGAAATGAGTTCAGCATCTGGTGCAGAAGGTGGGCAGAGCTTAGGAAACATCAAAGACTCTCAGGCCACAACCAAGCTGTTCTCCTCACTGGATCTCACTCTAGCCTCCTCTCTCCCACATCCTAGCATCAGGTCCCTGACAGAGAGCTGTGACATCTGTGGATGTGTGTCACCCATCTTCCCTGCTCACCTGGTGTGAAAGGTCCACACCAGGGCTCTCCTCAAGATAAGACCCCAAGCTAAGTGCTGACAGGCTGGGCCACAGACAGGAAGTAGCTGGTGCCCAGTGCACAGCCCACACATGCAGTATGCTGTGGCCCTTCAGCCCCCAAACTTCTTCCATTTAAATTATAGTCACAATAAATATAATAGGATTTCCTGAGCAACCTGCCCCATTCAGAGCAACACCTAAATACCAAGAAGACCAGAACCTGTGATGGCCTCCTCCATTCACCTCCAGAACCTGTGAGAGCCTCCTCCATTCACCTCCAGGAGCTGTGAATACATGGCGAGGCAAGCTCTTGGCCCAAAGCTGCTCCTGGTGGCCCTCCCAGCTCCAGCTCGGATATTGAGAACCGACTGGAACAGAAAGTGGGGGAGTGCTTGAACTTGCCTGCTATTGTTTCTGTATGACCACCACACTGGGCTCTACTGTCTCCCTCCCAGTCATTGTTGTGAGCCTTCCGCCCATTCCAGTCCACCACTCCCGCCGTCAGCTGCCCCAGGTCCCACTGTCAGCTGCCCCAGGTCCCGGTTGTCTATGTCATATTCACACCGGCCGCTTATGAAGCATCTGCTGCGTGCCTGGCCTGGTTCTAAGCACATTATCCAACTATCTCATGGAGTGCTCACAATTAGAACTACTGTGCATTTTATCTTACAGAAGCAGCCCCAAATGTTAAGAAACCTGCACAGAGGCTGCAAGCTGACATAGATCTTCCCTCCAGAGCCTGGGCTTCTGCAACTTTGTAAGCCCTCCCAACACCACCACAAATCATAAGACTAATAACACGAGTGCTGTGAGTGTCATTTTCCAGATGAGGCCTCCCTGTGTTCATGGATCAGGAAAACAGAAAAGAGAATGGACGGCCATTGTGAGCTTGACACATGTCTCCCCAGCCTCTCCATAGGCCTGCTCCATACACAGGCCTCTCCCTCTGTTTAGCCTGGGAACGTGAGGCCCTTCGACACTCTACCCTGAGGCCCTTCCCCACTCCTCCCAGTGGGAAAGCAAGGGGTGTCAGGCTTTCGTGGCAAAGAGGAGGAAAAGCCACCAATGCAGTGAGTCCAGGGATGTTCTGGGTGTCAACCCATTCTTGATGCAAGAATGGAAGGAGGGCTGGCTGAGAGCCAGGCTGACAGGAGCCTAGCTTCACCACTCAGAATGCAGTTAGAAGACAGAAGCATTGAAGAAGACTCAAGCCGAAAAGAAGATGGAATGGAAGAACCCAGTAATTCAGCGGGAGAAGTCATGGGAAAGCCTTACATGAAGAACGGACCAAGCAGACGATAAAATACCAGAACTCAAAAAGACCAGATAAGCAAGGGATGGGAAGTGTTTTCAAAACACAGGAAAAAGAACATACAGAAAATGTAGGACACCACGAAAACCCCAAACTTTTGAATTGTAGGCGAAGATGAAGGAGAAGAATCCCAGGTCAAGGGTTTAGAGCAGGCCTTCAATAAGATCATAGAAGATACTGCACTGCCACGTGTGGCCAGGGTGTCAACTGGCCCGGGCTGCAGCCAGGGGTCATGTCTGGGTCTGTGGCCCTACTGAAGCCAGGGTCTGTGCTGGTATTCATGGCTCCTGGTACTGTTGAAGGCCTTGCAGATGCATGAGGTCTGGGCCACCACCTGGGGACATGTTGTTGTCTGAGGGCCACCTTTGTGGGGAGGGATGCTGATCTGAGAGGCTTGAGCAGTTCACCCAGGGCCATGGTGACATTAGGGTCTGAGAGGCTGCTGAGGACCATGTCTGGATCCATGGTTCTACTACAGCTGGGTCTATGTTGATGTCCATGGCCCACATTCCCACCAAAGGCCACAAAGATGACCAGCTTCAGGATCACCATCTACGACCATGTTGGGGTCTGAAGGATGTGCTATTTCTGGGGTCATGCCGACCTGAATGGTCTTTGCTGCCACCTGTGGCCGATGGAGTCATCTGGGCCCAGGCTACTGCCAGAGGTCAATGTCTGTGGCTCAGGTTACCACAAAAGCTAGCTCAAATGCCCGATGTCTCTACCACAACCTGGGACCATGTTGGAGTTCAGGGACCACACTGCTGCTGGACCCATGCCGATCTAAACTGCCAGCCATGGCCATGGTGACATTCAGACCCAAGCTGCTGCTAATGGTCATGCCTGAGTCCCTGGTCCTGCCACAGTTGGGGTTTGTGTTGATGTCTGTTGCCATGTTAACCACAGGGGCCCATGTGAACTGTGTGTTGAAACATGAGTTGAAGTATAAAGGCCTCCTTGAGCTGGTCCTGCCCATCCTCGACCCAGGGAGAGTTGCCCCGCCCTCCCGCCCCCCATACCTAGGAAAGCTGGCTTTGCCCCTAATAGGAGAGCTGGCCCCCCACACTTGGGAAAGATGGTCCCACCCCTCACCTAAGGGGAGTGGTCCCAATAGCCCAGACTTGAAGGAGACCAGCTCCCTCTTTTTCCCCCAGGGTACTCTTTAGGAGGGAGAAGTGAGAAATATGAAGATAGAATTATAGAGAAGAGAGACAGATAGAAACACAGGATAGCCTCAGGAGGGCCTGGGTCAAAACCTGCTGGCCCCTTCTGTCTCTACTAAAGGGCTTTTTGTTCCATGCCAAGGGATGGAACAAAAGACCTCCCCCAGCACAGCCAAGTACAGACCATCCCAAATACCCGGTGATCATGCACATAGTCAAGCCATTCTCTAATGCAGCCCTACTGTGTAATGCTAGCTCAGATCTCACTAGAAAGCTTTTGTGGGTTCCCACATGGACTGACCAACTTAGCAGCCATGGGTACACATACAGGCGTTGGGTTGGCACACCCCAACTTTTACCCCATCTATGACCCACTGAAGTGCATGAAGGGACTGGTCCTATGACCTCATGGTCTACATGACTTGGGTCAACAGTGGGATGGATGTCTGGGGAGTTTCTTTGGGGGTCTAGTGTTGAGGGTGTGCTAGAGGCCAGAGGCCTTGAACCATGTAGGGTAAAAGGGTCAGCCAAAGAAATACACTCTGACCCTAGAACCAGAGCCAAAAGATTAAAAAGAGCCAGTGAAACAAACATGTTTTGGCTCTGAAACCAGAGCCAAAGAAACACTCTGACCAGCTGAGCAAGAAACCAGCCAATCCCTGAGCATAAAATCCAGCCAACCTCTGAGCATGTCCAAGCTCAGGGATTGAAATCCAGCCAATTCCCACCCTGAAAATCTTCTCCCTAGAAAAACCCCACCCTTAAGAAGCCCTATATAAGTCCCGTGCCTGTTCAGTTGGGAGCTGCCCTTTCCTACCCTGGCAGAGGCAGGATTCCTGGATTCCTCCCTCCCAATAAATCTCTTTTATTTATTTATTTATGAATGAGTTTTGGGCGAAGACCTTCTTTTGCCAGAGTGGAGCACAGCAGAGAAGCCACGGACCTCTCTGCTGGGAAACTCTCTTAGAAGAGTGGAGCAGAGCTGAGCTGTAAGACCTCTCTCAGAGAGGAGCAGGATTGCCACATCCTGTGGGGGAGACCATCCCCCACCAGAACAGAGCTACAGTTATAGCCTGACTTCCCCTACAGTCAGGATTCCCTTCTCCTCAGAGCTGTAGGTATTGCTTGACTCCCAACAGTCAGAATACCTTTCCCTCCAGATCGATAACACTTGCAAACCTGACCAACAACACCTTACACAATGATCATTTGCAAGGAAAGTTGTGTGGACAGAGGGTCTGCTGTGTGACACACCGCAGCTCCCAACGCCACCAAGACGAATGAAGAGGCGATGGAGAGGCCAAGACAGAGGAGTGACATATTTCATTTTGTTTTGTTTATTTATTTCGTTGGTTGGTTGGATTTTTAAATAGAAATTGATATTATTTGTATTTTTATTTTTTATTATTTTTTCTTGGTTTTTAAATTCTAACCTTATTTTTACTATTTCTTTTTTAGTTTTCCTTTTGGGGGACACTACAAGGGTGAGGGGCTGATGCGGAGGGACTGGGATATGGGTGGAATTGAAGTGCATGATGTGAAATTCCAAAAAAAATCAATTAAAAAATTATGTTTTAAAAATAAATAAATTTAAAGAAAAAAATCATAGAAGAAAACTTCCCCCAAACTAAGGAAAGACACAAGCATACATATACAAAAAGCACACAGAGCACCACATAGACAGCACCAGAAAAGAAAATCTTCATGACATATCATCTTTAAAAAAAAACACCCCCGGGCGGTGGTGGTGCATGCCTTTAATCCCAGCACTCAGGAGGCAGAGGCAGGTGGATCTTTGTGAGTTCAAGGCCAGCCTGGTTTACAGAGCAAGATCCAGGAAAGGCACAAAGCTACACAGAGAAACCCTGTCTCGAAAAACCAAGTAAATAAATAAATAATAAAACACTAATGTGGTGATATTGTGTTCCCCAAAATATTGTGTACCCTAATAAACTTGTCTGGGATCAGAGAACAAAACAGCCACTAGATACAGAGGCCAGAAAATGGTGGCACACACACCTTTAATCCTAGCATTCAGGAGGCAGAGATCAGTCTGGATCTCTGTGAGTTCAAAGCCACACTGGAAACAGCCAGGCATGGTGACTCATGCCTTTAATCCCAGGAAGTGATGGCAGGAAGCAGAAAGGTATATAAGGCGTGAAAACCAGGAGCTAGAGCTGGTTATGCTTTTAGGCTTTTGAGCAGCAGTTCAGCTGAGATCCATTTGAATGAGGACTCAGAGGCTTCCAGTCTGAGGAAACAGGATCAGCTGAGGAACTGGCAATGTGAGGAAGCTGTGGCTGGTTCTGTCTCTCTGATCTTTCAGAATTCACCCCAATACCTGGCTCCTGGGTTTGTTTTTATTAATAAGACCTGTTAAGATTCATGTTACACACTAAGTATAAGCTGGGCGGTGTGGTGCACACCTTTAATCCCAGCACTCGGGAGGCAGAATCAGGCAGATCTCTGTGAGTTCGAGGCCAGCCTGGTCTACAGAGCAAGATCCAGGACAAGCACCAAAACTACACAGAGAAACCCTGTCTTAAAAAACAAAAAACAAAAAAACACTAAGTATACATAACAAAAAAAAAGTGTGTTGGAAGCTGCAAGAGAAAAACACACAAGAAAAAAACACACACACACACAGAGGAAAACTCATCAGAACAACTGATTTCTCAATGGAAAATGTGAAAGCTAGAGGAACCTGGAACAATGCATTCCAAGTCTTAAAAGACCATGATGGCCAGCCTTGACTAACAAACCCAACAAAACCACCCACTATCATTGAAGGAGAAAGAAAAATTTCCATGATATAAACAGTCTAAAAATGTAATCAGTAAACCAAACCTAAAGAGAATATAGGATGCAATATTTTAGGCTGAAGAAAAGAAAATGAGCATAGCAAAGAGGCTGTGGAAAGAATGTGGAAGCCATAATTATTAAAACATAAAGTACGACCAAGAAAATAAACAATAGCAAAAAGCAACAGCACAATGACCACAATTAACAAACACATTTCAATAATAATCTTAAATATTAATGGCCTCAATTCTCCAATCAAAAGACACAGGCTGGCTGAAACAAAATCCATCTATCTGTGGTCTACAAGAAAAACACTTTAGCTTTAAGATAGGCACTGCCTTGGAGTAAAGGATGAACAAGAGTATTCCAATTAATGGGACCAGAAAGCAAGAAGGCATCACTCTTAGTATCTGACAAAATGGACTTCAGACTGCAGTGGACTGTAGTTGTGCCATCACAGGAAAGTATTCTGAAGGAAAAAACTTCAGGTGCTAAAATTACCGTGGGTAAACTAGTCATGGGTCATGTAGACCAGCCATAAATTCTATTCAATGTGTCCCGGTCCTCAGGGTTAGGAGTGCAGGCTGACAGCATAACTGCTATATTTCTACTTCTGTAAACAACACTTGCTTCTTTCCTGCAGATGTCCACAGCTGCCTTTCTGTATACATCACACAATTTCTGGTTTTGCCTTTAAAAACTCAAACAACTTGAAGGTTGGGGCTGCTTCCTGCTACTCTACCCCATCATTAGATTTATTCAGGCCTCTCAGGTGAACCAGCAGAGATAAAGATGGACACTTAACCAAGAAGACATTACTGTCCTCAACATATGCACAATGAGCACCCAATTTCAGGGGGGAAATGTACTCAACATATACACATGAGCACCCAATTTCGGGGGGGGGGGATGTACTACTAGATTAAAGACACAGATTAACATCAACCCATTAATAGTAGGTGATTTCAGTATGCACTTTCTCCAATAGACAGGTCATCAGGACAACAAATAGAGAAACATCAGAATTAATTGGCACCCTATGTCTTATGACTTAAGAGATATCTACAGAATACTCCACAGAATACCGTAGAATACACATTCTACTCAGCAGCATACAAAAGCCTTTCTAAAATAGACCACAGCCTGAGACACCAAACAAACCTTTATAAACTTAGAAAGACTGAAATAACTCCTTACATCCTAGCCTGACCACAAATGCAATAAAACTTAAAATTGACCACAAACAAATCTCTAGTAAATATACAAATTCATGGAGATTAAACAACTCATTATTGAATGATGAGTGGGTCAAAGAAGAAACCAAGAAACAAATTTAAAAAAAAAAATCCTGGAACTAAATGAAAATGAAAATGCAACACACCAAAACCTCTGGGACACATTGAAAGGAGCCCTACAAGGGAAATTAATAGGTCTAAACTTAAGCATCTATTGTTAAAAAAAAAAATCAGGAAGAGCATAAATAAATGACTTCACGATGCAACTCAAAAACTTGGAAAAACAAGAATAAACCAAATATAAACTCAGTCAACAGCAAGAAATAATAAAAATCAGAGCAGAAATCAATGAAATAGAAACAAAGAAAATGATACAAAGATTCACTGAGTCTTTGATAAGATAAACAAGACTGGCAGACCCTTGACCCAACTAATCAAGAGATAGAAATAGAGGACACAAATGAACAGAAGCAGAAATGAAACAGAAGAATGTGACAGACAGCAAAGGAATTCAGAATATCACTGGGGGATGTTTTAAAAACCTGTCTTCCATTAAGTTGAAAAACTTAAAAGAGATGGATGAATTTCTGGATTCAGCCAAACCACCAAAATTCAACCAAGAAGTCAACAACCCAAACAGCCCCATAACAAATGAGGAGACTTGTGGTAATAAAGAGACTTCCAGCAGTGTTTGCTGAAGATGCTTTCTTTCCTCCAGCTTATGTTTTTGGCATCTTTGTCAAACATTAAGTGGCTGAAGTTACAAGTACTGATGCTTGGGTATTCGATTTTGTTCCATTGGTCCACATGTCTGTTTTTGTGACAGCACCATATTGTTTTTATTACTATAGCTCTGTAATGTATCTTAAGATCTGGAATTGCAATCCCTCTAGCATTGTTTTTTTTTTCCAGGATTGTTTTGGCTATCTGAGGTCTTTTGTGGTTCCATGTGAGTTTTAGGATTTTTTTTTTCTATTTCTGTAAAGAATGAGGTAGGGATTTTGATTGGGACTGCACTAAAACTATAAACAGCTTTTGGTAAAATGGTCACTTTCACAATATCAATTCTACCAATCCATGAGCATGAGATGTCTTTCCACAGTCTAATGTCTTTATCTTCTTCTTCAGAATTTAAAGTTTTCACTGTAGAGGTCCTCCACTTCCCTGGTTAGGTTTATTCCTATGTATCATATTCTCTTTGAGGATATTGTGAATGGGAGTGTGTCCATGATCATTTCTCGGTGTGTTTATTGTTATTCTCTATAGAGAAGCTATTGATTTGTACAAGTTGATTCTGTATCCTGCCATGTTGCTGCATTTGTTCATCATTTCCAGAGGTTTTCTGGTAGACTTTTTGGGATCTATAATGTATAACTCATGTCACCTGTAAATAGGGATAGTTGGGCTTCTTTTCCTATTTGTATCCTTTTAATTTCCTTGTCTTACTGCTCCAGCCAGTGCTTTGAGCACAGTGTTGAAAAGGAGTGGGGACAGTGGGGGATGGGGAGACTGCCTCCTTCCTGACTTCAGTGGGATTGCTTCAAGCTCTTCTCCATTTAGGATGATGTTGGCTGTGGGTTTCTCATATATGTCTTTCGTATGTTGAGGTGTGTTCCCTCTAGCCCTACATTCTCTGGGACTTTTATCATGAAGGCATGTTGGACTTTGTCAAAGGCTTTTTTTCTGACTCTATTGAGATAATTATGTGATTTTTGTCTTTAAATCCATGGTTTATTACATATTGTTGGTTTTTTTTTTTTAACTCTTTTACTCTTTGGTCTTTGCTCTTTGGTGGGGGGGGGGGAGGTCACCGCCCAGATCCCAAATAATTCACATGGAGGCTTATTCTTTCTTATGAATACCTGGCCTTAGCTTGGCTTGTTTCTAGCCAGCTTTCCTTAACTAAATTATTCCATCTACCTTTTACCTCTGGGCTCTTACCCTTTCTCTACTTCTGAATACCTTTCTTTACTTTTTACTCTGTGGCTTGCTGTGTAGCTGGGTTTCTGGCCCCTGAAGTCCTCCTCTCCTTCTCCTTTTTCTCCCCAATCTTCTTTCACAGATTTCTCCTCCTATTTATTCTCTCTGCCTGCCAGCCCTGCCTATTCTTTCTCCTGCCTAGGTATTGGCTGTTCAGCTCTTTATTAGACATTTTAGACATCAGGTATTTTAGACAGGCAAAATAACTCAGCTTCACAGAGTTAAACAAATACAATATAAAATAATGCAACAAATCTTTGCATCATTAAACAAATGTTCCATGACATAAACAAATGCAACACAACTTAACTTAATATTCCACAGTAATTACATATTGTTTTGTTGTTGTTGTTTTGACTTTTCATATGTTGAGCCATCCGTACATTTCAGGGATAGAGCCAACTTGGTCTTGGTGGACAATCTTTTTGATGTATTCTGGTTGCAGATGTTTTATTGTGCAATTTTGAATCTATGTTCAATAGGGATATTGGCCTGTAGTTTTCTTTTTGTTGTGTCTTTTTCTGGTTTGAGTATTACAGAGATACTGGCTTCCTAGAAGGAGTGCAGAAAAATGAAATTAGACCCATATCTATCAACTTGCACAACAAATAACTCAAAATGGATTAAAAAAAAGTTCTAAACGTGAAACCTGGAACACTGAAACTGCTGGAAGAACACATAGGTGGTTCCCTCATGATATAGGTATAGGTAAGGGCTTTCTGAATAGGACTCTATCTGTCCAAGCATTAACTCCACAATTGATCCCTGGGACTTCATAAAACTAAAAGGCATCTGCACAACTGAAGAAGCAATCAGCCAGGTGAAGAGGAAGTCCACAGAATGGCAGAGAATCCTTGCCAGCTCTACATCTGACAGAGGATTCATATCCATACTATGTAAAGAACTCAAAAGGCAAAGAACCAAAACACAAATGACCCATTCAAAAAATGGACCTGGGATTTGAACAAAGAGTTCTCTGTGGTGATATTGTGTTCCCCAATATATTGTGCACCCTAATAAACTTATCTGGGGTCAGAGAACAGAACAGCCACTAGATATAGAGGACAGAAAATAGTGGCACACACACACTTTTAATTCTAGCATTCAGGAGGCAGAGATCTGTCTGGATCTCTGTGAGTTCAAAGCCACACTGGAAACAGCCAGGCATGGTGACACACATCTTTAATCCCAGGAAGTGATGGCTGGAAGCAGAAAGGTATATAAGGCGTGAGGACCAGGAACTAGGGCCTGGTTAAGCTTTTAGGCTTTTAGCAGCAGGATGAGCTCCAGGCTCTAGAGGATTTTTGCAGCCTCCTCTCCCTGCTTCAGATTCTTGCAGTCTGGCCTGGCATGCCTCCTAGCTGGGAGTATGGCTGAGGGGGGCTGAGCACAGCCACGGGAGTTACCATCAGTGCCTTCTTTTTAAATTTGACTTCAACCAGGTTTGTATAAAAACCATGATTTCCGGCATCATTTGAAAAACTGAAAGATGGAACCGTTCCCACTGTTCCACCAAAGCCATGACCATCCAAGCCGGGTGACAGCTGTCCTATGAAGAGACCTGGCACCTGCTGTCTTCTATAGGTTAGTCATCTCACCTTGAATTTGAGACTCTGATCTCGTGCACTAGACCACATAGGAAATGCCTTTGGGGAGCATGTCCAGGGACAGGCCTTGTCATTTTTGATGGCCCTTCTGGGTTTCACGTGTCTCCTGGACAAGTCTAGGAGCTCCTGGGCCCCTGGTTTCCTCCTGTCGGTGGAATGAGGGCAAGTCCTGGCATTCTCTGAGGGTATGTGCAGCTCTGACTTTGTGAGCTCCCAGACCTGTCCTGTGGCCTTGGTTCTGCAGGGGTCTGGACAGCTCAGCCTCTGCCCACAGTCTCTGCAGAGAAAGGGAGCAGGCAGAGGGAAGGCCCAGGGTTCCTTCATGTGGAAGCTTCCAAAGATGCTTCCCCTCCTCACTGACCTGTCCCCTCTCCTCAGACTGAGGAAGGAGTGAGGCTGGAGCCTGGCCAGCCAGGACCAGGCCCCCATGTTGGTCTGATGCCAAATCAAAGCCTTAACAGACAGCCTACTGATGCACTGCCTTGCAAATGCCGTTTCCTTGAGCACCAGTCAGTGCTGGAGGTGGGGATGCTCATTCTTTCCATTCTGTTCTCGCTCCCATAACTTCCACTTCAGCCCTCACTGCAGCCCCGGGTCCCAGTCCAGACTTGAACTTCAGTTCTCTGTGGCAGCATTGCTGGACTTGACGTTCTGCATCTGTGTGAGTCTCCTAACTCAGTCGCCTCTCTCGACTCCACCCACCCTCAGTTCTGCTCATATCGTTCGAGGTTCCTGGCCCATAAAGAGTCCAAGAACTTCTCCTTGGATGAATGAATGAACCTGGGAGGGTCTGACTGTTCCTAAACTCACATGGAGACTGACCTGCCTCTGTAATAGCTTTAGGAGGCCAGGCATTTGAGAGGTAGTGAGGTCTAAGAGCTCTGTTCTCACGAGCAGTCAGTGCCGTCCCTGGGTCACTGGGTCAGTGGGTCAGGTGCCATGAGTGGGTCTGTTACACATTCAGCCACCACTTGCCTCTCTCTGACTCACACCCACTTACCTTTCTGCCACAAAGCTCTGCAGCAGGAGGGCCATACCTGGTGCTGCTCCTCCATCTCACACTTCCCAGACCATAAAGCTAAATGAACTCCCAAGGCTCATCATTTTGCTGGCTTGGGGTATTCAGTTACAACCACAGTAAACAGACCAAGACAGCTTTCCAAAGCAGCCAGGCATTCACGCACCCTCAGCCTCTAGATCCCATTAGGGTCACTTTCTGTCCCAGGGGCCCCCTCCTTGAGTGCCAGAATATTTGCTCCATACTGCCACCTTCAGGCACTGGCAGTCCTCCCTGTCATGATGCCAGCATCCCTCATGATCTAGTTCATGGGGTCTTCTCTGATGCGGACTTCCCGTAGTGTGCTTTGCATGTTGTCACACTTTCTAAGCTATACCATCCTACCTGTGGTTGCTATGGCCACCCCATCTGTGTTTGCCATAACCACCCCTGCCTCCATGGCTGCAGTGACGTACCCCTCCTCAACCTGTGGTTATGATGATCATTCCACCTACTGTTGCCATGACCACCCTCCCTGTGGTTGCCATGACCACACCCCAGTGACTACAATGACCATCCACTCTGTGTTTTTGATGACCCCCTCACTTTGGTTGCCATTGCCACCCTCCCTGTGGTTAGAATGACCACTCCTCCATGACTGGGATGCCCACACCCCCGTGGTTGCCATGACCACTCCTTCGTGACTGGGATGCCCAAACCCATCTGCCCCCCATGGCTGCCATGACCACCCCACATGTAGTTGCAATGGTCACTCCATTTGTGGTTGCAATGACTGGGGTGTGATTGTGATGTCCACCCCACTTGTGGTTACACAGCCACAAACCCTGTGGTTGCCATGACCACCCAACCTACAGTTGCAATGATCACCCCACAGTGGTTGCAATGGTCACCTACCTGCGGCAGCTTTCTGCATCACACAGAAGTCTTCAGTTGCAAGTAGAACACCCAATTCTAGTTGTCACAAAGCACCAACTCTACCTCTGGCTTCCCTCAGCTCTCCCTCCTAACTGAATGGGGGTTCATCCTCAGGAAAATTTTACTCCCTCGTCAAGGTAGATGACCACCAGCTTCACATTCACAAGCCCACCTGAACAAAGGAGAGCCCTTTCCAACCCCATGCCAAGTGAAAGTTTCCAATTCCTGCCAACTGGCCTTCTGTCTCAAGCACTCAAGCCATAGTTTAAAGCAGCTCTTACTTGGCTTAGAGCAACCTGGCCTCAGTGAGAGCCAAATCTCCCCCCAGATGAGAACAGTGTTTATACCACTTCAGAATACAACCAGAGTGCCATGGAGGCCTTGGAAAGAGACCACAAGATCCCTAGGCTTTGTGTTTTCCCCCAAAGAAACCCGGAGCTCACTGAGGGCAGGGCTGGCTCCACTTGTCTCTGGTCCCTTCTTTTCCTGTGCCAGGCACGCAGCTCACTCCCAGAAACTTTCCCTCCTTTGAATTCCTCTCTTCTTTCCCACCCAGATGACGGCGTTACCCACTGTTTATAAGAACATCTCTGGTACCCCCAGCTTCCACCCATCCTGAGACAGCCTCCAGGTGCTACGTGGGTGAGGACAGACCTCCAGGAAGAGGGCACTGCTGGCCTCTCCTAACACAGGTTTGGTAAAGAGACATCTTGGGGAAGATGCCTGAGATTGACCTGGGGCATCCACACTCACTTCTTGGCCTTTGGACCTCTTCATCACAGCCTCCCACGGGGCTCTGGCAGCATGGGAGCAGGCTGTGTGCCTGCCTGCCCCTGCCCACTCCATCACAATGACATTGGAATGACAGCTGCCCCGAGGAAGACCAGACTTCACCCCGTGGGAGTGGAATAGGAGTCTGATTCTGCTTTGCTGTTAGTTTGGTTGGTTGGTTTGGGGTTTTTTGCTGTAAATTTGAACGGGAAAAATGTAAGTCTTGGAGACTATCATATGAGGAAGGTGTGCAGGAAGAGGACAGTGAGAAGCAGACAGACAGAATCAAAGGACAGAAGGCAGGCAAGGGACAGACTGAGAGGGACACAGAGCCCCCTCCTTGGCCCTGTTGATTTCTGGCTCCAACCCGGAGACTCAGTCCTGAGGCATCCTCAGGACCTGTCTAGTGCTGGTTTTTAGCATGGCTTCCTTCCCAGTCCACTTAGCATCTTCATTTGCAGTTGGAAAAGTACCTCTTCCTAACCCACTAGGAGCAGCCTAGCCTCCCCATGCAGTCTCACTTAAACCAGTGAGAGTCAGTCCCTGAGCTCTCTGATTCAGGATGCTTTGATCGACGCATGTCTTGAAACAGTGACCCAGCCCAGCCCGCTCGCTCACGGACTCCTCTAACTTCTTTTGCTCATTGTCTCGCTTGGATAATCCAGTCACTCATTTCTTCCTAGATGTCTTACTAACTTACTGTTCTTTCAAATTATGGTTGTCAGGCATTAGCTATGGTCCAGACAGGCCCAACGCTTGACATGGTAAAGATGTGAAGAGGAACCAGGTAGAGTTTGAATTTTGAAAATGGGAAATAATAAACATTCAGCAAAGGCTGGACGGTGTTGCAAATCTTGGGAAAGAGTGTGTGGGATGGAGAGCATGTTGGCTAAAGACCATCATCAGAGGGACGTCTCAGCTTTTGGAGAAGCAGCTGGCTGTGGATTAACTCCAAGCATTTGAAGCACACCCTCAGCCCAGGAATGCACCCCAGCCACCTTCCCAGCCCTGATCCAGGTCCCTAGACACCCCCACCTCTCTTCCCTCTGGGCTATCCAACTGGATTTCAGTGCCGCTCCTCACAAGCATCCCCAGTCTGTTCCGCTTCACCTTTGGGGTAATGTCCTTGGAGGAAGTGAGCATACTTCTGCTTCTAAGGTGATCTGCTTGCACAAATATTCAGAGGAAAAGTGAACCATCTGTCTTCAGGGGCTGAGTGAGGAAGGAAGAGATTCAAACCTTTGACTGAGTGGGAAGACATTTTTATCACAGCTGGCTGTTGGTGGAGGAAGAGGGTGAGAAACAGGAAGCATTTCCTCCCTTTTTGGAGACAGTGATTTCTGCAGCTTTTACCACATGACACAGTGTGAGAAGAATCTTCTATTGTCTTGGAAAATTTTTTTGTTATTATTTGGATATGGGCTACTTTTTTGATGTAGGCTAATCAGATACAGGGTCTGATATTGGCTGGCCTTGATCTCACTATATAGGAAAGATGGGCCTTGAATGTCTGACCCTCCTATTTCCATTTCCTGAGTGCTAGAATTATAAGCATGCACAGAGTAAGTGCATAGATCATAAGCATGTCATGCCTAGCCCAGGAACTTTCTAAACATAGCTTAGCCCCAACAACTTCAGGAATAACCAGAAGAACTTTTATTCACGTCCTTGTTTTGTTGTTTTGTTTTGTGGGGTTGTACCATTTCTTGAGGGGCACTTGGTAAACCTAGGGCATTAGCTTTTATTTTAATTGTGACCAGGCACTAAAATACTGAAATATCCATGAAGGGAAACTTTTTCAAACTTTTCTTCAGCTTAGGAGCTATTGGCAGCTGACAGCCACCGGAGGAGGAGGAAGCAGCATTCTTCTTTGGGGCTGTGGCCCCTGGCAGATTGCCCAAGCTCTGGTGAATGGCTGCACCCATGCACATATGACAGCGCCAACTGGACTGAGTGGGTTATTTAAAATAAGAAGAAGGAAGGGAAGGAAGAAATGGAGGAGGGAGAGGAGGAACAGGAGGTCATGAAGTTGAGAGGGGGAAGAGCTGAAGAGAAATCAAAGAAGTTAGCAGGGGAAATGGAGAGTGGATGTTGGTCATATTTTGTCGTATACAGGTATGAAATTCCCAAAGAACAATTTTCTTTCATTTTTCTCTTTGCCTCAAAAACAAAACAAAACCCAACAAAAAATACTTTGCTTCAGTTTAAATTTTAAAGTACGTTTACACCTATGGGTTGTTCGAGCAGATTTCATTTCATGATAGCAAAAAGGTTATCACAGCAGGACACAGGCCACTGCTCAGGATGCTGCCAGCATCCGGGCAGAGAG
Organism: Peromyscus maniculatus bairdii; assembly: GCF_049852395.1. NCBI lineage: Eukaryota > Metazoa > Chordata > Mammalia > Rodentia > Cricetidae > Peromyscus > Peromyscus maniculatus. The sequence continues at coordinate 17,872,709 of NC_134856.1, read as the reverse complement.
AAAGCAGACCCTCCTCCCTGGAAGCCACTATGAGGCTAGAGGAAACGGCTCTGTGGAAGCATGATACTGAAGGGGCATCTATGCTGAAAACTAGAAATCCAGGCAACAGCACTGAGCCTCTGAGCTGCCCGTGCCCCTCCCAGCCCAGTCCCATGCTGAGCAGGCACTGAGGACCCCAGCTTCTGATGTCCTGAAGTTTTGGGCAGCACCCACTCTTGGCCGACTTGCTGGACTTAATTGAAATGTTGGTAAGCCAAGAGCTCTGCTGGCCTGGCATTTTGGACATGGCCTCAGCTAGACACATGCACAGCCAAACCAAGACAGGCTCCAGTTAGCAACACTCTCCTGCCAACCCTGAGCTTACACGTCACCACAAAGATAAAAAGGAGCCCAAGAGAAAGAGACAGAACATTGAAAAGCCTGGGCCCTGGATGTTCTCCTGCAGTAGACCACTTTGAAAATGGTTCCCGTGGTGCCTGCCTTCTTGTATCAGCACCTGTGTGGTTCCCTCTGTCCAGAAGCAGCCAACAGAGTGACTTGCTTCTCATAAACAGAATTCGGCATGAATGATGGATGTCACTTCTAAGGCGAGGACCCAATCTGCTGGCTTCTGCTTGCTTAACTCTCCCTTTCTCTCTCATTCTTCTCTCTTGCTTCTGGGATTGAATCAAGTTGCATGTGGAGAGGCACATCTCTTAAGAACCAAGGATGGCCTCCTGCCAAATCAAGCAAAGAGCTAATGCTTTCTGTTCCCAGGGTCCACAAGGAACACACTCCTGCCACTCAGCACATGAGGCGCTTGGAAGCAGATCTCCCCACAAGTCAAGACAATACCCGGACTATGGCCTTCCTCAGAGGACCCAGTGAAGACCTCCAGACTCCTGACTCACAAAAGCTGTGAGATCATCAGTGAGTGGTTTAGGTCATTAAACTAGGGGAAAACCTGTCATTGAGGCAGCTTCCTCCCCACAGGTAGACCCTCGGTGGAGGGACAGCGGCTTTGGCCTCAAGTGTGTGGTCATGTTCTGCCAGTCAGCCATGCAGAGACAGAGACAGTGGGGACCACCGTGCCTCCATGTGAGACTTGAGAATGTAAAATGTCCAATCAGAAACTTTATCAGGTTCACTTTAAGACAGAGAATTCATGGCCTCTCTCCAGACAGGACTGCATGATTCCCAGAACTCAGGTAATTTCTTCATCAAAGAAACAAATGGGTAAACAACCACAGTGGACATGGGCAGGAACCAGACTCCATCAAGACTTAAGCGGAAGAAGTTTCCAGCACTTACGGTGGGTAGTAAGGGCTTGCTGTATGTATGCATTCTCTGGGGGTTGTGAGGCATACCTGTAACCCCTGCACTTGGGGGGCTGAGAGAGAAGGATTCCAAATTTGAGACCAGCTTGGCCTACATAGTGATACCCTCTCTAAATAAATTAATAAATAAATAAATATTTATGGTATACAAAAAATCATAAATGTGGGACACTATTCAGGGGGATATTGCAAGAGGAAATCGTCCTCGAATGTCCCCTAGTATGTTTAGCAAGGATTACATTTAAAGAATTATAGGAAATTATGTTTTAAATTTTAAATAAAAGCCTATCAGTAGTTAAGTAGTAGATAACAATTAAAATAAGGAGATAGAAGTTGTCTTAGTCAGGGTTTCTACTGTTGTGAAGAGACACTGTAATCACAACTCCTATAGAGGAAAACTTTTAATTAGGTCTGGATTACAGTCTCAGAAGTTCAGTCCATTATCATCATGGCATAAAGCATGGCAGCCTGCAGGTAGACATGGTGCTGGAGAAGGAGCTGAGAGTTCTACATCTGGATTCACCAGAAGCAGGAAGAGGCTGTCACATTAGGGATAGCCTGAGCTTATAAGACCTCAAAACCCACCTCCACAGTGACACATTTCCTCCAACAAGGCCACACCCCCTAATAGCACATTCCCTAAGGGCCAAGCATTCAAACACATGAGTCTGTGGGGGCCACTCCTATTCAAACCACCATAGAAGTTATGAAAATAAATGGAAATTTAGAAACTGAAAGATACTATTTGTTACTAGAAAAACTATGAAGCAGATTCTACATGGCAGAAGGAAGCACCTGTGAGCTAAAGACAGAGTGGTTAAAAACTATCTTTTTTAAAGGGCAAAGATTAAAAACACATTCAAGAAAAATCAGGAGCCTTAGAAAACAGTGAGAAGGCATCAAGCAGCCAAGGCATGATGGGAGACCCAGACACAAGAAATTCAAAAAAGAAAAAAAAAAAGGTACAGAAAAATGTTGGAGAATAACAATGCTCCAAAACTCCCGAGATCTGACAACAATGACATTAAATACTGTGGTGGATTAAATGGAAATGTCCCTCTCGGGCTCCCTGAGATCTAGCACTCGGTCTCCAGTGGATGGTGCCATTTTCAGAGACGGTAAAATTACATGAGGTGGACACAGGGGAGAAAAAGCAGGTCATTGGGGTGGGGCTCCAGTCCCTTCTCTAAGTGGCCCCCACTTCCACCAGTTCATAATGCACACAGAATCATGGAGCCAAGGACCATGGATTGGAAGTCTGAAGCCAGGAACCAAAGTAAATATTTCCTTTTACAGTTGACCACAGCGATGCAGTTCCAAAAAAGCCCCCAAAGAATAAAGACAAAGTGGTAAACACCACACGCCAACACCCCAAACATGAAAACAAAGACAGAGATCAGCAAGGAAGGAGGTAGTCCTGGGCACAGACAGGGTTGACATCAAGAAGAAATTCAAAATCACCTGACCTAAGAATTCCACTGCCCAGCAATTAAAGACATTGCTACATAGTGACAAGACCTCATCGCCAAATCTGAAAAGTGAACAATTCTAATGCAAAAACAAACAAAACCCACTCCACCTATGAGCCCATTTATCCAAAACAGGCAAACCTGGTAACTTGGGTTACAGTGCCCTGAAGGCAGTGAGTGGTGTGCTGGGGGAGGTGCCACGGTGCTGGTCCCATGAATGCTTTGGGTTGTGATTTGGGCATACTGCATTCAGAGTTTACTCGAAGAACTGATCGTAACAGCCCTCCCCTATTGGGATACCTCATTATTTTCTCTGTGTTTTCCTGGCATTCCCATTTGAGCAGAACCTCTGACCTCCAAGGTGTTGTCTTTGCTCTTTTGGGGGACCCGCCCCCAAGCTCGCAAATAAATCAGTCACGGAGGCTTATTCTTAATTATAAATGTCCGGCCTTAGCTTGGCTCATTTCTAGCCAGCTTTTCTTAAATTATCCTGTATACCTTTTCCCTCTGGGCTTTTCCTTTTCTATTCCTGTATACCTTTCTTTGTTTCTTACTCCATGGCTTGCTGTGTAGCTGGGTGGCTGACCCCTGGAGTCCTCCTCCTTCTCTGGCTCCTTCTCTCTTCTTTATCTCTCCTCTCCCAGATTTCCACTTCTATTTATTCTCTTTTCCCAATGATCCCTGAGCCTTGGGAGGAGGAGATGTGATATGGATTTCCCATTTAGGGCTGAGCATTTGGCAGTCTTGTTCTGTGTTGGCCCATTGTGGCTCTCTGCCTTGATCATCATGTACTACAGAAAGCAGCTTCTCCGAAGAGGGCTGTGAGATGCAGTCATCCACAGGTGTAGTGGTAAGTCATTAGCAGCCAGTTTCATTCTGTCTATCTAGGAAAATGATGGTAGGTTCTTCCTTACAATTGCCTCTTTACATTGTGCTTTATTCAGAGCTGGCAACCTGAGGTTGCCATGGTGCTAGCTAACAGGGGTTCTGTTCCCCATCAATTAAAGAATTCAAAGACCGAAAAATGTGTGGTGCAAAGGGAGAGTTTACTAGCAAGCATTACAGATGTGTCCAATAGAGAAGCCCCCACCCTCCAGAGCTGGGGAGAGCACCAACTCTGAGGGAGTTTGGGTTTTTTATTTGAGTTTAGGGTGTCCCACCCAGCAATCCCCCTCTCTTTTTCCACTTGTCTAAAGATGTCTCTGTGTCCCTTATGTAGCAAGGATTGTGCCTCTGTCTCTGTCCTGGAGCATAGAAGTCACTTGTTTCTCTGGGTAGGGGTGACACCCCTCTGTCGAGAGCCCCACATTGGTATGCCAAGTGTAGCTGAAGTTTTCCTGTGTCCCGCCCAGTCTGCAGCCACTCAGACCCAAATAAACACACAGAGGCTTTTATTAATTATCAACTGTGTGGCCATTAGCTCAGACTTATTACTGACTAGCTCTTACACTTCAATTAACCCATAATTCTTATCTATTTTTAGCCACTGGCTTGGTACCTTTTCTCAGTTGTGCCTTGTCATCTTGTGTGTTTTGTGTGTGTGTGTGTGTGTGTGTGTGTGTGTGTGTGTGTGTGTGTGTATGGTATATGTTATATATGTGTGTGGTGTGTGTTTGTGTTTGGTATATGTATGGTGTGTGTGTGTGTGTGTGTGTGGTATATGTGGTGTGGTGTGTGTGTATGTGTGTGTATGTGTGTGTGTGTGTGTGTGTGTGTGTGTGTGTAGTGTAATGTAGTGTAGTATGCCTGCCTACTGTGGCAGCAATTTCACATGGGAGATGAGACATGAAACTAAGGCTGAGTCCTCTAACCAAGGGGAAATCTTGGGGTACTCCTGGCAAGATGTCTTCCTCTATGTAATGTGGAATACCATGTCTGCTTTATGAGTGGGTTCTATCATGTGGGTGCAGAGATGCCCTAAAAATGGATAAAGGTTCAGAGTAAATTCTGCAATCCCCAAAAATAACACATAAGGGAAGAGAATACCAGCAAGCTACCACAGGAGTTGCCTGGCCACTGCTACATGCACTAAGAGATGCATCAGAAGCCAAGACAGTGGCCCAGGGGGAACTTGTGTGTGTGAGGGAAAAGGAGATTTGGTCAGCATCCTCCGCATTAGCCTCTGGTCTGGAAAGGAAAGTGGAAAGGGGGATGTTAAAATTGAACTGCTGGCTTTCAGCTTACAGCTGGGAGGGGACTGAGAGGGGAAGGAGGAAGGAGGTCTGTGCTGAGGAGCCTTTGCTGGGATCCAAACCTTGGGACCCACCAGAAGAGTTAGATAGTAAAGAGGGAGGAAAGTGGGATAAAGAGATGACAAAGGACAGAAGGACAAGACAAGCAGTGTTCGATGCCAGCCATCAGGCCACACAGCCTGTGTTTCCCCCGAGAGCGAGCTCAGATCGCTGGGGACCTCGGGACCGGGGTGCAGCTTTAGTGGTTTTGCTGGCACTGTGGTGGGACATGAGCTTTAGGAAGTAAGAGAAGTTCTGGCAGGCCTGAATGATCCAAACCAGCGTCTGACCTGAGTCCCTAAGGTGCTGAAGCCCGGGGGAGCTGGAGAACTAGAAAACAGACCATCGGACTATCCTAGCTACACAAAAGCAAATGTGGCAGCGTGTGTGTTGGCTGGAGTTCCGGGGGGAAATCTCAGATAACCAGATTCTGGGCTTGGGGGGTCTTCAAAGGCTTTAGAGTCTGACCAGAGGTTCACAGAAGGGTTGAAAGGAGTGGGAGACACAGGGTTCTCGCTGCACTCTGTGCTTTGGAGGAGAGAGATGCCCCGGGGACGGAATCCACCTAGCCACTCTTCTGGTGGGGTGACCAAGGTTGTCTGCAAGGGTGGACAGCAAGTCAGGCTGGAGGGCAGGGCTTGGAGCGAAGAGGAGGAGGGAAGACAGGAAGGAGGACAGCCAGGCAGGGCATGGAACAGCCAGGTGGGGGACATTCTGGACCGGGAGGGAAGCATGGCATGGGGTAGCCACAGGTGGGGACACAACCATGCAAAGGACTAGCCAAGTGGTGGAGGCAGCCAGGGAGGGGAAGAAAGCCAGGCAGGGCCCAGCCAGATGGGAGAATAGAACCAGGCAGGGGAAGCAGCCAGGTAGCCTGGCACAGCCATCCCCCATGTTAGCCTGGCTAAACAAAAGAGCTTGAGCAGACCCCAGAAAACTCATGGGAGTGGATTAGGAGTGCCCTAGGATGAGGATGCTGTTCAACTGATATAAGAAATAAAATCTTTCCATAGCATGCTAGACCTTGCTAACACTTTTTTTTTAATTCTCTTAGCTGCAGTTCACTTGGAATCACCAACAGTGGACCTTCCGTGTATTCCACCAGGTTACTTTCCTATTCCTCTTAGTCATCATGACATGGCAACCCAGGACCTTGCTTTGTTATCCTGCCCACCCTCTGTAAAAATGTTTCATTACAAAGATGAAAGAATACTGACCTCCATTTTACAAATTTAGGGAAGCTTCTAAAAGGCGTAGAGGTGCACCTGAAGGAATGGGGATGGGAGCTGAGTCTACAAAGTGTATGAAGGCCGGTGCTGCTGCAAAGTTACGGGGTGTCGTGGCCCAGTACGGGGCACATAATACCCGAAAAGTGTGCGGGGGGTGGGGGGGGTACTCCCAACAGCTGGGACCTGTGAATGGAAAAGACCCCCCTCATCCAAGCTGCCCATCCTTCCTGCACAATTTGATAAGGAAGGGTGCCAAACAGAATTGGGGCAGAGGCTTTGGAATAAGCTCAGACCCTTCTAGGCCAGGCTAATCAGCTGTGTGCCCCCATTATCCCAACATCCCTTTCTATTAGAAGTCATCAGAAGCTAAGAAAACAACCCAAGCTAACAGTTCCAATAGGGTCTGGCATCAGCTGTGGGAAAGGGCAGAAGCTCCGTGTCCAGTGCGAAAACAGCAACTGCTGGCTGTGGATAAAGCCTTTTAACTGTGGCGTGCACAGGCCCTACCTCGGCTTATCTGACTAAGAGTTGGGGTGGAGGCCTTTTGGTGAAGCCCCTTCCTGAAGTGGCACAGCCCCTCCAAAGGTGGCATGTGTATGTACAGAAATGGGGTGCAGGCTTCCCTAGGGCCCTGTCCTTTTAAGCTACTCAGCTCCCTCTAGTGACTGAACCAACAGCTAAGCCAGATCAAGTGTTAAAAGAAACACCACACATCCCTGTAGATGCCAGCTGCATACAGTAGGAACACCAAACTGGAATCAGTAGCTGTAGAAATACAAATAAAGACAGATACATGTGGCTGGAGGAGGGAAAAGAAAATGCTGCCTGTACGCTGAATAAGAGTAGTACGGATAATAGTGACTCGCGACACTTAGCCCTTGACAACCTGTGACCTCTCTCCAGAGGTCTCTCTTTATGGGAGGAAAAGGAAGACCTGCAGGCACTAGGTTGGCCAGTATGGCAACAACAGATGTGGAAGCAAATTCATAGGGGAGTTCATCAGGAATCAGAACCCCTGACAGCTTTCCATACGACAGTCCACACAGTCCATTGAGTCTCCTGGATACTTCTTATTTTAATTTAAATACCGGCCATTTGCCCTCAGATGCCACTAACTGGGTCATTCAAAGTCTGGTCACAGGGAAGCCAACACAGCATTAGTGTAAAATAATTTGATGTCCCACATGCTGTTCAATTGTGCAAGGTCTATTTCTGATTGTGGCCTTGGTAGAATCCTATGTATATCAACTTGCCTGTAAATGATTAATAAATAGACTATGCAGGACCTATGCCTCTCAGTGATGGATGCAAGTATGTCCTCTCCTGTGTGATCACTGCCACAAGTCCCTTATAAGCACTTCAGTGCAAATGAACAACACCTGAAATCACTGAGTGCCTCATCAACTCAGTGTTACATATGGGTGTTATGAAAAACTGACAGGTACAAGGGTAGTCATGTCACAAACAGTGATGAGTAGAACTGAGCTGAAGACCACAAGCTGCATTGACGTTTTCACCTGCTTTACAATGCACAGGTAGAAAAGGGCACCCAGGGGCCATAAGGTGGCTAAATGAAAATCACAGTGCCAGGAATGTGCTACTGAGGCCCTATAAACCATAAAGACTATTGACATGTTCTTAGTTGTGAGATATTTGATTACACTGTGTAAAGATGTGTCACTGTAACTGGTTTAATAAAAAGCTAAACGTCCAATAGCTAGGCAGGAGGTATAGCGGGGACTTCTGGACAGAGAGAGCTGTGGGAAGAAGAAGGGCAGAGTCACCAGCCAGTTGGAGAGGAAACAGGAGGCGCAAGATGAAAGAGAGATAATGCCACATGATAAAGTGTAGATTAATATAAATGGGTTAATTTAAGTTATAAAAGCTAGTTAGGAACAAACCTAAGCTGTAGGCTGAGCTTTTATAATTAATAATAAATCTCCATGTCATGAGCTGGTGGCTCAAAGAAAAGTCTGACAACAAATGTTGTCCAATGTGAGGGCTCAAATATCCAAACACAGGGCCTGAGAAAGCAGAAAAACATTCTAGACAAAGAGCTTCATAACCCTACAATCTTTCAGGCAGGCTGGTGCAGGGAGAGCGGCTACCAGCCGCTGCCTGCAGGCTAGAGCCATCCACCAGTGCCATGGACCAACACCATTTAGTAAGCTGAGCTGTGCCTGCAGCTGACATAGCAATTTAAGATTTGTCTCATATGATCAGAAAACATTGCAGATGCTTAGTAAAGACAGATCCAGACAGGAAAGAAAAGAAAAGAAAAGAAAAGAAAAGAAAAGAAAAGAAAAGAAAAGAAAAGAAAAGAAAAGAAAAGAAAAGAAAAGAAAAGAAAAGAAAAGAAAAGAAAAGAAAAGAAAAGAAAAGAAAAGAAAAAACTCTAAACAGGTTGCAGTGTGTTTTAAAAATGTATGTAGACTTAGAAAAGAAAACGGGTATAAACAGTCATAGGAAAGAATAGTTTACAAATAATAAGATAAAGTCTTTAAAGAGAAAATAAAATAATATAAAAAGGATAAGCCACATAGAAACAGGAAAAACACAGGGAGTCTGGATCCTGTATGGTGTTGTATTGACTTTAAATGTTTTGATTGCTGATGAACAAACAATACCTACTGAGAGACTTTGGATTATAAAGACTATTAAATTAAACCAACCTATATATTTTAGAAATGTCTTAACTTCAAAATGGAAGTCAAAAAAATATGTTATGTTGGGGAAGAGGTTATGTTTTTGTTTCTAAAGAAAACAAAAGGCTGTGGATTCATTCAAGGTTGATAGAGATCAGATTTGATCAGGAGAGACCTCCTGGCTATAGACATAAAGAAGTAAACTTAGAAAAACTACAAGACAGGTGATGTGTATTTTACCTGTTCAAACATAAAACAAAAAATCATCTTTGGCTGGCTTGTGTACAATGCATAGTCCATACTTGTGTTAACACAGATATGTATATTATTACCTTTGAAAGTTTGTGTGTGGGCGGGCTAGAGAGATGGCTTAGAGGTTAAAAACACTGGCTGCTGCTCTTCCAGAGGTCCTGAGTTTCCAGCAACAACGTGGTGGCTCACAACCATCTGTAATGAGATCTGGTGCCCTCTTCTGGTGTGCAGGCAGAACACTGTATATATAATAAATAATTTTTTTTTTAAGTTTGTGTGTTTTCAGAGCAAGGGAACCAGATACCAATGAAAATGGGTGGCCCTGGTGATCCAGCTTCTCAGAGTGTCTCTGTTGCAGTTTCATCAGAGTTCTGCATCCAGAACAGCTTCAAGGCTCCTGGCTGAGATGGTCCAGCCTCACAGACTACTCCAGCCAGGGCTTCAGATAAGCCTTGCACTTTCCCATTACTCAGAGACTGGACAACAAATGATACAGCTAGCTCTCCTGAGACTTGACCATTATCCTGCTGTGGAATATTAGTTAAAGATGTGTTACATTCATTTGTGCTGTGGATTATTTGTTTAATGATGCAAAGATGTGTTGCATTCTTTTATGTTGCATTTGTTTAACTCTGTGAAGCTGTGTTATTTTGACCACCTGAATCACCTGATTGTTCTAATAAAGAGCTGAATAGCCAATAGCTAGGCAGGAGGGAGAAACAGGCAAGGCTGGTGGGCAGAGAGAATCAATAGAGAGATTAGAGACAGGAGAGAAAAGGAGGAGAGGAGGATGCCAGGGGCCAGCCACCCAACCAAATAGCTAGACACAGAATAAGATGGAAAGAAAATATATACAAAAATAGAAAAAGGTAAAGGCCCAGAGGCAAAAGGTAAACACAACAATTTAAGTTAAGAAAAGCTAGCTAGAAACAAGCCAAGCTAAGGCTGGGCATTCGTAAGTAAGAATAAGTCTCCATGTGATTATTTGAGAGCTGGGTCATGGGTCCCCAAAGAGTAAAGAATAAAGAACAACAAACTACATTATCCCAAGTTTCTCAGGGTCCTCTAAAGATTCCAGCACCCTGAGACAACAGGAAGCAGTCTAGAGAACATATTGCCAAGAGAAGGGGTGGGTGGTTTTTGGTCATTCAGTGGGTTATGGATGTTTGTCACCATCTAGGGGGGTTGGTTACAAGTTGTTACTGGTCATGGTCAAGGAAAAAGCTAAACAAAGGAGATTAGGTTCAACATTCTCTTTCTAAAGGGACAAAGGGAAAATATGTATAGAAGTGATGAAATAAAAGGGTAGATTGTTGAATCTACTTTTGAACAACCACTAGTCTCAAATATTTTACATTGGTATGGTAGAAATTTAAAGTTCTTTTTATTATATTGTATTATATGGTTCTATTTCTTGTTTAAGGTATTGTACCTATGCAGCTCATTTAAAAAGGAAATGTAAAGCTTTAGTCCTTGAAAGTTATCTAAGATAATAAAGAAACACAGGTTAATAGTCATGTATAACAGTCAAACTTACAGTCGTGTTAGGTATGTTTTCGAGGTCAATCAGAGACATTTTAAATAGATAGATGGTCTTCAAACACTTCAGAGACCTACAAAATATGGCATTTTAATGTTTTAATAACATAGGCCTTTTCATGACAGTGAGACACATCTGCTCCTAGCAGTACCAATCTATTTTATGGGCATCAAAGAATGTTCGTAAGGAGTTTGCTTTCTTTGTGGCAAAACCTAGTCATTTGGGCAAGAAACTGCCCTTGCCTCAACTGCTGACAGTAGGCTATCCAAATTGGACAAGCAGGACACAAAAGAAAGTGACTGTGGCACTTTGCCAAGACAAGGTAGGACAGTCTTTCAAAAATTTCTGCTTCACAGAAAAATCTGTCAGTATTCTAGGCCTGTAGATTGATGCCCCAACATTACAGAGGAAACGTGGGTCACTGTCCAGGCAGCAGCTGTTTCTGTCATTTTTTTTATAGTTTTGAAAGTTGCTTTCTCTGCACTTCCTGTTTACTCAAGTAATATTTTATCTTCTGTGGGTCTCTGATGGGGATTGAAAACTAGCTAGTTATATAGTTTTACAGTTTTCCTTGTTACCAAATTCAGAAAAGAAACTTAATAAAAGATACAAAGTTTATATGGTTGAAAAACATAAACGCTTAAGTTTGTCTAAAAAATGTTTTAAAGTCTAAAAAGATATTTTTAGGATGGTAGTACAAGTTATGACAAAAAATGGTTTAAGTATAAAACTTTATACTAAGATAGGGTAGATTATGGAGTATTTTCTCTAAATTTGCCAAATACAAATTGTAGACATTATAAATGTAATGTTTACCTGATATTGTCCTTATTGTATATAGTTTTACTATGTTAGAGTTAGAACACTTTCCTTCTTATTTAGACAAAAAGTGGGAAATGTTGCAAGATATTTGATTATACTATGTAAAGATATGTCAGTATGATTGGTTTAATAAAAAGCTAAACAGCCAATAGCAGGGACTTCTGGACAAAGAGAGCTCTGGGAAGAAGGAGGGCAGAGTCACCAGATAGATGGAGAGCAAACAGGAGGTGCAAGATGAAAGAGAGGTAATGCCACATGATAAAATGTAGATTAATATAAATGGGTTAATTTAAGTTACAAGTGCTAGCTAGGAACAAGCCTAAGCTATAGGCTGAGCTTTCATAATTAATAAGAAGTTTCCATGTCATTATTTGTGAGCATGTGGCATAAAGAAAAGCCTGACTATAGTTAGTTGCATGCCATAACTAGAGGGTAAGACCATAGTGTTGAAGATACCACATGCTTTGGTTGCGAGACAGAAAAATAGAGCTGGACTGAGCTTCCTCCCTACCAGCTGGATTTTACAGTGTTGGAAGGTGCTTTGTGGGCTGCTGGGGAAGAATTGACACTAAGGGTCCTGCTTAGCTACAGACTTTGTATGCTACAGTACCAAAATACCGGGCAGGTACATAAAATGCTACAACTATCATGGGTACAGCCAACAGATTTCTGATTAGATTTGAAGATCACTTAACAGGAGGGCATTCATGTCTGGAACTATAAGTCAACACAAAAACCTATAGCTAGAGAGGTCTTAGGCCCCAGTAGGAAGGCTGCTACCGTTTTGTTACATGGGTGTGATGTGCCTATCAAACTGTCTTATAAACATTTATGCTTAAACCCATAGGTCAATGGTGTTGTCAGCCACAACTGGACATGGAAGGAAGCTTCCTCTTACAGGGGATGGTGTACTACACTCCAGAGACTCATAACCACCACCACACCCCCAGAAGCTCCTGGGAAAAAGTGATTGTTTCTATGGTACAGTGTCATCTGTATTACCCTCTATAAAGCTCAGGGAACATCATGGAAGAGAGAACCAAAAGAATATAAAACCAGTTTGTGGAGCAATTTCCTCAGAGGTGAAACAGTCCACCCTGCCAGGGGGGATCCTTATGGTTCAGGAAGTCCTAAACTGAAACGTTCCCTCCAGGGAAGAGCTTGGGGGAAGAAGACTCATGAACCCCATGAAGAAACAACTTAGGAGTCTTGAGAAGTTCCTGGAATGAACAAGACACACAGCTCCCCCCTCTCCCAAAAAAAGTTAAAGACCCAATGAACAATTGCTAGGTAACCTGGAGTGACTACAGGACCAGAAAGTTAAAATGGGCCATTGTATGGGGGAGGGGAAGAGAGGGACAAAGCAGGGTACAAATGAATTGAAGAAGTGAGGAAAATGGGCGGACTTTAATTAGGGAGGAGTAGAGGGATAAACACAGAAAAAGTAATTGGAGAGGGTAAAATAATAGCAAAGGTGTCTGAAAAGGCATAAAAAATCATACTATTACTATCTACCTAAAAATAGCTATGATACACATAAGACAGTGTATAAATATGCAGATATAACTGAAATAAAATTTTCCTGTCTGGGTTGACAATGTTTCCCAAAGCCATAGACCATCTAACAAAAACCCTAACACCAGTCATGAGAAGTCCTCTTCTAAGTGGTTATTCAGCATTGTTCAAGAGAATCCCAAAACATTACAGGCTATTAATGTTGCCCTTGTTTGCCCCCACCCCAGAAGTGGAAGGTGAGTCCCTATTGCTGAAGATACTGTGTATGGTGGTTTGAAAGAAAACAGCCCCATGGGGAGTGGTACTATTAGGAGGTGTGGCCTTGTTGGAGTAGGAGTGGCCTTATTAGAGGAAGTGTGTCACTATGGGGGTGAGCTCCTATCCTCAAGCTACACTCAGTGTGACACACAATTTTTCTGCTGCCAGCAGATCAAGATGTGAGACTCTCAGTTCCTTCTCCAGCACCATGTCTGCCTGCATGCCACCATGTCACCCACCATGATGATAATGGACTAAACCTCCGAACTGTAAGCCAGCCCCCATTAAATATTTTCCTTTATAAGAGTCATCGTGGTCATGGTGTCTCTTCACAGCAATAGAAACCCTAATGAAGACACATGTACTTCAGATCTAGGGCCCAGATGCCCCCCGAGCTAGATCTGACCTGAAAGCCTCCTCCCTAAGGACTAGCTTTCATGGTGCCAGAAGGTACCATACAAGCTTCCAAAGGAGGGAAGCAACCAATTGTCCTATGTAGCTATGATGTCTATGAACCACAACAGTGATTAGCATGGCTCAGTAACCCCAAAGGTGCAGTAGTGGGAATGCATACCTTGGCAGTAACAAGCAGTTCCCTAACTGGGCTCACAATACACTCAGTAAGAGGGAAATCACGTCTGCTGCTAGAAACCTAGCCAATTACCCAGGGTTAGTGAAGTCATGGATCTTAGAAGAGAACCTACAGCTGCCACTTTACTAAACCAACATAATTCCCAACTATATCCTAAATATTTGTCCTTATACCAACAGATAGATAACTGTAGTCTTTACCTTCACCAAGAAAACTTCTCTTTACAATAGATGGAGACCATGGCAGAAAACAATCACAACCAGTCAAAGTGCAGAGTGGTAGGGCCCAGTCCCAAATGATACATCTACAAAACAACTCTTGTATCTAAGCCTCAGAGGTCATTGTGGAAGAGGAGACAGAAAGATTGTAAGAGGTGGGGGGAACAGGGAGTTTGCTCCTGTGAGCTTGTGTGACAGGGCAAGACAGTGCAGAGTTTCCTCCAACTTGAGTTTTTGAGGAAGCCATTTCAGGTCTTACTAGAATTTTATCTCCTTGATGAAGAATCCCATGGAAAATTACCCAGCTCTACTCCAGGACCCAAAGGTCAGGATGTCCTAGTTAAGTCAGCTTCTGTTACATTGCCTGTTTGTGCTGAACAACCTCCAGCTAACTGCTTATCTTAGCTTCTGTTAAACTGCTTGCTTCTACAAAGCTCCCCAGAAGCTGCAGAGCAAGATGCCGGGATATGGTTTTGTTCTTTGAGGTTTTCTGGAGGGTGGTGCCTTAAAATCCCTGTGTTCTAGACACTTGGGGCTACACCTAGGTCCCCAAATATTTGGGTGTAGTCTCAGATGGTTGGAATAAAGACTTTCAATTGGCTGTAAACTGTGTCTGAGTGGTCATCTCCCGTAATCTACTCATAACAATTGTGTCTCCTAGAAATGTCAGAATCTACACCCATGAGGTCTCCCTAACATGCATGCCCTAACATGAGCTAAACAAAGACAAGGACAACATTAATAAGCATGCTAATATAGATGGGGAACCCCTACACAAAGAACTACAGGCAACTAAGGAGTGCAGAAAGTAGGAGACATCTTCCCCAAGGAAGAGCATAGCAATTGGTTATGCAATACCAAATGTCAGCCTGAAAACACACATACCCATAATGTTATGTAGACTAAACTGGTACTTTTGTATTTAAGAATATACATACATATATGTATATAATATGTGTACATAATACATAAATATCTATAACAGGAATGTACATTATGTATATAATCATAACAATTAAAGAAAAAGAGACCATGAATTTGAAAGAGAGCAATGGGGGAGTATGTGGGAGAGTCTGGGGGAGGAAGGGGAAAGGGGAAACGAGTAACTACATTATCTCAGAAAAAATTTAAATCTTGAAAATAAAACAATTGCTGGGGAACAAAAGAGGAGCCGGAGCTGCTTAGAAGAGGCTCATTGATCTAGCAGTCTGCCAGAAGCTGAGCAGAGAGCTCCCAGATTGCCGTGTGTGTGAGCTATCACTCAAGGTGGGCTTTCGGTGAAGCGGCAGCCTGTGAGTCATCTCCACTCCTATAAGTCATCCCTCACCCCTCAGGAAAAATCTCACATAACTTGAACAGAGAGGCTGTCAAGGAGAACATGGCAGAATCCAGGGGAGACAGTAGCCAAGGTGAGGGGGTGTGAACTCATGGGAAAGAGTGGGAGGTAGCTTACATCCTACCTCAACCCCCACCCCTGACCTAGGGGATAGTTGCTAAGTCAGCAGTGACCTCACAATCACTGTCCAGGCCTTCTATCCCCCAGGCCAACATCCATCTTCTTCCAACTCTGCCCTTTATCGTTACATCCAGAGGACACATCCTACCTCTGAGTCACCACACTAGCAGACCCAGGGATCACGACAAAAAGAGTGTCAGTCTCTCCTGTGGGCACAGCTAAGACATCAGCATGTCACAAGACTTAGGAGACCTCAAGGATCTGATGCCCACTGAAAGGAAGTCTGTCTGGAGGACAGCTGAGGAGAGGCGGATGTCTGACCTCACCCGTGTGCTGGAGTGGCTGGAAAGGAGGCAGGGCAAGAAGAAGCGTGCCCTCCAGGTGTGTACGTTGGAAGAAATTGCTGGAAGACTTTATGCAAGATTATTAACAGGAGAGAGAATTGAAATTCAACACCCCCTAGCAAAGGGGGATCATTTTTTAAACACTGGGGTAAGCTAGTGGGTAAGTTTAGAGGTGAGACCACTCACCCTGTTTGGGCTGTCTGTGTCTCCTAATGACAATTGTCATGGTTGGGCTTCTTCTCTCCCACCAAAGACAGGGTTACAATCTTTCCTGGTGGCCATATTTTAAGGGATGGCTTCAGGTCCTTGAGAAAGATGCTTCACTATAGAAAATGTAGGGTGTGGCTAACAGATTTCTCTTTGAAAGGGGGAAGAGAAAGAGATTGCTCAAATACAAATGTTCTGAAGTAGACACTCTAGAAGGCACTTGGATCGGAGTCTGTGGTGAGGAAGAAGTCTGCCTAACATTAGGTCAAACTGTGGGCATTGCTAATACCTGTCAGTATTAGAAATAGTCACGAGCACTAGCTTATGGGGTCTCCATGTGGGCAAATTAGGAGCCTCCCCACTGTTCCTAGCCTCCTCCCTCCTCCCGACGGCTCCAGCATAGATCATTCATTCCTACTGCCGTTCCCCCACTGAGACTCCTACTAGCATATACCTGACTCCTCCCCCATGCAAAGGGCTGCTCTCACCAGCCCATTCCTCTTTCATTGGGAGTCTTAGGTACCAAATTTGCCTTTTCCCCCAGAGTTTAGGTCCCCTGGGTCCCTCATTTGTGAAAATCAAGTTAGGCCTATGGAAGGTGGTACCCTCTTCAGAAGATACTGAGATCCCATATCCCCAGCTGCAGAGGATGCTTCCTATGGCCTCTTGTCCCAGAGTAAATGGGTGAAGAGAGCATGACTAAGGATGGACTCATCCTGTAGCTAATCTTTACTGTCATCCCCTGCTCCTAGCCAGGTGCACAGCGCGCGCACACACACATACACGCACGCGCGCGCGCGCACACACACACACACACACACACACACACACACACACACACACAGGTCATTCTGGAATGTTGACAAAGGTACCAGGGGATAGATGCTAGGGTAGTCCAGAGACCAAGAGACAGTGAAGAGATAAGAGACTTTAGAGTGTCGGTACTAAGAGGTTGTTTGCCAGGACTGTTCTCCTATTTAGGGACAGTAGATGGAACCTTCACAGGGTGGCTTCAGAGCCCTTTCTCCTGCTTTTTCAGAAAAAGATCGAAGAGGTGGGCCATGCAGAAGAGAAGGCAGGGAAGAAAGGCCCAGGGGCTAAAAAGAAGGACAAAGAGGGCCGCAAGGTGACCTTCAACAAGGTAATCACCCCTCCAGCTTTGCCCACAGCTGCTGCTCTGCTATGGTGTCCAGTCACACGGTTTATGAAGGCCCTGAGATCCTCTCTGTCCTGTAATGACAGCTCAATAACTAAGTCTCCTGCATGCACACCCCCCACCCCACCTCGTGCTGCTTCACCAACAACAATCCCTCCTCACCTGAGGTCCAATTTCAGGACAAGTGTCTCGCCTTCCTCCTCCCACATCCCTCCACACTCAAGGATGCCAGGGCACAGAGAGCCATGGGAGCACTCAGCCCTGTAGTTAGAGGGTATCCCAGACCTGCCTGCAGGCACGGCCTGTATGTACCCCTAGGAGATGGGGCGGAAAAAAAATGAAGTCTCAGTAAGCCAACACAGAGGGCACCGCTGCCCCCTTGAACTCTTCCTGGGCCGAGGGCAAGTCCTTGAGCAAACTGGAACTTTCTCTCTTTGGGTTTGGAGGATGCTCAGCATAATTTCTCTCCTGGCTCCAAGAATCAAGATCCAAATGCCATCAAGAAGTTCCCTGCCGGTTACCAGAAGGGGTACATAACAGATGTAAAGGGCAAGCGTCTGAACATGATGTCCACCGCCTTCAGCAGGGATGGCCTTAAGAAGTCTGGTAAGGAGACAACCTAGGCCCTGGGGTACTAGAACTGGTCCTCCCTGATCCAGTTTCTCAGAGGCAGCGCAAGAGCTGCCCATCCATGTCCATTGAAACCTGTGTAAGTAAGAGTTAGGACCCAACATGCAGGGTCCTTGGGGTACCACTCCCATGGTGGCACTGGGTAGGAGGGAGTGGTTGTGGAGCTCCATTTATCCCCAAGTATTCTCAGGGATCCAGCACAGTGTGCTGCTCGGTGCTGAATTATGTTGGTGACAGCGCCTTCATGAGTTCCAAATTTCCTAAGTTAAACACTATGACAATGTCTGCTACAGAAGGTACCGTCCTAGCGACCTGACATCTGCCAAGTAGTGTCCATCCCTAGAGAGAGAAAGGGCTGAGTTCCAGTTCACAGTCCTGCTCCACCACTCAGCGGTATCATGCTGGACCTGCCCTCAGCTCTGGGTCTAGGTTTGTCACATATTAAATGGTAGAGTGACCCTGCTTTCTCTGTGGTGTGGCGGCAGGGATCGGGGCCTGTAAATCAGCCTCACACAGAAGCGCTCAGAGGATTGGAAAACAGAAACCCTAAGTTTGGTTGTGCTTGGTCTCTTGGGACACGAGTTTTTGGGGAAAGTGGAATCCGGAAGGTATTCCTACAGGCCTGTGTGGAAAGTGAGGAGGAGCGTGGTGCACTTTTGTGTCTCAAAACAAACACTCTCCCCAACTTTTCATCTAGTCCACCAAAGCTGTGGTCTGCAAACGGAAGCCTCTGGTCTGTCACAGTTCAGTGTGACGAAGGACTTGTGGTGCTAAGAGCACCGGGGGACTCTGAGTTGAACCCACAGCATCACGTTAATGGAGCACTCATCTGACCCAAGAAGCCCTGCAAGCTGTCAGTTGTCGATCCCTTGCTTTTGGTAAAGGCACTGTGGTTATATGAGACGTGAGCATTCAAGACAACCGAGTGAAGGGTATTAGAAGCCCTCTTCATTGTCTTTGAAGCTATTCTAATTGTTCTTACTATATAAAGTTACGTAAATTCTTAATTATTCTAAAAATTGTATTAAAAAGTTACTGGAGAAATAAAATCAAGATGAGAAGCTCTGGACTTCAGCTGTGCTGTCTGTGACCCCCACTGTCACCGTTGTCACTGTGGGGGCCCCATTGGCTTCGTGAGCTTCCTTAGATCTTGCTTTCAGCAGAAGCCCCTTTCCCTGCCTCCTGAAGCTGAGACGCACAGTAGTCTTGCTACTGTGGTTTCTTCCCAGACTCCTCACGGGAAGCCTTTGTGTGTGAGCAGAGTTCACTGAAACTTTGGGGGTCAGCAGAGGCTAAGAATCACATCACAGAGGAAGAGTGCACACGAACCGGGCTGGTCAGGAGACCCCACTTTCATTCTTCAGAGTCCTTTGTCTTCTGACCCCCCAAAGATTTTCTTAGCTGCACTTGCCAGTATAGAAAGCTTCCTGGGGTTTTCTTAAAGTTCCAGGCAGAGTTTTGAGGGGGCCGACCAGAAGCACTGGTGTTCATCACTGATGGAGAGAGCAGAAGTCTGCTTAAGGATCCTCTACCGTAGTTCCAGTCCTCGAAGGCTCTTCCTCCCCTCTCTTTCCTCCGCCCGCGCCTCCACCTCTGCACTCCCCACCCCACTCAATGCCACTGGCTTTTTGCTTACTCTGATCTTGGTTTCTTCTGTCTCATTCAGAAAGTATGCTATGAAGACATTTTCCTAAACAAAATTAGTCCCTTCCCTAAAGAAACCTCCTGACCATGGGTAATTTCACCTCGCTGTACAGGATGGAGACATGAAGGTTGACTGGCCGGCAGCTTGATCCTCTGTTGTCCTCTTACTCTGTTCCTCACCATCCGAGACAAATGTACCCTATCTGAGAGTAGGGAAGTCTTGCTTCTGATGTATAACAACCCATAGCCACTAGAGGGCAGTGAATGGGTCCAGGCAGCTAAGAAGCACCTGCACCTGTCCTCATCTGGCATCCAGGGCTGGGCCAGGCTGAGCTTAGCCACAGTACAGACATCTTCCCATGCAGTCTTGCAAGCCACCTCAGACAAGCAGGCAGGACCTGGAGGGAAACACAACGTTGAGGAGGCAGCCAGATACATGCCCAACTCCCATTACTGCTTTGAACTATACAGGCTCAACAGCTTCGTGTGCCTTCACCTTAGAGGAGGGCAGTGTAATCACCCAGCAGAAAGTGCTCTGGCTGGTGACCTGCTCCTCCAACCTCCACGGCCTGGTCTTGTGGCTTCTCCCACCTTTATACTTCCTCTGTGTCTCAGCCACTGCTCTCTTCATTTGCACTTGGTCCTCCACTGAACGGTCCTCCTGCAGCTGTGACTCCCATGGCTGCCACATTTCCCTTCCTAACTAATTTGTGCATTTATGTTTAGTGTGATTTTCTTCATAACACTGCCATGGAAAAGTAATAAACCTCAAATGAGGGACGACTTACCACAAAGAAATGAAGATCGGTGAACTGATTGAAAAACAATTCAGAACAATTTTCCCTAAAGCTTAATGAACTCTAAGGCAACGATCATCAAAGAAGCTTCCTCCTTCAGTGGATGGGAGCTACTACAGAGACCCATAATTGAATAATGTACAGAGAGTGCCTTGGAGCACTCAGTCCTAAATGGTATGTCTCCATCAAATCCCTGCCCTGGGGGCTCAGGGGGCTATGTGTAAGAGGAGACAGAAGAGTGTGAGAGCCAGTGAGGATGGAGCACACCAAGGAAACAAGACTTTCCAAACACAGTAGGACCAACACGTATGTGAACTCACGGAGACGGAGGCAGCATGTACAAGGCCCTGCACAGCTCCAAGCCAGATGGGGTCCCCGGCACTGAGAGGGAAGGTGGACACAGGCTCCCATCCCTAACCAAGAAGCTATCTCCAATTGACCGTCACCTACAAAGGAAAAATAAGTTTTCTCCAATGAATTCTCACTGGGTATATAAACCACACTTAAGTGCAGGCCCAGCGATAGATGGCCAACGCAAAATGAACTCAATGGCACTGTTGAAGTTTTTGTCTCATATTTATTGCTTTGTCTGGGAATTTTTTTACCTTACTGGTCTTCTGCTTGTATATTATGATTTTTAATTTTGTGTTTTTACGGGTTCTATTGGGGGGTGTGATGGTGGTGGTGGTGTGTGTGTGTCTGTGTGTGTGTGTGTGTGTGTGTGTGTGTGAGTGTGTGTGTGTCCGGTGCTTTTTCTTTGTTTTGTTTTTAAATTGGGGTTGTTTCTTTTGTTTTGTCTTTTTGATTTCTATAAAGAGAAAGAAAAGGAAGGAAGGAAGGAAGGAAGGAAGGAAGGAAGGAAGGAAGGAAGGAAGGAAGGAAGGAAGGCAGGCGAGGATCTGGGATGTGTCTGAGATAAGGGAAAAGAAACTGATCAGAATACATTGTATAAAAAATCTTCAATTAAAACAAACAGGACACTAAGGAACAAAAGAGGCAACAAAATGAAATTAGAAAAAGCATGTTTGAATGAAATGAGAAGTGTGGCAAAGAAACAGGACCACTTTAAAAGACAAAAACCAGAAATCTGAGGGACTGAGGAACACGCAGTGTCCTGCAATGGAGCGTTTTAACTGCACACAGAGAACATACAGATTCCTCAGTCCAGACACTTTTGAAATGATCGAGTGAGAGAGACAAATAGAAATTTCAAAAAAAAAAATCAAATGCATGCAACGTGGCTGTCTGAGAAAGAGACAAAAAACCAGGGAAGGTCATCTAAGAACTAAATAAGGAAGCATGGTGGTGAGCACCTCTAATCCCAGCACTCAGGAGACAGAGGCAGGAGGATCTGTGTGAGTCGAAGGCCAGCCTGGTCTACATAGCGAGTTTCAGGCCAGCCAAGGCTACAGAAAGACACCATGTCTCCAAACAAACAGGAAAAAATGAGTGAAAACTTCCAAATTCAGGGAGAGGAAAATCGATTCATGAGACCCCAAAACATCTATACCAAGACAAGACACATTAAATCCCAAGTCTATGCAAAGGGCTTGAAAGCAATAGAAAAGCAACTTTTCATCCACAGGGAGCTTCCATGAGACTAGGAATTTCTAAATGGAAATGCTGTAGAGCAGGACGTATGTAGAGGATGCATTCAAAATATTGAAAGAAGAGACACCTGACATCCCAAAATACTATGCCCATGAAAACTGTGCTTCAGAAATGGAAGAGATGCCGGGTGGTGGTGATGGCACATGCCTTTAATCTCAGCACTCGTGAGGCAAAGGCAGGTAGATCTCTGAGTTTGAGGCCAGCCTGGTCTACAGAGAGAGTTCCAGGACAGCCAGGCTACACAGAGAAACCCTGTCTCAAAGAAAAAGTAAGAAAAGAAGGGAGGGAGGGGAGGGAGGGAGAGGGAAGGGGAGAAGGAAGGAGGGAGGGAAGAAAAGAAAAAAGAAAGAAAAGAGAGAAATGGAAGAGACAACCAGACTTGGTAGTACATTCTTGTAATCCCAGCACTCGGGCGGAACTCTGAGAGTCATAAGCTAAGGCCAACCTGGGCTACATGAGACCCTATCTCAGGAAAAAGAGGATGAGGGCAGTAGGTATTTTCCAAAATGGGCAAAATTTGAGCGAGTTCATTCATATTACAACCAGGGTTGTTTCTCAACAGAAATAAGATGCTATGTATTAACAACATACTTACTAATGAATGTAAAAAAAATCTCCCGGTTAACAGTAACTATATAGTCAAACTCAGAATTCTGTAGTGTTGTAATGGTTGTTTGTAAATCATGTCCAAGGCTGGAATGAAAGTTCAAAGGTAAACATCTTTTTTAGATTTAACTATGTGTACTTGTGTAGTGTGTAGTCCATATGTGGGCATGTGCACATGAGTGCAGGTGCCTAAGGAGGCAATAGGTGTCAGATCCCCTTGAGATGGCATTATAGCAGTTGTGAGCCACCTGATTTGGGGTTCCAGGAACCGAACTCAGGTCCTCAGCAAGAGCAGTCTGTGCTCTTAACTATGAGGCATCTCTGCAGCCCAAAATCCAACATCTTAAAAGCTATAGCTATAAGATATAATTATATCTAGTAAGGGCAACGTTTTAAATATTTGTGTCTTTTATAATTGACTTCATAATATTAGTACATATATACACTAACTATAGAACATATCAAGTTATTATGCTTCTTCCATTGTGTGGGAGTTCATTGTCAGTCATATATTCGTTATCTTGTGTGTCCAATAACAAAGTTTAAGAGGTATTTATAATTATAAAGTGGAGTTATTACTTCCCCAAGAAAGGTTAATAAATTTCAATATATTTAGAAAAAAGTGCTGGGCGGTTGTGGCGCATGCCTTTAATCCCAGCACTCGGGAGGCAGAGCCAGGCGGATCTCTATGAGTTCGAGGCCAGCCTGGGCTATCAAGTGAGTTCCAGGCGCTACACAGAGAAACCCTGTCTCAAAAAAACCAAAAAGAAAAAAGAAAGAAAGAAAAAGGAAAAAAGTAACTATAATTACAATGTTTTGCTGACGAATACATGAGATTAAAAATATAAAATTCTGGGCTTGGGGGATAGCTAAGTGGTCAAACCCTTAGGTGTCCTAGCACAGGAGGCTGAGGTTCAACGTGCAGCACCACAGGGAGAAGCCATTTGTATGCCATCAGGGCTAAACGTTAGGAGCTGAAAATGGGCTGTCAAATGGTGGGAGGAACCCTCGTGGTAACCACAGAGGAAAGCCCTCTAGCAGATATGCAAGATATGACGAGAAAGGGGTCAAAACACAGCACAGAAGGTGTCATCAACACACAAGGGAAGACAGGAAGAAGACAAAGAGCACTGGTAAGCCCTTGTCCTTAAACACAAAAGCAAAGTCACCCCAGTCCGTCTTGTGTCGCTGTAACAGCACCACACAGGGGTGAAGAAAGGGTCATCTACCTCACTTGGGAGAATACAAGGCCCGAGAACATGCCCGCAGCAGCACCTGCTGGGGGCTTTTGAGCTACATCATCATGTAGCTGAGGGCAGAGGGCAGCTGGTGTGTGCAGGAGAGGAAGTGTGGAGGATGGACTCTACACGGCAGCACGCTCTCCTGACGACGTCAGTCGGGCATTTCCCAGCACAACCCACTTTCCACTCAGTTGAGGACCAAGTTTCCAACATGTGAATTTGGGGAGCACATGTAAACTATAGCATTTGCTAATCCAAACAGAGTGGCTGGGCAGCTCAAAAATCTAGCTGTGACTCATTTGAACTTTTAAGAACACACATAGGCTGAAAGTAAAGCGCTGGAAGAGAGATATACTCTGTGTAAATGAAAAGGCGGGAGGTAGCTGCACTGGCATCAGATGAAATAGACCACGAAGGTTATTATATAACAATGAAGAGGTCAATTCATCAGAAGACCTAACAGTTGTAAATATCTCGGCGTCCATTGTTGGATTGCCTGAATAGATAAAACAAATGTTAACAGCACTGAAAGCAGAAGTAAATAGCAAGACAATAACAGTGGGGGACTTAATAACCTAAAGAGGGGGAAACAATACATCATCTCGACAGAAAATCAATCGGGAAACAGCAGATTGGAAAACACAAGACCAATGGACCTAATAGATGCATACAGAGCATCCCGTCTGTCTGCCGCCAGCTGCTGCGCATGCTCCTCAAGCACGATGGAGACTCTCCAGGACAAAGCATTAGGCCTCAGATTCATGGACGTGTCTTCTTTGCATTCAACTAGAATCAGAGGAAAGTGGTAAACTAAACAGCACTCTTCTGAACAACCAGGATATCACAGAAGTCCCAAAGCACTTGGTACAAATCCAGAGATACATGAGAATAGAGGCACAGCGTGCCAAGGCTCAGGGGCAGGGGGAGCTGAAACTGCGCTCACTGCAGGAACCGTGCTGCAGAAAGAGAAAACTGCAAGGAAATGGGGGAAAGCAAGCCCAAGTTAATAGAACAAAGTAAACACTCAAGATAATTACTATATAGATTCTTAGACAATAAAATGATCAATGAAACTAACAGTTGATTTTTCAGAGATGAACAATTGATACATTCCTAGCTAGACTCACAGAAAAGGAGAATCTGCAAATAAAAAGTCTACCGTTTACATTGCAGATGCCCCAGAAGAGCAAAGGATATAAGGAAATGTTATAGACTGCACAGCAATGGGCTACTGCCTGAAACAAAGACATTTCTAGAAACATGAAACCTGTCAAAACTGAATCATGAAGAATCAGAACAACAGCAAGGAGATTGGATCAATAAACAAAACCCATCGAAGAAAGGCCCAGGGCCTGATGGTTCACGGGGAGCCTATCAAGAGTTTAAATGAGAATCAATGCAGGTCCTTCTCAAGCTTTTCTATGACACTGAAGAGCAGAGAATATCCCAAGCCCATTTTACAAGGCCTTCATCTCCTGGTACCAAGTCCAGATAAAAAAGACAACAGGAAAAAAAAACCTCACAGGCTACTGCCCATGGTGCAAGCTGGGGTTAACACCACACAAGAACGAACTGCGCATGACAACCAAGCACAAGCTACCCCCAACATGGAGGGATGGTCAATACACGAAAATCCACACACAGTGCGCTGCACTCGCAGAATGAAGAGCAGAAATCAGGTCAAGTGTGAGCTGTCAGAATTCAACATCAGTTTATGCTACATGCTCAATAAATCATAGGACATTCACCCCACCAGAGTAAAGACCACACATGACAAGCCTAGAGCTAAAATCACACTCTGTGAAAAGCTGAAAGATTTTCCTTGAGACCAGGAACAAGGCAAGGGTGCCCACTCACCATCGCTGCTCACCATGATACAGGACACCCTGGCCAGGGCAATTAAGCAAGAAAAAGAAATACAAGAGACCAAAATCAGAAAGAAAGGAGTAAAATCATCTCTTTTTAGATGTCACAAAACTTTAAAAAGACTTCAAAAACAAACAATGAAAAGTTAAAATTAAACAAATTCAAATTGATTTTCTTTCTGTTTTATTGGTATGTATTCATCACCCACAGCAATGGGTGATGAATAAACACATTGTCAACTACATCATATATTTTGACCACATCCACCCTCTGCACCCTTTCCTTGCTAGTCTTTCTTTTCCCAGAGAGCCCCCGTCTACTTTCATTCATGTTTAAACAAAAATGAATTTATGAATACATACATACATGTACACATAAAATTTAGTAGCCACATGAGAGAAAATATTATTGTTTTTGTCATTCTGGCTTATTTTGCTTAATATGGTATTGTACTTCTTGACACATTCTGAAAAGGAAATTTTTATTATTTTCATTTATACGTATATATGTGCATGTACGCCTTGTATGTCATACCCAGGGAGGCCAGAAGAGGGCATCAGAGCCCGAGAGCTGATGATACAGGCAATTGTGAGTCTCTTGGTTTAGGCTCTGAGAACCAAACTGTAAGAGCAGAAAGAACTCTTAACCACTGAGCCATCTCCCCAGCCCCTGACACAAAGGTGGGCGGTATTGGAAAACAGGAGGTGGAGTCTAGAGGATGTAGGCCATCTGGGCATGTGCTGGGAAGGTGACCCTGCTCCCCGAGAACTCCCCAGCCCACTCTGCTTCGTGACTACTCTAAGATGAATGGCTCATTCAACCACTCCATCTGCCATGATGCCCTGCTTCACCACAGGCCCAGGAACAGTGGAGACAGCTGACAGAAGACTGTCTGAAGCCGTGAACCAAAAACAAATCCTTTCTCCCTCAAGTTAATTTTCTCAGGTATTTACATGGTGACAGAAAAACTGAGTAACACAACATCCAAGCAGTGGCGAACTCATGGACAACAGCAAAAGCCAAAATGCTTTTAAACATGGCTGAATAACTGGCAAACACACACACACACACACACACACACACACACACACATCAAGCTTGTGAGAGCAAGCTCAGAACCATTAGCTACCAGGAAAGGCAAGTCAAATCCCTGTCACACACCTCCCAGGAGCTGTCATGGCTGTTCTCGGCTGTCAACTTGACTGCATCTGGAATTAGCTAAAACCCAAATATCTGGGCACACCTGGGAGGGAATTGTTCTTAATTAAGTCACTTGAATTGAGAAGACCCACTTCTAATCTGGATCTTTTGAGGTGGGAAGAGCCACCTTCAATCCAGATCTTTTGAGGTGGGACAATCCATCTTTAGTCTGGGACACACCTTCTGCTAGCAGCCTATGTAAAGGGCATGGCAGAAGGAGTCTTTCGGCCTTTGCCTGTTTACTCTCACTCTTGCTAGCAAGTCCATCCATCCACTGGCACTAGAGCCTACTTTTTCAGGATTCTGAAGTGTATTGAAGACAAGCTAAGATATCCAGCCTGGTGGACTGAACAACTACTGGATTTTTGGACTTTCTGTTGGTAGACAGCCAGTGTTGGACTAGCTAGACCACAGCCTGTAAACCATTCTAATAAATCCCCTTTATACATACAATATATGTGTCTCTATATAATATATAGTCTATGTATTATATATGTCTATATATTCTAATATATATCATATGCGTATATATGTCTATATATCATATAAACATGTATATTATTAGAATAAGTTTTATTTATAAAATATGTATTATATAGAGAGATATCTAATAAATATATATAGAGAGATACGTAGATGTATAGAGAGATTTATTCTGTAAGTTCTATTCCTCTAGAAAACCCTATGTAATAGAATAGCCAGAGCCACAGAGGATAGTACTTTATACTTCACAGGACGGCCAGTATCGAAAAACAAGTAAAGCAAGTGTCAGTAAGGGTGTGGGAAGAAGAGAGCCTAATGCTGCTGGTGAGATTGTAAGTTGCCAGAGCGTTTTAGAAAACATGAAACTTCCTTTCAAAAATTAAAAAATTCATTGCCCTCTGATACACCTACCCCACACGTGATACACAGCCAGGCGAAAAGAGAGTGGATCTTGGGGACACTGATGGACTCATGCCTTCAAGGCAGCACCACAAAAGTACTGATGGGTGTAAGAAAATCAGATGTGGGGGCTAGAGAGATGGCTCAGTGGTCACGAGCACTGGCTCCTCTTGCGGAGGGCCAAGGTTCAGTTACCAGCACCCACATGGTGACTCACAACCACCTGTAACTCCAGTTCCAGGGGATCTGATGCTCTCTTCTGACCTCCACAAGTACCAGGAACACACATGGCAAACAGATATAGATGCAAGCAAAACATTCACACACACAAAAATAAATAAATCAATAAATCAATCAATAAATCAATCAATCAATAAATACAAAAAGCAGAGGAGGGGGAACCAGATGTGTACTTGCAATGGAATGCTAGCCAGGCATGAAAAAGAAGCAACCTCTGTCATTAGTGATGTGAATGACTTGAGAGGGTTTGGGCTAAGTCAAAGGTTGGAGAAAGCTTGTGTCTTGATGGATCTAAATACCTGACCTCCTAGAAGTAGGAGAATGGTGGTCCCCAACAACCTGCAGGGGCGAAATGTGGACATTCATGCCAAAGGTAAAGCTGTTCAGTACGAGATAAAGATTTTGGGTGTCCAGGTCTCGGAGACCTTCATGGATGGCAGAGTGATAAGCTATGGCAGACAAGAAGGCAGTTTGGTTCAACACAACTCAGTAGCCAGTGTTGGTTCAAACCTCAGGAGTCTGACCCTGAGGGTTTGTTTTAGTGGTGCACTGCCGGGCGGTGGTGGCGCTCTCCTTTAATCCCAGCACTCGGGAGGCAGAGCCAGGCGGATCTCTGTGAGTTTGAGGCCAGCCTGGTCTACAGAGTGAGTTCCAGGAAAGGCGCAAAGCTACACAGAGAAACCCTGTCTTGAAAAACCAAAAAAGAAAGAAAGAAAGAAAGAAAGAAAGAAAGAAAGAAAGAAAGAAAGAAAGAAAGAAAGAAAGAAAGAAAGAAAGAAAGAAAGAAAGAAAGAAAGAGAAAGAAAGAAGGAGGGAGGGAGGGAGGGAGGGAGGGAGGGAGGGAGGGAGGGAGGAAGGAAGGAAGGAAGGAAGGAAGGAAGGAAGGAAGGAAGGAAGGAAGGAAGAAAGAAGGAAGAAAGAAGGAAGAAAGAAAGAAAAAGAAAAAGGAAATAGGTATATTTAAGCACAGCACAATTTGGTGAGAACTATTCTGCTGATAATTAACTCAGTCCCACGTGCACAATAAAGCATACCTACATCTCCTTGAGAAACAAAGTAAGCAAAATGCAGATCAGACATGATTACATGGAAACTCTCTGTAAAGTCTGTAAAGATAGGTTCTATAGATTGACTGAACATTAGGATAAGGGTCTGGGGGCATCCGGTGCCAGAAAAGTCTCCAGCCGCAGAGACAGCACAAAGGTCACCAGGCTAGAAAGTAGTCCATTGCAGCCTTCTGGGTGGATAACAGGTTTTGCATTCCTTCCCTTGAAGGAAGAATCTTCTGTGCTTAACATCCCAGGTTCCCCTAATGCTTGTGTGAGCACAAAGACCTCCATGCCCCTACCCTTGGGATCTAATACAATGTGTTCATGATGAGTGTAATTAGCAGCCCTGCATTACACACTTGAAGTCACTACATTATAGTAAAAAATACAATATTATACACTTCAAATTTGCTAAGAGAGTTGAGCTTAACAAAGAACATAGCCATGGTTTTGGGTGCATTAACACGATTGCTGTTGTCCTATCTTGATCTACATGTACATCAAATCAACATCTGCACTTTAAATATAAGCCAACTTGTTTGTCAATTATACCTCAACAAAGCAATAAACATCAAGTCCAATTCAGTGAACACACCAGCACTGCTGACGCAGCTGGGTTCGCAAACCACTAGTTTGGTATTTGTTTCTAAAGGATTCTGTCCACTCCTGCTCTCTTTTCTCCTGCTCCTGTGGGTGATTTTGCTCCTGTCCCATCTTTCTTGCACTGTTGGAGTGACAGAGTCTTGCCTGAACATGCTCCTGACTTCTCACACCGTGTTCTCTTCCTGCTAGCCTAAGGGGATCTACAAGGACAGAGCTCTATTGGTGGCCCTCACTGCCTCCATGTTGTGCCGCCAGCACCATGGTTCTCCATGTTACAGACCCACAATGCATCATGGGGATCTGGGGGTTTCTTGTTTGTTTCGTTTTAACACATTTAAACAAGACATGCATTTGCCTGCATCCCAAGTGTTCTTCCTTCCTTTGCATAGATCCAGAATTCTGACTGGAATCACTCTCCTTCCCTTGAGGCTTTCAACAGATCTGAATAAGAACATAAACTCTTGCAGCCTTTTCACATCTGAAGAGATCTTTATTTCACACACACCCGAAAGACCCACTGTGGGTCTTTCTTCTCCCAGGTCTCCATCAGCCCCTCCCCCTGCTGGACTCCTGGTTGCTGGCAGAGACTGGAAGCTGGCTGCCCTCTGAAGCTGGGTGAACCTCATTCTAGGCGTTCTTTAAAGATTTTCCTCTGAGTAGTTCCACATTGTTGAGCCTCGACATCCTTGGCCTCATAATTCTTACACTTGTGTTCAAGGTTTGCAAGGATTCTTGGTTTCTAGTTTATATCAAATATGCAACACTTTTACCAATATTTCTTTAATTTTTTGTTCCCCCTCTGTCTTTCAGACACCCCAATCACACATGAAGTTCCTCGGATCCATAGTTTTGTCTTTCAGCCTTATCTCTTCATGAGTTATTTCATATAGTCCCTGTGGACCGCCGATGAGGTTCTAGTCCTTTCTTCTGCAATGCTCAATCTGCTGTTAATCTCATAGGTTTTTCATTTCGAACACTGATATTTTCATCTCTAGAAGTTCAATTTGGGTCACTTTGAATCTTCTGTATCTCCCCGAGCATGCTCATGCCTTGATGAGCATAATGGTATGTTTATTAGATAGACATTTCTAGACTGGGGATGTGGCTCAACCAGTAGAGTGCTTGCCTAACATGCACAGTCTTAAGTTCAGTCCCCAGCACCATCACACAGAACCAAGCATGACGTCACACACCTGTAATCCCAGCACTCGAGAAGTGGAAGTAGGAAGATCAGAAATTCAAGGTCATCTTCCTGTGGATAAATAACATCAAGGCCAGCCTGGGCTACATGAGACTCCCCTCTAATCTACTGTTTCTTTTTTGTTTTGTTGTTCAAGACAGGGTTTCTCTGTGTATCCCAGCTGTCCTAGAACTAGCTCTATAGACCAGACTGGCCTTGAACTCAAAGAGCTCCACCTGCCTCTGCCCCGAAAGTGCTGGGATTAAAGGCCTGCGCCACCATCACCCAGCTCTGATCTATTTCTGTCAATGTGCCCCCTCTGTCCCCACGATGACTGAGCTGAGAGGGGCTATCCAACGCTCTGTAGCAATCTGTAGGAGCATCTCCTGTTGCTGTCTGGTTTCCCCTCCATGGTCCACCGTGTTATCCTGCAAAGATGTACCTGCCGTGGCATGGGATAGCCACGGGCTGAACTCCTATTTCCTCTCACTGCCTCGTGTTGCTTGCTGTCCAGTGTCTTAATGCCCCAGACTCTTACGATGCCCAGGTTTCTAACTGTGTTGGAAGACAAACACTCACTTTCTGTTATCCAGCCTTGTTGCCTGTGGCATTGGGTGAGCTAGCCGAGGCAGTACTGGAGAACTCACCCTGGTGGTGAGGATGTGGGAGAGCTGGTGGGCTGACCAACTCAGCTTCCACCCAGGTCCAGATTCAGGGCTGAGTTAGCCCACCCTAACATCCACCTCATCTATGAACTTCTGGAGCATGTGAAGGGGCCGGTCCTTTATATCCACAACTGCAGGATCTCCATGACACAGGGCAGCAACAGGATATCCAAGAGGAGTCCCAGTGAGGATCCAGTATTGATAGTGTAGCAGAAGTCAGAGGCCTCAAACAAGACCAATGACGCATTGCAAAGAACATTTGCAAATAAAGATGTATGGACTAAAAGAAAAGGAATACAATGGCAAGTCCCTAGAGTGATTTAAGAAGGGAACTACCGAGCTGGATTTGAATTTCAGAATGGTCACCCTGATAGAGGCCAGTGAAAGATCCTAGGAAAACATGGAGCATATTCCATGACAATGAATCCTGGTGAAGTTTGAATACTAGCAAGAAAAGCTTTTGGTGGCCAATCACTGGGTGCCTGTGTGTATTCTGTGGCTTTAGGCCAAGGGAGCATTTCTAATGAGAAAGGCTAAGGGTGATGGCTGCACACATGCACACTTTGTCTACATAGATACAGAGTCATCTCTGGAGTCCCAGATGTGGCCCTCGAAACATCTAACTTATCTGTTCTGTTCTGTACCAGAAGTGGGGATCATTTTATTCTAAAAGAAAGGTCAGAACAGACTTCCAGGAAAAGGCGCCAACATTCTGGGTTCACCATGCATTAGATGTGGGGGTCTTGGGTACATGACCTTTCGCTTTCTCACTGGCTAAATGTATACGATATGGTTGTAAAAGTAGAGTGAGCCCAGAGAGCCCTGAATTGTCACAACCTTTAATGTTGTTGCCATTCTTTCCACCATAGGCCTACCTGGATCCAGAAGAGGATCAGAGAACAGAGGATCAGGAAAGTATATGCTGTTACTATAAGATCCCTGATTTTCAAAGAGGACACTAAGACCATGCCCCCTAAAGGATAGCACCAACCCCATCCTGCACAAGCAGACACTGCTGAGACCTCCCAACCCAGTCACCCTGTCAGGGACCAGCCACAGGCCAGAACACCATATGGGGCATGAAGTGTTCTGAAGCTAGTACATACCCATCTGAGACCTTAGGCAAGTCCACTGACCCTTGCAGGGAGTCTGGACCCATTCCCCATAGGCATATCCTGGTAAAATTCCTGAATTTTGTTAGTGAAAACATGAAAGCTTACAGAGAAGTTTACTTATGACGGGGGGGGGGGGGGGTGTCAACCTGGCCTGCTGCTGGAAGCCACGGTGCCTTTAGATTACAGAGGAAAGTCCATAGCTCATAAACCTGCCTCAAGCACACCAGCATCACATCAGGGTGACTGGATGGCCTCCGCAAGTTTGGAGATACTTAAGATGCACAGTCATGGACATCTCTGTCTGCAGGAAATGCCACAGAAGAAAGCAAGCCTATCAAATTAGGCAACAGTAGATTTAAAAGTCAAAATTCAGATGCATCCTAAAAACCAAGTGACTTTAAACATGGACAACAAAGGCTAAGGTGGAGATAACAAGGAAATGCAAAGGTAGACCAGGGTGGAAAGAGACCCAGGACAGTGAAAGATGCCCTGAAATGTTAGAGAGTATGCAGAAACCTCAGACAGCCACAGGCACCAGACGTGGCAACTCAACAGGGAAAGCAGAGGTGAAGAAATCCAAGAGAACACTTTTAAATATATGGTGGGGCTGGAGAGATGGCTCAGTGGTTAAGAGTACTGGCCATTCTTATAGAGGAGCCATATGGTGGCTCAGAACTGTAACTCCAGTTCCAGGGGTGTCTGACATCCTTGGGAACCAGGCACACACACACACACACACACACACACACACACACACACACACACACACACTGTACATTCACACATACAGACGGACAGACAAAACACTCATACACATAAAACAAAAATAATTTTTTTCTAAAATATGATCACTTAGGAAATTTTAAGTATTCCTCTTCCAAAAGAAAAGGCTATAACAGGAAGTGCTTTAGAGAATGCAATCATGCAGTTACAGGTGATATAGACTCACATTTAAACGTCACCTATAAACTTCACAACAATAAGTTTTCATAAGGCATAAAGTATTTATTTTAAAGATTATTTTTATTTTTCAAATTATGCATATGCATCTATATCTGAGTATGGTCTTGCATATGTGTGTGCACTGTGTCTTCAGAGGCCAGAAGGTGAAGATCCCTGGAGCTGGAGTTGCAGGTGGTTGTGAGTCACCTGACATGGGTGCTGGGAACTGAACTTGGATCCTCTGAAAGAGTAATGTGGGGTTTTAAACACTGAGCCATCTCCTCAGCTTCCTAAAACATAAGATTTTAGAGACATCTATTTTATCCTAAAACAATCATAAGAAATAAAGTTAAAAGATACTCTTCAACTTAAAAAAAAAAAAAACTGAAGATGAATGAAGAACAAAGCCAGGCATGGTGGTGCACACCTTTAATCCCAGCATGTGAGAGGCAGAGACAGGCAGACCTCTATGAGTTCGAGGCCAACCTGGTCTACAGAGTGAGTTCTAGGACAGCCAGGGCTACATAGAGAAACCCTGTTTCAAAAAAACATAAAATAAAGGGCAAAAATTATAAAATAAATACAACTGGCTAATCTCATTCAAAGCGATGGGATGCTAAAGACATTTTAAAGTTGAGACCAAAATGTAATATCCTTCAGCCTGTCACCCATACTGTTTCTGATTGTCAAATTCAGTGTGCCAAAAAGAATATGTAGTTTTTAATAAACATTGGGAGGAAGATATTTTGATTTTTCCAAAATATTTGCAAAACTCAAGACATTCTAATTGGCAGTGTATTTTTGAAGCAATAGGCTTTTCTCTGCACTAATGATACCAATTAGAAGTGGAATGAACAGAATGTCCCTTCCAGTAGTTCTATAAAGCAAGGACAAATGGTGTCCGGCTTGAGCTCCGTGTTTGGGTCATGTCAGACATTCCGGTTTCCCATATCCATGCAGTTGTGCCTGGCATGTGTCCCACCTGCAATGCGTCTCCACACCATAAACTACTGCCCTTTTAAGCCCGGCTCAACACTCACCTCTTCTGATTTCTTTTCCTTCTGAGTTAATTCCCATTAGATAAACCTCCTCTGAAAAGGGAGAACAGAAAAGATTGAAAGCCAGGAGCAAGGGGGAAGCTGGGCAGGAAGGCAGCTGGGAAGGCTGGGAGAGTGGAGGATGGGCGAAGGGTAACTGCAGCCCTGTGGGCGCTCTTGCCAAGACCTCAGATCAGCTGAGGGGAGCCCATTCATTCCTCTAGCTCCCCCTTTCCCACTCCCACTCCCCGACCCTGCTCAACTCTCACCTCTCCCAGACTCTAACTCCCTGGCCGTATCTTCCAATTTCAGACTTAGACATCAAGGATGTCATAGCCCTAGAAAACAACACTCGGGTAAGCCCATACCGCAGACAAAGCTCTGTTGATCCTGTACTTCAGGACGCTATGTTTGGCACACGGAGGGTAGGTCTGCTGAGAGATTGGTCAAGCAAGGCTCCTGACGATCGCAAGCTGAAGAGCCTCATGGAGAAGGGCACAGAGCCCAAGATAGAGTCAGCCAAGATGCTGAAGCCGGAGGAGGTGCTGAGCTGCCGGTGAGCCCCACTGGGGTGCGTGGGCAGGCCGAGGACAGCAGTGTGTGAATGCATGCATGCCTGATCATGGAAAGGACAGGCCTAGAACATCAGGCCATAGACCCACACTTGGACATGGAGGGGGCAGGCCTAGGACATTAGACCATAGACCCACACTTGGACATGGAGGCGGCAGGCCTAAGTCAGCAGTGTGTGAATGCATTCTTGGACATGGAGGAGGCCAGCTCAGCCCTACCTGGCCCTAACTGGCAAAGGATTGCTGCAAGGCTAAAACCCTGGGTTTCCCAGCAGTCTTTACTGCCAGAGGCTTCAAGCAATATATTTACTCCTACTAAAATTCCCCTGATGGACAGCCAGGTGGGGGCTGCCATTTTGAGCTCTGCCACTGGAAATCCAAATTTTCCATTTGCCTCACAACAGAAGCCATAGGGATTCATCAAAAGGAAAACACAGGTTGCCTGTGGCTTTTTTCTCATAAAGAAACTGCCCTGAGTCCTTCCACTCTGGTGAATTTGAGCGACAGTATCTGTACTGGTTGCTCTGCTCTTCCATTGCTCTGGTAAATACCACTACCAAGGCAACTTATATGAGAAGGGGGTTATTCGGGGTTTATGGTTCCAGACGGATGAGAGAGTCTGTCATGGTGGGAGGCCCATCAGCACACTTGGTAGCCGGGGGTCTGGTGGTGGGAACAAGAAGCTGAGAGCTCGTATCTCCAAAGACGAGCAGGAAGCAGGGTACAAACTAGAAGGAGGGTGGGGCTTTCAAGTTCTCAGAGCCCGCCCTCAATTACACACTTCCTCCACCGAGGCCACTCCCTCCTAAACCTCCCCAAACAGTGCCATCCACTGGAGGACCAAGTATTGAAGTACCAGAGCCCAGAAGGGACATTTCTCATAGTGTCACTGTCCCCAGTGACCTTCTGCTGTGTTTGGGGTTAGATTCCCAAGACAACCATGAACTGTTTGGTTCCTGTCTTCCCCACTTCCTTTTCCACTGCTGGAATGGAACCCGGGTCCTTGCAGGAGCTAGGCAATGTCCCACCACTGGGCCACAGCCCCACCTATGTCTGGCTCACTCTCCACCCATCCCGTGTCACCAGGTCTCCCCTCTGAACACACCCAAGGCCGGTGTCATCCTTAATGAGGAGTAACAGGCAAGGTTAAAAACCTTTAGCTGAGGAGGAATCGAAGCCACAGGATAACAGGGTCACCCTCGACAAGCTGGCAGCAATATAGCCATCTTGGATGACAGAGCAGCTACAGTGCCCAGGTGTGTGCTGTCCATTGCTCCTGGAGACTAAGAGATGTGGCAGGGATGGAGCCAATGAGAGGCCACACCTGACCACTGCCCTCCTCACAGGGACAAGCCATGATGTAGCTCTAACTGGCTCCACAATGGGGGCTTCTTTCCCAGAGCTAGCAGGAACACCGGGACAGGTGGCATCTGTAAAGTCATCGGGGAGGCACCTAAGCCAGGGGCGAGATGGTGGGTGGAGTGGGCTCTTAAGGAAGCCACAGGTGAAAGAGCCAACCCACCCACACCTCCCGGGTAGGCTGCCCTGGGGTCAAGGGAACTGGGGCCACCAGCCAAGGCAGTACAGGGGCAGAACCCAAGCACAGGCAAGGCAGGAAGCCCCGTGATGACAACACAGCTCCTCCCTGTCCCCCAGAACCAGCCTCTGCTAAAGCTGGGACCAAGAAGTCAGCAGATTAGCACACACCGTCATCCCAGCACTCCGGAGTTGAGACAGGAGGATTGTCTCAGCTGCCTGAGCTCCATCATGAGATCCTGTCTCGGCATAGATAGATAGGTAGACAGATAGATAGATAGATAGATAGATAGATAGATAGATAGATAGATAGATAGATAGATAGATAGATAGATAGATAGATAGATAGATAGAGATAGAGAGATAGAGAGATAGACAGTCAGACAGGTGAAGTGATTGAGTATAAGGCTGGCCCCAAGGTCAAGGTTGACAGTGGAACCAGTCTGGATCCCACACACAGCACAGATAGGATCAATTTCACTCCTCAGCAAAAGTCAGGATTACAAGGCTTTAGAACACTGTTTAAATCAATGGCCTTGTTGTTTAATACACACACACACACACAGTGAATTAAAGGAAGGCAAGTATGCCTGTTCATGCAGCTCTGTGTATGCACACTCAAGTCCCCCAGCCTTGACTCAGATCCACTGCCTGCCGCAGTGCCTAACATACCACATTCCACCCAAATTAACACATACCCACACCCCACATTAGCCATGTCCTCTTTCTTCCTGATGCCATTTTAATCAAGTCTTCCGAATGGGATGGCCCATTCTTTACCAGATTGTCACTTTGTTGATGGACTTCCTCATTCCCCCATGAGCATCTGTCTTCCTATAACATAGCTTCTCGTTACTCCCATGGACCTCATGCTTGAGTCAATGAAAACTGGCCTGTTTTCTCTGCAGATAACCAGGGTGATGCCTAACAGGTTGATTTCCAAGAGTTACAGTACCATGAGCTCCGACCACCTCCTATCAGGGACACAGGGAGTCAGGCCAAGGTCTCTTGCCGACCTCCTACTGCCCAAAGCCAACCCATATCCCCACCTTTTTTTGAGACAGGGTTTCTCTGTGTAGCTCTGGCTGTCCCAGAACTCACTCTGTAGACCAGGTTGGCCTCAAACTCACAGAGATCCACCTGCCTCTGCCTCCCGAGTGCCGGGATTGAGGGTGTGCATTGCTACACCAAGCCCACAGCCAACCCTTTAGTGACAGCCAGGTCCCACGACTCCTTGTCACCTCTCCCTGCCTTCTCTTGAAGGTACCTGCGTTTGTCCAAGAACAACGTCAAGACCTTGATCAAGCTGTGCAAGGATGCAGGGATGGATGTGGAAATCCACCCACACATGATAGAGGGCGAGATAGACGCCAAGAAGATATTCGAACATCGTAACAGCACAGCACTGTAGTAGTGCTGCCCCTTGGAGGCTCCTCCCATGTGGCCTGAGCACCCTGGGGATTGGCTTCCCTAAACTGCTCCGGTCGGCACCGCCCACTGGAGGCTCCTCCCATGTGGCCTGAGCACCCACCCTGAGGATTGGCTTCCCTAAACTGCACGGGTTGAACAAGTCAAACGCATCACCACGAGCTGGTGTCAGCTTTGTCCTTGGCTCCGCCTTGCATCAACCCAGGAGTGACTGGGAAGAGAGCCCCCTAGAGAAAGCTTGCTGGGTGCAGTGGCACTGGCCTGTGTTCAGCACAGGTGGAGGCAGGGGGACCAAGAGTTAAAAGTTCAAGGCCAGCTTGGGGCTGTGTGAGGCCCTGTCCAAAACACCACAATGGGGAGTGGGGAGTACAAAGCTTTTTTCAAACTGCTTCTTAGGAGAAAACGCTTCTTGAGCAAGAAAATGTGGCTCTGAGTCCCTAGAGGAACTTCAGAGAGGAGAAGTGGAAAAGGGTCTGGAGACACATGTCACTGCCCTATGAAAGACGTGGCTGTGTGGAGAACTGGCCCATGTGCAGGCCTGGGGCTGGTGGCTGATGTCCTCTCTTGTGAGGACTGACTTCATGGTAACACCAGTTTTATCTATTACCCATTCTCTTCCCACCAGGTGTGTTGCATGGGTTGCTAAATTCCTCTTGTGGTCCACTGAGACCCTAGGTCCCACGCACAGAACCAGGTCTACTTGTCCAGAAGCTCTGTCCCACATGTTCTGGACCTGTTGGCAACACAAAGTTCCCAAGGGAAAAGCTAGTAGAGCCCTTACTCTCAGGAAAGTGTACAGGGTAGGTAATCCCAAGAGGGTGCTTGTAGTCTCTAAGACAGAGGGGTGAGCTGGTGGGCAGCCTGTGCCGATATGGAGTCAGATCCCTGGAGAGGAGATCTTAGTGTGCTAGGGAGGAAAGGCTTCCTGGAGGAGGATGCCACTTTTGTTACTTGTTTTTGTTTGGGTTTTTTGTTCATTTGTTTGTTGTTGGTTTTGTTTTTGTTTTTCAAGACTGGGTTTCTTTGTGCAACAGCCCTGGCTGTCCTGGAACTCGCTTTGTAAACCAGGCCGTCCTCGAACTCACAGAGATCCGCCTGCCTCTGCCTCCCGAGTGCTGGGATTAAAGGTGTGCGCCACCACTGCCAGAGTGGGAGCTATTTTTATTGAGAAACAAGAATGCCCGGATGTATATGAGAGAAGGAAGGGCAGGCAGAGAGAACAGAGCATGCAAGGGCTCGGAGGCCAGGAGAACTCGGAGGTCGGGAACCTGCAGGTAAGTCTGGATGGAGGGGCCACTGACAGCAGGGAGACGAGATAGCAGCCTTGTTTGGTGACTCTCCTATGTGTACCAGCCGCGTGCTGACCTGTTAGAAGGGCAAGGACACGGTGTGAATGGGAGCAGGCATGCCCCTGCCTCTGTGTAACTTGAACTCTGCGGGGAGGGGAGACTTACCATGCTCATCGACAGAAATCCAGAAAGTGCTACAATCCCAGGGAACTACAGAGACAGCCCAGCATCTGCGGTGACAAGGACCAGCCTCTCGTATCTGAAGATGTAAGAGCGGGGAGAGGCAGGCCAGAGGTCAGGCCTGCAGCCTTCTGTCTGGAGTTCCTGTGAGGGGGAGATGCCAAGGAGTCAACCCCTAAGGCCCCTCGGAGAAAATGTTTCTAGAAGGAAAGGAACATCTGGAGGTTAGCTGAAGTGTTGTATCAGTGATCTACAGCTGTATAACAAATCGCCCTTAAACACAGCTTAGAGCACTCACTTTCGACAAGCTACAGGCCTGCTAAGCAGGAGGTCTTCAAGTGGCCTTGGCAGACCTAGGCTGTGTGCCCGTGTCTGGGCTCAGGCAGTGGGTCAGCTGGGGCTGGCAGGTCTTGGGCTGTCCAGGATAGCTGCTCTCTGCCTTATCAGACAAGCCTGGGCTTGTGTTAATGGAGTGTCTGTGTTCTAAGAGGTGGCAAGGCGTTGAGGATGTGGGTCAGGACTAGGACACAACTACATTGTGTTCTAGCTCATGCTGGCGAGCCGAGGTTGAGACTAGCCTGGACCCATGGAAAGGAAGAATCATAAAGTAACCTTGCAAAGGGTTGGGCTGGGTCAGCAGATGTAAGAAACCAGCTATTATTGTGATTAACCAGAAAAATTAAACCAAGGTAATAGTGTTGGGAGCAAATGAGGCAAAGCCGGAACAATCTGTCACTGGACTGGGCATGAGCAGAAGGGGTAGGTCTCTGGGCCGCACCTGAATCGCCCTGGGCCATAGATTAGCAGAAGGAGAGAGAAGAGAAGGCCAGTGCAACTGATTCTCTGGGGTTGGTTAGATTGGGAGTCACCCTCAGCCCGACAGTGTGGTTCCCTGTGGTCAGCAAGGAGCCAGACAGGAAAGTTTGGCCAGGGCAGGCCACAGTGGACAGGGGACTGACCAGCTCTGCTCACAGGGAATCCTGTTGCAGAGCTCCAAGGGCTGGGGGTCCAGAATCAAAGCGCCCATGTGGCTGTTGTCTGTCCTCCAAACTGTGGAAGATATTCCTGGTCTCACCTCCTAAGCCACAGTGTCCCTGGTAGCAGGCCACAAGCCCTGCCTCTATCCATCACATGGTTGGCTCCTCTGTGTGTCTGTCTCACAGGTCATATCCAATTAGGGCTCACTGAATGATCCCATCTCAACCCGCCAATCTTAGGAAGGCCCTGTTTTCAAGTAAGGTGGTGTTTCGGGATTTCAGATATTCCAGTGAGACGTAATCCAACCCATAGCACAGGAAGAGATGTGGGGAGCTGGGGGCAGAGTTCTCTCAAGATCACCCCGAGCTCTCACTGGAAGACGCACCCCACCATCCTCTCTGACCTGACCCTCTCAGGCAGCTGTGTCTCCCCAGCAGACCGGTGGCCCCATGTGGCAGAACCACCCCGCCATTCCTCACTGGACACCCAGAACCAGGTCTCAGGAGGTTCTCCAAGCCCTCAGGTCCCTATTCCTGGACTTGAAAATCTGTGTGAACCAGTTTTCACTAATTTGAACTAGTTTTCATGGTGGGAGGTTAAGCCCAATTCCTGCCGAGCTGAGTCACACCCCTGGTGGATTCTTGGATTCTCTGTGCCTCTGGACCCTCTTGAGGGCAGTGGGGAGCCATCTTCCAGACCCAGACATACCTAGAGAGCAAAGCCGCTGCCGCTTCCCTGGGATCATCCCAGGCTGGAGGGAGGCGGGCTGTGTTCCGTGTGCAACTGGGAAGGCCCCAGAGATGCCCTGTGAGGCCCGAGGCTTGCCAGGAAGCAGCCCACAGCACAGCTTCCCGATAACCTGGCCTAAAGCCCACAGGGAGTCCAAGCCCGCGGTACAGACAGCACAGGAAATGGGGTGTGCCGTAGCCAGCCCCACGCTGGGCTCAGATAGCATCACCCACAGTGCAGCAGGGCTTCTGAGGCCTCATACACTCGGGAATGTCCTGCAAACGGTAACGTCACACCACTCTCCACAGAAGCAGACACACATATCAGAAACAGGTTCGTTCGTTCGTTCGTTCTGTCAGGACAACAGTGACACTGCACGCCAGAGGCCGAACTGATCTTCCCAGCAGATCAGGCAGGCTGCTTCAATAGCCATACGGAAAATGCATTGGCCCTCGGCCTCAACATAAGCAAAATTCAATTCCAGATGGAAGATGCTTTGAGAACAAACTTACCAAACACTCTCCATGACCTTGGAGAAGGAATAAAAAACCTCTGACCACATAAAGTCCCATAACAATATGAAGTATTAAAATGAAAAATTCTACTCAATAAAGGACATCAACACAACTGCTCCAAGGGGGATACTGAGTGTCCGACACCCTGACAGTCTCCAGATGATCCAACTCTGTGTATACATCAAGGATGGGATCCCCAAACCGGAAACAGTCAATGTCTAGCTAGCATGTAGGCATTTCACAAGAGAGGGTAGTTAAGTGCCTAATAACGCCCCCCAAAATTCTCTCTGTCCTCAGGATAAATGAATGACCGGTCACAAAAACATATTATATACAAATGAAATGCCACTGCACACCTCACAGGATGACCACAGACAACAGTGACAATTGCCAGCAGGCTGTATGGAGCAAGCACAACTCTCGTGCATAGCCCTGAATGCTGTAAGCTGGCCAACTACCAGAAACGTTTGTGTGTGACGGCCTCATGGCCCAGCATTTCTTATTGGTGTACGTCGGCACACTTACTCAGTGGGCACCAGAGACATGCTAGCTGTTCACAGCAGCCTTGTTTGGTGTACCCAAAGGCTGGAATCAGGTCTGGACCCATCAGCACAAGACCTGAGGTGTGTTCACACAACAGACTACCATAGACAAACCAGAATCCACGTAGGAATTAACCAGGTCAAAACATACAAACAGCACCACGCAAAAGTAGCAAAACTCAAGGGACTGTACCTTGATTCCCATGTAACTGCCTTCAGCCAGGAACTTCCAGTGTTAGACGCCAGAGTGGGGTAGCCCTGTGGGGTGCAGGACTGGGGAGACTATGAACACTCAATGGGCTGTTCCTTGGGAGTGTCTGCCTTGTGTGTGTGCCGAGCTTTAAAAGACACGTGGGCGGGAGGGATGGCTCAGTGAGTAAGGGGCTTGCCACGCACACATGAGGACCTGAGTTCAAATCCCCAGCACCCGTGTGAAAACTAAGATGCAGTGGCACATCTGTAGTTCCAGGACTCCTGACCTGGAAGCCCTCAGGTCAGCTCGCCTGGTGTGCCCAACAAAAGATACCCCGTCCAAACAACATGGAAGGTGAAAAGCCAGATTCTCCCCTGACCTCCACACTCACGCCGCGGCATGCCCCACCATGCTGACACACACACACACACACACACACACACACACACACACACACACACACAAAACCACAGTTAAGCCAGGTGTGGAGCTGTCTGTCTGTCATCCCAGCAATCAGGTGACTGCAGCAGGAGAATTGTGAGTTTCAGGCCAACGTGGGTAGACCCTGTCTCAAACACACGAGATGAAAGTGTATGCAAAACATTTACCCCTAGTCTTTTGATAACAAAGTTCTGGTTTCATGTTTGAAATAAAAGCCTCTGAGGAGGACCCCGGCTTAGACTCCGAGCAATGGAGTCCAGCAGTCTAATAGTAGATAAGTAGCTTGAACTGGCTGTCTCCTGTGACCAGATTGGTGCCTGGCCCAATTGTCATCAGAGAGGCCTCATCCAGCAACTGATGGAGGCAGATGCAGAGACGCACAGCCAAACATTAGGCAGAGTTCGGGAGGAGGAGGAGGAAGGAGTGTAGGAGCCAGAGGGGCAAGGACACCACAGGAAGGCCCACACAATCAACTCACCTGTGCTCACAGGAGCTCATAGAGTCTGAATCAACAACCAGGGAGCCTGCGTGGGACTGGCCTAGGCACTCTGCATATATGTTACAGCTGTGTAGCTTGGTCCTAACAGCTGGGACAGGGGCTGACTCTGGCTCTCCCACTGGCTTTTAGGACCCTACTTCTCATACTGGGTCCTTGCTCACTCTTACTGCGTGGGGAAGGGCCTAGCCTTACTGCATCTTGATATGCCATGTTTTATTGAAACTCACAGGAGGCCTGTCCTTTCCTGGAGGGGATTGGAGGACGGGAGTCAGGGAGTGGGGGAGAGGGACTGGGAGGTGAGGATGGGGGAGGCTGTGGCTGGGATGTAAAATAAAAATAATGAATAAAAATTGGGGGAAGAGAAAAGGAAAGAAAGCTTCAGTCTTGAAGGCGGTCTTCCCACGGGCCTTCCTTCCTTCCTTCCCAAGCGTTTTCCCTCTAGAGGCCACCAGGTGGCGCTCGATCCCAGCACAAGATGCTCGGCTGGAGGCACCCACAGGCGTCCGTCCACTCAGCTGAGGGCAGAGCCACAGGCCCATCCAAGGAGAATGGACATTCCAGCCTGAGCTCAGAGTGGCACCCACGCAGCCATTCA
Organism: Peromyscus maniculatus bairdii; assembly: GCF_049852395.1. Classification (NCBI taxonomy): domain Eukaryota; kingdom Metazoa; phylum Chordata; class Mammalia; order Rodentia; family Cricetidae; genus Peromyscus; species Peromyscus maniculatus. The sequence continues at coordinate 17,828,654 of NC_134856.1, read as the reverse complement.
CAACCCAGCTGAGGGCCCCTGGGACTGTCACTTTCCTGAGGCTGTGATCCTTCCCCCAAATAGGATTTAAAAAATATGTATTTAAAACAGAGTGGTATCCATGTATGTCAGCTAGACAGACATGAGGAGACTTTACGAGAACGCGAGAGGACATTAGAGTTACCGTCACCAAAGGAGGGAGTCTCGGTGCATTGTGGCAGCAGAGCACACTTTCCGAGATAAAGCCCACCCTCTGGGCAAGCAGATGACCCTGGCCTGAGCGTAAAACCCAAAAGTCTGTACAGATGTACTCATAGATACTCACCCCAGGACACATAGGATCTGCAGGGTCCCAGAGGCCACCCATGTCTGACGAGAAGATGTGAAATATGACAAGGGACATGCTAGCCCCCCTACACACACACACACACTGCTTACGATAAGTCCCAGGCACGGACGCCTTAGGATGACCAGAATGAAGAAGGGGGGGTGGAGGGAGGGAGGAAGGACAGGTGGGCAGGCTCCAGTCCAGGCTGCTGTGGGAACCCTGAGGAGCTCCTCTCGGAGGGCAGCGGTCACCCAGGAAATGATTACATTTCTGCTGTGCGGTGAAACATTGGCAGTTTTGAGATGTCTGCCGTGTGCCAGGCAGGGCTCACATACTGCACTGCAGAGTAATGGACACAACAGACCGAAGCCAAACTCCACCAGCCTAGAGCTGACGTGCCAGCAGCTTTGAGTGTTCTTCCACACTCAGGGCAAGGAAAATGACACCCTGGCCTAAGTCAGGGATGGTGCATCTGATTTCACACTCGGTCTCACTGGATAGTGGGAAACCCATGGGACCTAGATATACGCCTCACATCCCTGAGGCCAAGGCTTGACCGGAGCACCATCTGGCACCAGTCTCAAGGGACTCCCAAATCCTGCCAGTCACCATCCAGAACTGCCTCTAGGGTTGCTCCAGGATTCACCACGGCTGTGACATTGCCTCCTGGGGGCCACACAGCCTTCTCTCCCAGCAACAAAGACAGCACCTCCCTGCCACCCTGCGAGTCTCCCTCCATGATTCTGCCCACCTCTCATCCAGAGTGTGCCTCCAGGAGCCTGGCTTCCAGACTCGGGGCCTTTTGTGTGGATGTGCCCCTGCTCCCTGCCTGGGACAGTTGAGCCAGCATGAAACTGCTGTCCTGGGGGAGGTGGGAGAAAGATTCAGAGAACCGAGCACCACGAATTCGCAGCTTTTAAATTCTTTTCCAAGGCTGTGAACAAAATACAAATTAAAATGGCAACAGATATCCCTCATATCAGTCTCACTTCTCGACGGTTAATTTATCCAGCATACTGATGCTACTGAACAGTGGATGTTCCCGGCACCAGCGGCTTTGATGGGTGTTGTGACTGCAAATGATCTGAAGAAAATGTCAGCCATGGCCATACCTGTCACTGGCAAAAGAGGAGTGTCCGGGCCTCTGCAGACGGTTCAGTAGGTGAGAACCCTTGCTGGGCAAGCATGTGAACCTGAGTTTGAATCCCCAGCACCCAGGTTGAAAATCCAGGCATGGGGTGTGTGTAGCCCCAGTGATGAGGGTGGAGACAGATGGGTCCTGTGAGCTTGCTGGCTACTCAGCATACCTGAAATGGGAAGTTTCGGGTTCAGTAAGAGTCCCCTCCTTAAGAGAATAAAGTGGAGAACAACAGAGGAAGGCATTCCACATCTTCCTCTGAAAGAGCATACACATGCATGTGCACATACACAGCCACACACACACATGTTCCGGGTGCGTGTATGTGTATATGTAAATGTGTGTATAGGTGAGTGTGTTTGTATAAATGTGTGTATATGTGTGTATATGTGTACATGCATATGTGTTTGTGTGTGTATGTGTGTGTATGTATATGTAGATGTACGTGTGCATATATGTATATGTGTATATGTGAGAGTATATGTGTACATGTGTATGTGTGTGTAATATGTGTGTATGTGTGTATATGTGTATTTGTGTGTGTGAATACATATGTATGTTCATATGTAAATGTGTATGTATGTGCGTGTGTGTGCTTGTGTGTGCGTGTGTGTGTGTGTGTGTGTGTGTGTGTGTGTGTGTGTGTGTGTGAGATGTCAAGTAGTTTCCAGAATCAGCATTTCTGCTCCAGGAACACATTCCAGGGAGAGTTCATGATGTCCTCTGAAGGAACAACCCCTTCCTGTTGGCTCAAGAAGGGCCACCACATTCTGGAAGAAGGGAGGAAAGGAAGCTTCCCACAGAGCACTGAGCAGTTCCATGGTTGTCTAAGGTTTGGTGTCACAGCCCTTGAGCGACAAGAAACCCTCAGCCTACCACAGTGTGCCTGAGTGTCGGAGCAGGACACAGAGGCAGTTAGATGGGATCTCCAACTCTGTCCCAGAGCGGCCGGTGTCTGAGGACTGGCTGTGTGGGAGGATCTTCCCCGACCACGTCCAGGTCTCAAGGCTGGCTGGGAGTGGTTGATGACAACTCTCCACATGGTCCTTCTAAGCAGGTAAAAACTCGAGGTCCCGAAGCTTACCTCAGAAGTCACCACCACCACCACCACGTCTGTGTTGTCCTGTCTGTCACACAATTCAGTTTCGGTCACAAGAAAGGAAATAATGCGACATATACAGAACCAGAGTCTTGGCACCTATCAGGAGGCGCCAGTGGGGACCAGCTCTTCCAATGGCTTTACAGGAGGAGGGATGAAGAGGCGAGGAGATTTGCAGGAGAAGTTGTGACCACACCCTTGAACTCCTGGGCTACAGGAAGGTGAAGTCAAGGTGCTGTTAATCAGTGAGGGAGAAAATGCAGAGGTTAGCAGCCTCCCTGAGGAGCCCTGAGGCGTCTGAAGGTAGTGGTATCCAGTTTAGAACTCTAGGTAGAGACCAGCCGCACTACAGAGGGTAGAGCTGGGCTCTTGTGAGACATTTGATGAGGCTGGACAGTGGGCATTAACAGCCTTTGAAATGCCCAGGACCTTCTGAACCTGAGGGGTGATGCTCCCTGTTCCTCCCCCGCCCCTTTCCTTCCCGATGCTAGAACTCAAGGTCTCTGGTTGCCAAGGTGAGTGGACTTGGCTTCTGGGCTTGGTGCTCCCACTTGCCCAGCTCACTAACTCCCAAGAGGGCACGTCCGCACAGCCAAGAGTGAAAGACGAGGAAGTGAGTCCTACATTTGTCTGACATTCCGCCCTTTCTGGGACTGGCGACAGCCAGCCAGCCTACATGCACAGAACACCCAGAGCTTGGGCTGCTGGGCACCTTGCCTGAGGCATCTGCCTCCCCCAGGATGCCTTAGGCAGACTCCACAGGTCAGGCTGCACTAGTCCCACACAGAAACAGCTCTGGAGGCTCCATCCCAATGAGGAAGCCATGGGAACTTGTTGGAGAAACAACAAGGGACCCATGAGGCCTTCCTCCTTCCTCAGAATGGAAAGAAGGAAGGTCTGAGGAGGGAGGCATGGAGGAGGCGTGGTGGGGACGTTGGAGAGATAAAACTAAGTGCAGCAGGATGCTTCAGGACTACATAACTCCTGTACGTCCCACTGGCATGGGGGAGAACTGGGGTCCATTCTCTACGGGGTCCTTGGAATCCAGGCTGATTCTCTGGACCTAAGTAAGAGAGGAAAGGCCACACCTGCCACCAAGAGGTAGGCTCGCATCTCAGAAGTAGACTGCCCTAAAGCCATGCCACTTGAGAGACAGCTTTATTTCTGGTCCTCAGAAACTTCCAGAAGGAAAACCTCTGCTCAGCCAGCTCATGGCCTCTGTAGAGAGAGACAGGACGTGACACAGCTCTGCTGGGGTCCACCTCTCAATGGGCTTTCATCCCTCCTTGACACCCTCCGTGCCTACTGTGACTCTGAGAAGGAAGTGATTTCAGCCTCATTTTGTTGATAGGGAAACTGAGGCCCAGCGAAGAGGAAAGACTTGTCCAAGTGTACAGAATTAGGAAACTGAAGAACCAGGGGCAGATTAGCAACTTTCACAGGAACCCTGGGTTCTTTCCTTAACCTGCCATTTTCTCCCCCTGCAATCACCAGCTGAGCCTTTCCTGAATGACAGGTGCTCAGCAGCCCCCTGTCCCGCCCCAGAGCCTGAAAGACAAATTCATACATCGTTGCACCTCAAGGAGGTTTGTGGGTTAGCTGGGAACAGGTCCTAAATAAGTGGGTGATTGTTAAGTGTGAAGGAAACACCGGGAGGGGACTACTTCAGAAAGTCAGGGAGAGCTTCCTGAAAGGGGCTTTTAAGCCACGTCCAGGAATAGCAGAAATGAGCTTTGGGATCAATTAATAATGTCTGCTGTGGCCACTGGATTTGGAAGTGGGAGGGTCCTCCAAATACGTGTTTGCATCTTTTGCTTTTATGCCTTCTCTTAGAACGCTTGCTTTGCAAAGAACTAGACATATGCTATTTCTCAGTCCATCATGATACAGAGAAGAGGAACACTCGGGGAGAGCCATGAGCCAAGGTCGCTCACTAACCTCATTAGTAGAAAAATTAAGGAAGTGAGGTAGAACCGTTGTGGGAGAAACTACTTCCCACCAGGAAGATGTTAGCCAAGCCTTGGAGAGCCCCAGCAGGGAATCTCGGAGGCATGTTGAAAAGACGGCTGTGCATACTTAGCACATGGCCTACAGCCTTGGTGGGAAGGGCAGCCGAGCCTTCCACATCTGTCTAGTCGTGCATCTCTGCCTGCTTTCAGAGTGCCAGCCCCACCTCAGGCTGCCAAGCAGAAATGAGTTCCTTCCGTCAGCTCTGCGCCGCTCTTCACCCTCTGGGGTGCTCCACCAGTGTGGCCCCGGCTTCCTTATGTGTTGCTACACACAGGTGGCCTGCTCCAAGTCCCCTGGATGTGACCAGCCGCCTTGAGAAACAAGGGCTAGAGCAACCTGGCCTTACCTTTCCCGCCCCTGTCACAGTTATAGTCATTCCTTTCAATGACTTTCAATTGTTCTTACCCTAAGGACTGTGTCTCACATACTCACCACTAAATATCCAGTACCCACAGAGACCGTATTGGTTTTGTTGAATGATGGAAAACTGAACGGTTTCAGACTGGATGTTTGGACCTTGTCTGGGTTTTAGGGTGGCTGGCAAAGGGTGAGTGCGGCATGAAAGCCACTCCTCTTGAGCCCTGCTCCTAAGCCTTGGGGCTGGGGCAGCTCCAGGAGGAGGTGAAGCCACACCCTTCCGCATCTGGTCTGGTCACTTCTTATTGAGATGCTCTGTCGCTCCTGCGCTATGTACTAGCGTCGACAGGCAGGACCTGTGTTCCCTGGAGAGTTGGAAGATGAGATGGGCAGTCAAGGAGATGGGTCAGATGCTCACAGGTCAGCATCAAAACTCAAAGGCAGGTTCAGTGAAGACGGTGAAACTCGGCGACTCAGGACAGTGGAGAAGGTACTCTTAGAGAAAGGAGCTTACCTGGAAGAAAAGGAATAAATTGGCATCAGTCTGATAGCAGTAGGAGTCTTGGGGAGCAGGAGTCCCTTGGAGGGAGCTGAAAAGAGAATGAAGTAGAGCAGCTCATGGTGGACTTTGGTTCTTAGACTGAATGGTTTCAAGTTGGGCACATGGGTGTTAGAAGGCTATCAAGGACCTCCTAGAGACAGGATCCCTGGGGGTCCCGGGGTGACTGGCAGACGACACACCCATGCCCCCAAGAGATTGAGTCAGGGATTGGAGAAAGGGAAAGACCCCCCAGAGCACAGTGACGGATGACTCTGTAGACCTTGGTTTTCAGAATGTGTCTCATCAGAGAAGCCAGCCACCTTGTTAGTCCTCACAACAGCGCATCTTCCCGGATCAAGACGCCTGTGCGAACACAATGGCCACAAAGTGGGTTTTGTGTCTTGGTTTTTCTGGGCCTCCCTCCGCCGCCGCCGCTGCCGCCCATATCTGTTCTCCATTATGGGCCAGACAAAGCCCATCCCAAGATCCCGCGTCTCCGTTTGTCACTAACATCTGTCCTTTCTCACCTGTGCGTCTACCCGTGCACGTCGCCACCGAATCTTTCATCCCATTGACATTGTAAGGGTTCAAAGTAAGGAGGTTCACGTCGTCAAAGAAGCCTTGATCTGAACGCCTTCCCCCACTTTTGCCTTAAATGAGTTGTTAACAGGAACCCAAGTGTCTGTTGAACCTAAAATACTTTAAAAAAAATAAAATAAAATAACATTTCAAGGTAACTTGCGACACACACTTTAAGAAGCGAAGACTCAGCGTGTCCCCGGCTGCTTCCTCCTTGAAGCTCTGGTCTTCGGGGCTGTGGGAGGTATCCAATCAGACGGCCGCCGCTGAGGGCCAGGGAGGAGGGCTGCCGGGGGTTTTATTTTAGATTGAGCTAAGACCATGAAATGGAAGGCAGGAGGAAAAGTGAGTGAGCGAGCAAGTGTGCATCTGTGTGAGAACGGCCAGAATAATGAGTCGCACTAATTCACAGGATTCCATTTGACCATCACACACGGCCCCCTTTTCTCTTGAAGGCCACTTTGAAAAATCCCATTTTTAAAAGTCATTTACTTCCCCTAGGAGGGCAGGCCTTCTAAAAATATTCCCCATTTCTTATACCTTGGAAGCAAATTATTTATGTTAAAGCAGCTTCGTTATCCCGGCCCCACTGGGCCAGCTAGGAAATGGAGGTGACTTCCAGAAGGCACCATTGTCAATGGCAAAGTCCTAGGAGCCGCCTGTTCCCAACTAAACAAAGCAAGGCTTGCTGCCAGACCTAAGGGGCCCAAAGAGCTTGCTCATGTCCGTAAGGGGGCCTTCCTTATAGTCTCCCACAGTGGCTGTGAACCACCGTGAGCAGCATGAGCCACAAAGACACCCCAGTCTGCATCTTGGAGTTCACATTTCGACATGAGCTGACTGATGTTTAATACAATCACAAATAGGAAAAAGAGCCCAAATAGGTACAGTCAAAGCTGGATGGTGAATGACGGCCAGTGGTAACCCCTGGGCAGGCCACAGTCAGCCCTGCATATCCACTGGTCCCATATCTACATTTTCAACCAAACATGTATGGACAAAACGTATTTTTTTTTAAGACTGGGCCTGCACTAGACATATACAGACTTTCCCTCTGGTCATGGTCCCCTAAACAATGCAAAATAACACTGACTTAGGTGGGGTTTACACAGCATTAGGGATTACAACCATCTGGAGGTGGTTTAAAGTCTGAAGAACGGGTTGTATGCAAACACAACACCATTTTACAAAAGGTGTTCAAGCACTGTGGTCCTAGAAGCCGTCCGTCCTCTGCAGACATGTGGACTATACTTTGACATGTCACAGGACTTGGGGTCAGGACACCCTGAGGCAGTGTCCAAATAAGAAAAGAAGTGTGTGGGGAAATCTAGTTATAACTTCTGGGTGGGTGGGGGGGTGTCATGGAAGGAGTTCCCAGAACAAAGGTCTGAGAGTGGAAGAAGCCGGCCTGCCTGGGTCAGAGAGCCAGGAGGTACACTGAGGCAGGGGAAGTCAGAGGGAGGATTCCCCTTCACTGACCGGGTCACAAACTGAACGTTGGAGCTGAACGCTGGAGCCCCATAGAAGCTTGCCCCAGTAACAGGAGGATGCTGGGAGACATCCCTGACCCACCCCTCTCATCTCCACTTCCTCTCTCCACCTGGGAAAACGCAATTAAAAATCACCTCTGAAAAGTCGGTAGGAGGAGGAGGGGAGCCGAGAGGGGATAGGCATTCAATGTAGGTGGAACTGTCACAGGCCCCCTGGAGGGGAGTTCGTCTTCCCCCTTTAATCAGCCGCAAGTCTTGTCATTATCCGGTGGGGGAGAGTGGCAGAGCGAGGCGAGCACTGGCTCCCTGGAGAAGCCCCTCCATTCTTCCGATGTCCATAAGGCAATTAAGTCTTCACGTTGCGAACCTGAAGGTTTTCGAGGCTGTGCCAATTGGTACCGCTGTAGAGGAGGGGCACCCTGCACTAGACATCCCCTGGTAGCTACCACCTCACTGCAGCACAGAGGCCCTGGTCAGAGATGCCATGGAGGACAAAGCTAAGCCTCGATACTGACTGGCCTCAGCACCAAGACGCTGCCCTGGGTGGGGTGGGGGCTCCGGGACTGAGACCCTGGGGGAAGTAGAGACCAGGCTTCTACCTGGAGGATCAGGAGCACTCTGAGAAGTATGCCGGGAAGGTGAGGCCCCTCTGTGAACAGCCTCATTACCAGTGAGCCTGGGACTGAGCGACCACCGCAAGCCTCTCATTAGAGAGCTAAATATTCAGCTCCCATCCTGTGCATGGATGAGTCAGAATGGTTCCTCCAGCTTCCAGTGAGATGCTGCTGGATCAGGGATGTCCCAGCTCTCCTTCCATGCACGGGAGGGCCTGGGTGTGAGCCAGCAGGGCCTGAGAGGGGAAAGATCGCATGTGCTGAAGCCCTTGCGGCTGGCTGGCCAGACAAGGAAGAGACTGTTAGACCTGGACTAGTGAGGGCAGAGTACACTACCTAGCGCTAAGATCCAGAGGGGCAAAGGCCATGGAGAGAGGCCCCACTGGAAGTTTGGAGGTGCAGTGATGCAGACACATGAGGGAACCTGCAGTCAGCAAGCTTTGAGGGGCGGGGGCTGTGGTTTGGAAACAGAAGATGGTGTGGGGATTGGGGGGGGGCTGGGTAAAGTATTTGCTTCGCAAGAGCATGAAGACTTGAGTTCAGATCCCACACACCCACATAGAAGCTGAGTGTGGTGACAATACCTGGGAGCCCATCCCTGGGAGACAGAGACGAGTGGACCCCTAGAACTCACTGGCTAGAAAAATGGGCATGCTCCAGGTTCAGTGAGAAACCCCATCTCAAAAAAAAAAAAAAAAAAGGTGGAGAGCAAGCCACCAACTCTCAACTCTGACCTCCAGCCTCCCGTGTGCAAGCTCACAAATATGCCGTCACACACAACAGAAGGGTGATGGGGTGGACCTGGACGCTTCCTACAGCTCCACAGAACTGCCTCGCTGACGGAAATGGGGCAGGACCTGAGACCAGGAAGGGAGACCAGAGCACTGAGTGAGGGCTGTTAACACCAGATTCTGTCTGTCACCTCCCCTGCCTAGCTGTGGGCAAGGGCAGTGCTACAACCGGGATTGACTCTGAGTGTCTCCCGCAGGCTCTTAGGTTGAACTCTCAGCCTGTGCTGCTAGTTGAGGAAACTCTTCCCAGAGGGGCCTGCCTGGAGGAAATGGGTACAGGGAACCCGCCCTAAAAATATACCTGGCACCAAATCTCCCTCTCCCTCCCCCCACCTCTCTCCCTCCCCTTCTTCTCCTGTCCACCACGAGATGAAAAACTTCTGCTGCACACATCCAACACCATACTTTCCACCCAACCTCACAGGGACAAGAGATTATGGGCGGAAACTGAGTCAAGATGATCTTGTCCTCTGTTCTGTTGATCTGTCAGGTGTCCCTCTGTCTTGGCAACAAGAATAACTGCCATGGAAGAGGACATCCCCACTGAATGGATGTTAGGGACACACCACAGCTCATGCCTACTAGGGACTTGGCAGGCAGCAGAGCTACAGACAACAGACTTATCCTCAACTCCCAGGAGGGCCTCCTGGAGAAGGTGACAGGCAGAATGGAGAAAGACTTCCCCAGCAGTCTTTGCCCCCTCCTTTTTACGTGGGGCTCAGACCTGCGCATAGGAAGGAAAGTGAGTGAACTCGGAGTTAGCACTGACTGGGCATGAGGCAGGCCCTGAAGCCAGCCTCCAGCCCCCCCCCACCACCACCACCACCACCATCCTGATGATTTAGGAATCTCCGGAGCCCATGATGGGTGGAAGGGTCTCAGGGGATGAACAGGAGGTGGCCACTGTCATGGCTAGAGGACAGCCATTGCAATTCCTTCCCCAGTAGTAACCTGAGCACAACCCTGAGAGGAGCAGGGGCTGGAACCAGGGAGCACATGGCACTCATCCCCTGATGACCATGACTTGTGGCAGGGAAGGGTACCATGCTGAATGTCTGAGGCTACTGTAACATCGCAAATGGTGGCCAAGCTAGAGAGGCCAACACCTCTCCGCCCCTTGGGAACAGTTGTAGAACGGGCTGAGGGGTGGATGCATCTCAGTAGTGGAACCCTGCCTGGAACACAAAAGACCAGGGATGTGAAACACAGAGCTGGAGCGTGATGAGCTGATGTCTGCTTGTGTCACAGCAATGAGAGGGTGTCAGCGTTCAACGTGGAACAGCCAGACTGCCCTTGGCCTTGAGACCACTACCTGGTGTATACATAAAACTTCTCTCAGGGGTCTCCACCCCAAAAGCCTGAGGTCTGGCTACTTGCCACAATGGGTAAGAGGCAGTTCCCTGCATCGAAGACCCTGCCCTCTTCAGTCCCACCCGGCATCCAGCAGACAGGAGCCTTGGCTGGGAGTCATTGTCCCTAACAAGTTAATTGTGATGATAGAACGTGTCTCCCCACCCTGCCCCAGCCTCATCAAAGCATTCCCTTAATGGCTCGAGACCATGAAAGGAAATTGGCGGGCGGCTAAACGAGGCAGCTTCTCTGTGCAAGGCGGCAGGGAGGGAGTCTTGCTTATGGAATGAACGCTGCCAGGCTACTCGGGTGTGAAGTTCGGTGTCTCTCAGACATGAAGCCAACATGGGCTGGTAGATGCTCAGGTTCCTGTGTGTGCCGCCCCAATCCCCCACGCCAATTCTCCATGGAGACTGTGAGCCAGCTTGCTCTCACCACCCTGGGGAAGCACCACCAGACTGCCTGGTAGTGAGGGTCAGCACTGGCCCCTCCTCCACTCTGTAAGACCCTCTCAAGTGGCTTTTCAAGCTTCCAGATGCTTCTATACATTGTACCCGTTAGAGCGCCTTCAGTGGCAAGTGACAAAAACCACGCTCACGTGATTAAGAAACCAGGGTCACACACGTGATTAAGGGAAAGGGTCCTGCTTAATTAGCTCTTATGGTCTGACAAGTCCGTGGCCAGTCTGTCAGCAAAAGGAGCTTGGTCCAGGAGCATGGAAGTGTTATTATGCCCAGTGGTTCTCTCTGTTTTTGCAGGCTTCCTTCTCGGACAGCTTCTTCAGGACAGGAAGATGGCTGAGCTGCCCAGAGCTGCTCTCCTATGGCTTCCAGCCCAGCAGGAAGATCCCAGAACACTGCCTCCTGGTCACTCAAGCAGCCTCTCGCTGCCCCTGATGGGCTGGGTCAGCTCATCTGCTGTTTCATCCCAGACCTGTTTAATAGTGCAGCCAGGCTACCCGGTCTCCGAAGGGCAACACTTCCCAAGGGTCAGGCACGTTGTTTTAAACAGTCTTTCCAGCTTCCAAGGTGAGGACTCAGTGTGTGGAGCTGGTGACTTCCTGGAAAGCCGAGTCTCTGCTGTGGCTTGGGCAGAGGACGGGGAGTCAAGACAGACTACAGCCAGGCTGATCGGCTTAGGGAAAGTTATTTCCCTCCAACAGCCTCAGCCACCCCACTTCCAAAATGGGATCATACAAGGCCCAGCTTATGAGATTGTCAGAGTTACAGTCATGTTTGTAAAGTGTTAACCCGGGGTCAGCATGGAGCAAGCACTCAAAAAGCCGTGCTATGGTGGAACAGTTAGGAACCAGTGAGGCTTTGACACTGTCGAAAAGCCCACGCACAGGAGAGACCTGAGTCAGGGTGTGTGGGTCTCCACCCCACACCCTGATCTCTCCCTCTCTTCTTGCTAGTGAACTCCATGCGGGCAGAGAAAGCCTGAGGTGAAGAGGCCCCATCCTCTGGCAGTGCCCAGCACTCTCCCTGGGGCCATCCCTTGCCTGCTGCCCCCTCACAAGCTCCTTCACCCTCGGAGTCAGGGTCTGGCACGCTGATCACAGCATGCTTCCAGACACAGTGTCACTTGTAAATCAGGGTGACGAGGCTGCTGAACAGGCTCGCCTTCTGTGCTGTTGTTTCCAAGGCCTGCTCGCCCTGCCTTGGGCTCAGCCAGCACCAGTGACAAGGCCAGCCGGGACCTTCTGGAACTGTGCAGGGTCAGCCTGTTAGTTCATAATGTAGCCCTCTTCCTTCCCCAGCCTAAGGGGGTATTGGCCACCTGAACAGCTTCTCCAGAATGCCAAGGACCTGGACACCCTGCTCTGAGCTCCCACGAGAGGGGCTGCTTACCTGCTTCCTTTCTGCAGTGATGGCGAATGTACAGTTAGCAATGGAGTCTGAACCAGACCTAGGTCCCTCATCAGTGACTCACCACACACCCCTAACCCATTGCTATGGAAAGGCTCAAGGCTGTGAGTGAACAGCAACTCCTGACCGACCTGGATGGACTCATCTCTGAGCTCAACAGTGACCAACATCTGGCTAGTCTTGTGTTACTTCCTCTGACTCCAACTTAGTATTTCCCTTAAACTTGAATATTTAAAGAAAATTCCAGAGAGGCAAGGACCAGGGTGCAATTCAAAGCCAGGTTTAGGGTAGAAATTAAGGGCAGTGGCAGGTGGACCAGCCCAGAGGCCTGATGAAATGACACTGAGCCTAAGACTAATTGGAAAGAAGGGGTATGTGGAAGCCACTGGCAGAGCGAGCAGCGGGCACAAGGCACTGTGTAGGAAGGAGCTCAGGAGCCATTCTCAGTGGAATCAAGGAAGACAAGCCTGTATCATGAAGGACTCTCACGAGTCTCAGCACCACAGGAACCCCAGGGCGGGTTGGACAAAGTAGGGACATGCCTGGTATGGATACATGGATGGTGTCTCAAAAGTTCAAACGGGGAGCCAGCTATGGTGGATTCCTATGGCCCCTGTACTGAAGGAAGCTGAGGCAGGAGGATTGAGAACTCTAGGCTAGCTTAAGCTGCATTGCAAGATCCTGTCTCAAAAACAAAATCAAGATAAGAATTACATGTAGGGTAGGTTTGGGGTTTGATGCCTTTGGGACACAGGGAGTGAGCTATCGTTGCCCATCCAAGTCTTACGGCAGATCTGAGCTCTCCCAGATGAAGAGACACAGGCTCTGGGTGTCTAAGCAAGTGCATGGTGGGGCTGGGCCTTCATTTGACAACCATGCCTCCTGCTAGTCCAGTAGGGAGACAAGAGACTTCAGACATCCGAGAGGGGCAAGAACAGAGGCTCCGAGTGTTAAGTATATGCTCTAGACCGTATAGTGGGCTAGCCTCCCTCCTGGGGCCCCTTGCCACTGCCGTCAGGAATGGCTGCAGTCGCCTGCTGAGTGTGTCTATGCTGAACATCTGTGCTGTGTGTCTACACTGAAGGTGTCTACACTCACAGGCTCCCACAAGTCAGGAACCACCTCCACTTTCTGGAAGGCCAAGGCTGGTCACAGAATAGATTTACAGCTGGGCTTTTGCCTGTCCGTCCTTTAACTCCCCGAAAAAAGCTGCTCCATTCCTTCAATGGGCTCCCCGAGGGCCCGAAGCATGTCACAGGGCTGGGAGCCTCTCAAAAAGCAGTTGACTACAGGCTGGATGGTGACAGCAGTGTCTGGGGACAGGCAGTGAGGACGACAGGGGATCAAATGGAGCCAGGGCCCCCGAAGACTTGACCTGGGAGAGCTGGGACAGGAGAGGAGCAAAGGAGAACAGAGCTCCAACTTGGGGCCTGTACTTCCGGGGGTTGGGGAAGCTTGGGTCCACCTCTGAGATGAGCTGGCTTTTGATCCCTACCCCACAAGTCCACAACATGACACCCAGGTTCAGATGAAGAAACTGAGGCTTGCTGCTCTGCAGTCTATAAATGTGAACAAGAAAAAGCCCTCTTCCTTTTCACCAACCTCTAAGGAGACCTGCCAGTCCTTCAGGTGACAAATGCAAAGGTCACAGAGTCCTCAAGAGAGCACCACGTGCATCGCAGCTTCCAAGTGACAGTAGTCGCCAGACCTGATGTGTCCACAAGGAAGCACGTCACTAAATCAAACTCAAAAAGAAAGACTTAGGCAACTATGCATCCCACGCCATGCTCTCTCCTTCATTTCTCTATTTAAAAGTACTGTTCCACAGCTGCTAAAGGGCCCGTGGCATCATAAAAGTCAAGATCTCCTTCCCCAGTTGGTGAGAACAGTGCAGGGTTGGGGACCTGGGCCGCTCCCTGCTCTGTCTGTCATCCGATGGCAGATACTCAGAGGTGGCTGGTGTTAGCACAAACTTGACATGTCTGCCACCTCACCCTAACTCACTACCCTAACTCCCACCCCCAGAAGGTCCAACAGGAGCTCCTGGGGCCTGCAGGTCTGCCAGGCCTCTGCTCGTGCTCAGTGTGGCCATAAGCCTCTGCTTCCCTGCCAACCTCACAGTACAGCCGGCTCCCTTATCCTGATCCCCTCCGTTTCTTTTTCCTCAAATGTTCCCTGGTCCTAGCCCCTCCTAACCAGAGACCTCCACAGGGACCCGGAGCACTTGTCCCTTCACACCTCATGTCCCTTGTTCTTGTTGCTGTCACCACCCTGGCTCCCTCTGACACATGCTGTCAAGCATCAAGGACCTGCCTTTCAAAAACTTGCCGCAGCTTTTATTGAAACGTATTTGTAAGCTATGGCTCTGGTCCCAATGTACAGCGGTCAGTATTTCACTAAGCTGCGCTAAGATAACAAACAGCCCCAAATCACACAGATTTACAAACACTGATTTCTTGCTCTGTTTTGCTGTACAATGTGCAGGTGGAATGATAGATGGGAGAAGAGCAGTGGATGGATTTCTACTCAACTCAAGATACTTGCCCGGTCCAGGAAGACCGGAAAGGAATCATATGTGCAGACTGGTGGCCACTGCAGAGTCGCCCTAAAAACATGAAAAAAATGGGTTTCCAAGAGGAACTGGAAGGAAGGGAAGGTGCTGGGGTGGGTGGGCCAAGGCGTGGAATTTGGCGGTGAGGAAATGCTACAGCTGTCTCACAGAGGCCCGTCCTGCTCCTATGTCCTTCCTGCTGACTACGTGCACACCCTCTCCACTCCGCAATAGGTTTTCCCTTCTATTTCTGGTCTGTTAAAATTATCCAAAACTTCCTGTGCAATTCACTGACCCATATTCTTTAAGGAAATGGATGGAATCTTTTTTTGAGCCAAACATACAACAGAGAGAAAGGCATTACTAACCCGATTTTACTCAGAAAGGAACTGGCAGCCAGGACCTCACAAGTGTCTTGACAGGCGTATCATATCATTGGAGACCCAGGCTCAGTGCTCCTGCCCTGGGGCAGGTGTCCTGGCCCCAGGTGCACCGTGTGTGTCCCCTGGACACCAGGGATCCGTCAGAGTCACATTGCCCCAAGCGCCTCCCAGGCGTTTGGGAATAGAAAAAAAAATGACCACTGTCATCTCCCCAGCTTCCACCACCTGCTCCCAGCTACCTCGTGTCACCACTGACCGCCCTCCACCAGACTGACAGGGTCTGCGGGGCCATTGTGCATGCTCGGTCCTAAAAGTTAGGGAGGGGATCTGACGTTGCGTCCTCGACAATTCCCTGAGCTGTCATACTATGGCCGCATTTGACAGGGACCATGATGGGGACAGAGTGGCCAATTTAAAGGTGACATGCTGGACTAGATGAGGCAGAATATGACACCCCGAAATATAACCATTCAGGGTTGCTCATGAACCTCCACTCACAGGGCCTCCAAAGCACTGACAATTCCATCTCTCTGAGCTCATGTCGGGGGAATCTTCCATATTACCAAGATAATACTATATTAAGCGAGGTTTTGTATTTGGTGTATTTAATGAGCAAGCAACTCCCCAAAGGCCTTTCAATAAAGCCAGTAAATTTAACAGGAGAAACGCGTCAATTGGCTTTGCTGCTCTGGCTAAGAGGGCTGCCGCTTTCCGCTTTTACACATCCTGCCGTGTATTATGCTAAGGAAGCCGTGGAATCAATCTCCGAGAAGAGGTCTAAAAGGTGGGTGCAATTAAGCAGCTAGTCCTCAGCCCTCAGCTGCCCCAGCAGAACTGATTATTTTAATGTAAAAGCAATGAAGTTGACGAGAAGTCACCAACCCACTCGCCATCAGAATGTCCCAGCCCTGAAGGGTCTCTGAGAGGCCGCTGTTCATAGGCAGGCCGGAATCCAAATCAAAGACTAAGTATATAAAGGCATGCTGCACCCCGAACAGTATGCTCGGGTGAAATTGATTTATGGAAAGCAATATTACAGGTTTTGACAAGAAGGGAGAGGAGATAAAATATTCATGTCCTTCATCTCTTCATGGTGACTGCGGGACACCCTGGTGCCCTTGCAGAGGACTGACAGAGGGGCCCTACAGTTTGAGGTGTTGGAGTGAGTTTGTGGGACAGGAGAGGGGGTCTGACTGGCCTTGTCTTCAACCCATCCAGCTCACAAAACCCAGCTGTGCTCTCCAGGTATTTCTCCTGGCTTTAGAACACAATTCAGAGCAGAGCTCAAGGACACGGTGATCCCCTGCCCTGGGTGCACAGCTCAAGGAAGGGGCCCCATACCACACACAAGCTCTCCTGCCACTGTGGTGGAAGGGACTTTTCAGGCTCTGAGGGTGGATACACTAAGGGGAGCATCTGTGGCCATCTACCTGCTAGGATCTGAATATGGCTGTCCCCAAACTCCCGAAGAAACTTGGTTCACAAAGTCTGATGTAAAGGTGTTAAGAGACTGGACCCCTAATGTCACCATGATGTTTAATGGTGAGGCCTTTGGAGACTGGTCAGACTGAGTAGGCCATCAGGGCAGAGCCTTCCAGGAGATGGAGACAAACCACACAGACACACGTGATCCTGCCGTGCTGGGATGCAGCCAAAGGGCATCCTTGCAAGATCCTGCACTTGCTGTTGGGACTCTGAACTTCTAGACCACGCACCAAAATGAAAGTCTTACTCTTTTTAATAGAGTGACTCCCCTTAAATATTTCATGATAGTCACGAAAAGCTGGCTACTATACTGCCGTATAAGTGTGTCTGGCCAAGAGCAGATGTGGAAGCCGGACTGTCATCAAACTTCTTTTGAGAGCAGCTTTCCCCCCAGACCACGCCCCTCCTTGCCCCTCCTTCTTCCTGAGGAGAGCTCAACAGAGCAATCTGCACTTGCAGTCTGTTGAGCTTGCTTGCCCCCTCTGTGGAATCATTACTAGGCACATAGTAGGTCTCTCTCCTTCTAGAATCTCCAACTTCAGTGGTCAGTTGTATCAATGCTAAGGACACCGGCTTGGACTGGGACTCAATTTCCTTGTCTTGTGACTCTCAGGCTTGGAAACCCCGCTGCCATGCAGCAGCTAAGGGGCAGACACTGATGCATACCTCAGTGGTGTAAGCTCAGGTGGATCAAGTACTCTACACATCAGGGCCTTGCTCAGTCGGTGAACTCCGAGCTCCAGCTTGGCATTCTCCTCCTTCTAGACTTCAGATCATAGTTCCCAAGGTGGATAAGCGGCCCAGAGTACCCCACAGTCACTTGATCAGAATGCATTCCTGCATTCTGGAGTACACAGGTCCCTGTGGCCACACACATGCACTCAGGGCCCTCCCAGGAGGTCCCTGTCCCTCTCTCGTGTGTTCTTTGTGCCCTGGAGCCGTATCTCCTTCCACACTGGTCAATGCAGATTGCTAGACTTGGGCAGCACAGTGGCTTTTCTCCCTTAATCCTGCCAACAATGCAGCAGGTAGGCTCCTGGTACCCCCTCTCACACTGAGGGCACAGAGGTGGCAACCGGTGGGGGGGTTTGCTCTCCACCTCTTCCCATGCATAACATATGTGGTCCCACAGTGGAGACAGCTGTAGAGTGGTGTTTCCGGGAGATGGGCTGGGGATGGTTAACTACTTTGTTCCATCCTGTTAGCTTATGACCTGGCTGGATCATTCTGAAAGTTGGGTGCCCAACTTTCAGCCTGGGTTGTAAAGGAAGGAGCTGGCTCCAAGTTCAGGAACCGGTCACGCCCTCTGCTGACTAACCTGACCCCAGGCTCCTCACCTATGAGGAGCGCTGATGTCACAGACATAACAGTGAAGATTCCCTGGAGGGGTCAGTGCACCCCACACCCAATGCCACCTCGCTAGGGTTCTCCTGGGAACCCCCCACTTTCCATTTCCAAAAGCATTCACCATGCTTGGACTGCCTAGAGGACAGCAGCTGTTCTCAGTCCACCAAGGCCAAAGTGGCTGGTCCTTGTGGCCTCTTGACAGCAGTCTGGACTGGACCCCAAAGTGCTTCATCAGTCCTGTCAGAGCAGGTGTGAGCCAGCCTGTGTCCCTCTCCTCCTAACTAGGCCAGGAACAGTCAGAGTGGTTGATCTGAGTGGGTGACCAGGTGCAACCCAACTGCTCCATCTGGATCAGCAATTTCACAATGGAAGTTTTGCTCCTCCATACACGATGTTTTATGAACCCCACTCTGTGCCACACACTCAAAATTTATTGTCAGAGAAAACCATATTCTTTCCCCAGAAGCTCAGCACTCAGTAGGACTCGGGCGAAGCGGAATTTGATGTGTAAGGGACAGAAAGGCGGAAGCCAGCCTCCACTCCTCACCGCTGGAATATCCCCACAAGGACACACCCTCCCTGATTTTTCTCCCCTCCCTGCGGACTCCTCCCCATTCCCTTCTCTTCTTTAGAATCCTTCCCTGGCCCCTGCCACTCCTGCTTCTGAACTCTTGGCCCGTGGTGCACTTGGTTTGAAATCTTTTGGAAGAGTGTGTGCTGCCCTGTGTACCACAAGACAGGCTGTGTTCAAACAAAGCCTTTCTCAGATAGCTAGCAACACATGTACACTTGGTAACATGCAGAGACGCTCACCCAAACCCAGACCACCCTCCCTGAGGCCCTCTTGACGTCCCTGCTCCCAGTCCTCCGCTCTGGGGGCACACTGGCCTGCTGGGGTTTGGGTTTGGCTTTGTTTTATCTTGTTTGCTTTCCTTTGCTTTTATTTGTTTTGTCTTGTTTGTTTATTGATGTTGGAAGTTGTACATTTGTTGTTTCTTTTTTTAATTTGCTAGATGGCAGGAATCGAATTCTCTATCTTTGTACCCCCAGAGGAAATCTGCCCAAGATGCTTCCCACATCACCCCACAACATTTCCAATGATAGGAACTTGGGAGAGTGAGGGCTGCTCATGTGCAGCCCACTTCCTGTCAGGGCTCATCTTAGGAAGGAGCTTCTTTGGGCAGGTGTCCCTGGTCACCCCAGGACTGCAGCTGGCTGCGGAGGATCAGTGTTTTGAAAAAAGAATCTAACCCATTAGCCTATCACTGGGACCCCAGTCCAAGCATCAGCTTTGTGCCTAACCCCAGCTAGGTCTCAGAGTGTTAATTAGGCTAAGTGACTGAAGACCCCACCACTTTCTTCTTAGGAACTTACTCATCCCTGACGGCCATGCACACAAAGGGGCCCAGTGGACCATTCTCTCAGCTGCCGCAGAGCCCAGCCCACTCCCACCTCCAGTCCTGGCACCCACCCCTCAGAATCAGACCCTGTTCATCATCTGTAAATGTTCAAGGTGCGCCATGAGGTACCTGGCTCCTTTGTTTCCTGTTCTTCCTTTCCGTCTCTGGGGATACGGCAGCAAGCAGCACAGGGAAGAGCCCTGACCTCGTGGAGCTTGAGAGCACAGGACACTAAGTAAGGAACGTAGGTTGAGCAGTGTGGACAATTGGTGAGGGCTGGGTCTGTGGGTGCTGGAGCTGGCCCAGCACTACAGCTGTAGAACTTGATCTAGAACAGGTAGATGGTCCCCAAGTGTCCCCAAGTTGTGAGAAAACATCATGACCAAAAGCAGTTTGGGGAGGAAGGGTTTTTTTCTTTTCAGCTTCTGATTCCACATAACAGTCCACTGCTAAAGAAAAGCAGGGCAGGAACCTGGAGACATGAGCTGATGCCAAGTCCATGAAGGAGTGCTGCTTACTGACTTGCTCCCATGGCTTCCTCGGCCTGCTTTCTTGTACCATTCAGGACCACTTGCCTAGAGGTAGAACCTCCCACAGTGAACTGGACCCTCCCACATCAATCATCAACCAAGAAAATGCCCCACAGACTTGCCTACAGACTGGTCCTGTTAAGGC
Organism: Peromyscus maniculatus bairdii; assembly: GCF_049852395.1. Lineage (NCBI taxonomy): Eukaryota > Metazoa > Chordata > Mammalia > Rodentia > Cricetidae > Peromyscus > Peromyscus maniculatus. The sequence goes on along the minus strand of NC_134856.1, from coordinate 17,808,669 downwards.
ATTTTCTCAATTAAGATAGTTTCCTTTTTCTCATTTTTATTAGTTCATTGATAATTTCACACAATGTGTTTCAATCATATTTGCCACCACCCCAGGTGGTCCCTTTTCAATGACACCGTGTCTGGACGTGGAAGAGCCTTAGCTAACCCATAGCATGGAGATCTTGGTGATGCCTTCCATCTCCCTCCCTCATCCATACATCATATTTTAGATTTATTTACTTTATGTGTATGAGTGTTTTGCCTGCATACAATTGTGTGTGCACCATGTGCCTGATGCCCACAAGGGTCAGAAAAGGAGGTTGGATTCTCTGGAACTGGAGTTACAGAGAGCAGTGAACCTCCAGGTGGGTGGTGGGAACCAAACCCCAGGCCTCTGCAAGAACAAGTGCTCTTAGCCACTGAGCCATGTCTCCAGCCCAGTTGTCCTGATTGTTCATTGATGTGGGAGGACCCAGCTCACTGTGGAAGGTGCCACCCCTGGGCAGGTGGTCCCGAGTTGTCTAAGGAAGGTAGCTGAGGAAGAGACAGGAGAAGCAAGCCAGTAAGCAGCGTTCTGTGGTTTCCACTTCAGTCCTGCCCCAGGTTCCCGCCTCAAGAGCGCACGCCCTTACCCTGGCTTCCCGTGATGACGGACTGTAAAGTGCAAGCTGAAATAAATCTCCAAGTTGCTTTTGCTCGTGGTGTTTACCACAGCAACAGAAAGGAAAGCAGGGCAGCAGGATAAGATCGGGGTGCAGGTAAGAGCTGAAGGGTACAACCCCCTACCGTGAGGCAGCAGAGCCACAGGGGACCAGCCGGGTGTAACAGGGGAGGAGGAGAGGGCCTGCACAGTGGATACAAAGTCCCAGAAAGACTTGTTAAACCATACAGACACATTACCCTAGTGGAGCCTGCGACCGATGAGAAGAGGCTGTGGACCAGTGTTTTGTCTCTATAATGAGATGCCTGAGACTTAAGGATGAAGGTTTGTTCAGCCGTTTTGAAGGTTTGTAGGTGAGGCTCCTCCATCCACTTAGCTCCAACAGAACCTTCGCATCTGGTCACGCTGTGGTGGGTCACAACGGTAGGAATGCACACAGCAGCCAGAGATCCACATCTGGAAATCAGCATCCCAAGGGCAGGATCCCCACCAGACCCCACTGCTCACACCCTGACCAAAGCTCCAGTTTCAGTGGACCTGGGGTGGCCCAGCCGTAGTCAAACCATAGCCAAAAGGAAGTAAGGTTAAATTCAGTCCTGACACAGAAGCCACCTCAGCACCACCAGAGAGGCCCCAGGAGGTGTGAGCATCAAGAGATGTTTAGAAGCTTGTGGGGAAAACAGAAAAAAACATTTGGGAGCCAGGTGGACTCTGCATCACAGAGAGAATGGTCACATGAGTCAAGGTCCTCCCAAGGGATTAGATACAGAAGTTCCAGGATTTTGCTTCCACTCGGGGTGAAGGGGGAGCCTTTCTAGGCTTCAATCCCCTTATTCTCCAAACCACAAGCAGCTCTTTCCATCCGTTAATGGTTTGCGGGTGCAGATACAATAATGATCATGAACATATCTTGACAGGAGGTGTGTGTGTGTGTGTGTGTGTGTGTGTGTGTGTGTGTGTGTGTGTGTGTGTGTGTGCAGGAGCTGGGGATGGAACCCAGGGTCTGACACAGGCCAGGCAAGCCTCTGCCACCCCCAGCATAGCACAGCAATGGGAACTAAGAAGGTGCCAAGGTTGTGCGGTTGTCCTGCGGGTGCTCCGAGGATGGAATCTTTCACAGACACAAAACTCTGTGACACATTTATGAGGAGCCCAGACTCGGCACTCCGAGCAAGGTCTCCTGGGCGATAGCTTGGGAGCCTGCTTGCTGCATTGTAGAGTGGGCCAGCAGGGGCCCTGTGTCGTGGTGACATCACGGCCAAGTCTGAGGACAGCAGTGCTTCTGTCAAGCTGTGAGAACACACGGGGCGGGGGGGGGGGGTGTCACTGTTGTCCCCCCTTCCCTGCATCTGATACCCACGGCCACAGCCAGGTTCAGAAACCAGGCCTTGGAAGGGAGGGAAAGAGTGCGTCCAGGACCTCAGCGTTCAGGGAGTGCTGTCTGGTCTCTCTGCCTAGCCCAGGCTCTGGGATGCCCAGGGACCTCGCCTCCAGCCAAATCTGCCACAACCGTTCCAAGGGAGAAAAATCCTCAGTGGCATTGGGAACATCCCACGGATGGCCACCAAGGACAAAGCTGTACACTGGAGGGCAGGGGGCAGCAAAGGCCACCGAATAATCCAGGCCTCAAAGGAAGAAAACTTTCCAAATGCAGAAGGGATGGACCAAAGGGAATGTGACGCCCAAGAGAAAAGGTGCCAGGTTCCAGAGGAAAGAGGGGTACATGAGCGTCCGTGGGACATGGTAAGTGTGTGATGTGTGTGTGTGTGTGTGTGTGTGTGTGTGTGTGTGTGTGTGTATGTGTGTGTGTGTTGAGAACATATGTGTGTGTGTGAATGTGTGTGAGTACATGTAAGTGACTATATGTGAATGTGTGTGAGAGTACATAGGAGTAGATTAGTGTGTGTAAGAGTATATGTGAGTGTGAGAACATATGTTTGTGTGAATGTGGATGAGTATGTATGTGTGAGTGAACATGTGTGCCATTATATATGTATATGAATGTGTGTACATACATATGGCTGACTGTGTGGGGTGTAAACATATGTGAGATTATATATATGTGTGTGAGTGCATGCATGTGGAAATATGTATGAATGTGTAAGTGTGAGTGTGAATGGGTGTGAGCTGTGAATGAATGTGTGTGTCGATGTGAGAGTGAATTGGGTGTGAGTTGTAAATGAATGTGTGTGTGTATGAGTGAATATGTGTATGTGTCAATGTGTATTGTGAATATGTGTTATGTGTCTTTTAGTGTACATGTGCATAATTGTATGTGTGTGCGAATGCATGTGAGTATGTGAGCAAAAGTATGACCGTGTGAGTTGAGCGAATGTTTGTATGTGTGTGTGACTGTGTGAGTGAATGTTTGTATGTGTGTGTGACTGTGTGAGTGAATGTTTGTATGTGTGTGTGACTGTGTGAGTGAATGTTTGTATGTGTGTGTGACTGTGTGAGTGAATGTTTGTATGTGTGTGTGACTGTGTGAGTGAATGTTTGTATGTGTGTGTGACTGTGTGAGCGAATGTTTGTGAAGGTGTGTATTATCAATATGAGAGTGAAGTGGGGTATGAGTTGTACACCTATGTGACAGTATGTGAGTGAGTAAATGTGTGTATGTGTCAGTGTGTGTTTGTGAGCTAGTGTTTGGATGTGTGAGAGTGTATGTGTGTGTGCATGCACACTCCCATGTCCATGCAAGCGCTGGCCTGGGTGCCCAATGTGGCAGTGGAAGGGGAACTTTTTCCAGGAACCATTTTGGGTGCATAGTGTGAGGAAAGGAAGGTCAGCTGGGCTGTCCCGGCCTGGCCTTGGGTTCACTGTCTGTGCCTGTCTTTAGTTTTCATCTCCCCCACGGTCTTGTTCTGTGTCTGGGGCGTCTTTTATGTGTTCTGTCTTTCTGTGTGTCCATCCTGCTCAGGGTCTTATCCCTCCTCCTGCTCTGTCCTCTTGCTCTCTCCCTTCCCATCTCTCTCTCTCTCCTCCATTTCTCTCTGCCCTCCCTCTCCGTGATCCCAGCGCCCCCCTTTGCCACAGGAAGCCTCTCCTTCAGCCTCAAGTCTGCCTGTTCTTTTGTGCTGGGCGAGGTGCATCTTCCAACGGAGCTGAGCTGACTCCTCCGGGACACGGTTTCCAGGTCTGAATGCTTAATTCTGCACTCAGCAAGGGCAAAGACTCAAGCCCCATTGTGTCCCGCTTATCTTACACTCTACCGGCCTGGCTAAAATGCTCTCTTCCCTCCCTTGTGGGCTGGTGTCCCCGGAGGAGGGGGTGCGTCTGGAGCTCCTCTCAATGCTTTTGCTTCCCTGGTTATAGACGGCTAGGGCGCCCCAAACAGGGTCTTCACATGGCCACAGGCAGGGAGCCCTGGACACGGCCACAGGCAGGGACAGCTCCATCTCCCAAGCTGCATATCAGCTCTGTAGTGTGTTCTGTTCTGTTCCAAGACCTAGTGCACACTGTTTGCAGTCATGTTTAGATCTGGTTACAATTTGGGAAAACAGAAGCTGTGATGAATTCAGTGTGTGAATGATTATAAACACTTCACCAGCATGAGCTGCTGACTTCCCACATTTCCTCTTAGACAGACAAGGAAACTGAGGCACAGAAAAGTCATACAACTTGTCAAGGTCGCACAACCACCTGAGTTGAACTTGAACCTAGCCATCTGCCCTGAGTTCTGGACCTCCAGAGTCACGCTTGAGCCTTTTTTTCTGCCTGGCACTTCGGCTTCCTTTTAGCCACAGGACACTGCACAGAGCCCGCCCCAGATTGGTGCCTAGAACATCCAAGCCCTTCCCCCTCAGAGTTTAAGGGCTCAATCCCTAAATCCCAGCTTTCCCACAGAACTTCCTCTCTCAGTTCTGGTCTCAAACATCGTCTTAGGGCCTCCTTCCCTCAGCACCCCACACTGCTATGTCCCTCAAGACTCACACAATAGACAGAGATTCTTCATCTGTATTCTGGATTGCTCCCTCTCCCCTGAGATGGAAACCCGCTCAGCTGCCTCCCTTCCCGGCTGTGACCTCAACATCCAAAGTAGCCTGAGATCCACAATGCATGTGGAAATAAGTGGACATGAGGAGGGTGGTGTGGCCTTGACCGGAGAAGACGTGAGAGGTAATGGGTTGTTTCTGAGAAGGACCACGAAATGGAGTCGTGGAGGTCGACCCACACTGTGTGGGCTGAAGCAGGCCAGTCATACTGTGCCCTGCATGGCAGGGGTTAAGAGGACAAGACAGACCAGGGTGTGAACAGTCACCCTGTTCACACTGAGGGACCTGGATTTCACCAACGGGAACAGACAGTGAATGAGGAGCCTCAGGGAGAGGCCAGGGCAGACAAGGCCCAGGCAGTGTGGATGCAGAGAACACATCAGCTGTGAGCCAGGCAGGCGCAGAACCTGATGAGAGGGAGGAAGCCTCCTATGGTCTGCAAGCGCCCAGACGCATTTTCTAGAAATAAGAGCAGGTCGGGATCTTTGTTTTCTGTTTTCCCCTGCCCACTGAGGGCAACGAGGAGTGGAGCATGTTTCCAAACACATCACAAGAATCTGCAGTGGAAGAGAGAAGAATAACCCCAGGCTTCTTGGTCTAATTCTCAAGGTCAAGTGATATCATTAGAATAACATGAACTCAATTTGAGTTACAGCAGGGAAATCATGTTAGGAAATATGGGTCACTCTCCACCGCGTGATGAAGCTGCTACCATTGGAAGCACTCGCTCAAAATCCTGCCAACAGTCCTTGCACCACTGTGGGGCTGGCACCCAATAGCAAATCACCCAAAACCCCAGAGCCTCCCAGAGAAGCGGAAGTGTGACTGAGCAGGGACCTCAGAGTCAGCTAGAAGGGTGGGGTGTCCCAGAACGAAAGGCAGACTGGTTCCCATTAGTTTTCATTGAGAAGTCTGCCCTGGGGCTTTGCTTCAAAGTCCTCTGTGGGAGAGAAGGCAGAGGGAAGGGCTGGGGTCAGAACGCACCAAGCCCAATGCTGGTGGGGGAGACACCAGCCCTTGGTGGGGAAACACCAGGTTCCAGCGGCGGCTGCCCTGAGAATAACGGCAAAGGTGAGACGCTGAGACATATTGTGAGACATCCTGTATGAAAGAGACCACCCCCCCCACACACAGCCGACACTAGCCCCAAGTGACGAGACTCCCCGACGTTCAGTGAAAACTAGGATTCAGGATTTGGTGTGCCATCTCCTTATTTGAGAGTGCTGTAGCATGGTAAAAATAATGTGTTTCCTGCTGCAGGAGACAAATTCTGCTGGGACTTAGAAGGTTAAAACTGCTAAGGTGGGTATGTGTGTGTGTGGGGGGGTGCTGGCCTCGGGCTAGGAGGCCTGCTCTGTCAGGAGGGAGGGCTTTTGCAAGCCGAAATACTCCCTGGCAAAAGCCAGGGGCTCTGCTTTAGGATAAATGTCAGAGATTTGCCCTCCACTGAAACACACTTCACACATGACAAACCCCTCCAGGAGATAGCCCACAGCTAGTGGTGATGCCAGGGGGCACTCAAAAGGCTTGGGTTCCTCATCCAAACGTGGACCGTCTCCAAAGGACCATGAGCACATCAAGGCTCTGGCCATCAGCTGAGGACCTGGTACCAAGGGGACCTCCACCTTGGCCTACCTTGGTTTCTTGCCTCCCTGTGGGCCTGACCCCCACTCCCAGAAGGCTTTCCTGGCCCCTAGCACTCTCACCTGTCACAGATTGCCCCCCTACATCATATCCTTTACAAGAAGTATAATGTGATCCCTTAGGCGGATGCAGCTTGCCTGGAGCTCTGTCTGCACTGGACTGGGTAACCCTTCGCTGGGTGTCTTGTGTGTGTTGGTCTGAAACTGTGGCTGGAATGACTAGCCATGTGAAATTCAAACTTCTAAATCATAGGCTCACCCCAACTTGGGGATCTGTGGGGGACAGGGGTTCCCCACACAGATGGAGGATATTTATCTAGCAAGCTCTGTTCAATTGATGCCATGAACCCATTCCCGTGGAGGACAGAGAACAGGATTTCTAGACACCTCCCAATGTCCCCTGAGGACAATCTGCCTGTCATTGAGAATCTGTACCCTGTAGTGGTATTTGCTCCGCCCATGACCTTGGGCTATATGGCCCAAAGGAGACAGTGCTTCCTGCCATTGTACATGACCTCTTATAGGAGTCTGAGAAGGGTCACATGCCCCTTCTCCTTGCTCCTGCCTGCAAGGTGTAGTAGCTCCCAGTTAGACCGGGGGACGACTTCTGCTGTCTACTCCATTCTGTAATTGTGAGTGTATTTCCTCAATTTATATCTTAATAAATTCTGTTACCCATTTAATAGACCCATGTGGATTGATTGTAATGTGGTGCCCTGAATTGACTGTAATAGTACCCTGACTTAATAAAGTTCCATGGCACACAGAAGAAGCCACAGATTGAGGGACAAAAGCTGACCAGGGCCCTTTCAGGCCTTCACAAAGAGATGGACTCTCAAGGCTGGCCAACCAGTGTTGTGAGGCATGAGAGGAGCCAGCCCAAAAGGTTGGGCACACTACTCCCAGCTTCAGAGACTCATCCTGCAGCCTGGACAGCTGGATCTCTCCTCCCAGCTTCACAGCCTCAGGAGGGAAATGGAGACACCAGTTTCCATCCTGCTGACACCCCACCCCTCAAGGAGCTGCAGAGCAGTGGTGTGATGCACAGGTGAGCACTCGAGTTGTTAGAGTACTGTGCACGCTTGCAATGGAGTGGACATAGACATTCAACACCCCCAGGATCAGCTAAGGGAGCTCAGCCTGAGGGAGACTGAAAAGTGAGCAGACAGACAGACAGACAGACTTTGTCTTTTTTTGTCACTCTGGCCTTCCCCAGTCCCCAACTGCCCTGGGAAAGGGAAACCACAGATAAGATGCTCAAAGAACAAACTATAGAAAATTCTCAGAACCAACTAAATCCTAAAGAACCCAGGAACTTCATTTTCGCTTCAGAAAATCTGGCCTTATGCGGTGGCACACCCCGACCTTGAGTGGAACGCAGCAAGTGATAGAATCTGCTTCCTGCTTTAATTCCAAGAAGAAAGTGAATGAAAAGCCTATCAAGGGCGGACACCACCTTGACAGTCACATTCCACCAGCAGTGGGCAGCAGAAATGGGAGGAAGAGTTGTAGTGGGTAGCCATTCCAGCTTGGATCTGGAAGTTCCAACCCCCATTGAGACTCTGGCAACTGTCACGCCTATGAGGCGGGGCCAGGGGAGGCGCCCGAGAGCTGGATGGGCCAGCGCTCTCTCTGTGCGCTCTCTCTGTGCCGGGACGCTGAATGGTGGAGGTTGACTGAGCAGAGCTCCAGAGAACACCGCTGGACTGCAATACACCTTCCCCAAACCCTGCGACCTACCTATTACTTCACTTGTGAGTTACACCATTAAATAAATATCCTTTTAACTATGTGGAGTGGCCAAAATAATTTCTCCAATAAAGAGTTTGCCTCGAAAACACCTGGTGGAAGCCGAGACTTTGTGCCCATCTTCCCTGCCCACCCCCTTCCCACCCTCGTTAAGCCAGAGGCGAGCAGTGTGGTCCTGAAACAGCTTCACTGCCAACAGTGACCGGAAGCTGCAGCCTCCCGCCAGACGGCAATCCTGTGACTAACACGGGGAGTCCTCACTGTCCTGTCCATCCTTCTAGGGACTCTTGGCCGCCCACATTCCCACGATGGGAAGAAGCCAGCCGACTTCTGGGAGGCAGGATGGCCATGAGTAGAAGGGGCTCCGGAAGTTCGCTCCTCTGTGGCTCTTCCATCGTAAGCACAGCATCGTTACCCCATATGCCCCCCAACCGTTAAACAACTTGAAATCATTTTTAAGGAGTAGTGAGTCTAAAATATGGAAAGAAAACTGTAAAATCAAAACTATTAGTCATTTCAAGAGTAAAACTCTATTTCTTCTTCACATTTTAAAGCAGAATAATTTTTGAATAATTATTGAACTATTGCACCCAGTGTGAGCTGGGTCCTTTAATACATGACATATGGGAACGGGCTTCCCTGTCTTCGGTTGGCCCGGAACATACATGTGCTTCCCTTCACCTCCAAGTGTGTCTACGGGGATAGTGTGTGTCCTCACCAGATCCGCAGAATGGACCCAGAGACTCCAGAAAGATCCTGAGCACCAACCTAGGTCCCTTAGGTGCCTTTGGGAGCTGGTTCTAGACATGTAACACAAACGTTTAACACCACCTCTTATCATCAAGCCTTTGTAGCCACCAGACTGAACTTCTGCAAATTTGAGAGAAGATTCTGGGAGCCTGAGTCTGGGCCTAAACCTTGTGTTCCAATTTTATTTTTTGCTAAATGATGGGAATCCAGTACTTTCTGCACCCACATCTTAGCCCAAACAAGAGTTAGACAAGATACATACCAAGAGGACCACGTGAAAAAGAACCCATCCCTTTGTGGGAAAGAAACCCATTCCCATGGGCTTCAGAGGCAAATAAAATAGGCTAGTGAGCATCTCACGTACTCGCCCTCCCTAAGCTAGGTCCTTCCAACTCCGCTCCCTGCTCCCTGGCTTCTCTGTGAAACTGTGTGTGTTGGACAGAGGGCAAATGCCAGAAGGCATGACTGTCTGCCCAGTGCCTGCTGGTCCCCAGCTGGCAGACATCTCTTTCCACAGTCAGTGAGCAGGGTTGTGTTTATTTTGTAATTAACAAAAACAAAGGAAGTGGCAGGGGGCGTGGGGGCGGTGCTTGTGGCTTGTTTTGGGGGGCTGGAATTCCTGCCTCACCCCTTGTTCTCTTGGCTCTGCATAGGTGGAAGAGGGGGAGGAGGCGTCCGCCCTCGCAGTCATTTCGCAGGAGTCTGTGTCTTTTGTGGCCACGTCACCTGCTATGACAAACAGGCCCTCTATTTCTAAAGAGAGGTGAGGGCAGAACTCTGCCCAGATGGGCCTTTGGGTGGATCAAGTCTGGTTAGTGACAAAAGGCAGCCATAGTTGCTGACGGAAGGGACTAGGGAGGGATTGATGAACCCGGGTACTCCACGTCCACATCTCAGACAAGAGCCCCTAGTAATCCTTTGTCATGATATCTTCAAAATGGGCCCATGTCCCTGTACCCTATGGAGGGATGGAACAGACCCCTACCGACAAAAATGGGGAGGTTTGGGGCTTTGGGAGGAACCTGTTAAGCAGATAGGATTCCAAGCTTCCCATGCTAAACAAAGCAAATTCTATTTACTTCCACAGGAGCCTGAGATTTTGACAGCAAAGAGAGACTTATGGTAGAGTTGTCGCTGCATTTATATTTAATAAATTTAAGAGAGAGATGAAATAGACTTTAGCAAGGCTAGTGAAATATTTATAAAAGCACACCGAAGCTGTGTAAGGGAGAGAGGGGAAATAAAACAGCTCACATGTGGGATCAAGTCGAGCAAGCCAGCTTTTAACCTGACAGCTCCCTCGCACTGCAGGCGTGAGAGCTGCCAACAGGCCGCAGATGCACCACACCTGAGCTAGCCGGGAAGGTGGGGAGGCAGGGGCGGGAGGCGGGATGGGGACGGGTGGGCACAGCCAGCTCCATGCAGTCTGGGCAGCTGTCGTACCTGCCCAGCTGCTCAGGTGCTCCTGGCACCTTGCAATGCTCTCCCAATCCTTCCCACCCCTGGCCTGTGTCCAGGAAAGCCCATGGCCCAGTAGGAACACACAGGGCTCCTGAGGAGCATCCAATGGCCGAGGGCTGAACACCCTTCCATCTCTTCAAGGGACCCCATCTGTCTTCAAGCTACTGGCCAAGCAAAGGCTCGTCTTCCCATTAGAAGGAAACGTGGTTAGATTTGTTTGCAATTTTTAAACACACAGTTACTACACATCCATGTGGAAAGCTCCAAACACACAAAACAAACATCTACACCAGCAAGCATGTGAACTCCATCAGCCACCTTGTACTTACCCCGTGCAGGGTGATTTGAATGTCAGGAGGGTCATTTCAGAGCAAGGAATGCTTGCAGCTGAATGTTGTATGACAGTGTGTGCTGGACATTCCTCCTCCCTTTTTTGTTTGTGTTTTGTTTTGTTTTGTTTTTTGTTTGTTTATTTGTTTTTGAGACAGTGTTTCTCTGTGTAGCCCTGGCTGTCCTAGAACTCACTCTGTAACCCAGGCTGGCCTTGAACTCACAGAGATCCTCCTGCCTCTGCCTCCTGAGTGCTGGGATTAAAGGTGTGCACCTCCATCACCCGGCTTTCTTCTCCCATCTTAATCTAAATTCACCTTCAAGCCTATGTCATCCTGTCTCCCCAAGATGCGTTCACAAAGAAACATTTCTAATCCCACCCTCTCCAACAGTCCAGTGTGGTTCTTCTCCTTCTCCACCTTCAAGGGCTCAGGCCCATGGCAGGCTCTGGACCACACCCTTCACCCATCACTCCCTACAAAAAGTATCTTCCAGCTTCAGCGTTGGACTGTGAGCAACATCTGCTCTCTCTCTCTCTCTCTCTCTCTCTCTCTCTCTCTCTCTCTCTCTCTCTCTCTCTCTCTCGGAAAACCACACCAACACTTGTCCACTTTCCCAGACATGGAAAATTGCTTTGCAGTTTGCAGACTGAGCTGCAGAAATGGGTTCACCAAAAGCCAATTTGCAGAAGTCTGGCTCAGCAGACGACAGGCTGACCCAGCCTCTGGGGCTTGCTTTTGGAAGTTTGTGTTCCCTGAACCCCTCTAGCCATTCTTATTCCAAATAAATGAACTGTCCACAAATTCTACCTCCCTCTCCATCCCCAGCCTTTGGACTTTGCTTTTTGTTTTGAGGGAGATGTGTGTGTGTGCATGCGCACAGGCCTGTGTGTTTGCAGGCCAGAATTTGACATCACATGCCTTCCTCAATTACTTCCTACCTTACATTTTAAGACAGGGTTTTGACTGAACCTGGAGCTCATGAATGAATTTAGTAAAGCTGACTGGCTGTGGCGCTCCAGGGATTTGCCTGGTTTTTGCCTCCCCAGCCCTGGGATCACAGCTTTGTTTGTTGATTTGTTTTTTTTTGTTTTTGTTGTTGTTGTTGTTGTTTGTTTGTTTTTGTTTTTTTGTTTTGTTTTGTTTTTCCAGACAGGGTTTCTCTTTGTAATAGCTCTAGCTGTTCTGGAACTAGTTCTGTAGACCAGGCTGGCCTCAAACTCACGGAGATCTTCCTGCCTCTGCACCCCCACCCCCCCACCCCGGGATTAAAGGAGAGCGCCACCGCCCGCCCGGCTAGGATTACAGCTTTTTACACAGGTGTTAGAGCTCTGAACTCAGGTCCCCACGCTTGTGTGGCATGCCCTTTACCCACTGAGCCACCTCCGCAGCCCCACAGACTTTGGACTTGGAATGGTCGCAGAGAGCCCTGCCGGGGAGTCTAAGATGTGTGTCTGATGACTCATCCAAAAGAACCGTGTCTGCAAACAACTTGGCCCCCACACTGGCTTTTGCAACTCAACACATACCTTCCTCTGAGCTGCAGGAAGGTTTGGGGCCCATTTCCCTGAGCCCTGAAGGTACCTTCTCTTTCCTTCAGGCCCTGCCTCAGTATCCAGAGCCTCAAACTCCTAGCATGGGGCTCATTTGAATATCTATAGGGGGCGGCTGAGTGTTACAGGATCACAGCAGGCACTGTCAGGAGTCAAAAGCTGGGACAGCGCTATCTGGGTCTCCCCTCTCCACTTCACATCCCTCTTCTCCCGCCAGGCCTACCTGATGGAACCCCAATGACTGGCCTCTGCCCAAGTTGGTCCCTCTATTTTGGGCACTCTTCCTTACCCACTCTGCCTTCTTCCTTGTGCTTCAAACAAGTCTGTTAAGGTACGGTTTGTTCGCAATAGATGGCACACAGGTGACATGCACAATGAGCTAAGTGTTGACACCCACATATACCCATGAAACCACTGTCAAGGCAGTGCACCTGTCCTCACCCCCAGATCCCTCCTGATGGCCTGTTATCCCTCCCATCCGTTGTCTCAAGTTCTCACAACCACTGACAGGATTTCTGACCCTATAGTTGATTCACAGTCTTCACAGCTGTGCGTGCTTTGAATCATGTGGTATGATGCTCAGGTGTCTGACTTTTTGCATGAAGCATCGTCTCTGAGATTCACGCAAGCAACTGAGTAGATCAGTAGGTCACTCCTTTGTTTTGCTAAATGACATTCCATTTCACAGGCGTACCACAACTTATTCATTTACCTCTGGGTGGATCGTTGGCAGATTAAAAATAAAGCTGCTGGGGCTGGAGAGATGGCTTAGTGGTTGGGAGCACTGGCTGCTCTTCCAGAGGACCCAGGTTCATTTCCCAGCACCCATATGACAGCTCATACTTGTCTGTAACTCCAGTTTCAAGGGATCCGACACTTTCACAGACATACATGCCTGAAAAACACAAATGCACATGAAATAAAAATAAATTATTTTAAAAGACTATTTAAAAAGTAAAAATAAAGCTGTTGTGAACATTCAGGTACTAAGTTTTAGATGGCATTCCTTTTTATCCCTCTTGATAAATACTAGGTTTGGAATGGCTGGCTTGTGTAACAGGTGTGTGTTTAAAATTTTCAGAACCTAACAAACTGTTTTTTGGCTCAGCAGTATAAGGGAGCTTTTATTTGTCCACAGCCTCACCAACACCTGGTAAGTCACACAGGTTTTAATTACGGCACTAACCAGGATCCCGGGTAGCCAGTTGTGATACAAGTTTGCATTACTGATGATTGCTGCTCTTCAGTTTCTCATCTACTCACTGAACATCTTCTTTCTTTTTTTTTTTTTTTTCAAGACAGGGTTTCTCTGTGTAACCCTCACTGTTCTGGAACTTCTGCAGACCAGGCTGGCCTCAAACTCACAAAGATCTGCCTGCCTCTGCCTCCTAAGTGCTGGGATTAAAGGTGTGCATCACCACCACCCGACAACTGAACATCTTGATGAAAACATTTCACATTTTCTTTCATGGGTGCATGTGTCCCTTTAAGTGTGTGTATATGTGTGTGACATGCGTGCACATATGTGCACCTGTGTGTAGAGGTCAGAGGTCACTATCAGGGGTCTCCATCAATCACTCTCAGCTAAGTTTTTGAGGCAGGGTCTCTCACTGACCCTGGAGCTCACCAATTCAGCAATCCCCAGGGAGCCTCTTGCCTCTACCTCCCCAGTGCTAAGACTTCAGATGCATGCCGCCACACACATTCTTCAGCATCTGTGCTGGGACTCTACCTCAGGTCCTCAGGGCAGGCACTTCGCTGAGGAGGCCACCTCCCCTTCCTCCCCTTGTTAATCAAGTTCTTTGGCTTATCTTTTCCTTTTGTTGCTGAATTTTGAAAGTTTTAGAAATACATTCTAAGAACAAGTCTGTCAGCTAATAATCCGATTGCAAGTGGCTCCGTGGTTTGTTTCTCTTTCCTTTCATGGCATCTTTCAAAGAGGGTGCTTTTCATTTTCATAAAATCGAATTCACTGTCTTTTCTTTTAGGGACTCTTCTTTACTAGTCTGTAAACACAATGAATTCTGTATATCACCGTGTGTCCCTCAACCCAGTTCAACATTATTATTAGTGTTAGTGATTATTTTATTGATTTATCAAATATATAAACTGCAAACAAAAATATTCTAACTGCTTTATTTCCTTTCTATCCCATGAATTTTGGGAGCTGCAACCTTCCGGATGATGCTGAGTAAGAACACAGAGAGAAGACACCCAGGCCTTGCTGGTTACCTGGCAGGCATCCTGTTTCATTAAAACACACTGTTACCAGTGGGTCTTTGTGGTCGAGGACACTTTGGGTCTGATGAGATAAACGAATTTTCTTCCCTATTTTTTAGGACTTACTTTATTTTTAAATTGTGTGTATGTATGTCTGTTGGAGAGTATGTGCACATGTGTGCAGACACCTGCAGAGGCCAGAAGAGGGTGTTGGGTCCCAGGAACTGAAGTTTTAGGCAGCTGTGAGCTTCAGAACGTGGAAAGGGGAGCAGTGTGCACCTTCGCCTGCTGAGCCGTCTCGCCACCTCGCTCCTGGGATTTGAACGAGATGAATGATCCACCTTGATGCCGTGTTAGTGACTTTTCTGTTGCTGTGATAAAACACCACGAGCAGCCTTCGAAAGAAAGTTGATTTGGCTTACTGTTCCAGAGAGATGAGAGTCCATCATGGTGGGGAGGCGTGACGGCATGGTGGCAGCGTGGTGGCTGGAGCAGGAAGCTGAGAGATCACATCTTTAACTGCAGGCAGGAAACAAGGAACAAACCGGAAGTGGGGTGAGGCCTTAAACTCTTGAAGTCTGGCTGCAGGGACATACTTCCTCCATCCAGGCTGCACCTCTTAACCTTTCCAAACGTAGCCGCTAACCGGGAACCAAGTGTTCGAATGCCTGAATCTGTGGGGGATATTTCTCACTCACACCACCACAGATGCTAACCCACAGACTCATCCTATGTGTGCAGTGTAGGATTCAGCTTCAAAGCATCTTCTGAAAAGGTTTTCCCAATCTACATTCATGAAGAGTGTGGGCCTATGGCTTTCTTTTCTTGCACTGCCTTTGGTTGGTTTTGATATCACCATCACGGCGACATAAGCCACATTCATTAAGGCAGAAATATTCTTTCTTCAAATTTCTGAAAGGGGCCGGGCAGTGGTGGTACATGCCTTTAATCCCAGCACTCAGGAGTCAGAGCCAGGCGGATCTCTGTGAGTTTGAGGCCAGCCTGGTGTACAGAGTGAGATCCAGAACAGGCACCAAAACAACACAGAAAAACCCTGTCTCAAAAACAAACAAACAAAATTCTCCAAGGGTATGTGTGGAACTCTCATCATTTCTCTGCACAGATGCCTTCATGGACTCTAGCCCTCTGGAACCATAAGCCCAATGAAACACTTCTTTGTATAAGTTGTCTTTGGTCATAGCGATGGATTACAGCAACAGAAAAGTAATTAAGACACACTTGAAATGAAGATGTAAGTAAATCAATAAATACTATTTTTAAAATTTCCTACCTGTGCATTACTTCTGGGGTGAGAACTCTGAGTGAAAGATGCTGTCTAGTGCTTTCTTGCACTTGACGTTCACAGTGCTTCTTGGGTGGTGGGTTCAGAGTTCTCATGACGCTGGGGTGAGCTTTTGTCACTGTTTCTTCAAATATGCTTCCTGGCCCTCCCTGGAGACGTCAGTGGGCTCTTGCTGCCAAGCTCTTTGTGCTGTTTCATTTGGGTGGCTTCTGTCACTGTCCTCAAGTTCACCGGCCTCTCTGTTAGAATCCCCTCTTAGTGCCGTCTCACGCACTTTTCAACTTCAAGCCTGCAGTCTTCATTTGCAATTTGCTTTTGATTTGGCTTTTTGAGACAGGGTTTCTCTGTGTAGCCTTGGCTGTCCTAGGACTCGCTCTATAAACCATGCTGGCCTTGATCTCACAGAGATCCACCTGCCTCTGCCTCCCAAGTGCTGGGATTAAAGGTGTGTGCCACCACCACCCAGTTCATTTGCAATATCTTGATCTGTGCCTTTGTGTGCCTGGAGTTAACTGTTTAAACATGGAGTACCATCATCAGAACTATTTAATGTCTTTGTTGCTAACTCTAACATCTGTAACCATTCTATGACAGTTTTGATTGAATAATTGTCCTCTTTCTCATGGGCCACATTTTCCTGTCTCTTTGCATACCTGCTAATTTGTAAATGGACACTAAATTGAATTTTAACCTCCTGGGTGCCGAATATTTTTGTGTATGTACACATTCTTAAGCTTTGTTGTGGATGTAGCTAAAGTAGTTAGAACCAGTTTAATTCTTTTGGGGTCTTATTGTCAGAACTTGTTGGTGACACAAGAATGTTCAGCCTAAGGCTCAGGAGTGCCTACTTCTAAGATACCTCTGTGTCGATCAGCTTCACATTACTGCAACAAATAAAAGATGGTCAACTCAGAAAGTGGAAAGGTCCATTTTGTCTCAGTTTGGGAGGTTTCACTTCCTGGTGGGTGGGTCCCATCGCTTTGGGTCTATAGTGAACAATGTGGTGTGTAGCACAGAGTAGAATGCCTCATTGGGGACCAAGCCTTTACCACATGGGCATCTGCAGGAACCTAAAAACCCAAACCATAGCAGCCTTGCTGAGTGCTCTACCCAATGCCCTGTGAATCACTAGATCTTCCCAGCTGCTCAGAACAGGTGGCACCCCACCTCTCTGCCTCCAGATCCTCTTCTCTCGGGGTGTTCAGTGTTCACCCGGGCCTCAGCTAGTTTTCCTCCATGCATAGGCTCATTAATATTGTGTGATGCACACACAGAAACGCCTGCACTCTCTCTGAGCTCAGCACGGGTCTCTTAACTCCGGTCTAACCTTCTGCTCAGGGACCTGCTCGTCCACTGCTCCTCACCTTCCCCTGTGCCCAGGGCTCTGACAGCCCAGATCCTCACTCCCCTGCTCATCACTCTGACAGTCCAGCTTCTTGGAAATTTCAAGGCACAAGCTGAGGCAGACACAGGGCTTGCTTCACTTGACTCTTATCTCCCAGGGAACATAGCCTTGCATTTCTATGTCAATGTTTAACAAACCACTGTTTTAACTATTCTATTATTTTACATGTATGGGTGTTTTGCCTACATGCATGTCTGTGTACCACAAGCCTGCCTGGTGTCTTGGAAGGCCAGAAGAGAGCATGGGATTCCCTTGAACTGGAGTTGCAGATGGTTGTGAGCCATCATATAGGTGTTAGGAGTCAAAGCCAGGTCCTCTGGAAGAGCAGCTGGTGCTCTTAACTGGTGAGCCATCTCCCCAACCTCCAACCCACTGCCTCATACATCTCATTCAGCATTTTTGTTTCAGTCTGGCTCACACAATCCCATCTTGGCTGGAAGCAGAAGCTCGCTACCTCACAGAAGTTACGTATGGACACCTCAGCTCTTCCTCTGACAGTGTTCTTACCTGTCCTGTATTACTCTTGCCTGGTTATAATCAAATGGACCATAATGAAACATGGGGGTGGATCCAGGTCTTCCTCGCTGGCACACAGTAAGTCTGGCACACAGTAGGTGCCTGATTCATCTTGAACATATTGAACATGTTTAGCTCCCAGCAGTTGAAATAGCGATAATAACACTCTTCTCCTTGTGTTGGGTCAGACACTGGGAACGTGAAACATATTAATATGAGGTGTGCCTGTGCACCCAGAAACAGGATGCTAACTCACCAGTTTGTGTCTTCAAGACCCCAGAAGTCACAGCTGGTAGTCGGCCAAACAACACTCAATCTGGACACAAAGGTGGCATGCAGAATCAAGGGTGACAGGATGACTGGGCTTCCCAGGCAAACAGGTAGCCTCAGAGTGAAAAGTCCATAGGTGTCCAGCCTGTCTTCCTCCTGAACTCCAGGCTCCCCAACCCCCAAGGTCATAGAAAAGGTCCTAGCCCAGGCAGTTTGAGAACAAAAGTCTACAAAATGACCTGATTTCAAATATTTTGGTCTGTATTTGATGGGGGGGGGGGGGGCGCTCCTCCCTTCCCTTCCCTTCAGTGAGGCATTTCCATAAGAGAAACTGCTTGATGGACCTGCTCCCTTTAAATTATTTCCTAACGATTCAGGCCTGGGCCTCTCCTTGGTTCGCCTTTCCTTTCAATTACTTTCATTCTTCAGCGGAACAATGGCGGCGGCGAGCCCCTCCTGCCTGGGACTCAGCAATGTGTGCCCCTACAGCCAGGTGCCCAGGCTGGGCCCTGGCTTTGTTCCCCTGGCCAGACAGCCGGTGTTTCATCTTCCCGTCTCCCATTCTGCACCATTTAAACTTTAACCTGGTAGTAACTTTGCCCACCTTGGCTCCCGATTCAAAGGCTGGCAGATGAAAGCCCTCCCCTTGGATGTGGCTGGAAACTTCATCCTCAGTCTCTCTCTGTCTTTGAACTGCCTTGGAACCTTTTTGCCTAGACCCTTTTATTCTCCCTGGGGCTCTAGCTTTCAGGCTTGGGGGCTTAGGAAAGGCAGCAATGGGGGTTTCCCCACTGGAGCCCGACAAGACCCCCAGTGCTCCTGAGGACAACTCACCTGTTCTCACACATGTACCATCCCACGCCAGGCCCGGGAACCCGTCTCTCGGGCCACCATCCCTGGCCTTCAAGGCCAGTCCCTTGCCTTCATCCAGCCCTCCCCCATCCAGCTTCCCTTCACAAGCCCCAGACCCACAGCAACTTCAAGGCTGAGAGCCCCAGGTGGGTCTTGCAGAAACTTTTTCCTTTTCAATGCCAGGCAGGCCACTCACTGCTTTCAGATGTCGGGGAGGCACAATGAGAGAATTCTGCAATCGCACACACAAAAAAAATCCCAGGTAGTCAAGACCGAATGGGAGAGTAAGAAAACGCACCTGAGAGAACGAACCCAAAAACAGACCCAACTTTTCTTGGTCCTCCATGAAGATCCCCCACTGCCAGGGAGCACAGCACCGCCTTTCAAAGCCACTGCAGCCCGCTCCCCAATTATACTCAAGGGTTTTATTGTTGACAATGGAGGAGAGTCTGTCACCCATGTCTCTGGTGCTGACAGACATAAGAATCACTAACCTGAGTTGCATGGTGGACCTCAGAAAGACATGTCCCGTCTCTAACTCCTGGGATCTGTGGTCATTGCCTGGCTTGGAAAATAAGTCACTGCGCATTAAGTTTAGGTCTGACAAGAGGAAGTCACTGTGGATTACTCAGTGGGGGTGCTTAATCCAGTGACAAGTGTCTTCTCAGACCAGAATGTGGTAACCCACTCTGTGACCCTGTCTTCCTCCTGTTCAGATACCACATGTGTCTGTTTTCTTCAGAAAACAATGAGGCGAATCAGATGGGAGGTGTGGCCACGAGCCAGGGCACCTTGCAATCACCAGAAGCTAGACTGTCCCCTAGAGCCTTGATGGGGAAGCCCTACTCACACCTTGACTTTTGATTTATGCCCTGCAGAATGGTGACAAAAACAAGTTCTGTTTCCTAAGTCACCAAGCGTGTGGCAGTTTAGCTTCGGGAAATGAATGGAAGCAAGCAAGCAAAGGGGAACTGCATGGGCCAGCACACTTCTTCCTCCCTGAGCCTGGATTGCCCCATGACATCATCAGAGATGGCTGAAGAGGGACCTTAGCCAATGAGGTAGGAGGGGAAGGCATGCTGGGGACAATGGTCCCTCTCCTTCCCCGGGGCCATGCGAGGATAACAGAAAGATAAGGAGAGGGATAGGGTCTGTTGGAGCAGAGGAAGAACAGAGAAAGAGGCCAGTTCATCACCACCACAAACTGTCCACCAGGCTAGAACAAGAGACGGTACTTCCCAGAGGAGAAATCTGCATTCTGGATTCTAGGACTGGAGACACAGCATGACCTAATCCTGCCTCCTAAAGAAAAAAAGGCACGGGGATGAAGAGATGGCTCAGTGGTTAAGAGCACTGGCTGCTCTTCCAGAGATCACAAGTTCAATTCCCAGCAGCCACAGGGTGGTTCACAACCATCTATAGTGGGATCTGATGCCCTCTTCTGGCATTAAGTGTACATGAAGATAGAGCACTCATATACATAAAACAAATAAATCTTTTTTAAAAAGAAAGACAGAAAACCCGGCACGTGGGGAGCAGGAGGGTAAGACACACATGGTCCACCAGCATGCTGGTCAAAGAAGCCCCCAGAATAGAATGTCTTCTGAAGACAGAAGGCAGTTGACCACAAGGCTTAGCATGGGGCAGGGTAAGCAAGTATTCAAGTGCCATCCTGAATCTTGAATCATCTCCTGGCCGCACCTCTCACTCCATGCCTCACCTTGGGAGTCAGAGCGATGTCTACAAATTTGAAAGTCAGGCCAAGACACTGAGAGCAGAGAGGAGAGGACAAGCAGGAAGGACCCA
Source organism: Peromyscus maniculatus bairdii (assembly GCF_049852395.1). NCBI lineage: Eukaryota > Metazoa > Chordata > Mammalia > Rodentia > Cricetidae > Peromyscus > Peromyscus maniculatus. Next base: position 17,788,175 of record NC_134856.1, on the reverse strand, counting down.
AGCTATGAGGTGCTTTCAGCAGCTCCAGAGTGTCAACTACCTGTGGTGGGGGCATGGCACTCGAGAGCACAGGGCCAGCAGAGTGCCACCCTTGGGTGGGCAGCTGACAGGGCAGTGCCTGAGCAGCTGTGGGGCCCAGCGGAGGTTCTGGGAGCCTCCGACAGGCCTCTAGAGACGGCAGCGGAGTCTCCAGCGACTCTTCAGACAGTGGAGACATACGAAGTTCTACCGTAAGTGGAAAGGCTTCCGTGTGCCGCTTGACAGCTGAGAGGTGTGTTTGTAAGGTTATGTTAGACAAGCTTGGTGGGTCCCCCAAACAACTGAGTGACATTGTAAGAGGGGTGCTAGGGATTCTAGAACTGCAGTAGTAAGTGAATGCAAGAGCCGTGTGTGTGTGTGTGTGTGTGTGTGTGTGTGTGTGTGTGTGTGTGTGTGTGTGTTATGTATGTAGAACATATATTGTTTTGTTTGGTTTTTTGGTGTTTTTTTTGTTTTGTTTTGTTTTTGAGCTGTCGGCAGGTGCCACCTCCAGTGAAGCCGTACTTTCAGGCAGGTACCAGCTTCTGGGGATCAATGGTGCCCTGAAGGTCCCAGTGCACAGACAGGCAGAGCTCCACTCCATCTGTCTACCTTGACAGGAGGCAGAGAGCCCCTCCTTCTTCCCCTCTTACCACCATGGCCCGTGCCCTACTCCTGGCCAAGACTAAGTCTTCTGCAGGCCTGGCTCCTTAGGGAGCCTTGCCAGGAGGTAGGAGTCACTGGTCACCCAGCAGCTTGCCTACGTACAGCTCACAGTCTGCTAATGGCCACATGGTCATTAAGCAAAGGACGTACTTGCATGCAGAACCATCTAAACCCCACTGAACTAATCACATAAATTTTCTAACAGATGTAAACGCTCTGGGAAGACGGGCTGGGCATAAGCACCCTGCTGCTGACCCACTGTGAGTAGCCTAGGTTTCCATTTCAAGGCAGATGGCCTTCCAGAGAGAACTAGGCCTGTAACAACCATCTATGGGATATGGCGGGGGTAGCCTGGAAAGCAGGGAACTCGGTTCTGCCCCCAGGAGCCCTCCACATCCAAAATCCCTGAGTACCCCTTGCTACCCTGCCTCCCCACACTGTTCAGCAGTGGAGAAGGCTCCTGGTCCCCAGGTAACAGTAATGGTGAGGACCAACTGTCTGGAAGGAGAACCCACCCTCTGTGTATGAGAGCCCCTTAGCAGTGTGCCAAGTGCATGCTTCTCGCAGACTCTGCCTGTAACTACAATAGGAGCCCTTTGTGAGCTCCAAGATGCTTTTCTGTTGATGATGGCCTTTCCATAGAACAGTGGGTCAGCTGACCCAAAAAGGAACCATCACTTTGGTGGCCCAACGTCAGGTGAGTGTACAGCCGTGATTAGGTAAGCCACATCTCTGGGCACCCAGCCAGGCTACTTCAAACATCTCCACATTGCCCTACCCGCTAAGTTGGAACACATTTCCCTGGAGCTGAAGACCCTCCCACTGCCAGGGAGGACAACTGGCATTTATCCCCCTTCTTGTATACAGCCCAGAGCTTTGCGTAGTGGTCCCTGGCTGGAAGGGGCCACAGGAGGGTGAACTTGGAGCAGTGAACTTGTTTGCCCTTTGACCAGTTGGCTGGGAGGGGAGGACGCTGTTCGTAAGGCAGCTGGGACCTACTCCTGGAAGCTCATCTGTAGAATCACGGGAGTATATGGGGTGAGCCCAAGAGCTGCCCCCATCCCATGCTGCCCTGACAGGGTGGGGTGAGAGGGGAGAGTGCCAACCCAGGCAAAAGCCTCGTACAGCGCTTGTCCTCAAAGAACTACACATTAGTCAGATTTCTGATTCTGTAACAAAGGCCTAAAGTAAATCATCTTATAAAGAAGGGACAGTTAGTTCTGGAGCACAGATTCAGACATTTTAGACCACAGACACTCGGCCTTGTTGTTTTAGGCCGTGGCAGACGGTACACAAAGCCCATTTACTTAATGACAGACAAGGAAAGAAAGAGAGGACAGGAAGGGGTCGGCGTCCCAGTGATTTCTTCAAGGGCATGCCGCTGATGACCTAACTTCCTTCCACTAAGTTCCGCTTCCTTACGGTCCCATTACCTTCCAACAACACCATGGGCTGGAAACCAAGCCTTCAACAAACAGGGCTTGGGGCAAAGTCAAGATGCGAACCCCAGTGAGCTTCTTCCACCCACCAGACTGGGTAAGATGGCCTCAACCTTTACTGCAAAAACCCAGACCTACCAGGTCCTGTGCAGACCAATGCTGTGCCTCTGCTACACCTCCATGCTGAGCACACAATTAATGTGTCTGCTGCCTTTGCACAGTTCAGACCTAAATGCCGGACACAAATACTTTTAAGGGGATTTATTTTGATGCACAGTTTCAGAGGTATCAGTCCATAGGTGTGGGCAGAGCTTCAGAATGAGGCTGTAGAGCTTCTTCACCCCCATGGCGACCAGGAAGGAGGGGGCGGGGCAGGGACAAGATACTGCCAAGGACCTTCCCTTAGTGATCTGTTTCCTACAGCTAGGTCCCATCTCCTAACATTTCCAGCATTTCCAAAATTAGTGCCACCAGTGTGTTCAACAACACAGGAACCTGTAGGGGACACTTCATATTCAAATCATAACAATTAATCGTTTGTAACTGCCCAGCACTTGGAAGGCAGAAGCAGGCGTATCTCTGTGAGTCAAGGCCAGCCTGGTCTACAGAGCACATTCCAGGACAGCCAGGGCTGCACAGAGAAACCCTGCTCAAAAACAAAAACAACAAACAAACAAACACACAAATAAAACAACAACAACAAAATTGTAATTGTAGCTCAAACATGAATGTGCAGATGTGTCTCATCATCCACTCTGCCCCTGCCTGGAGGTTTTTCTACAGCAAACACCTCCTCTGAGTCCCGGCCTGCTTCTGGGCCCATCCCACCCTCACTTTCAGTGAGCTCAAGGATTATAAACTAATCTTAATATATTTGCCTGAGCGAAACCTAATTAGAAAGACAAAGCTGCAGAAAACTGAGAAAAGCCAACGGAACTAAGAAGGTGCCCCAAAGCCTGGAGATGGAGGGAAGGTCTGCGCTCCTCACTCTGAGCTATCTCTGTCTCAGCTCAAATGAGGGAGATGGGTCTCCTCTCTGGAACAGGCAAAGCCAGAGGAAAGGCAGCGTGGGAAGATGGCAGTTTGGAATTCCATCATGAAAGGGATCTGGCTGCACCTCACCTGCTGCCTTGCTTCAAGGGCCTTGAATTCCAAGTCCATCAGAGAATCGGCAAATGGTGACATGTTTCCATTGAGAATCAGCAAATGGTGACATGTTTCCATTGAAGGCCATAAAAATCCCAGTTCCGAGAAGCTTCAGAAAAAGGTGTGTGTGTGTGTGTGTGTGTGTGTGTGTGTGTGTGTGTGTGTGTGTGTGTGACAGAGAGACAGAGAGAATGTGGATGAACAAAGAACTTGTGAATCGCGTGACTAAAACCTCAGTGACAGAAAGGACTGGTACTGTACAGCAGCTCTCTTACCCTTCCTCCCCTCAGCATCATAGACCCCGTGGCTTCACATGATTTGCTGCCAGCAATCTGCTCTGCCCTCCTCTCTCCATGGTCAACCAATGGTGCTTGAATCTGATTGGCCTCTCTTTAGCCACATGTGCATCGCATGGTCAGAGAGATGTCATCCTCTGACTGATTATCCCTGGGTCGTTTGTCCCACCTCTACATATTGTTTATCTCACCTAATACCAAGGTAGCTTCGAGAGGGAGACTGGCAAAGTTGGGGAGTAGCCTAACCTAGGACAACTCTCCATGGATGGCTCCGGAGGCTGTCGTGCCTGGAGCATTTAATGGCTTCAAGCATATGCAGCCCCATTCTGTGTCCTACAGGATGAATAGACAAGAAATTCCATATGGCCTGGGAAGCCCAGGCCCCATTCTGCACTGCCATGTCGCAGGATACCCTCAATCTGCCTATAGATCTAGTTGATGGCAGACCTTGGCCAGGAGAGATGGCCCCTGTTTCCTCCGAGGCCTCCTCAGCCAGGTTCTGTATGCAGCAGTCATTCAGTGTTTACATCTGTTGACAAGGAAGTCAGCGAGCCTCTCGATGGTGAAGAGTACGCTCTAAAGAGGAGCAGTATGTATAGACCAAAACAGTGGAAAAGTCCAAGTAGTCCATGGTGAGTTATTTACTGAGCTCCCAGGGGTTCTCGGGTCACAAATAGAGCAAGCATGAGGGAGTCTGGGCGATAAAGAAAAGTACTCCAGCATAGATGGCCGTGAGCTGAGCCTAGATGGATGGAGAAGTCATTCAGTGGGAGGATCAGGGCGTGCATGGGATCAGCAAGCACACAGAAATGCAAATATAGGTGTAAGAGCTGTGCAATCTGTCACCACAATAATCACCAGGGTTGGTGTGGCTGATCTAGCTTGGCTAGGTGGGTGTCCTCCTCCTGCTCCTCCTCCTGCTCCTCTTCCTCCTCCACCCCACGTGGGTTTCTCCAGAAGCTGTGTGTGATGTTGAAGATGACCTTCCCTAAACGGAAGAGGACGGGTCCTCCTTCCATCAAGAGGACATGGGTAGCTGTGCTCTCCTGCTAGAACCTCCGAACAAGCTATCACAAAGGCAAGGGCGGTGCGGGAGTTGCCCACGGGGTACGCTCTATGACCAGCAGACGACAAAACTGGCTGTAGAGGTAGATAATTGTCAGCTCCTAGGAATGAGACCCAGGTATTGTTTATTAAGTTTTCGCATGGTGCTGGGCACTTTGCTAAGTGCTTTCTCCTATCACTTGTAGTATTACTGATTAAGTCCTCATTCGGTGCTTACGACTGTTACATTATTACAGTATCAGTAGATATTCATTAAGGGCTTGGTACTATTTTCATATAGTGCTATCAGCAAGTACCCTCTAAAGTGCTCGTTACTGCTGTCTCGTAGGAATAGCACTATCCCCATTAAACAGATGGAACAACTGAGACTTACAGAGTCATTTGGTTTGAAGTTGGAGTGCAAGAGACAGGCTTCCCACCCCAAGATAGCACCCTGTCCAGTGGAGAGTGGGGAATGCACCCTGCATCCAATCTGAGGGGGCTGAAGAGGAGGCCACTGTTCCCCGCGCTCCCAGGCCCCAACCTTTCCAAGCAGACATGCAAGGCAGGGAGTAGCTGGAAGCTGCCCACCCAGCGACTGGCTCCAAGCCTTCCAGAACCCGGCAAACATGAAACAATCACAGATGAGACAAGGCTTGAAAGCCACCGTGCTTAAAATAAAAGGAAGTCGCATTGTAAAAGATGACACAAAAAAACTTGTTAAGATCAAAAATGCAGCAAACCCTCAAAAAAGAGCCTTGAGATAAAGGATGTGGGGATTTACCTGGGGGTTTCCACAGGGGCTTCTAACGTGGGCGAGGGCGGGGCCATCCCCAGCAGGGCCTGGGCACACTGGCTCTTTTGTCCTTGGTGGGCACCTTTCATGTCCTCCCCTGCCAGGGATATGGGGCTGGAGGATGTCGCACAGACGTCGGACACCCATTAAGTTTCCCAACTTAAAACTCATTTCTTTCCTTTTAAACTCGGAAACTTGGAATCCTTTCAAGGCCCGAGGATGGCAGGCGTCCTCACAGCTCACATCCTCCTGCTTCTGCATGCGGGGACGGAGGGGCTTTCTGTCCCTGCCCCACAACTGACAAAGGGCCGGGTCCTCCGTGTTTTGAGTTCTCTGAGGAACAGAGGACCCAACAGGCTCCCAGCGCAGTTCTTTCTTGAACAAGTGTGCTCGTGGGATTTACCAGATAACACTCCTCAAAAGCGATGTTGTCTGCTGCCCAACCACAGCGGGGTGTTCAGGGCAGAGGGTGGGAAGGATCAGGCCCTGATTCCAAGCACCCAGTGCCAAAGGTGTCTCCCAGGACAGGCACAGCCCTCACAGGACTGAGGGAATACACTGGTCCTGTGCACCTCACCTGTGAGGACGACCTGCTCACTAGGCCCTGCCTTCCCTCAGCGTAGAGGAATTCCACAGCTGCTGCACCTCCCTGGCTGGGCACCAGAGAGCTGGCCAGGGAGGACCCAGGAGCCCAGGCAGGGTAGAGGTCGGGGTCAATGACTTAGGGGTGTGGCAGGCTTCCCCAGTGCCAAGAGAACTGGGCTCAGGCTCACTGACGCAGAAGCCACCCTAATGTGGCCTGGGTTCTCGTTTAGGTTTTGCCTATAGTGTGCGCAATACTGACATCTCCCCACAGCTGTCCTGATGAGAGGATGGGCAGACTTTGGTCCTGGTCATGACTGTCATATGGGAGGGACCATGTGAGGGTCACACAGACTAGGTAGGTCTATCATAGGACACTGGACTTGCTGGGCCTGGAAGGATAATGTGGGTGATACTGGGTCTGAGAGCTGGAGCCAGGGTGGCCATGGAATCAAGAATGAGAAACAAGGTAGGAATAGAGAGAGGAAGAAGGAGGAGGAGGAGGAGGAAGGAAGGAAGGAAGGAAGGAAGGAAGGAAGGAAGGAAGGAAGGAAGGAAGGAAGGAAGGAAGGAAGGAAAGACACAGCAGGACTCTCCTCACCAAATCTACAAACTCAGGGGGTCTTGGGAGGGATCTGCATGCACAGTGACCACCCATCCAACCCTCCCAACCCTTGGGATCCAGCAAAGCACACTCCCTTCAGGACCAGGAGCCCTGCCTTGGGAGCCTTGGGCTGGTTAGTTTGTCTACACAGGCCCTGGGGCCCATCACCTGGGTGGACCATGGGCTGAGTGTCCTTCAGCAAGATCTATGAGTGGAGTTTTCTCTTGTGAAACTGCAATCTGAATTCAGCCCAGATCTCTGGGTCTCCAAGAATTTCCATGACCTCTGGCACAAATCGCCCAGCTCTGTGCAAGCCTGGGGAATCTGGACTCTGCCTCGATGGCCTTTAGCCTCCTGCTTTACCCTTCTTCACCCAAACCCCCGCCACCCTGGCACTCTCCTTACCCAGGATAGGAGGTAGCTCTTCTGCTACAATGGACACCTGCCAACTCCCAACAGTGGCCAATAGGCTCTGAAGGGTGCTGCCTGACCTTCCCCAAGCCTATGCCTCCTCCTGTAGGAGAATTAGGTCCCCCAAACAGACATCTACCAAGCTTACAACCCCATCAATAGTGTTAGCCCCAAGAGGTCTAGAAAATGAATGTCCCTGTAATCAAATTTTTCTATAAGATAAAGCATCCAATGGAGGTAGACGTGAAAGGTTGAGGAGGTGAGAGAAGAAAGGGGAAGAGAGGGAAGGAGATGGGGGAAATGGGAAGGCAGGAGACAGAAGGAAGTGGGGAAGGGAAAGCAGGCCAGTGGAGGATGGGGAGGGAGGAAGCAGAAAGGGAGAAGGAAGGCAGAGAGCGAAGAAATACGTGACTCTCTGAACCTGAAGTGGAAGGCTTCTTTGTCCAGGGACTTGGATCTAAGGTAGAAGATATCTGTTCATTGTGACTGCTCCTCCTGGACCCTAGGGCTGAGCAAAAGACCAAGAGGTCAGCATGACTTAGAAGTACAAGACTGAAAAAGTCAAATTAGGGCTGAGTTAGGACCGCAGGGACACAGTGGCTTAAATGCAGCCTCCACAGAGTCTTCGTAGACCACTGTCTTTGCAGGGTTCGTGGTTCTCTTTTCCTCTAGACTTCATAGTTTGCTGTGGGGGGACCCTGAGTCAGTTTACCACCCTGGAAACCCTGTGATTCTTTGTGACAAGAAGGTAGGTTATTATCAGCTGACAGGGAAGCTGGACTGTAGAATTCCAGAGCCCCTCAGGAAAGGGAAAAGGATTTCAAAGTCTGGGGAGTAGGCAAGGCGTATTGGTCCTGAGGACTGGACATCAGGCTCTTGGCCCTCTGTCTCTGTCTGCGTAGCCTGGCAGCCTCCTTGCCCCATAAGTTTTTATTGAGCTCCTCAGTAGAAGATGGCCATGGCATGCATGTAGGTGAAGGTGTCTAGGGACTAGACAGACTGCAACAGGGACTATTTAATCAGAAATCAGTCATGTGCAGCCACGTGAAACCTTCTTCCTTGTGGATCAGAAACAGTCAAATGCTGGATACTTCATATAGCTTGAACTGAAAATGAACTATCACGACAGGATCCTCAGAGACTGTGATGCCAGGGGACGCATAGGGCAGGGCCGATGAGTACGGGGAAATGGAGGCTTTGGTAAGCGATCCTCGAGTTCCTCTTAGTCCTATTCAAGGATGCTGTGTCACTGACCCCTTCCGATATGGGCACAGGTGCCCACTCCCCTGTCTGGCCCACGGGGTGGGTTCCAGGAACCCAAAGCAGATGTGCTTGAAGATGGCGGAGCTGTGAGAGACACCGTGCATCGCTACACCTAGCTAGCACCTGCGTCAGAGACAAGCACAAGTCTGGGGGTGGAGGGCAAGGCTGAGAAAGGCCCACAGTGGGAAGGTACTGAGAAAGAACTGTGTCGGGGGACAGGTTGGGACACACAGAGGTCCGCAGGTGACAGGAACACATACTTGGGGACAGAGGTACTTGTGGGGTTCTCTCCAGGGCTGTCTTGTATTCTAAAGAGGAAAGTCATAGGAAATGCCTCTGGAGACCCAGTAGGTGGCGCTGTAGTAAAGACCAGACGGAGGCAGCCAGCGAGGCTCCTTGTCTCGGAGCCTAGCCCACAAGGAGCGTAGGAGATGGCAAGCACCACAGAGAAGCTGGACAGAGGCTTTCTGGACACACAGAATGACTGGAGCTCAGGCTCTTGGGACCCTGGTCTGGCCTTCCCGTGCTTTCCGAGGTCTTCAGCTGGATTCCAAAGACCCCGAGTGCTCAGGAGCTGGACAGGGAGCAGTGACTGGTCACGTAATGATGGTGGTCACTCACTAAGCCCCTCCCCTTCGCCTTGTCACAAGAAAAAGAATTCAGGATGTGAAAGTCCCCCGGGGCCTCAATGAACTATGCAGAACGTGTAGATGGGGATTGCTGGGATCCCCTGATGAAGAGGAGAGACTGTAACTTTAGGACATGAGGCCCACTTTGTGCCACCGGCCTATGCAGACTCTGCTCAGAATCCCTTCTCCGGGGATCCACTCCAGCCCGAGTTCATTTTACATGGAGTTGCTGCAAGAATTCTCACTGGTCACCCTCCCACTGACAGCAGATGGGTTAGATGGGCATCCACCACCCGTCCAGAGAGGACAGTGAATCCCCAACAGGAGCCACCCTGGGATGGAGCAGAGCAGACCTGGGTGTTGTCGGCAGCAGGTGGAGGTGGGGAGCAGGGGCAGGAGATGGAGGCCCTGTGGGTTCTGTTAAGTTACTTCCCACATCCCACAAAACCAGCTCAAGGGAGGCAAGACTTCACTCATGGGCTCAGAGGGTTCAGTCCGTGGTCATCTGGCCCCATGTGCATGGACAGGAAGCAGAGCAAAAGGAACACAGGAAAAGGATAGGGCAGGACACAGCCTATATGTGCACCCAGGTCCCGCCTGCCTTTCCACCTCCAATAACACCATTGGGATGAACCTCTGACCACGTGTCTGATTTCTCATCTAGAAGGCAAGAGAAGCGAAGCCACAGAGACAGTGAGGATGGACTGGTAGGAGAGGGGACACGCAGCCCTTGTCCCAGCTACATGACATGCACGTTCAGGTTTAAGCACCCCTGTAGACTGTCTTGGGTTCATTCTGATCCTTCTTGATCACCAAGTGACCTTGTCTTATAGGGGAGATTCTCTGGAATGGATTATCAACAGAACTCCATGGCCTGGGAGTGAAGGACCAAGCCAGTCTACACCATCGAGGACTTGTTCCCTTCTCAGTTCTTCTGAGGACACGTGGCCAAGCAGAGGCACAATTCCAGCTGTGCTAGAGCCTCAGTGGTGGTAAGTGTTGCTCAAGCTGCTGACGCCACAGAGCCCCGGAGGAAAGTGAAGTCTGTGTGCGCAGTGATATGAACAGCGCACACTGGAAAAGCTTTAAGAATGCACGTGAGTTACAAGGAGAGACATGATTTAAAGTGAGTTAGGGGGCAGGCTGAGTTAGTCCAGTATGATGTCTGGGCAGATGTTTCTCTGTACCAAAAGAGTAGCCACCCACTGTCATCTTGGGACCCCGTGGTCAGTAGACCATATGATCTGCCACAGAGAGGGGAATCTGAAGGACAGGTAGGGTCCCAGAAAGAAAGTCACTCTTTGGGGAATCTTCACAGTGGGTGTATGTGTCTTAAAGAAGAAGCCAGGGATCAGTACATGGGGCATGACTGTGATCTCCGGATAGGCTGACTCCTAGGACTTTTACTGAGTCCCCTGTCACAGGACATGCGGCCTCTTCTCTGGCATGGGCGGGCATGCAGGCTGATTGATTTTGAAATCTTGTCTCTTACACAGGAAAAGGTCATGTTTGCAGGTGGGCAGCCCGAGGCCTCTTTCCAGCAGGGAGCCCTGTCCATGCCACAGGACTTCCATTAGTACAAACGGGGGCTCTCGGAAGAGGGCTTGAGTGGGGGGCCGGGGGGGGGGGGTTAAGTGCGTCAATGTGAAAATCGTTCCTAACAAAGCTGCTAAGAATCAGAGGAGAGCAACTCCTGAGCCTGCCAGAGCGAGCGGGACTGTCATGGGGGACAGGAATCATTGAGGTCCCAGTCAGCATGAGTGTCCCTAAGAAAGCTGGAACAGAAGGCTGGCCGTCCTCCTGGCCACAGGCAGACCTGCAGCCTGCTTCCCCTGGCCTGTGGTAGAGAGAGCAGGCAAGGCAGAGACCTGAGCCCGGAAGCAGGGCCAGGGTGGGGCCATATGCCCGAGGCCTGAGAGGGGCCCACAGGTGCTGTTTCCACCTTGTCAGCCTCAGTTCTGACCAGAGAGGCCTGGCGGGGGGTCTTGGAGGCAGGTATTTGCACTAGCTTTCCAGGACCCCAGAACCAAGAGCTCTTCAGCTCCTGCCAGACCCCACCGTGAGGCAGCAAGGGGCCATCTAGAGATGACTGGGAGTAGCACTCATGAGTCAAGATCGGGGCCAGCGGGGACCTCACAGAAAGCTGGCTCCGAAGTCGCCAGACTTGGCTTGCAGCTGGATTTGATCTGTGGTTGACTTTGTGTGCCCAAAGCAGAGCTGTAAAAAGCCTCTAAAAACACCCTCCAACTTTCTGGGAAACCATTCTACATTTTAAAATATAAAGATTGGAGTGTGCAGTCCAGGCCCGCTTTCTGAGGCCTGGGGCAGGAGGGTCAGCTTCCGGTAGCAGATCTGCCTGCCTTCCCCACCGGGACGGAAAGGATGCCACTTTCCTTAACGCACTGCGCCTAGTTCTCTCCCATTGCTGGAGCCGTGAGAATTAATAACCCTGGTCTGCCATTGCAGAAAGGCGATCCTTTCCCACCTCAGGGCCTCTGCACCCTGCTATAGCCTTCACTTGGGAGACTCTGCTGGATGGCCACGCAGTCTGTCGTGAATCTCACTCCTGTCTCTGCCCAGAAGTTACCATCATCTCTCCACTCACCTTGCCTTCCTTTGATAACCAAAGTCCTTACTTCCTCCTAGCATAGAATCCATTCATCTGGTCCCCGGCCTTTGTCTCCAGCTCATTCCACCAACAGGCTATCCACTCAAGACAGTTCTTTGTGTATTTCAGCTACTGCCTCATTGTTGACCCATGGGTGGAGCATGGAACGTAGCAGACACTCAATAAATAAAAAGGAAGGACGCAAGCAGTGGGCCTTGGATGCTGGTCTGGGCCGTAGGGCTAGCAGCCTCCAGGAGCTCATAGCCCTGGAGTAGGTCAGGCTCTCAGTCTCAGTCTTCTCCGGGAACCGTCTCTGGCATGTTTATGAGAACCCTGAGGGAGTCTCCTTTCCACACATTCTCCTTGATATATGTGACAAGCAGCCACAATGTGGCCAGCATCTTGGGCGAGAAAGGCCACCAGAGCCTCGCCTTCAGAGGTCTCCAGGACAACTGGGAGATGATGGGGCATCAGAGGAGGGGGAGGGGATCCTTGAGCCCGCAGACTCATAAATCATTGTACAGAATGGACAGAATTCGATTTGCCCAACCCCCCACTGAACACTAGCTGGTGGGGGTTTTGAGCAGAATCTTGGAGGGCCTGAATCCTACCCTTCCTTTCTAATTTCTTTTTTTTTTTTTTTCAGTATGAATACAGTGGCCTGTGTGTTCATACTGAAAACTAAGGAAGGAATGTAGGGTTCTCTTGCAGACCGTCTCAGAAAGGTATAAAGTCCTTGAGGGCAATGGGGCCACTGCTCAAAGACAGCGATGATGGCGACAGAGAGGGTAGAAGCCTGAGACTGCTGGGATGGCTTTCCCTGTATGTGATGTGGTGCCTGGTGCTGAGCACCGGGGTCCAGCCCTGAGCTGGACTCCCCCAGAGTGGGCACTTCTCCTTTTTCAGAAATGTGCTCTGACTGACCACCACTCTGCCTGCCATTTTGATGCTCTCCACAGGCCCAGGATGCTGTAAACACCCATACTCGACTCTCCTGCAGGGTCTCAGGTTGCCAGCAATCACAGCCATCTGGTCGCATGGCATGGAGCCCAAGCCCAGTGTCCAGGGAGCTGTGCCAGGCAGCGATTGGTTCTGAGACATGCCCCTCAAACCGGGCAGGGGGCCCCCTCCTCTGAGGAGCCCCTGGGGTGCAAGGGAACAAAAGACAGATTTCTTTTTCCAAAACTGTAAAAGATCTATTTCACTTAAGACTCAGCACAAAATGAGGAGCGGGGAAAGATGCAGGAGAGAAGGGTGTCTACAGGGTCTTGAATATTCACAAGCTGGCTTTGCATAGCTCTGGGTCCTGGGGGATCAAGAGGCAGTGAGGGCACGCTCCATGTTTAAAACATCCTCCAGAAGTCAGGGTTTCGTCTCCGAGTTGCCTGTCCGCAGCTGTCGCCACAGCTCAGGCTCGCGGCTCACCTCTCAAGAAGCTGCTGGTTACAGGGTTGCGATGGGACGAGAGATGTGGCATGCAGGGTTGCGGTGGGACGAGAGGTGGCGGCATGTCTTTGGGCAGTGCAGCACTCAGCACGTCTCTCGTGTTTGGTACACATGCACATCACTCACTAGTCCAGGGAGCATGGCTCAGTGTCACGAGGCCAGTGTATCCTGGTCTCCGTCGCACAAGCGTGCTTGACTTGAATTGGCAAGTGGGGCTCCAGAACCAACATCGATTGTGTCAACTGCTGCTGACGTCTGCACTCATGGAGCCGCGAGTGTGCCAGGTGGGTGTGCAGACAAAGCAAACCCGCCCCTGCCCTGGGCTCTCCCTTCTCCAGAGCCAGCCATCTGCTGAGTATTTGGAACAAGGGTTGTCCTAACCACTCTCCCTTAGGTAGCCAGGTCGAAGCCAGGCTACCTCCCTGGAAGCTTCTCTTGGTGTAACTACCTCCAGTTGGCATTTGGGGGCTGGTGCTCACTTCAAAACCCATAGCAGAATAAATCTGACCACTGGGAAGTGGCCCTGGGCCTGTCAGGGGGCCTGCATACCCCTGGGTACCTGTGACAGACAGCTGTAAGCTATGCTTGATGTTTCCTGAAGCAAGCTGAGGGGAAGGAGGCCCGAAACAGAGGCCGAATGGCTGCCGCACACGGCACCGGAGTCCGTCAGACACTGTGCCCCTGTGGTCACCCAGCTCAGTTTTGCCACCATGGCAAGACTGACTGACTTCTCATCCCATCCACAGATGAAGGAATGAGAGGTACAGGGGAACACAGTACACACCCAGACGGCTCTGGCTTCAAAACTCCCCCACAGACTGATGAGTCCACATTGCTCTAGTTACTGGGCCGGAGAAAGGCTGGTGGCGGTCAGCTGGATGCTGCTGGAAGGGCTCATTTCTTCCTCCCAGACCCTGTGAGGTCGGTCAGCACCAGCTACGCCCTAGCTTAACCCAGAAGATGCTTGATTCACAGAGGCAAAAGACTGTGCTCTCGTCGGCTTCCTGGACGCCGAGAGGCTACTGCCCTTGAAAGAGCAGAGAAATGGGGAGCATGAAAACCTCTCTTGCCTTTTCTTCCTGGCAGAGATGACAAGGGGCAGTGCCCTGGAACTTTTTTGGATCCTCAGGGCCGGGGTGGGGATTTCTGGAGAGAGTGAGAGATGAGGCAATGCTAAGACCAAGGACAGCCAGGTGTCTCCTGGACCACATCCCATCCTCTTCTCCCCAGGCTCCACCTGAGGACCCTGCTTCTCACCTGACTGATAGAAGGGCAGCTCTGAAGATGTCTCTGTTCTTGGCGACCCCTGTGGTCAACGGTCCCTCCTCATCTACACTGTCCCGGAGTCTTCACAGAGGGAGTGGCTGGGGTCTGGGGCAGGAAGGGATGGGATGGAGCCAGAACCCATCAGCCCCTGCAGCTCCTCTGCCTCACTGAGCCGTTGTTGGGTTAGTCAATGTAACGTTTAATTACACTGAGCATCTAAGGACACAAGGCAAGTCAGATGTGCAGTTCGCCTCCTGCTGAGCCTCCTGGAAGCCTGGGCGAGGCAGGTTTTCTCCATATGTGGCTACATGGGGCTGTGCGTGTGTGTCTGGAGGGCTTGTCTTCCCGCATGCCTGTGCGTCCAACTCCGATGTGTGTGCTCCTCTGTATTGTCTGTGTGGCTTCGGGGGTGTAGTTGTCTGCAGCTCTGAGTGAGTGTACGTGTGTGTCTGGGTTGCGCTTTTGTGTGGCTGTTTAGGTCTGGGTACGCCTCTTCGCATGTGTCTCTGTGTCCCTGACTTTGTCCTGCCTCTTAGAAGAAATCTTTCAATAACTATTTGGAGGCCCCCAGTCAAAAAGCATTCTGGCCAAAAGCTCTCCTTGGTTGTACACTGCTCTAGAGAACAGCCCTGAAGAGAGAAGGTAATGGGCACCTCCAGCACTACATTCCTGAGAAGGCCTGGAAGGAAAGCAGTATAAACAGTAACATCTCTCCCTTCCTTACCTTTCTCCCTTCAAAATGTCTCCCTTAATTAGGCCTAGACCTTGGTGGTTTTTCTGTATGTGCCCTTTCTCTAAAATGTCACTTTGGACTCAGACCTCCTCTTTTAACGTCAGACTCCAGAACAGCATCTCCAGTCAGAGTGCTCTGGAATGTGGACCATATAGCCCGCCCTCCATACAGGGTATCCCAGAGGAGATGGTTTGTGTATAGGACACTGTGCAGCAGATAGTGCAGTCAAAACATGGCACTGTGAAAAGCTAAAGTCCCGCTGGAAGTCTGTCTATAGAAAAGAAAGGATGGGATCCATGGCAGTCACTTGAGCCTTACCAGGGCCATGGCTGCAGGAAGCCAGATTAGCCACTGGAGGGATGTACACGTTCTCCTAAGCAGGCCTAGAGAGCTGATGGTCCCTGGACAGCAGGACCAAGCTCAGTCGGGGCTAACTGAGAATTTCCCGGAGAACTGAGATGGGTAAACTGAGGCAGTCCACTTGCTGCTTGGCCCAGAACATGCTGTTCTTGGTCAAGGTGGTGGTTTGAAAGAAAATGGCCCCCAAAGCAGTAGCACTGTTAGGGGGTGTGACTTTGTTGGAGTAGGTGTGGCCTTGTTGAGGGAAGTGTGTCACTGTGGAGGTAGGCTTTGAGGCCTCACCTATGCTCAAGCCACATCCAGTGTCCCAGCCCACTTCCTGTTGCCTGTGAGTCAAGATGTAAGAACTCTTGGCTCCTTCTCCAGCACCATGTATGTCTGCATGTTGCCTTGCTTCCCGCCATGATGATAATGGACTAAAGCTCTGAACTGGAAGCCAGCCCCAATTAAGTATTTTCCTTTATAAGAGTTGCCATGGTCATGGTGTCTCTTCACAGCAAGAGAAACCCTAAGACAGCCAAATCACATGTAACTCCCTACACACCCCTATTTTTCTCTCCACCAAAAGTGTTCACATCAAGAACCAACTGGAGTCCAATCTGTTCAGCCCACAAAGTCTAGAACTGTCAAGTGCTCACACAGGGAATGAAGATGCAGGTATGAAGATGTCCCTTGTGGGGGTGTTTATAACACAAAAGGTGGGAACCATGCAAGTTCCCCACCAATTGTGGTTTGTTTATGCGGTGAGTGTGCTGTGATCGCTATAAAGAGTGGTCCGCAGGGAATCCAGCAAGTTGGGATGGACATGATTTTCCCATTTCTTCTGCTAAGTACAGTGAACACCCAGAACATTACATATTACAGAGAAGGGGGATTATGAGGAGGGAGAAGGGGCTTGAAAGAGGACAGATTGGCTCACAACCTTGAGAAAAGCATGATGATGTGTCCTCTGGCTTTGGTTTTTGCATCATAGATCCCATACTTGGGGCTTAAAAACCAGCAATCCCAAAATACCCATGAGCACAGTATGAATAAATAAATAAATAAATACATACATAAAAAATAAATAAAGTCTTCTCTCTCTCTCTCTCTCTCTCTCTCTCTCTCTCTCTCTCCTCAAACAGTAAGTGAGGCAGAAGGTTTTGGAGCTTAAGAGTTAAATACAGGCAAATGTCACAAAGAGAAACAGTGGCTCCCTCCCCATCTGGAGACCTTGACACCCATCCTCACAGTCTACAATGCTACCCTGTGCCTTCACTGGGTAGGTAGCAGAGGAGGCCAAGTAGGAATACAGGATGTTCACCCATGCTATGCAGCAACAAGGCCCTTCCATGGAGACAGAAGACCCTGAACTTCCACTTTCAGGTGAGGGGCCCACCCTCCCTCGTTAGAGTGGTTTCAGTATAGTTAGAGAAGCCGACCCAGCAGGAAGCAATAACCCAGCCTTCCTACCTTCCCAAGTCTCCCATCTATCATGAGAAGCCCCACCTCTAGCCAACGGAAGCAGAGTCAGGGACATGGAATACTATTGGCAGCTGACATCAGGAAGTCAGAGAACCCCCACCCCATTTTCCCCTGCTGGGACTGTCTGGCTGAAATGTGATACACAGTTTGACAACATACAAAATGTAAATGTTTCAATAAACCACGAGGATGTCAGATAGAATGAAAAAGGACAGGGCAAGGCAGAATTGAGCTGACAGGCATGCTAGAACTACTTAGGCAGCAATCATAAAAATGATCAACTACAAACCTGCCTGAAAGTCTCAGCAAAGACACATGTCAGGAAGACCTGAGCAGAAAATTCTGAATGGGAATGAAAAATGATAATGAATAAGGACATTAATTGCTGAGTTCAGCAGCAGACTAGAGGGGACAGGAAGAAACCAGTGAGCTGGAAGAGAGAGCAATAGAAATCACCCAATAGAAGTGAAAAATAAAACAGCAGAGCAGAGCCTTGAGTGTGTGTGGGTTATAATAAAAGATCAACACCAGTGTCCTGGGAATCCTGGAAAAAGAGCAGGCAAATACTAATGTAACACTTGAAGGAATATGGACTAAAGAAAAATTCTAATTTATCATAAACTCACAAAACAGAAAATCTGAGGAAACTTCAAACTGCACACAAAGAAACCCACTAAGACAGGCATAGACCAGTTCCTAAAGTAAAGACCAAAGGAATCTTAAAGTGGCAAGAGGGTGAGGCAGGGGGAAGAAGCCAAAGGAAGGTGGGTTTCTTGTAGGAAATCGGAGGCCAGAGGGAGACGGCCCAAGGTTCGAGGCTGGAGAAAGGAGCTCCAGCCCGAGCTGTACCCAGTGACAAACGTCCTTCGGGAATAAAGAGGACTGAAATGTGCACGGATGAAGGAAAGCTATGAGCAACCATAAACAGCTGGCTACCCGGAAAGAGCAGAGGACATCCTCTGAACCTGAAAGAATCAATGTGTTTAAAATAAGGAATCTTAGAACACTAGGGAAAACAAACACAGTAAGAGAAGATATGTGTCAGCAAAATTGATTCCTCTCCTTTTGGGTTTTCCAATTTATGTTCAATGGCAGAAGCAAAAATTACTTAAAATATCTGATATCAACTTGTATAGAATACTTAAGACAATTAAGTTATAAAGAGTGGAATATCATAAGGCAAGGTAACGTTTCATGACTTCCCTGAGGTGGCACAGTAATGGCATCAGTAGATTTACATACATTTTATTACAATTATTTATTTGTGAGAGGGGGACATGGACATGCCACGACATATATGTGGGGGTCAGAGGGCAAAGCTCTGGGAGTCGGTTTTCTCTTTTTATACCAGGTCTCAAAGGTTAAACTCTCTGGCCCACATTAGCAGATTTTAAAAAGTTATGTGTATGCAGCGTGAATCTGAGACCAACTACTAAGAAGCTATAGAAGGAAATCCACTCAAAAACACCACCAGTAAGTCCAGCTGAAATTCTTTAAGATTTATTTTTCTTATTTTTAAAATTATGTATAGGTGTGTGTGTGTGTGTGTGTGTGTGTGTGTGTGTGTGTGTGTGTGCACAGCCCCTAGAACTGGGGTTACAAAAGTTGTGAGCTTCCTAATGTGGGTGCTGGGAACCAAACCTGGGTCCTCTGGAAGAGCAGCAAGTGCTCTTACCACTGAGTCATCTCTCCAGCCCCTCCCCCAATTGAAATTTTTAAAAAATCCTTAAGATAATAGGGCAGGAAGAAAGCATAGGTTCAAAATATCAATCAAAAGAGCAATTGGCCAACTATCAACTATCAGCAGTCTGCATGAAATTTATGTCAAGTATGATACAAGCATACTGAAAATGCAAAGATGAGAAAGGATGTATTATTCAAACATTAATCAAAAGAAAACGCCAGTGACTACATTATCATCCAGTTACATAGACTTTACAGCAAAGACGATCAGCCCACGGAGAAGACAATACTAAATGCAGATAAGAAACAGACATCCATTATCAGGTCTTTTAAAAGTAATTTATTTAATTTTATTTTATGTGCGTTTGTGTGACGGTGTCTGATCCCCTAGAACTAGAGTTACAAACAGTTGTGAGCTGCCGTGTGGTTGCTGGGAATGGAACCTGGGTCCTCGGTGCTCCTAATCCCTGAGCCATCTCTCCAGCCCCTCCCCCATGATCAGGCTTTAACAACCCTCTCTTAACAACTGGAGAAGATAGGAAGGCAGTAAGGTTATGGAGCAAGCTGGCAGTGTCTGAGACTGAATGGACATCTACAGAACACACTACCCAACACCATTCTTTCAAGTGGCAGCAGAACACCTGCCAGGATAAACCTTGTCATGGGTCATAAAACACCCAACGTAACAAAACTAAAAAGAATTGAAATCATATTCTCCAACAACAGTTGGACAAACTAGAACAGGTAACAAATATGATGGAATGCGAGCCACCACACTGTTGGAAACTAAAAGGAATACTGAATGATCCGTGACAGCTCTTACTATACATTGAACTAAATGACAATGTGGTACATATTTTAAGACAAAGAATAAAATAGTAGTGAGAGAAAAACTTATAACATGAATTTATTAGAGGAAAAGCAGCCAGGGCTACACAGAGAAACCCTGTCTCAAAAAAGAAAAAAGAAAGAAAGAAAAGAAAAGAAAGGGCTGGAGAGATGGCTCAGTAGTTAAAGAGCACTTGCTGTTCTTCCAGAGGACCTGGGTTCAAATCCTAGCACCCACATGACAGCTCACAACTGTCTGTAACTCCAGTTCTAGGGGGTCTGGGTCCCTCATAAGGACATACATACAGGCGAAATACCAATGCACATGAAATTAAATAAATAAATCATTTAAGCCAGGCAGTGGTGGTGCACACCTTTAATCCCAGCACTTGGGAGGCAGAGGCAGGTGGATCTCAGTGAGTTCAAGACCAGCCTGGTCTACAGAGTGAGTTCTAGGACAGCTAGGACTGTTACACAGAGAAACCCTGTTGGTGGGGGAAGGAGGGGAAAGAGGGAAAGTCTTTAATTATCAATCTAAAATTCCATATCAAGAACCTTAAAAATGGAGCCGGAGAGATGACGGCTCTGTGGTTAAGAGCATCAGCTGCTCTTCCAGAGGACCAGAGTTCAGTTCCCAGCACCTGTGTTGGGAGATTTACAAACACCTGTAAGCTCACATGCCAAAAACACAGCACAAACACACATGAATAAAAACAAAAATACATCTTTGAAAGATAAATTTGAAAAATAAAAATAGGCCGGGTGGTGGTAGTGCACATCTTTAATCCCAGCACTCGGGAGGCAGAGGCAGGTGAATCTCTGTGAGTTCCAGGCCAGCCTGGTCTACAAGAGTTCCAGAACAGCCAGGGTGACACAGAGAAACCCTATCTTGAAAAACAAAAACAAACAAACCAACAAAAATCAAAAAACAAGAGTAAAATAAACCCAAAACAATTAGGAAGGAACTAATAGAAGAAATCAATGAAATTGAAAACATAAAATTTGATGAAACAAAGATTTGAGTCTTTGAAAAGATCTAACAAGAGTCACAGAGAGAAGACACAAAGTACACTATCGGGGATAAAATGGTCCATTACTACAGACACTGTGGGCATCAAAAACAGGAATGAGCAGATACTACGGACAGTTCCATGTTCAATGTGAAATGGACTGCTTCAAATAGTCACACATAACCCATAACCACTAAGGAAGCTGAAATGGAGGACCTCCTTGCAATATGCTAACATGATGAGAAAGGAGTAAGATAATGTGTTGAATTTTTGTGAGAGAAAAGACATAAACGTGAATGTATGTGTTCATGTGTATAGACTATTTTTGGAAGGAATGTATCTTAAAATAAATATCCCCATTCTCATGGCGGCATTGGCATTTCCTGCTGTAATGACAGAAGAGAATGAAGGGTGACCCTGGGAGTAGCAGTAGGTCTGGTGTGACTTACATTGTGCCAGGATTAAAGCAGACCACCAAAACCAGCACCTCCCTTAGGGGAATCAGGCATGCTCTCAGAGGTAGCTGTTCTTGAGCTAAGCCTTGAAGGAGGGATAGGATCTGTTTGGGCTCAGGAGAAGGGAAATGGGATATAGACAGACGTGCCAGGATGCAGTGCTAACCCACAGCAGTGGGGCATAGGGTGCCTGGGGGCAGAGTGAAGTCAAGAGCCTAGGCTCAAGTGATCCCTCAAGAGGTCAAGTCCAACTTCAACTTTGCTAAGATGACAATTTCCTGGTCATATTCTCGGGGCTCCTTTTTCCCCTTGTATTCTTTTTTTTAAAAAAGACTGTTCACATGCATTTACTTATTTGTTTACTGTGTGTCTATGTGTATGTGCTGCGCACATGCCACCATGCATCCTTCAGGTATTCCAGAGGACAACCTCCTGGAGTCGGTTCTCTCCTACCACTGTAGAGTCCTGGGGACTGAACTTAGGTGGTCAGGGTGACGGTGTGTGTCTTTGCACACTGAGCCACCTTGCCAGCCCTCTTTCTTGAATTCTTATGGGGCTTTATCAATAACCAGCTAACAGAATTGCCCCTTGCATGCTCAGCATGTCACAAGTACAGCACGCCCCCACCTTCTCTCCAGTCTGAGGTAGGGGCACCCTTCCTCCTGTGAGGAAGGCACCCTTCCTCCTTCCTCACAGGTCCCGCATAAATCCTGTCCCAGTCCCCAGGCCTCGGAAGGAAGCCCCAGACACAGCCAGAGCTTTAAAGGCAAGAGATGGGCTTTGATTCAGCAACGTTATAGGTGAGAAAATTGGTTTGGGGAAGGAACAGAACTGTGATAAGTTTGAACCTAACTATGTATTAAAGACTTGGTCACCAGCCCCAGGTGCTGCTGGGAGGTGGGAGAACCTTGGAGGTGGGGCCTTGTGACGGGATGTTAGGTCATGGGGCATGCTTCTGTGAAGCAGACACTGGAATCCCAGTCCTTCCTGTTTTTGCTTCCTGGCTGTGGTGAGATGAAAAGCTGTGCTCCACCATACACAACACCCACCACGCTCTGCACTGCCACAGGCCCCAAAGCCACAGAACCACGTGGCCATGGACCGAAACCCCTGAGACTATGACCCCAAATAGACCTTTTCTCCTTGTTAGCTGAGTCTCCCAGGTATTCTGGTATAGTGACAGAAAGCTGATTAACAAAGGGCCCAAAGTCACGTGAGCAGATGGTGGGAGAAACAACCCCCACCCCAACATCTGCCCCTCTCCATGAGAAGCAGAACCAGGCCTTTTTGCTGTGCTGTACAGAGACTCGTGTACTGGAACACCAAATCTTGAAATGTCCTCACTATTTCTTAGTGTGTCTAGCACAAACCAGTAGTGGGATATCCTCAGACACTCAGGGACATAGCTGCTTTCCCAGTGGCTTCTTGGTGCCTCTGGAGTCCTCAGCTGAATGCAGGAATGGATGGCCACATTTGCCACACTAACTGCTTGTGACATCATCTGGTCAAATGCTCTCAGCTATGGAGGGCTGGACATTTATACTTGCTTTCCGGATGGCGAGACTGGGGCATAGAGAACGTCAAGAATCTAGCTCGGACCACCTGGAGGGCTGTAAGAATAGAGGGGGAAAGAGTTGCATCCTTCAGAAGAGACAGAGACAGGCCTCCTACTTCTGCCTCCCACTTCCAGCTCCCACCATTTGGCAACCCGAGATTTCCCTGTGGCTGCTCAACCGTCACTTATTCACCCGCTTCTTGTTAGGCACCCAAGGTTCAAGCCATTCTCCTACCACAGAGGACTCAAATTGGTGGCCCTTGAAATGTTTTTCTTAAGCACACAAGGGACTTTGTTTTTGTTGTTTTGTTTTGTTTTTTTAATTAAACTCTGGCATAAGTAGTACTAAAAATGCAGGCTTTTCATGTGAAGTTCTGTATTTCTTCCTCTCTACTGGTCTGTCCAGTGACCTGGGTTTGCATTCCTATGGGGCAAAAGGCACTGGGCCTGCCACACAGGAGGCCTTCACTTCCCTCCTCAGTCCACCGCCTGCTCCAGTCAGCCTCAGGAGGGGGGTTCTGGTTGTAAACACTTGGGCAGTCACTCAACGACCACTCATTGCACACCTTCTAGATACGGCTGGCTTCAGAGGGACAGCAGTCTGTACTCTCAATGGCTGAGCTGAGGAAGGTGACCAGGTAGTGACAGAGTGCACTAGCTAGCTTTATGTCAACTTGTCACAAGCTATCATCAAAGACGGAGCCTCAGTTAAGAAAACGCCTCCGTAAGATCAGGCTATAGTCAAGCCTGTAGGGCATTTTCTTAATTGTGATTGATGGGGGAGGGTCCAGACAATGGTGGCTGCGGCCATCCCTGGACTGGTGGTCCTAAGTTCTACAAGGAACTTCCTATAAGAAAACAGGCTGAGCAAGCCAATAAGCAGCAATCCTCCATGGCTTCTGCATCAGCCCCTGGCTCCAGGACCCTGCCCTGTTTGAGTTCCTGTCCTGACTTCCTTCTATGATGGGCTATGATGAGAAGTGTAAGCCAAATAAACCCTTCCCTTCAAACTTGCTTTTGGTTATGGTGTTTCATCCAGCAATATTAACCCTAACCAAGACATTAACCAAAAGCAAATGCAGCTTTTTCTTTGGGGCCTCCTGATCCACTGCAGTAGCCCTAGCGTGAAGGCAGGGGCAGCTGCTCCATTCTGCACGGTTCGCCCATTCAGCAAGCATTTTCTGAGCACTTACGATGACCTGGCACCGTTCTAGGTACTAGGCGTAGAGCAGAGATAAAAGACCACACCGTGCCCTCTTGGAAATGCCTCTATTGGGATCTCATAGCAAAGACGCGGTGGGGGGTGGGGGTGGGGGGTTTGGGGGTGGAGGGTTTTTTCCATCAGACCCGAGGCTGTCATTGTCACGGCTGATGCGATACTACAAGAGAAAGTGGAAACAGCACATCTCCACCAGTCTCAGCGCCTGGCCTCGCAGCCTCACCCTTAAGTGGACCATGAGGCAGAGGTCACCGACCCAAGAAGCAGCTAGCAGGTCCTCTGGGGAGCGGCGTCTCCATGGAGACATAGGGACTGGGATGCGCCTGGCAGCCGCCTTGATCTTCCCGTAATGCAGCGGGCGGGGCTTTACAGACTTCCATGACCCTTTTGCTTAGCATCCTCTCTCCAGGGTCATCAGAGGTGATAAGGCTGGACCTAGCCAGGCTTCGCTAGGACTCCTTTGTGTTGTTATATGACTAGGTGGGATCTTGACTGGGCTTGGCGTTAAAACTAGGAGCGGCCACGGCAGGTGTAAATTATGCATAGCTATTTCTAGAAGCTTCTCAGATTTCTCAAGAGAGAGAAATTAATTTGCCTGTTTGGGCAAATAACACCAATTTTTTCCCCCTGCTTAAGGTCATTTTGTTAAAATAAAATTGATTAACGTTCTCTTTAAAGTTTAAGTAGAAACTGCTCAAACATATTTTTATGCACAGAAGCACGGCTTGTGCCCTTCAGTAATTAATAACTCCACAAATAAGTTCACACCGCGCAGCCCACGCTCAGCTCGCAACAGCAGCGGCGGCGGCCGACGAGGGTGGGCGGGGCTACTGGTGGGCGGGGCCTCCCAGGCCGGACCAATCAGGACTCCGGAAGCAGAGGGCAGGCCTCGGGGCGGAACTGGCTCAGCAGGATGCTCCTGCAGGCAGAGTCCCGAGCCTCTGGACCTGGGCAGTGTTGTGCCTCTGTCTCCCAGTCGGTGTGTTAGGGGCACATGGTGGTTAAAGGAGATCCACACGTTGCTTAGGACGGTGCCCCGGCCTGTATGCGTAGGACGTCGTTCCGTCCTTACTCAGATTTACAACTTTGCGAGCTTAGCTCTGAGTACTCTGTTTGCCACGGACGGCACCGCCTGGCTTGAGGTGGGCACAGTGGTGGAATGTCTCGAACCCAGCACAGTCGACTTCCGCAGCAGTTGGGGCTCCGAGCTGTCTCTGAGCCCGCTCCTCTTGTCCTGGGCCATCCTTCCTGTCCTTCATTCGCTTTCACGTTCACTTTCTGCATCAGGTAAATAAACATGGCTGCGGAGTGTGTGCCCGCACCGGAGACACCTAGCTTTCTGGGTCAAGCTCTTCAGCCTCTCTTCTAGGTGCCAGGCACACACAGGATCCCCACAGGCCCCTTGTGATGAAGTGGGGCCACGTGTTGCAATGACTCTGTGTGTGATGAGGGTGGGAGTGAGGAAGTACAGAGACTCCTCAGTCAGGAGCACTGAGATGTCGCTGGGATCCTCCTGTCCCCTGCCTGAATGAGTGACTACATATGAAGTGCTGCTGGCTGCTCTCTGAGTGAGACTTCTAAACAATTCGGATGAAGAAAGGTCCCTGGGGATTTAATTCAGGATGGCCACAGAGCATGAGTGAGCAGTAAATTTTTGTTGTCAGCCACTGAAAATTGGGAACCCTTTCGTCCCATGTCATGATCTAGCCTGTCCTGACTGATACATGTTCCAAGAGACAGACAGGTATAAAGTATGTGCACACCCAGCGATGGGCTAATCATCAGGCCTTATCAGAACTCTGGTCTTTGGAGCACCTTACCAACTTCAGAGGTCAGAGTGCTGGGGTACTCGTATGAATGAGGTACTTAATTAAGCTACAAAGTTAAGTGAATGCAAAATCAGCAAGCAAGAAAGCAGACTATTTTCATGGAATATTTTTGAAAATCAGAATTAACAGAATAAAACCCCTGGACAAAATAACCAATTGCGAAATAAACACAGATTTGATGCTGTGTTCTCCTAATCACAGCATTGGGTATTTAAAACCTATTTTACAAAAGGGGTAGCCACCTACCAATTTGGATTTTAACATATTGGGGTGTTTGTTTTGTTTTGTTTTCCTCTTGAACAATGCTCCTGAAGTGAGCATTTCAGTGACTCCCCCGTCTACCCATCCAGCAAGAACTCACCCTGAACCAGAAGGGAATGAAATCCCACCAGAGCACATAACAAGATGAGCTGGAGGAAGGAGGCAGGGCACTCCAAGCTCTGCAGTTAGCTGGAGAGAGACCCTGCAAGAAAGCTGTCACCTTTTGGCCCGTTCGCTAGCACTGAGCACCTGTGGGGTGTCTCACTCTTGACCTTTTCTCCTGAGAGAATCAAAGTCAGGTATAAGTTGTAGAACAGGGACCCTCTGCTTGTTGCTTTGACGGGCCGCAGCATTTGGGAGGCAAATCATCTCGAGGTGTCCCTTTTGCAAAGGTAATTTCCAGCCTACGCCAATAAGCACCTAACACACAATGGGAAAGAACTGAGTGTTGAGTGCTATAATCAAGTTACCTACCTAGTCAGTCAAGGCGGTACCAGCTCTCCAGCGATTGAAGCCACGTCCCAACCATCGGGAAGAGCAATGAACTCATTTTTTCTCTTTCAAGATAGCTCCTAAGTTTTCATAGCCTTTGTTGATATCGCCTTGAGAGACTAACTAAGGACACACCTAACTTCTAGGAGTCAGATCTATAAGCTATACTGTCTCTTCTATTAAGGAAGGGGGAACCAGCAGTCTTCCTGCGTCGCTTGATTGATTATCATCATCATTATGTTTGAATAAAAATATAGCTGGGAGTCAGACATCTGAGACAGGACACGAAGTGCAGCTGCAGTTCTAGCCAGTGTGTGACCCTGGACAAATTATGACCTTCCCTGGACTGCTATTAGACTTTCTAAAGTAGAAAAGAGGTGGTGGAGCCCTCTAAGCTTGCTTCTAGCTCAGAGCTCTGCACAGACTGAGCCCTCTTCCTCCTCTTTGTGACTGCTGGCTCCTTCTATTCTACAGATCTCCATTCAGGTCACTTCCTTGGCAAGGCCTCTTAGACACAGCCCTGAAACAAACACAGGAGTCTCCACCTACCACTCACAGCTTCTGCCTTTCGTCACCAAAGCACTGTGGTTGTGTGTTGCTGGCTGTCTAGTGGCTTGCTTATTTGGAGGGTGGTTGTCAAATGACTCTGAGCTGCAGGAGGCCAAGGGACACACGTGGCCCTCCTCATCTGTGGCCCCTATCTTAGGTGGTGCCTGGGACACAGGAACAGTCAGACAACAGCTGGCAGATGGATGAGTGAAGGGGTAGCTAGGTCAAAGTCGAGTGTCCATCACCCCACGCCAAAGAACTCACCCTCAGACAAGGAGGGAGGAAAATCAGATGGGAATTCCACATTATCACACCGGGAGTCAGGAGGACCACTCTATGGTTGGGGAGAGGGTGCACTGAAGACGTTCCTAGGGCAGCTTCTCCAGCGATCACAACTCTTACAGTCCTGCTTCCAGAAGCTAGAATAGATACATGTGTCCCAGGAATCCTGGGTCATTTCCAAGCCCGGGCGAAATCCCTTTGCCCAAAGATCGAGCCGAATAAAATGGATGGTCTGCACATCTAGATGCATCGACCACGAAAGTAGGCTTCTGGACACACACCCCGCCCCAAAGCAAAATGCAAATGACACGGCCGGTTCCCTGAACCGTCCAGGCTAAAGGTGGCCTGGGGAGAAGGCCTGGCCTCTCTTTGCTCACAGCCGAGCTACGGGCACCATCACACACACACACACACACACACACACACACACACACACACACACACACACACACACACGCCTGGGCTGCGCGGGGAACCCGCTCAGCTCGAAGTCACTGATTTATAGCGGTGCCCCACTCCCCACCCCAACGCCGCTTGACAGCGATGAAGGCGAGTCCCAGCCCCCATCCCGCAGGAAGTGGAGAGGGGCGCTCAGCTGCCGCGATGGGGGCACAGCCAGCGGAGAACAATGGGGTTGGGCGAGGGGAGTCGGCAGGGTTCCCTGGCAGCCTTGTCACCGCCATAAACCTCATTACCTCGCCGTCCCCCAGGCCGCCTCTCTCCTTACCCAAGGCAGCAGCCGGCTTCGCCGCTGATTCCCACTCGGCGTGAAAAGCTCTTAAACCCCCCGCTGTATTTTTAATGGGGGCAGTGACTAATTTAGCCCTACGCCACCAACCGTCAAATCACATCTTCTGTTGGTCCTTACTGAGGGCTCACCTGGGCTGCATGGGGCTCGGATAAATCCGGAGCTGGAGAGCGCCCGAGGGAGCGAGGTGGTAAGCTCGGGGACCTGACTGGACAGTCTCCGCACTGCCTGCATCCGGGCCCAACCCGGCCGTAGCGACCGCCTGGAGAAGCTTCGCGCCCTCCCAACTTTGAGATCTCTCCAGAAATGGCCACCCCCACCCCAACCCCGGGACTGAATATTGCTGCTTTCCACCTTGAGGTCACCTGCATTCAAGGACGACATTCCCATTCTATGGTCAGGGGCAGCTCACTCGGGCCAAAGTTGACTTCGCAACCTGGGAAGCGCCACCCCACCCCCAATCCTTGTAGGAAGAAGCAGGAAGGGCCCTCCTACAGGTCACCGGAAACCCCTAGCTAGGAACCCCCTAGAAGATGAGGAGCCTAATTGCTCCAAATTCCGCTGACTCGCTATCACATTATAATTAGGTGCAATCTGTCTGCTTCACTTCCGCTCTCCTTGCCCCGAGTGAAACGCGAGCCAGGAAGGGTTCCCTGCACAGAGTCCAGCCTTGGATGAGAGAGTCAGACGAGCTCTGCGATCTCTGGTAGGGAAGTAGTCCAGGAAGCTTGCTGGTGTTCGGGGTGAGCCCTGAGGCAGCGACAGGGCCTGGGTCACTAGGCCAGTGAGAAACTAGGGGACCGCACCACCTTCTCAGGGCTTGTGTGTGCAGGTCGTCCTTGAACGGTGTCTTCTGGCATTTTGCAACTGGAGCACTTCCTTGTCAGGCTTTAGTCCTGACCAGGCTGGCCACAGGTCTCAGCTGGGAACTTGCTATTCCCACCTTGTTCCACCCTGAAGTCACCAGCCCTGGACCGTCCACGGCTGGGTAGCTGCTGTCACCTCCCTCACATCCTATGCTTTGGCCCAAAGTAGAGCCCAGGTGATTTCTGCTGCCCTGGCACCGGGAGGGCTAACCACCAGCCTATCTGCCTCCAACCCAGCAATGGATAAGAGTCGGTCATTGATATGTAGCAGGGGCATAAAAATGGCCCCCATGGCCCCTGAGCCTCAGTTTCCTGATCCAGAAATGACAAGAGCAGAGTACTTGATTTCTTTCTTTCAGTGACCCCTGCAGCTCATCTGGCCTTCAAGTGTTAGTCTATGGCACTTCTTTCTGTGAATCTATTGTATGGAGTCCCCAGGGGTCGGTGTGAGCCCATGGGAACTCCCCAGAGACACACCTCCTGCCAGCCCCTTTGGCTTGGGGTTGAAGAGGAGAGAGCCAGGCAATGTTGCTGATCGCATGGATTCCCTTTATTGAGCTGAACTAGTTACTGCGGTCAGATCAAGTCACATTTAAAAGCAGACCATCCAGTTGCACGGAAACCGATTATATTCATTACAGAGTTTTAATCACTGTCCGGTGAACTGGCAAATCCAATCAAAGCATTAGTCTTTAATTAAAAAATTAAAAGGAAATATTCAGACAATAGCCAAGCAATCACATCACGATGCACAATTACCTAGAATTGCAATTAAAAAGTAGTTAACCGAAGGGGGAGAAAGAAAAACAAGAAAGAAAAAAAAAGAAGCAAAGAAAGAAATCACACTAATCCTTTTTTTAAAAACTATCAATATAATACATGAAGGAACAAAGGACAATAGCCTCCAAAAGCAGGTTTCTCTAACACTAGAAATGTAGTCTGCGGCGAAAACTCTAAAAGCACACTAGCTGTAGCAGGACAATAAAAAACACTGAGCATGGAATACTTTTAATCTCTGCCATTAATATTCATTTCCAGCTGCTTATAATAGCAGCGCCTCATGGCCAAATCATTAGAGTTTTACATCTGGGTTGCAAATGACACTTTGATTGGATGTAATGTTCAAATGGCCCTCCCCACGGCGTCTCCGGCAAGCCTTCTGCGGAGAGGTGTCCTGTCGCGAGGTCCCTCACTGTGCGTGCTGGCTCATCGTGTGGTTCTGCAAAGGCGAAGAAAGGAGACACGCATGAGGGCGAGAGAATGGCGAGCATGCCTGTCCCCTCCCACCCGGGGCATGGACGCCGAGAGCTGCAGAAAGCGGCTCGATCATTACAAAACAGAATGCCAGAGCAAAAAAGTGCTCGGGGGACGCAGCGGCCAAGGTGCCACGTAGATCCGAGCTTGGGGATCGGCTCCTGTTGCTGCCAACCTGGGTTCCCTGTAAACTGTTTTCATTTTTATTTATTTTTTATTTTTTTTTTATTTTAGACCATTCGGGTCGTACCTAGGGAGTGGGCTACGTGGAGGGAGACGGAACAGCCGGGGAGGTGACAATAATGAGCACCACCTTCCTTTCCCTCCAATGGCGTGGAGGAAACTCTGACGGCCTGCAGGCTGCCCCCTGCATCACATCTCGGTCCCTTGCTCACTGTTCTGAGCCACGCAGGAGGAAACCGCAGATGTGCAGAGCAGCGAGGCCGCCCAGAGGCACCCGAGTGAGCGCAGACGCGCCGAGACTGTGGGTGGGCGACGCCCATGGCCCAGGCAGGGGACAGGTCACCCAGCAGGGAGGGTCCTGGGAAGAGCCTGGAGCTGAGCTCCCAGGGCCCTGCCAGTGTGGTCACGTGAGAAGGAGATGGTGCGCTTTGACCACTTGGGCCTGGGAAGCCAGGGCCCAGGTGGGAGCCTGTGGCCAAATGCTTTCCTCTCTCCACAGCCCACGCACATCCTTCTTCCAGCCAGCCCCGGCGGGGCGGGCAGGGCGGGCAGTGTGGAGTCTGTTTCCACCACGACCAGCAGCCTGGGGCTAGGGGTGGATTTTGGCTTCTGAAACCTGGTCTTTTTATTTCTTTTCTGTCAGGGATAGAGCCAATTCAGAGACTATTGTCGTCCCAGTCTCAGGCGGTGGTCCACCTCAAGACACCTGGAGATGGAAAGCAACATCCTCCAGGGACAGAGAGACGCAAGGTTGCAGCCGATCCCCATTGAGGGCTTTTCAGTATACCTCCCAGCCTCGGAGCCCTACAAGGAGATCCAGCCAAACAGTCGCCGGCTGAAAGCAGCGGTCTGCATCTCTGCCACTAACCACCAGGGGGGGCAAGAGAGGCGCCGCGACTTTCTCCTGGACTCCAGGTCTCAGTTCCAGAAGGACCAGAGGACAACCAGTTTTTTTTCCCCCCTAAAGGTCTGAGAACCCAGGATGGAGATGGGACCACAGCTACTCTCCAGGATAGGTCCTCATGGCAGGTACGCAGACTACATACCGACAGAGGCGCTTTGCTTTCGATTCTCACGAGGCATCATGTGGAAAGTGAGGGTCAGATAGACAAAACACCAGCCCACTTCAGCCTAGGATCCAGGAGGGGCAGATCCAGGCCATTAGAATCTAGTGATCTGCACCCAGTGGGTCTATCAGGCTGCCGATTATTCACAGCTTGCTCCAGCACCCTGCTGCAGGCTAAAGCCCAGATCACCAGCATGACCTCGAACCTCAAATGGTCCAAGGTCCAAGGCAGATTGTTGGAGCTGAAGATGGGCCCCAGGTGGTTTCCATGGGAACCCCATCCTCCTGCCCTGTGATAGCAGCCAGCCATGTGGAACTGAAGGCATCCTCTGCACAGATCTGGCTTCTTTGTAACTCTGGACCTCTGCTGCCTTAACACTCTCTCCAGCTGTCCTCCGAAGCAGGCTTTCCTCGAGCGCTCTGGACGTTCACACTGTGTCACCAGCCCAGGTGTGTCCCCATAATACACCTCCCGCCCAGCACCCACATGAGTCTGTGCACTTCTTGTACTTGGGCCTGGCTGCCCCCGCTCAGTTGCAGGCAGGACAAGAGCCCCTGGTTCAGGGCTGGACACATGCTGGGTTCCCCGATGCCCAGCAGAGGTGTGGTAGGCACACCGGCCTGGGAACAACAGAGCTAACACAGGTCTAGGGTGCTAACTAACACGTTGGCGGAAATGGTGTGAATGTGGACTGGAGAGCATGCAGTGAGTTCTCGTGTGTGTGAACATTGCCAAAGACAGCCCGAAGCCAGGCAAGACCCTTGAGAGCTGCTTACCTCAATGTTGGGAGAAGGAATTCCCTAAAGGTGAAAAGTCTTGCCTTGGACCACTGCCTGGGAAACTGAAAATAAGTAACCCTTCTTAGGGCATTCTCCCTTCAGGAGCAACAGCACGTGCTTTTTAGTTTAGACTTACAGAGGAACTTTCTCCAAAAGGGTTCTGAGGCAGACGAATAAAAACTACCTTCCTAACATTTTACTACACCAACAGGAACCCAGGATGTCACAGCAGAAGGAAATGTCAGACTCAGTGCTCTGAAGGTGACCGGCAGCAGAGTTCATTCAGCTTGTGTCCTTAAGTACCTGCTAGACGTTCTGCTCTGGGCTGGGAACAGTGAGGACAGGGAAGACTCCAGCTGGCCCCATTCCTAGGGGTCTGACGCAGGAGTGATACACAGGATTAACGATCCAACAGTAGCCCGGGAGAGGGTCAAGGTCACAGCTCGAGTGTGTGTGTGTGTGTGTGTGTATACACTTTAGAGAAGCTGTTCTTCATCCAAGGGCAGTCTCTGAGAGGGGCAGAGGGGCACCCAAGATCCACCACTAAGACCACCCCCAAACACCTTACAAGGCACATCTAGGGTGGCTCTTTTCCCCAAGCATGGACTCCTTCGAGGCTTCGACTGGCTTCCTCCCAAACACATGGCTCTTACAAGACGCTCCTAGCTCCATGTCTCTTTCTCTATGTATGCTTATGCTATATTGAGTTTCTTTAGAGAAGGAAAACAAACAAACAAACAAACCCTAACCAGTTTTTTAAAGACACGTCCGATCTTACCATTGAGCACTTCCCAGAGCCATAAAGGCTGGCAGGGGGCCAGCCAAAGGCTGCGACGAGCCTGGCCAGGACGCCTGGCACCCGCAGACCTCACTGCCTGCCAGGGAGACACAGGTGTGGGGCAGAGAAGCAGGTGAGGGAAATAAAGCGGAGGCACAGTGAAGGCTCTCGGCTGGCCGCCATCCACTGGGCATCGCTCCTGCACTCACGGATGGGGTTTCTGTGATATCCTGAATCAAGGCCTCTTCCTGATGCACACTGCTAGCATCTGGTTGGGCCTAGCTGAAGGGAACCCCTTTTGTGGTAGATCTTTCACCCACAGAATCCTTATTGCTCTTCTGTTGGGGACAGTCACTAACTCCTTCCTGGATCTGTGTTGGCTATGTGCCGGGCACAGGAGCAGTGAGCTGAGTGTGAAGCCAGGTGGAAGGACTATTCTTACACCTCAAAGCACAGGGATTGGGCAGGCCAGTAGAAGGTCACACAGTCCAACTCTGGGCACAGAGCCAGAGCTCCACCCACCTCCTCAGCCCATGATTTTTGTGGTCTGGACCCACTGCTCTGCAGCCCAGGGCACGTCTCTAGGTCTGGGTTTCAAGTTCTGTTCCTTGGCCTGCCTTGCCAGCATCATGCTTGAAGAGACAAGTGTTTCAGCACGTTGGTTGCCTGGTCACATGAAACAACATGGCCCCTCCTGTCCCGGAGGCCCAGATGTGGGCTGAAGAGACTTATCAGTCCTGTAGACCACTCTCGGTGTTCCAATAAGGTGACTGCTCTGATGGCAGTCACCTACCTACCAAGTCCTAGCACCTTGCCTGGCTCTCCCCAGATGTCCCACTGACACAAGCCACCCTTCTAGGTGACCACAAGACAGGCAGGCAGCTTTAGGGATCTGTTAAGTACCTTAGCGGCCAAAAGGGGCTACGATGCTCAGTGCTAGTTGTCACTTGCCAGACATGTGACCTTGGAGCAAGTTCTTTGACCTCAAGCTTTGTGAGTTGTCTCTTTCTGAGATGCCAGCATGACTCAGGAAACGATGGTGCTCATGGGATCTACCTACAGACAAGTGCCTGACACAGAAGACCTGTGTGCTCCCTGCTAGGACCCCCCCAGAACTGTTAACAGCTGGGGCTACAAGGCAATGTCAGAGTTCTCCCCACCCATGTCCCTGAAGCTGACTGTTCTCAGGAATGCCTTGCACAGCTCTGCCCTCAGGACATCAGGTGCCGCTGGTCCCTCATCACCAGACCTGGCTGGATACTTGCTTTCCCCTTTCTGCAGCACAATGGGTGATCTGGTATGGAGGAGAGCCCCAGGAGATGCTATGGTAGAGGGAGAGATACATACCAGCATCCATCCATCTATCCATCCATCCATCCAACCCACAGACATTCACTGAGCCCTTGTCTATGAGATCCCAGGCCGTGCACTGAGCATGTACAAATGGAGACACCCTCTCTCTTCCCTTGTGAGAACACTGCCATGGTTGGGGTAGGGAGTCGAGACTCGCAGATATCAAAGACCCTAAGGAGGCAGGAAAGAAAGGACTCATTCCCGAAGACCCAAGCCGAGCTGGTGCAGAGACACACTTTTTCTCCACTCAGAATACCCTGCCACCCACTCACTCTCTTTGTCCAGCTTGCGTGACTCCCCCACCATTATGTCCCCGCCCACACTCTCCCTGTCCCACCTGCAGGGCCTTCTTCCTGAAGCCACCTCACTTTCCTCAAACTCTCGGTCCAGAAGAGGCTATTTTTCCTCACCCTGCCCCTGTGTCGCTCCCCGGCTGGCTGCAGCTATGAGAAGCCCTCGTGGGCCTGGTTTTACAATGGTTCTTCTTCCCGAGACTAGGGATCAAGGTCTGGGTTGGGCCTTAGCCTGAAAGGTTCCATTTTCGGTAAAGACAGATGCCTTAGCCCGGCTTGGCTGAGCAGGGCTGCTGTAGGGCTCCATTCATTACGTGCCCATTTCATAGTCAAGGAGCTTGGCCTTGGGCAGTGGACAGGGGAGAAGGAGAGGGGGTACAGGCCAGCCTCTGCCAAGTTTCCAGCTGCAGAATTTCATGGAAAGCAGCAGGGAGACAGGGCTTCTGATAGGGACTCACTCAGGAGAAGCCTTCCAGCTGCCCTTGAAGGACAGTTTGAGCTAGGGTTTGCACTAGGACGTGTGTGAGTGTGTGTGTGTGTGTGTGTGTGTGTGTGTGTGTGTGTGTGTGTGTGTATATGATATATGTGTATGTATGTGTGTGTCAGAGACAGAGACAGAGACAGACAGAGACAGAGATGAACGAGCACTATGCCAAGCAGGATGAACCACCGAAGCATCTTGTAGGTGTGAGTAACACTGATAACGACTGGGACTCACATGACTGGGACTCAGTGTCTGGCTCAGCTGGTCAGACACCATACACTTGAGCATCATCAGAGTCCTCAGCAGTCCCGTGAGCCAAGTGCCACCTTTGTCCCTGCTGTGTGGGGCATGAGGCGCAGGGTGCTCGGGGCCCCAGGGTCGACAATGCCAGCCTAGGATGTGCACCCACAAAGTGCCTGCATACCGCCCTCTGCCACGGCCCTGCTCTGCCTGTGAAATGTGAAAAGTGCGGCATATGCTGGGGGAACAATGAATAATTCAGCTTGGCAGAAGCACCGGGTATGTGCTATGGAGACAAGCCTCCAAAGGAAGGCAGGGGCCTTATTGATGAGGCTCCGTGATGCCAGACGAGGCAGCTTGCCCTTAAATCTGGGCCGCTGGGAGCTATCGAAAGTATTTGAGCTGTGGAGTTACACGACGCAAGACAGACAGGAAGCTCATGCCTCCACCCGAAAGGTGTCTCGGTAGAGACTCTCCATCTCCCTCTGCTCCCTGCCGGGGCCTCCCCAGCACACACCGTCACCTGCCTTTCCCTCTGGGGAAGGTGCGGACGTAGGCAGCTCCGCTCCCCTTTCTGCTGTGAATCACCTGGGCAGCCCCTCTCCGCTTGCGAGCACTTATTTTTAGCAGTGCTTGACTATCGTCCAAGGGTCTAAGACGAACAGATGGCCTGTCTTAAAGGCTCGTATGTTCGCTAGTTTGCACTTCTGACAAACGGTGCGCACACTCGAGAGCACCCCATAAACAGCGCCGAATGAATACTCACAACACAATTTAGCTAATGCACGTCATTAAAATTAGGAGTGAGTGATGGCTGGGGCTCCCTATAAATGCCTGCCAGTGACGCGCTGCTCCCTGGGGAGGGGGGCAGGCCTTGATACACTTGTACCCTACTTTCACCAGCAGCCCCCTTGTCACCCATTTACCCTCAGGACAGAGAGGTTTGCCACTGTGCAAGTGACATCCACCTTTGGCATCTGAGAGAGGCTAATGTCCCAATGGCCTTGGACAAAGTCCCAGAGTGACCTATAAGGTAGAAGGAGAGTGGGAGACCCTCCATACAGAGGGACACATGTGACACTTGCTTGTCCCTGCTGCCCAGCCAGCAGCAGGGAGGAGCCTGGCATCTGCCACTCCAGAGCAGCCGCAAGTGAGCTGCAAAACTAAGCTTAGCCGGAGGGTTGGGAAGCCTGTGGCAGGCATGGGGGCCTCCCAGCCTGGAGTTAAGAGCTCAGCTTTCAGGGAACAAGGTGTAGCTTTGGGGGACATCCAGGAGCAAGAGCAGATTCAGGGACCCAAGAAATACCTTGAGGACAGGAGGAAGGCCTCTGATCCAGACTCCTTTGGCTGGTAGATTCTCCCAGAGACTGGCCAAGCTTTAGTTCCTGTGAGATACTCCCTCCTCCTCCAACCCCTGGCCTGTCCCCAGGACACAAAAGACTAAGGCAGGTGGCCTGCTCCATCACCAGTTCCATAGGTGACAACTGCCTTCCCTTACATGAAAAGATGGAAGAAATATATATGAAATACACATATGAAAACACAGTGTCCAACAGACTCTCCAGGAGCAGGCACCATGCCCCCATACTTTAAAAGTGAGCCCACTTGAGAACAAATTAGGGAGCCTCCTCAGAGTCACCCCTAAAATAAAGACCAATATTACTTGTTCAGGGGTCCTCAGCCCTGGGGGGGTGAGATGCACCTCACAAGTGAATGGGAGCAGTTGGTCTGTGTATTTGGTGTGGAGGGCAAGACTCCGGCACTCATGCAAGAGAGAACGGTAGTTTTCTGGCTGCTGTCACAAGCAGGGTGTGAGTGTGTGTGTGTGTGTGTGTGTGTGTGTGTGTGTGTGTGTGTGAGAGAGAGAGAGAGAGAGAGAGAGAGAGAGAGAGAGAGAGAGAGAGAGAGGAGTGGTTTGGGGTGTGTGGAGGGTCGAGAGAGAGAGAGAGAGAGAGAGAGAGAGAGAGAGAGAGAGAGAGAGAGAGAGAGAGAGAGAGAGAGAGAATACTTGAATACTTCCAGGACTGCTTACAGATCTGTCCCTGTGAGGCAATAGGGTGCACACTTGACCCAAGTCCTGAGGAAACTTTGCAACTCTTTCTCCAAAGATGGCATTTGCCTAGCAGATGCACTTGTGTGGACACCAGGCCCTCTTAAGCAGACTACTGTACAAGCACACTCACTCTGCACACCAGCCTGCTTTGACCCTACATGATGGCTCTCAAATATGAATTGGGCCTTGGATCCCTTCCTTCAAAGGGCCTATGTCAGATCCCTAAAAGCTGATTCCTCCAGGCAGGCATGCGGCAAGCCTGTCTATTACAAAGTCGAGCTAGGAATAGTGCAATGTCATGAAAAGATGTGGGGACCAAGAGCAAGCCAGGGGCTCCTCAGGTCAGACCTGCCATTAATTGTGCCATGAAGAGTTTGAGACCAAAACAGGAACAATATACCTTGTAAGTTAATGGGAGACCTAATCAGGAATAATAGACCATGCAGGAGATGTGAGGATTAAGAGCAAGCTGGAGGCTCCTCAGACCAGACCACTAATAGAAGTCAAAGTGTACACATGCCACGGGGCGTACACATACATGGGGTACAAAGGCACAGCCAAAGGAACCTAGAGGTAGTTAAGGGCATTAAACTTGGAAGTGCTTATGTCAGTAAAGAAAAGGGAGCCAGGCAGTGGTGGCACACATCTTTAATCCCAGCACTCGGGAGAAAGAGGTAGGCGGATCTCTGTGAGCTGAGGCCAGCCTGGTCTACAGAGTGAGTTCCAGGATAGCTAAGACTGTTACACAGAGAAACCCTGTCTCAAAAAAAGGAAGGAAGGAAGGAAGGAAGGAAGGAAGGAAGGAAGGAAGGAAGGAAGGAAGGAAGGAAGGAAGGAAGGAAGGAAGGAAGGAAGGAAGGAGAAGGGAGGGAGGGAGGGAGGGAGGGAGGGAGGGAGGGAGGGAGGGAGGGAGGGAGAAGACTCTAGAAGAGCTGCTCCAGCCATGTTGACTGGGCTCCTCAGGAGACCTCCAACACAAGGTGTGTGGTGCAAAGTGGGGTCCAAGGCAGTGCAAAGCAGTGGGGCCAGTGGATCTGTGTGGATCTGTGTGGGTCTGTGTGGGTCTGTGTGGGCCTGTGTGGATCTGTGTGGATCTGAGTGGATCTGTGTGGATCTGTGTGGGTCTGTGTGGGTCTGTGTGGGTCTGTGTGGGTCTGTGTGGGTCTGTGTGGATCTGTGTGGGTCTGTGTGGATCTGTGTGGATCTGTGTGGGTCTGTGTGGATCTGTGTGGGTCTGTGTGGATCTGTGTGGGTCTGTGTGGATCTGTGTGGATCTGTGTGGGTCTGTGTGGGTCTGTGTGGATCTGTGTGGGTCTGTGTGGATCTGTGTGGGTCTGTGTGGATCTGTGTGGGTCTGTGTGTCAGCCTCAAGAGCTCAAGCTTGGTAGCAAAGATGTATAGCTCAGCTCCAGGCAAGGCCACCATGGGGACACGTGGGCCAGTAAGGCCACATCTGCAGGCTTTGTCGGAAAATTGGAAATGGGGTTTTTGAAACTCTAAGCTTCCTCTGTGTTGAAAGCAGCATGATGCAGGCCAACCACATGTCTCAGCTGAGTCTGACCTGAGGCCTCTGTAGTCTTCCAGCATACTAACTGGGCCAGGACTCCTAAGGCAGGGCCATTTGGGGCAATGCTCTTCCATGGCAGATGCCCCCAGTGCTTTGTACGGTTGTGGAACTTGGCATGGCAAGCTCCAGGAGGTAGGGACGGCTTCAGCTGCTCACTGGCCCTGCCTGGTGCTGCCTCTAATGCTGCTGAGAGGTCAGCCTACAAGCTATGTAGCAGAGGGGTGGCAGCTAACACGGGAAAGCAGCAACCCCTGCGCCCCCATCCAGAACATGCTGGACAGTCGTCTTAAAAGTGGCCATGACCCTTGGGGACATTACCTTAGGCGAAATAAGCTAGTCACAGAAAGATGCATACTGCCGGAATCTTCTTGTTTGGGGTACTGAGTTAGCCCAGCTCACAGAAGAGCATGTGGTGGCTGTCAGGGGCAGTGTCAGGCTGGGGAGCTGAAAAAGTTCTGGGGGCGGAGGAGGTGAGGTTTGCATGGTAGTGTATGCATCTCGATGCCTCTGAGCTGTACACCGGAATGGGGAAGAAGGGAGCTTCATGTTACATGAATTTACCACAACTGAAAACCGAGCCGAGTGAAGCAAGAAACAGGTGTGTATTCTCCACCCAGGACAGAGACTCGGACCATTCCTGTGTGGCCATCTTCTATCTTTGCCTCAGAGGATGCACGGGCTGCAGCAGCCTGTGGCACCCTAGGCTGGTGGACTGGAGCTGCAGCATCCAAGGACACCATGCCACCTGCCAGCAGTTGCTGGCATTGCCGGCAAGGAATGTCCATATCCACACTGCCGAAGGCTTTCTTCCACAACAACAGAACTGACCATTATAGCAGTGGTGTGGCTCTCGGAACCAGGCCATCACAGCCACAGAACCCAGACAGGGCAGATACCCAAGGCCCATTGATAAAAATCCTGTTCCGGGGAGGCAGAGCCAGGCAGATCTCTGTGAGTTTGAGGCCAGCCTGGGCTACCAAGTGAGTTCCAGGAAAGGCGCAAAAAAAAAAAAAAAAAAAAAAAAAAATCCTGTTCCGGGGGTACAAGGGCCTGCTGCTGAAGGAGGTGTCTGCATTTTCCTGGCACTGGAGAGGAAGCAGGAGACAAGCATACGGCCCACCCACTTTAAAAAATGTGGGAACAACCTAGGTGTGTGTGTGGGGGGGCATTTCCTCTTGGCTCTTTTCCCACTCCTGGCAGATTTTTACTCTGTCCACACAGAATCATCCTTCCTCACAAACCAAAAACCAGGGCAACTAGCCAATAGTGGGATGTAAGACCTGAAAATTAGGGCTGTCCTGGAAAATCTAGGTCACACGGTCACTAATTATACTGAACACGTATGTTCAGGTCCCTGAACCACACTGGTGCTTTTAGGTTTTGTAAATGATACATGAAAACTTTGATCCAGCTCTGTTTCTACTTTCTTCCAAATTCCCGCTAAAAAGAAGACTTTACTGCATCTTCCAATTTTCTGGGAAATTATCCCTGCCAACAAAGAGCTGTTCCAGCAGATATTCTGAGGGTGGCTGCCCCCAAAAACGTCATGCCCAGCACCCGCAAATGGCTGCTGGCGACCACACGGCTCTGCCCCTTGCCCACAGCCCCCCAGGCTGCAAGGGCAGAAGTCTCAAAGATGGACCTAATTTACTGTGATGAATTGTGGCATGCACCACTGATCTACACTGCAGCTGAGACCCATTACAGCTAATGGTCGCCACAGTCCTCACGAAACACGTAGGTGTGAACCCTTGCCAGTCCCGAAGGAGTCACATACCACAAATCGAAGGGCACAGGGTGATCTCCCCACTTCTGGGATATTGCTCCCATAGATTATGGGTCAGCTGGCAACCAAGCCATGGTCACAGTGTCTCCGCCCACATACCTGCCCTATCAACACCAAGTGGGGGTCTGCCTGATGATTCCCTTCTACATAGCAGAACCCACTGGTTCCATGAGGCAAACCTACACTCATCTGCACTCCGTGTCTATCTGTTCCATCCCACTCAGTGAACCAAAGCAGTATGTGTGCACCCTTGCAGGCAGTTTCAAAGTGGAGTGTGAAATTAGAGCATGCGAGTGGGAAGGGGGGCTGGAGAGATGGTTCAGTGGTTAAGAGCATTGGCTGGTCTTGCAGGAGACCTAGGTTCAGTTCCCAGCACCCACACGGTAGCTCACAACCATCTATCTATCCAGGGATCTGATACCCTCTTCTGGCCTCCTCTGTCACTGAATGCACAACACAGAGAAAAAAAAATATTCACATAAAATCAAAAGAACCAAATCTTTTATTTTTTAGAAAAAGAACATAAAAAGAAGACACTCTAAAAGCTGTATACATGGGGGCTGGAGAGATGGCTCTGTCGTAAAGAGCGCTTATTGCTCTTGCAGAGGACCCAGGTTCAGTTCCCAGCACCTTTGCTTGGAGGGTCATAACCACCTACAACATCAGCTCCAGGGGACTCTGACCCCTCTAGCTTTGGGCACCTCCACACTGAGACACAGACATACGCCACATAATTAAAAATAAATCGTAAGTAAAAGTTAACATATATACCTCAATATCGGTACATATATACCTCAATAGGTAGATAGTAGGTAGATGGGTGGAGGGTGGGCCGTGAGAGCCTGGATGGCGAGAGTAGGAGAGTGTCTGGATGAATAAACAGGTTGGAGGGGGGTGGGCTGGTCAAAAAACCGTCGGTTTTGGAGTTCAAACCTGGCTTTGGTCACTTACTACTTCTACGACCCTAGGCTCTAAGAAGACGTCACTTCTTTTAGGTCCCCATTCACACATCTGAAGGGGGCGGGGCTGACGGTATCTACTTCACGTCTTGCTAGGAAATCCGCACAAAAGCTGCGACAGCACACAGAGAGCCCTGTGTCGGACGGGGCCACTGACTGTTGCCAGGGAGGACGGTAACATCTGTAAAACCAGATATGAATGTACAGCCAAGAAACCCAGCCTTTGTGGCGTGGTAAAGAAAATAGGGCCTTGGATGGTGGCCTGGGTCTAGCGCTGACCAGCTCTGTGGCTTTGGGGAATGTATCAACCTCTGTGTGTCTTGGTTTCCTCCTCCTAATAGAGGCATCATAAGGACTTTTAATGTTCAACAGGGCTAAGGACAATGTCTGGCACTTGAAAAACACTGGGATAATAATTATGGGAAACCTTCCTGTTTTGAAAGACAGAAATAATTATTTACTTCCAACAACCTCCGGGCCAGGAGGTTTACCTTCTGCTCGGTAAGGCGTTTGCTGTTAGGGTCACAGTGACATCTCCATATGTGTTCCCCCGCTTCTATGTGAATGGAGAAGGCATGTACCCCTACCCCACTAGGAACCCCACACCCTGTCCCAGATCAATTTAACCCTTTCTTTCCTCCTCTCCCCCCACCACAGTCCCCACCAACATTGTGTTTTATCTGTTCTGAGAATAGAATGATCGACTTATCACAACGACCCCAAATATGGCCAGCTCCACATCCTTGAACATGCCCGTGTACTGGCCACCACACCTGAGTCCCTGCTATGTGTCAGAAACTGCTCTTCACACGTCAATGTCACTTTCCCGACATCTCCGTTTGTCTGACGAAGAAACCGAGGCTTCCCCTCACTCAGTCTTGCAGCTGGCCAGAGGTGGCACTTGTCTCTTGCCATACCCTCATCCTGTTGTCCCCAGGTGCCACCTGAAGGCCACATCGAACGGAAACTGCCACCCAGCACAGGCCTGGACCAACCCTGGCCAGCCTGCTTGATTCTGTGTAAACTTCAGTGGCAGAGCGAGTACAGCCCGGCTCACTATTGACACAGCAAAATTAATTTCTCGCGCCCCCCACTCCCGCCCTCTGCTCCGTCGAGTGTTCACAGGGCTGCTGACGGCTGCTACTGAAATGCCAACTTGCATTCCTCATCATTAATTTCTTTCTAAATGTCATTAGTAATTGTTCCTGCTGCACCAAAGAGTACAATCTAGGCTTCCACCAGGAGCCACCCTGGTCTCCGGCAGACTCTGCCGGTGGGGGCCAGGGCCTCTGCCGTCTCAGAGCCCAGCCTCCTAGCAGGAAGTGGCCAGCCACACTCCCAAGAAGAGGTGGTTTGAGCAGCAGTGGTCGGAGCACACGGAAGCCTATCCAGGGTCCGGGAGCAATGGACACCAGCCCAGGAGCCAGGCTGCTTAGGTTTCTGTCTCCACTGCTGACCGCCCACGTCTCAGCCTTCTCCCTGTAAAAGTTAGAGGTGGCCGACCGTACTGGCTGCTCTGGCTGAGGGAGACGAGCGAGGCTTCCCACTGAGCTTGACTCCGGGCGTTCCTGATAGTCTTACTATTTCTTGCTTCATACCACCAGGACTGCAAGCTCAACTCCGCCACCAACAAGCGGTGGGACATGACATCAACTCACTGGTGTCCCTGAATACGACCCATCAAAAGGAGCGAGCCCGGCACTCAGGAGGCCAAGGCGGGAGGATGAGTGTTGGAAGTGTACCTTGGCTACACAGCAGTAGCCCATCTCAACAAAGTGAAAGTGAGATGGTAACGCTAACTGCCAATTCTGCCCCCAATACTGCCCCCTTTACCATGTCCTCCTGGGATCTGAGGCTCAGGGGCCTCTTGTGCAGAGGTGGCGTCCCCTCTAAGAGGGGTCATATGCCCCAGGTCCCAATGACCAAAAGCCGCAGAGCCTCCCAACCATGGCCTGCCCATGTCCTTCCTGTATACTGAATACCCTGTCTCTGTCCACGTGGGGCAAAGCTTTGTAGTGTGCAGCTCTCTGTGAGCACTGAAGCGACATGTCACCCACTGTCACTGGTATTGTCATTGTTACTAAGAAACTGAAGGCATTTGGTCCTGCCTAAAACGGCGCCGGCGAGGGGCTAGGCTCAAAGCATACAATGGTCCCAGGCTCACGGCTCCTGGCAGTCCCCCATGCCCATCTGTCACGATGGCATGGTGCCCCCAGAAAGTTGGTTGGCCCCAGCCCCAGGACATGAATGGCAGGCTCCAACAGGCAGCCCAAGACCTAGTCTGAATGCCATCTCTGCTCAAAGCTGAGCCTCTGGGGAGGCTCCCAGTCCGCACATGGGCCTCATCATGGTTCATTGTTCAGCTAGACCAAACCCTGGGGCCCAGAGGACATCTAAGCA
Organism: Peromyscus maniculatus bairdii; assembly: GCF_049852395.1. Classification (NCBI taxonomy): domain Eukaryota; kingdom Metazoa; phylum Chordata; class Mammalia; order Rodentia; family Cricetidae; genus Peromyscus; species Peromyscus maniculatus. The sequence continues at coordinate 17,744,431 of NC_134856.1, read as the reverse complement.
GAGCTGGCCACAGGCTCCAACTACTCTTCCAGTCCCCTTCTGTGACTGTCACAAGTCCTTACGCGCCCAGGGCTGCTGGAGCAGCTGGAGCCTCATGCCCCAGTGGCTACGTTCGTTGCTAGCCTCACCCTTAGAACTGACCTCATGGGAGACAAGGCTTCGATCCATCCCGGCATCCTGAGGGCTGTACTTCACTTCCCACAGCCTTAGGGTGAACTCTCTGACAAAGAGGCCCAGAGAGCAACCCTGGGAAGGGGCTGGCCCTGGGATACCAGCCAGTATACACTCCACTAGATTATAGACACAGACCCACGCCCTAGGCTCCTTCAAGATGAAACTGGTGTTCATTTTGGGTTCCTCTGCATACAGACCCCCAAACTGCCACACATAGTCCCTCAGGACACGTAGCTGACCCCAGCGGTGATAGCAGGGATGACAATAATTGTGGTCAGTGACGAGATGACACGTTATAGTGGATAGAGAGGCCTTGTACCCTCGGACATCAGACACTGATGACATCAAGAGGTAACCTTCAGTGGGCGGAGGCAGGGTCTGGGCCCAAGATGTCCTGGAGAGTCCTGTGGGCCCAGCTATGCAGCCGCCTTTGAGGGCTTCAACTGTTTGATTATTGATTGATTAATTTGATCCATCTGTTTTGGATTTTTGGAGATCTTTTATCCAAAATGCTTGTCACAAGAAGCATTTCACATTTGGAGTCTTTCTTAATTTGGAATATCTGCAAATGTATAATGTTGAGTCCCTTGTAGATGGGACTCATGTCCGCACTCAAAATTCATTTGTATTTTGTGTATATGCTGAAGGAAATTTTATATAAATTTAAAGTAATTTTCTGCCTAAAACATGGAATCGTGGTGTGGAATTTTACACTTGTGACATTGTGCTGGCTCACGAAAACACTGGAATTTCAGAGCTCTTGAGATTTCAGTTGTGATTAGAGCTGTGCAGTTTTGTCCCATGGGCCTGAGACAGTGGGGCAGTCCTGTATGACCATCCTGCACTCAGCAAGCAGGAAGGAAAGTCCAGTCCTGCTAATGGACTGTCCCCTCCACACAGCAGGTGCACGGCTCTAGGCCTTTGTGGGTCTCCGTTGCCTGTACACACTCCTGTGGCACAGAGTAGGTGCTCATCAAACACTGAGGTAACACTGAACACATTGGTGTGCCACTCACGGACTGAATTAAGAAGATCCTGGGCCCCCAGACCATGGTTGGGATGATGACGACAGTGGTATCCCTGGCCAATGCCTGCAGACTTGGCGATGGAAGCTTTGCAGACAACACTACCTTCAGACCCTCCAAACTCCACAGGAAAGAAACTTCCTCGCTGGGCTCCTGAGGCTCCAGGGTCACACAGCTGCTTGGTAGCAGGGCTGGAATTCAAAGGCAGGCTGGGCTGCAAGGGCTGGCAGATATGAGCTGTGCTGGGTTCTTCCTGACCTAGCGGGAACACAGTGGCCTAACTGGAAAGTCACTAATGCTAACCCCAAGGGTCCTGGCTTCCGGAAACCTCTCTACCCTCGGGAACAACCACCCAGGCAGCAGAACCAGCCCCTGTCAGCAGAGGTGGCAGCTCACCCAGGGGGGTGGAATGCCTATGACGCCTCCAAGAAAGGTGGCTCCAGGAGGCGAGCAGCCAGCTTGGCCCTCAGGCCCCAGGGCTCCTGGCTTCACGAGTGACGGACTCCAGTGTTAGCAACAGAATCAAACTCCCAGGAGCCACTGGGGTGTCCCCCACCCCAGTCCCAGCCAAGGCCAAGCTCTGTTCTCCCTCCAGTGATGAGGTGCCCAGGGCCAGGCCATTTTTAAAGCAGACAGAGGAAGGCACGCTAGTCACAGAAAGCGCAGCTAACGAGTCAAATGCTAAGCATATGCCTACAGCACTTTCACTTTTTAATTATTATTAGTTATAATTATCCGGCTGGATCTGACAGCAGCAGCAGCAGCAGCACCAAGAAGCAAGGGAAGTGGTTCCTCCATTACCCATCTTATCAGACAGGGGCTCCGAGAACGGCTCAGCGTCTGCAGACTATAGCCTGCCTCTCTCTCTCTCTCTCTCTCTCTCTCTCTCTCTCTCTCTCTCTCTCTCTCTCTCTCTCTCTCTTGTTCTTTTTCTGCTTGTGTTCTCCTTCCTACTTCCCAAGTGTTCAAAACATATAGTAAAATATATGGGAGAAAAAAAGGAAGGGATGGATGAAAAGATGATGGATGACTGTGTAGGTAGATGGTGGATGTATAGGTAAATGAGTGAGTGGGTGGGTGGGTGGATGGATGAATGGGTGGATGGGTGGGTGTGTGGATGCATAGATGGATGGGTGAGGCGTAGGTGAGCACGTTGTGGGTGGGTAGGCAGGCTAATGAATGGGTGGGTGGGTAGATGCATTGGTAAATGGGCAATGGGTGAATAAATGAGTATGTGGTAGGGTGGATAAGATGAGTTGATGGGTGGATGTAGAGGAGATGAGTGGGGAGATGGATAGGTGGATGGATGGATGGATGGATGGATGGATGGATGGATGGATCTGTCAATGAATGAATGGGTAGGTAGGTTGTAGTGGGAGGATAAGTGTATGGGTAGGTGGATGGATGGAGGGAGAGTAGGTGGATGGATGGATGAATACATGGATGAATACATGGATGTGTGATGGGTGCATAAGTGGATGAATGGATGATGGGCGAAACAGGTAGGAAGACAAATGTGGTGAGTAGATAAGATTGGTGGAGGAGTGAATAGAGGGGTGATAGGTGGATTAATACGTGGATAGGTGGCAGATCTATTGGTGGACGATGAAGAGTAGGAGATGGGCAGGAAGACGACTAGAAAGTGGGTTAATGGATGGGTGGGTGGGTGGCAGAAGTCTTCATCCTCTAAAATCTCACATTTGCACAAGAAATCAGGACTATACGGGTTATTTCTAACTTGTATTGGCAAAGGAGTCTAGAGCTAAATCAAGGACTGGAAAAGCCAGAGGGAAGATGAGGGAGAGCATCCCAGAGATGGAGCCACTTGGGCAGGGTTGAAGAAGGACCAGGAAGGGTGTTCCAGCGGGAAGATGGGCAGATGCCTCACCCTGCCTTCTCCACTTCAGGTCTGGGATGAAATGCTAACCTTTCTTGACCATCCAATCCAATTGTTCAGCCTTAACTTTCTCTGAGAGAGAGAGAGAGAGAGAGAGAGAGAGAGAGAGAGAGAGAGAGAGAGAGAGAGAGAGAGAGAGAACCTCCATCACAATACAATTCATGAACTTACTGGCTTACTGTATCTCCCACAGAATATTACCAGTGTGGGTAAAGTCCTGTTTGTGTCCCAGCTTCACCTGAGGCTGCGGAAATGTCAGCAGGTTGTGAGTGTGTGATAAATGAAAATGGGAGAAGGGACTGGGCAAGAAGGGTCCCAGCAGAACTCAGACCACACCCCCGGCTCACAGACACCTCCCCCTGGCTGGGCACCAGGATCCAGCCTGGCAGGGCAGGACTCTCACCATCAGACTGCTCCGGTTGCTTGTTAGAGCACCAGCTCTGCTTTTAATCAATTGTAATCATTTCGCTGGAAGCGGCATGATTAGGCACACACAAGCAAACAGCGTGAGCTAATCCTTTAAACAGGCCCGCTCGGTGCTGTGCTGGCCGCTTGGCCGCCGCGGGCCAGCTCGGAATCACTTCCTACAGCCCCTGGCTTTGTCACTGAGGGCCTCAAGAGTCCAGGACACGGAGAAGGCCCATAGTTCCTTCCCCCTGCCCAGTCCACCAAGAAGTATGTGTGTATAGCCATGTGAACGTGTGTGTGTGTGTGCGTGCGCGCGCGCGCGCGCGTCATGAACTGCAAGTACCCAGGCAGGTTGTCCCCACCAGCTCAAAATGCTAGAGCGTTACTTTGAAAGAAAAAAAAGTTACAGCTCTAGGACTCCACCCATACTGTGACAGAACCACACAAGTCCCTGAACACTGTAAGAAGCCAGAAAAGCAGTACCAAGAAGCAGGAGGTCTCAGGCACTGCATTCACCATAGCAGAGTTATCCCTCTTCTCCGCAGCCCAGCCTTAACAGAAGCCACCCCGTGGTTCCTCTGCAGGCCTCCAGCCTGAGCCTGCCAGGCCTGGCTCCCGGCAGGGCAGCCCCACCAACAGCCTCCCCACCTAGCTCGCCCAGGAGCGCTTTCTTTTACATCCCCTGTTACTGCCCCTCCTGCTACCTGCTTGGCCCAACTACTAAAATAGTTCTGGGTCCCCTGACAACAAGGCTTTTTATAGTTCAGCACTGCAGGCCTCATTTAAATCTATTAGCTCATATAAATGGCAATTTATTTAAACTTTGGAGGGTTTCTGTTTGCCTCAGTAGCAAAGACAATCTGGTTTGGGGGGGACTCTGTCACTTACTTGTGACCTCAGACAAAACTCCCAAACCTCCTGGAGCCTCAGTTTCCATTTCAGTACATGTCTGTACACATGTACTCCATGTCTGGAGCAACTCAAGGCTGTGCTGAGACAAACTATGCCAACTGCTAGAGACAGGGTTGGGTCACGGCAGGAACGAAGCAAGAGTTTGTCACCACTGTTGTTCAGCCCACTCAGGGACGTGGCCACTGTCAGAGCCCAGCCCTGGAGGCTTGGTAGCAGTGCACTGGCCCAGGCATCCCGGTGAAGAGCAGAAGGCAGAGCAACCCCGAAGAGGGGAAGGGCATGCCATCCGTGCTCTGTTAGAGGGCACAGAGGTGCCCAAGGGGATGTGGAGACAGCTGGGCTGGGCGGGCAGAGTCTGCCACCCCTTCCTTTGGGTTGGCTTACCCTGGCAAGGGGCCGACAGGGCCCCAGGCCTTCATCTGCTGAGGCCTGCGGCTGTGAACACAAGGCCAACAGCCCTGGCATTTTCCGAGTGTCTTATTCCCTAATCATCTCTCCATCCTGCCCCTGCTGAGCCAGAGAAAAGGCCAGGGTCACAGGAAATGGAGGCAGGGGGGCCTATAGCCATGTCCTCCCGCCCCCCTGATCTCAATGCTTCTCTCCAAGCCTCAACATGGCCGTCTGCTGCACACAGCATTCAGGCTAGTGTGGTTGCCTCAGATGGAAGTTCTCCGAGTCCTGCTTTGTTCCAGCTCAGAAAATAGAACTCCAAGAGGGAAGGGACCTTACAAATCCATACAATCTTCAAATTGCCTAAAAGGGAACTGCAGAAAACAATGATCAGACCATTGACCGCATGGTCTTTCCTGTGTCCACCTTGTGCCAGGCATTTCTGCGCGGAAGGACCGGACTCCCCGCACTGCACAGATAAGGAAGTCAACGGCCACAGGCCACACGGTGAGGACACAAGAAAAGCACAAGGCGACTGCCGAGAAGATGGAGCCCCACTGCCTAAGGGACACTTGGCTCTTGCGGACAGGACCCCAAGGACCCAATGTCACCTCCTGCTCTTTGGTTTCCAGAACGCCCTGAGGCTTTAGCTCTCTCCAGAGAAGAAAATCAGGAGTAGCCGATCAAACATCATGCCTTTTCCCAAAGCTTGGGATCTCCAAAGCATGCTGGGAAGCCTCTTCACCCCAGAGTTGCAAACACTTAGGGACAAAGGGCTTTTGGAAACTCCCTGAGGTCAGCCTGGGTCCCCATGCCCAGCATGTGGCCTGAGCACACAAGTGTACTGTGTGTGCCTGGGGGCGGTGACAGAAGTCCTTCTTGTCCCCCACTGTCATTGGCCCACCCACAGGCACTGACACTGGTCTGCTTTCTGTACTGGAACATTCTTGTTTTTCCCAAAATGTCATGTCGGAATGCACATGGCAGGTCCTGTGAGTCTGACCTCTCCTGCTTGGCCTGAGAAATCCCTCCAGGTTATTTCAACATGCACAGACACTGTCCAGGAAGTGTCACCCACTCACCAGGAGTGAATGATGGGAGCTTTCACTGTGGGACTGCTGCCAGCGTGGCTGCTGTAGTTACTAGTGTAGGGTGTGTGTGTGTGGGGTCATCTCAGCTCCTCTCTCTCTGGACAAACGCCCTGGATTGATTCTGGGGAACGGCAGCTGTGTGCTGAACTTTCTTTTTGTACTGTGGCTCTACCGTGTTGAATTCTCGCGGCGGGGTGCCAGAGTTCCTGGCTCTCAGGCCCCAGGCCCCAGACAGGCGCCCAGCTTTCTGTATTGGCCTGGCTTCAGCCACTCTGGTATTGTGGGTGGCATCACACTGTGGCTTTCTCTACTTCTTCCTGGCACAACTGACATTCATCTTCTCTGGGAGGCCTGCCTGTCAAAAGGTTTTGCTCATTTCATTGAGTTTTAGAGTTCCTTACACATTCGTCAAACATTGCCCATCAGCCCTGTGATGGGCAAGGACCTCTTCCCAGCCCGTGGCTTCCCATTCTCTCGGCAGTGTCTTTCCAAAGCACAGTTTCAAAAATCTGGATTTAGGATGTAAATCAGCCTTCTCCCCTGCTTGGGCTCCTACCACAACGGAAGTGGAGCCGAACCTCCCGACCCTGCCTTAACCTGTACTCCAGCTGCTCCTCCCTGCCCACTAGGCCCCGCCCTTTGCTTCGGCTGGGCTCTGCCTGCTCTTGTCCTAGCTGGACACACATCTCATAACAGCCACAGGCCCTTGCACACATGGTTCTCTGCCACAGAAGCTTGCCTGCTCACCAACTAAACGTTAGCCCTAGAACTGGTACTAGGTACACACTGAGCCCTCCACACACACGCGCCACAGAGATGAGCAACGCCCCTTCGTCTCCTCTCATGCTCCCAGCCATGCATCAACACAGTTTACCCCAAGGCCTTTGACTCAGTCTCAGCAGAGCAAGGTGAACTCAGAGGAAGTAAGTTTGCACTTCCCTTTCTGGCAACCGAGTCCTATGAATGCACCTGCTCTTCAGAGGCAGACGCAGAACAAGCCTGCAGGCGTCCAGCGCTGTCACCCTTCTGGCCCCATAGCAGAAGGTTCCAGTCCTGCTCAGACCTACACTGTGCATCTTCTCCTCAAGTCCTCTTGGCCCACAGTCCCTGTGCCCACCGACTCTAGCTTCGGAGAGCCCCCTGACTCAACATCATGCGGTCCCAAGAGGCAGTTGAGGCCCAGCCAAGGCGGGCGTCCTGGCTGGCCTCACTGTCTGTGGCTCCACGGGTTCTTACATGGCACTCAGGAGAACCCTCAGCCTCGCTTTCTTCACACAAACAGGACAATCCAGACCAGCTTCAGTTAATGGCGATGAAATCGTGGGGCCTGAACACCCTCCTCAAATCCAGAAAATTGCTATTCAAGTTACTTAACGAAAGCCATTATTTGCATAGATTTAGTGTTGCTACACTTCCCATTTAAATGGTCTGTAATTAAAATAATTAATTGCAGAAAATAGTAACTTGTTAAGGCTATAATTTAGGGAGGTTCTTGTGCTTGAGGATTCCACTCAAAGGTTATTAGGGTGACCAGGGAACCAGTGGTTTCTAGGGACCTCTTTTCCCTTTTGGTAGTGCTGGAGATGGGTCCCAGGACTTGTGCATGCTAGAAAGCACTCTACCACTGAGCTACATCCCCAGCCTCTAAAATCTTCTTATTTAAGGCAAGGTCTAACTTACCCAGGCTGGCCTTGAAATTTTGATCTTCCTGCTTCACCTTTCTGAACAGCTAGGATTATAGGCTTGGTTATTCTTGGGTTGGTCCTTAGCCCAAGGTTAGGTAGAGGCAAAGTGAGGCACAGTATGTTACCCTAGTTTCCCAATACCTGTACATTCAGGAAGTCAAGCTAGTTCCCATGGTGCCACTGATGTGCTACAGAAACGGGAACAGAGAGTCTCCCCTTTCAGGGAGGAACTTGTTTGTTTATTTATTTACTTACTATTTATTATGTATCTCTCCCTCCCCACCCTCACGAGCACACATTGTGTGTGTGTGTGTGTGTGTGTGTGTGTGTGTGTGTGTGTGTGTGTGAGAGAGAGAGAGAGAGAGAGAGAGAGAGAGAGAGAGAGAGAGAACATGATGCATGTCTAGTGCAAATGTAAAGACCAGAGAAGAAAGTTGGGTGTCTGTCCTCGTCTTCCACATTGAGGGGGGGTCTCTTGGTTGTGTGTTGCTGCATACACCAGGCTAGCTCTCCCGTGAGAGAGAGTCCAGGGATTCTCCCGTCCTCACCTCCCATCTCATTGTTGAAGCAACATGATTACAGGTATGAGCTACAGCACCTGGCTTTACAAGAGTTTTGGGAATTGCAAAGCCAGAGCATCACATATACGTAGCAAGCACTTTACCCAGTGAACCACATCTCCCAGACCCTCAGGGAGAAGTCTTAAAGCCAATGAGAAGAGAGCAGTTGTTCCCCTCGTGGCGTCTGGGACAATGGAAGAGGACAAAGCCAGCCAGGAGTAAGAAAGGAGAGGTGTATAGCAACTGTGACTTGATGTACTAACAACAGTGGTTTAGACACACTAAGGTGTTCTTAAGCAGCCTGTCCTGTTGGGTTACAGAAAGCTTCATCCTTCAGGGGATCCTGGCCTACTCTGATAGATGGGCCACACATGTAAGGCAGGTAGGGTAGGACAGGCTGTGAAAGCTGTATTTGGGAGAAGGGGCATGTGCTGCCAGGCGGACGAGGCAGCTTCCCAGGCTGCCCAGTATGATTTGGTTGCTAGCCCTGGTCCTGGGGACTGGCTCCTCAATATCCTCAGCACAGAGGCTCAGAGTATGGACCCAAGACAGCAAGAAGGACCTGAGCCTCCACTGATGGTGGTCTCCTGGAAGTGGAGCCCCTCCCTGGCCTACTGTGTTTAACTGGATGCCTAACTCATCCACACTGGGGAGGGAGTGAAGGCCACAGTAACAATATAAGAATGTACAGGAGAGGCCGGGCGGTGGTGGCGCACGCCTTTAATCCCAGCACTCGGGAGGCAGAGCCAGGCGGATCTCTTGTGAGTTCGAGGCCAGCCTGGGCTACCAAGTGAGCTCTAGGAAAGGCGCAAAACTACGCAGAGAAACCCTGTCTCGAAAAACCAAAAAAAAAAAAAAAAAAAAGAATGTACAGGAGCTCAGAGGGTTTGCCAAAAAGAAAAGAACCCAGTACTCTTCAAAGCCTTGTCACTCAGCCAGAGCTGAGCTCAATCAGGACTCAGCGAGCCAATGGCAAATTCCCGTTTGCATCTTTCCTGGGTCTATTTTCAACCATTATGCAGACAGGGTGATCTGTAGCCTCAAGAAGAAGGCCCAGGCCAGCAGTGATGCACACCTTTAATCCCAGCACTCGGGAGGCAGAGACAGGTGGATCTCTGTGAGTCCGAGGCCAGCCTGGTCTATACCAGACCTGGTCTATATCAGTAAGATCCAGGACAGGCACCAAAACTACATGGAGAAACTCTGTCTCAAAAAATCAAAAAAGAAGCAGAAGAAGCAGAAGCAGAAGCAGCAGGAGGAGAAGGAGGAGGAGGAAGAGGAGGAGGAGGAGAAGAAAAAGAAGAAGAAGAAGAAGAAGAAGAAGAAGAAGAAGAAGAAGAAGAAGAAGAAGAAGAAGAAGAAGAAGAAGAAGAAGAAGAAGGCGGCCTAGGAAAGTGATGGGTGACTGTCAGCCTCCTGCTCTGGGTGGGTGGAAGGTCACTGGGTGCAGGCACAGTACTGCACAGGTGTGAGGTAAGTGTTGCCCTGCGGGCTGATCCACCTGTGAGCACAAGGCATATCTTCAGGGATCTTGTCACACGCCAGCTCCCTTCTGCTTCCTCAGCAGCCTCAGCTCCCCGACCTGTGCATTCAGACAGTGACGCTCGGTCCCGCCCTCAGGAATCTGAGCATGGAGTGGCGGTGTGGCTTGTGTGGAGAAGCTGATTGCTTCGCTTCCCAGTGGAAGCAGGAAGAGCTGGCGCACTTATTACCCCTCCCTCCTCCTCCTCCTCTCTGCATGGTGACCATGGAAACATAGATGGGCATGGACCCTCTGTGGGCACAGGTCACCAAATACCATGAACTCTGCCTGGATCTGCCACATGAACGACAAATAAGCCTTTGTTCCAGGTTACAGTAATCTCAAGGATGCCGCTGCTGCAAGCTGACCTCCCCTACTGTTACTGATAGCAGTGAGTCCCAGTGGGCAGCATTGCTGAGCATCCGTGTGCCTTGGTTCCAGTGGATGGGAGTCCGGTCCCTGGGACTGCAGTGCTGAGCTGTATGAGTCTGCCACCCCTCGGTGTATGCACTGCCAGTGCCAATGATGGTGCATGGGTGGGAGGAACTCTCCTTTACATAGTGACGCTATTACAAGGCATGACTTTCGTGTGCGCATGAGTGGTATTTCTGGTGGGCATGTGAACTCTTTCATGTTAATAAGAATTTCCTGGAAAAAACAGTGGGACAGAAAGTTCTGGATCCAGATCCAGATCCAGATCTTCAGAAAATCAATACCAAGTAAAAAGAGAAGGAGGCCCATGGGACTCAAGGGCAGGGCTGCAGGTGTCCATCCAGTGGCGCTCTGCATGAGAATCCCTTGGCTATGGCAGATTCTGGAGGATCAAGAAAACTGGTGGAGACCCCTGTGGCCTCCTGAGGGCCACACTGGCCTCAGTACTTGTTGCCCTTCCTCTGAGCTGGAGCCAATAGACCTCCACTCCTTTTTATATTCCAATCGCCTGGGCAGAGCTGAATTCAGGTTGCATGAGCAGCCACATAGGCCTCCAGCCACAAAGCCAAACCCAGCCAAATACTATCAGATAATCTGAGTGGGGAACAGAAGGGAGGGGCCCACTCGGAAGCATGATGGGTATAAGCTGGAGTCTCCTGCTCCAGGCTCAGCCTCCTTCTGTAGGCTCCCCCAAGAATCCACAGGCTGGCACACACTAGGCTAGCCGGTCAAGAGGGCAGCCGCTGGTGCCGTGGGGCTGGCACACTCACCTGCAACTCTGTCTGGAAGAAGAACTTCTGTGGGCACTGCGAGCAGTCGTAGATTTTGTCCTCTTGCCCATGCACGGCGAAGATATGCTGCTGTAGCTTGTTGGCCTGGACGAAGACTGCACACACACACACACACACAGTCAGTCAGAGACCAGCCTCGGCCACAGCCCACCACCTCTCAAAAGTAGGGATCACCCAGGCATGCGTAGGGTTGACCATGGGCTACTTCTGGGAGCATTCGTCCCTATCAGAGGACACTGAAGTGGATAAGCTAAGTTTTGCCACTTGGGAGCTGTGCAACCTTGGGAAAGACAATTAAGCTCTCTGGGCTCTGTACCTTCCTTGGAACACTGGCGTTAACTATAGTAAACACCTCACTGGCTATCTAGGAGGGACATATGGGCAAATATGAGTGAGGTGTCTAAAAAAATAATGAAGAAGTGCATGTTAAAGACGGTGAATGTATCCTCTATCGGCCGAATGCCTTCACACTGCAAGGCAGTCATTGCTATCCCGTCTGACAGAGAAGAAAACCAAGGCTCCAGGAACGTTTAATGACTTGCCCAAGGTCCCACTGCAAGCAGGTTGCCGAGATAAGATTGGAATTAGGTCAGCATAGCACAGTGCCTGGTACCAAGCAGTTCGTCAACCCCATGAATCACTGCTCCTGTCGTCAGGGTTACTGTCTGCATCCTTGCACACAATGCTAACAGATGGGCAGGGGATCCTGAGCTGGGGGAGGGAGGGAGGGAGGGGCCAGGGTGTTCCATGGTGGCTGGGCCCCTAGAGGCATGCGCATACACATGTGTGTCATGAGCAGGTCATAGCGGTGGCTTTCCTTCTCAGTGGCAGCAGTCTCCGTGGTAGCCCAGTCCTGGGCACACCCAGGAGGTCACCCAAAGCAGCTGTGTGTCTGGGACATGAGCACTTCAGAGAGAGCCTCCTGCCAGGCGCCCCCCTGGGGTGGGCTTCCCGCAGCGGTAGACAACAGATGTCAGGGAGGCCGGAGAGCCTGCTCCCTGTGCACACCGGCTGCCATCTGGGCGGCAGGAGGGGGCCAGCAAAGCCCCCCGAGATGTGCCTCAGGCCGGGACAGCCGCTCACTTGCTGGGGCTGGCAGCCAGCCTGGGGGCTGGAGACTTGGCCAACAAAGCTGCCCTCAAGCTGCTTTGGCTGAAGCCTGGCTGGGACAGGGGGCTCAGAGGCTGCAAGTGGAGAGTGTACAGAGCAGTCCCACTGATGCTGGATGGAGCTCAGGGCTCCACAGAGCATGGAGGAACCCAGGAAGGGGCTGACTAACAGCAACAGAGATGCCAAGGCTGGCGTGGACAGCCGCTCGGCCGCAGCAGGGGGAGGGACAGGAAAGGTGTCACCCAAGCTACCCAAGAGGAAGGGACAGATGAGCTATGGGTCAGCTTGCTATTCAGGGAGACAGGGCTTCAAAGGGGAGGGGGGTGCTGAGAGGCTGGGCTCCAGCCACAATACAAGGCAGGTTCCTCCCCACTCCCATGCATCCTTGTCATGCCCACTTGGGTACCATACCTGTGAAGCACACGGGGCACTTGAAAGTACCACCCATGCCCTCGAAGCTGTGCTCGATGAGGTGGCAGAGGAGCTTGGCTGGGGAGTCGAACATCTGGTTGCACAGCTTACACTCGTGGTTAATGCCTTCCTCTGCAAAGAAAAGTGACAACTTCAGTGAAGCTCACACAGGAACAACCAGCGCCGAGGCACCCTGCACCGGCCCTGAGACTCCCCATGACACCGCACCCCAGCTGCAGGTCACCCTGCACTAGTGCATCCCTGGTCACTGGAATGGAAGCTGGTGCAGGCACCACAGACACAAGCCATCTCTCGGATTTGGATGGCCCAGTCCTGACTCTTGCAGCATCCAGGCCTCGGGTTTAGATGTAGGCCTCGTGGTTTTTCCTCTGGTCACAAGCCATGTTCAACAGCTTGAGTTCTGAGATCCTGCCGAAAGCGGGGCACGCTGGGTACTCGATGGTGAAGAGAGTGACCAGGTCTTTAAAAATCCAATTGCATATTCATGGAGTATGCGCGATGTGCCAGGAACTGGCTAGAATGAGCTATGCATTCTTCAGAGAATGAAAGAGATAATATCTTTCCCTCATTCCAGTGGGGATGGAGGGCGTGGAGCATTGGTTGGTAAGCTGGGTGTGGGGGTTACTCCAGAAGGGAGGGACCCGAGAGGGACAGAGTGGGAGAAAGTGGATGAGGGAGTTTGGTGAGACCCTAGAAGTAGCAACAAGCAAGCTGGCTCTTTCGTGGAAAGAGCTGCCTGTGCTGTGGGTCGCAAGAATGGGCAGATTCTTCGATCGGCTTCCTACCAGAACAAATGCTCCCACGTGGGAGCTGCTACAACAGCTACGCCTTCACTCAGTGGTGCCCAGAGAGAGGAATGAGTCGAGGACCATGTCCTGCCTGCTCACTTGCTGGGCTTGAGCTGAGACCCATGCGTTCAGCCCAGTGGTCAGAGAAGGGGTGGGCTCCCTTACTTGAGTACCTCAGTGTGCCTCAGTGTCCTCTCTTAGAAGCCCTCAGTATCATCCTCTCTTATAGTCAAGGTATGAATTAATGAGTTAATTTATATAAAGCAGCACACAGCACACAGCCAGTGCTCAATTAGTGTTTACTGCTGGGCATGGCTGTTTTGGCAAAAATGCAATCTGGGACAGCCAAGGACACAGCCCTCCCTTGGCTCCCCGGGGGAACTGGGCTCACCAAAGGTGCCAGGTGCTCTGATTTGCCCTCAAAGGCAAGAATTAGGTAGCAGAGGGGCCCTGCTGGTGGCAAGCCACAGACACAGATGGGCTGAGCCTCCTGGCGAGTCCCTGGGTCCCCAGGCCCTGGCAGGAATACTGGGACAGCAGGCTCTCATTCCCCTGGCCCGGCTCGTCCCCCACACCCTGGGCACCCCCACCGCTGAGTCGCACACTCGGATGTGCAGGTGGGCCTGCCCCACATAGCCCAGTGGCTGGAACCTGCCGGGTTTTTGTCGTGTCCCCGGAGCCCCAGCAACTAGGCCACGTGCACCCGGCAGAAATGCGAGCAGATCTTCCCTCCACGCTAGTGGAAGAGAGACTCATTGACAAGTTTGGGGACGTGGGGCAGGCTCAGCACGCTTGCCACAAAGGCCCCGCGCACCTCCTCCACTCCCCCGGGGGAGATACTCATTGTAATTAGCGATGACTTCCAGTGTGGGGGCTGCCTCTAAAGACCCCCCAACATGCCCTGCCCTCCTCCCCATTACACCAACAACGCTTCTCAGAGCCTGGTGTGTGGATGAATGAATGCCCGCAAGAGTGGATGAGAACCACCCTTCTGTGCGTCCGCCTTGCCATAGGCGGACGGTGGCGGCGGCGGCGGCGGCGGCGGCGGCGGCGGCGGCGGCGGCGGCGGCGGGGGGCTCCGTTCACGACTGAGGCCGGGGTAAGAGCCACAGCTGCGAGAGGTTTCCGCAGAGCTTCCCAACAGCGGAGTCTCAGAAGCAGTGCGGCTGACTAGGAAATGGATTTCCAGGAAGAAGAAACGGGTTCAGAGAATGAGGTCACTTGCTAAGATTGGGGTGTTGCTCTGTGCAGGATACAAAGCTTATCACACGTGTGTGGCCCACCCCCACCCCACCTCACCCTCTCACACTGCTCCGGGAGCCAAGACTTTCCAGTCCCAGCACCTGTGGCCAAGGATGACTGGGCAAGGATGCTGCAGCCTGGCTGTCTTGTAGCTCGCAACACACAGGCCACCTAGAGCAGGGCTCAGGAAGCCGTCCTGAGGAGAGGCGCCCAGCTGGGCCTCTGCCCCTGTCTGGCTAGAGCTGGCTCTGCAGCAGGGATGAGTGATGGCTGGCGGCTCTGACTCCAAACAGCGCCTTTCACCGCTTGCCTGTGCACGGGGCTGGGGCCGTCTGATATACAAACACCGCGAGGACAAAGAAGGCTCCTGCAACTTATAAATCAGAGAAATCATGTCTGACAGTCACTTTCCGTTTCGTGAGCGCCGAGCAATTCATCAGCCGCTCCCCTCTGATTCACAGAGGCAGCTCCGCCCAGCACCCGCGTTCATAAATATGTGCACAGTCAGGCGGCCCTGAGCCGCCAGCCGCTTGCGGGGGCCTAAACGGCTGACAAATCACAGCCCAAACCTGTGTCAAAGTGAGGTTCCGGGCTAATTAGATCAAAAGCCCAGCAGACAGACAACGCCTGTCTGGGACCCTTTCCTCTATCTCCCCCAAGTGCTTAAAAGAGTCAGACCTGGGGAAGGGGGGAGAATAACACACGCAGAAAGTCCGAGTGTGAGGGGGACAAAGAGCCTGGGGGATCCCGCAGACCTGGGAATGTCTTCCCCTCAGCACGGCCTTTGATTCGCTCGTCTTCACAAACCGGGCTCCTCCCTACGGCAGGGTGGGCTGCACTCCCTGGGGTGCCCATCCAGTGCACCTCTGCCTAGAAAGCCAGCCCGGAAATGGGGGAGGGCCAGGAGGCGGTGAGGGACTGTCCTAGTTAGTGTGACAAACGCCGCTGGCTGGCAAGCGTGGTGCGTATGACCCACTGTCAGCAAACCCAGCACACCCGGCCGCCTTCACTCTCACCCCCAGGCTCCGACAGCCTCTCCTTCTGTCCCAAGACAGCGGCATCCTCTGAGAATCACTTTTCTGAATTATATAAGATTGCGCGGAGCGTACCACACCTCGGAGCAGAATGACAAAGCTGTCTGGGAGCTCTCGGGCCTCTCCGCCCCAGTGCGGGAGCTGGGGGACTTTGTGAGTTAAGACTCGCGATCACTTCCATCCTCCCTATTCTTTTTTTTTTATAGCACATGACAGGCATCCATAAGAGAGACCTGAACACCTCAAGTGAGTTACACAGCCCCGCTCGTTTGTAAAGTGAAATGCAGATCTCGCCCTGAAATTCAGATCTGCCTCCTCCGGCTCCCTGTGAGTCATGCTGGCACAGGGAAGCTATTGATTTTGTATAATTTTTTTTTTTTAAAGTGAAAATAAGCCGGGCATGGTGGCATACACCTGAATTCCAGCACTCAAGAGGACTGCTGTGAGGTCAAGGCCACCCTGGGCTACATATGGAGTTCAAGGCCAGCCGGTGCTACATAGCAAGAGCCTGCCTCTACGACGGTTAAACAAACAAACAAACAAACAAATAATAAATAAAGTCACAATGTACCAGACAAACAAGTCAGCAAGCATGAAGCTTCCAGAGCCCCTGTTTTTCCTTTTCCTCTCCTTTGCTCAGGAATAATAAGTGTTAATTTTACACTTCATTTCTCAAAAAAATAATAGAATATGCTTTTGCTTAAAACCAAGTCAGCTCACTGGAACCTTTCAGGCTGAAACTGTGTCACCCAAAAGAGGAGCCGAGGGCTTTGTGGAAGAGCGCCGTGCGGAGATGATAGCTCCCTGTAATGTCCCCGGCACCGACTTTTGTCTCCAAAAGCATTTGATCCGTGGCAGACACATACTTATTTCCATACAGGTCTTGGGGGAAGCTAGGAGGAGAGAGAGCCGATTATCAGAACCCTGAAGGTGAGACTCCCGTGAGTCCCGCTGATGTCAAAGGCAGGCCAAGCACACACTCCGAGGCCATAATTTGCTGCCTGGGAGGGAGAAGCAGCAGGCTGTGGAGGGAGTGGACAGGGCATTGTTCCTGGACTCCACTGAGCTGAGCAGAACCGCTCCAGACGTATTGCCTGATCCGGAGCTGTTGGCAGAGACTCGGTGGGGGAAGCTACTGTCATCAGCGTTAATGTGTGTCCCTGTTTAGAAAGGGGATTGGTGACTGCTACCTTGTGTCGAGGGGAGGCACAACTAGTCACTTATATTCAGGAAGTGACAATAAAGGACATGCAAGTCTGAACTAGAGACGCGTGGGGTTGAGTCTCAGTGCCACCATCGTTTACTATTCATATTTGGGCAATTCACTTAGCCTCTTCCTGCTCACGTTCCCGCTAGAAATCGGGAAGAATGCTCACAGGGGTTCTGCAAGGCTGGCAAGCAGATGACTTCTACCGCAGGAGTTCTGCCCTTCTTGACGCTCTCCCCCAACATCCATAACCTCCACTTCTCACTCAGGTAGACCTCCTTGAAGAGGCCTCAGGAGACACCGCTCACTAAACCAGGGCAGTCTGCCCCCTTCCTTCACCTTCCGCACCTTGGGGTGCTCACTACCACCACAAGGCTGTCCGCCGGGAGGCTGGGTCACAGGGCTGGGTGGGTAGATGGGGCGCCTGACAGCTTGCGGCTGCCACAGGTCATCCAGAAACAATGCATACAATGCCTGGAAAATCAGAGAAGGTGCTGGGAATGCTGTCACATGCCTGTGGGCACTCCCAACCACACGGCTCTCTTATTATCTTTGGATCGTCTCAGAAGCACAGCTGTTTCTTGGCTCCCTCAGCTGACCCAAGAGCAGAGGGACCTTGAGAGAAATGAGGGTCCAAGGACTCCATAGGACATGTATTCTTCCTCCTCTCAAAGTCCACACTAGCCTTAGAAAGCACACAAGACTTGATGACCAGAGCCAGCAAGCCACTCTGTGTTCTTTAACCATTTTTCACATGCATTGGTGTTTTGCCTGCGTGTATGTCTGTGTGAGGATGTCGGATCCCCTGGAACTGGATTTACAGACAGTTGTGAGCTGCCATGTGGGTGCTGGGAATGGAACCTGGGTCCTCCGGAAGAACAGTCAGTGCCCTTAACCACTGAGACCTCTCTCCAGCCCCCCTTAATAATTTTCTTTGTGACAAGCTGACAGTGACACTCGGACTCCCGGACAAAAAGAGGCGAAGGCCACACACTTGCCCTCCAGTGCCTGGGACAGCCAAGGGGGTGTCCTGTCACCCAGATAAGCAGTGAACCACGGGTCAGGGCAACAAGCTGCATCTTCAAAACTCTAACTGGAGGAGGGTGCCAGGCAAACGGGCCCATTTCAAGTGAGCTCAGCATGGCCTTGCCCCTCACCCTGGATGCCGGGTGTTTGCGGCACTTACAAGGAGGGTTGGGCGGTGCAGGCCAAAGGGGGGAAACAAAGGCACCAGTTTCCATGCTTGAGTCAGCTGGGCCCCTTGCCAGCACCAACTCAGGGTTGGCAAGAGAGCTGGGGCCTTCCCCAAGTGAGGGAAGGACAGTGACCGTGTGGGGCGGCGCCCACCGTGGCGTCATCTTCGGAACAGGATTGCTGTAGTGGAGGCAATGCAAGGGAATGTGGTCCCTGAAGCCATTAGTTAGTTACCAAAGAAGAGCCCCGTGGGCTTACCCACTGTGTCAGGCAGGAGCCCCCAGCCTGCCCCCAACAGCGGGTCAAAAGAAAGTCCTAAGGTCCCCAGCCCAGGCCCAGACACACCCCCAAAACTCCACCCATGGAGATAAGGGAAGGACAGGGCGCTTCAGTTCCATAAGCAAATGAGGAGGCAGGAAGTGTGTGCCGTGGGGAGACCCGGGAGAGAACACCCTCCCCCACACCTCCCGATAAATGCATACTAGACCAGGAAATAGAAAGTGGCTAATGGGAGTCAGTCAGTCCTTTGTTGCCGGCCAGGAACAAAGGTCGCTGGGCAGCAGACAAGAAAGAGGGCAGGTGAGTCTGAGTACACACACCGCCCTGGGGGTGCTGGGGTGGGGTGGCGATGAGAGATCAAGGGGAGGAGCGAGAGGGCACACAGAGGTGAGCCGGACCCTGGCAGCTCCTAGGACAGGCCTCCCCCAGGTCATGTACCCCTAACCAACAGCCCCTGGGAACAGAAGCTGAAGCTCAGCTTCAGACCCAAACAGAAGATGATTTCCAGAGTGCTCTGGTGTTTGCGACTTGTACTGAAATTTGACAACGGCCGATATGGTCCGGAGGCTGCTGACCGGAACACAGGGCACAGCTCTCTAAAGTTGCACCAGCTGATGTGCGAAACCATTTGCTGCAGGGAGAGATCCTGGAAACCCCATGTACAGGTGACCTCTGCCCCCATGGCCTCCCAGCATCACCAATACCCCACCCCAGTGCTTGGTGCTATGTGCCCCTTGACGCTCCATACCAGCAAGACTCGGTGGCTACTTGAAGGTGTCACCGCCACCCCCACCTTGGGGTCACAGTTCCCTAATTAAGCCTGGAGGATGGGCTGAACCCCTCATCCTCCCCACGGGTACTTTTCTAGACCTGTCTGGCCAGGAGGGACCCATCATCACACAGTCCCCCGATATTTCAGGAGGGCCTATAAATGAGCTCTGGCAGCCTGAACTGGGGCCCCACAGGGACCCAGAGCCTCTTCAAAACAGAGCCCTGACAATTAGGCAGTCTGAGTTTTGAAAGGCCTGGGATTGATGGCGTGGACAGTAAAAATATCACCTGGGGAGCTGGGTGTAGTCCTTGGAGGGTTGCCTGAGGTCAGTTGCTATGGCAACGGAGAATGAGCTCAACCTTGTAACTGACCCTTATCTTTTTTTGATCTGTGGGCCACTTGGGGCCAAGGCTTGAAATCAACTGGAAAATAATCCGGTCACATATCAGAAGGAAAACTATTTATACTTATTTACCCAGGTACCCACTCACACACACCCCATCCCCTTAGATAGGGAGGCCGAGGCCATAATGAGTCAATGACAAGGCGCCAGTATACATGGAGGCTGTAGGATTTTAGAAAGAAGGAAGCATGATTCTCCCTCAGCAGGATGTAGCCATTGTCATGGACAGGCCCCATGTACGTGGGAGGAGCTGTCAGTCTCTCCCCACAGTCCCCTGCTTTCTCCTACTCCACCCTGGGCCTTCCTGTCTGTCGATGACTAGCCAAGGCCACTAAGCAAGTGGGCTCTGCAGGCCCTCCTACTGCCTGCTGTGTGGGAGCACCGTGGGAGCCTGGAAGGGCCCCCTCCTGACTCCCTACTGCCTGCTGTGTGGGAGCACCGTGGGAGCCTGGAAGGGCCCCCTCCTGACTCCCTACTGCCTGCTGTGTGGGAGCACCGTGGGAGCCTGGAAAGGCCCCCTCCTGACTCCCTACTGTGTGGGAGCACCGTGGGAGCCTGGAAGGGCCCCCTCCTGACTCCCTACTGTGTGGGAGCACCGTGGGAGCCTGGAAGGGTCCCCTCCTGACTCCCTACTGTCTGCTGTGTGGGAGCACCGTGGGAGCCTGGAAGGGCCCCCTCCTGACTCCCTACTGCCTGCTGTGTGGGAGCACCGTGGGAGCCTGGAAGAGTCTCCTCCTGACTCCCTACTGTCTGCTGTGTGGGAGCACCGTGGGAGCCTGGAAGAGTCTCCTCCTGACTCCCTACTGTCTGCTGTGTGGGAGCACCGTGGGAGCCTGGAAGAGTCTCCTCCTGACTCCCTACTGTCTGCTGTGTGGGAGCACCGTGGGAGCCTGGAAGAGTCTCCTCCTGACTCCCTACTGTCTGCTGTGTGGGAGCACCGTGGGAGCCTGGAAGAGTCTCCTCCTGACTCCCTACTGTCTGCTGTGTGGGAGCACCGTGGGAGCCTGGAAGGGTCCCCTCCTGACTCCCTACTGTGTGGGAGCACCGTGGGAGCTGGGAAGGGTCCCCTCCTGACTCTCTGCTGTGCCAGAGGATTGTTCTAGGCTGTGAGGCTCAGAGGTGTGGGGCAGGTGTGCATGCTTCTCCCTAACTGAGGCCAGCACTGGGGCTTGGCGGAGGACAGTCTCACACCTTGGGAAAGGCTAAATTGGCTGCCTTGGCTACCCACACTCTCACCTGGGATTCCGGGGCAAGATCAACCATATGGCCAATCCGGTCTCCAGGATGTTGCTCTCCTAAATTACAAGTTCTTTGCTTTCACTTCCTCCAAAACTGAAAATTGAAAGACTCCAGATGGTTCCACTGACTGTTTCCGAGAGCCAGGTCAGGGGTCAGATCTCAGCCAGAGGTCAGCAAAGCTAGAGTGAATTCCTTCCTATCCCAGCCAATGGGACAGCCCACCACTGTGCCTCTTCAAAGAGGTAAGGGACCGAGTCTGAGGCTGTCCAACGTGAAGGCGGTCCTGGCTCTGCTGCAGACCACAGGGTAACAGCAAACCAAGCACTTTTCTGTTTGTGTGTTTGTTTGTTTGTTTGTTTTTCGAGACAGGTTTTCTCTGTGTAAACAGCTCTGGCTGACCTTCGTAGACCTCGCTTTATAGACCAGACTGGCCTCAAACTCACAGTGATCCTCCTGCCTCTGCCTCCCAGTGCTGGGATTAAAGGTGTGTGCCATCACAGCCTGGCACCAAGCACTTTCTGAACATGGAGTCTGCTTCCTGGGGCTGCATGAGAGTGAGAGTTGGGGCGAGATGGAAAGGCCACAGGCACAGGAACTGGTGACCACCATGTAGAAACCCCAGTGGTCAAAACTGGAACAATAGAGCCCTGATCACCTTCCAGAACACATGGCCTGTGGCTCATTGCTTTCCTGTCCACACCACCCAGGACACTGCCCTCGAGTCCTGCGGTGGGAGGTGCAAGCGCCAGATCTCTGTCATTCCTTGAAAGAGTTCACATCGGCTTCCTTGTCCCCCTGCATCCAGCTCCATACTGCTCCCATATATGTGCTCACCTGTGCGGATCCCAAGCCCAAAACTCAACTAGAAGTCACGGCTGGAGGCTCGCAGCGGCTTTCACTGCGCCTCTCCTGCTGAGGCTCCTGGGACCGGGCTCTCTTGTTTCCTTGTGGTCCCCCCATGCTCTTTCGTAAATACATGTTTATTTATGTTGTGCGTGCATGTGTGTGAGAGTGTGGGTGCACTCATACTGAGGTCAAGACAGCTTCTGGGGAGCTGGGTCTCTCCTTCCACCTTGTTAAGGCAGGGTCTGTTTTACTTATGTCACTGTGTTGGGTACCCCAGGCTAACACTTTGCAGTAAGAGATGTACTTCAATATCTCTCCACATCTGACTTTTGAAAAAACGATTTATTTACTTTATGTATATGGTGTTCTTCCTGCACGCTAGAAGAGGGCATCAGATCCCAATATAGATGGCTGTGAGCCACCATGTGGTTGCTGGGAATCGAACTCAGGACCTCTGCTGCCAATGCTCTTACCGTCTCTCCAACCCCTTATCTGACTTTTGTGAAACCACTGTTTCAGGGATCAACCTCAAGTCAGCAGGCTGGTGCAGCGAGCACATTCACCTGCTGAGCGATCTCCCAGGCCCTCGTTCTCTCTCAAAACCCAGTGGGACTTCCTTCCTTGGAGGTCAAAGAAGTGTGGAAAGGGGAGTCTGTCTCAGGTCCAGGTGTGCCCCTGTGCCCTGGCCCCAGCCAACACCTCTGCAGCTGGGCCAGTGTAAGCAGCTCCCTAACTTGGGAAGCCCCAACACCTCAGTCAAAGGCTGGGGTGGCGTGGGTGGGACACATCTGGGGAGTCTTGCAGCATCCCCACTGGGGACCCTGACAGAAGCACCAACCTCTAGCTCTCTGCATGGGACATGGTGACAGGTTGCCTGCAAGAGAAATGTCGCCAAGGGATAGGAGGTAACTTATCTCTGGAACCTTCTGAGTGGAAAGAGGAAGAGTGGGCAAGCCCTCATCATCAGCTCTCAGACAGGAGAAGGTGATGCCTTCGACAGTAACAACGAGGCCCAGTACTGCGGGTTTAACCAGCCGAGACTTCTGGGAGGCTGGCATGCAGCCCAGCAGCAGAGTCCTTCCTGGCACTGAGATCTTAGGTTCAATGCTCAGCACCGCAAGAACACTAAATGTAAAAGACACTCCCTTTACCTCCAAACCTCTGGGATTTGCAATGTTAGAGGACTTGAAATATATCGAAAAGGAGCTGGTCCCCAGCCCTCCTCACAACCACCCCCTTCTGTCGGCCACACTGAAGACGAATACCCCAGAAATCAAAGATTCCACACCCCCTGCCTTGGCTGTCTCGGCTGCCTGGGCGCAAGTAACTTAGCCTCCTTCAGCACATCGCTGATCTTAGATTAGTTTTCCACAGCAAGGCAACTGCCTAAGACTCCATCTTGTTAATAATCCTCAGATTAATGGCCTCTAATAATATACAATTAACGTGACAGGCAGGCTCCAAAGCCCTCATTGTCACCGACCCTGCCGAGGACACGCGAATTACTCCTGCTTCAAGGGTTTTCTCTATTGCCAGCATCGCTTTCCGTCCCTACCAAAATCATCACTTGAAATGAGCGACAGTACAGCATCAAAAAGAAAAAAAAGAAAGAGCCAGGCAGCGGCTCGCATGGACGCAGAGACACAGCACATGGTGGTATGAGAAGGAGCCACACCTGGACTGGTCTTCCCAAGGTCAGGGGCAGAATAGTCCTTGCACTCTGTAGGACCTAGAGTAAGAAACCCTGGTGCTCGGACAGCTTGGAACCTACAGCTCACTTCCTCAAGGTCTCTTTAGCCTTTCATTGGACATGGAGCATCCCGACCCTCAGTAGAAAAAAAATCAGAGGACAGAAAGTGATGGTTAATTTCTCTTGAAAATTCCTTTTCTTAAAAAAAAAAAAAAAGAAGAAGCCGGGCGGTGGTGGCGCACGCCTTTAATCCTAGCATTCGGGAAGCAGAGGCAGGCGGATCTCTGTGAGTTCGAGGCCAACCTGGTCTCCAAAGCGAATTCCAGGAAAGGCGCAAAGCTACACAGAGAAACCCTGACTTGAAAAACGAAAGAAAGAAAGGAAGGAAGGAAGGAAGGAAGGAAGGAGGGAGGGAGGGAGGGAGGGAGGGAGGGAGGGAGGGAGGGAGGGAGGGAGGGAGGAAGGAAGGAAGGAAGGAAGGAAGGAAGGAAGGAAGGAAGGAAGGAAGGAAGGAAGGAAGGAAGGAAGAAAAGGCATCTTCCAGATCTGTACTGCCCAATGTGGTAGTTCCTGGCCACCCTTGGCAATTCAATTTTGAATTAACTGTAGTTAAAATCAAAACCTCAGTTCCTCGGTCAGGTTTTAAGGACTCAGCAGTCATCAGGGCTACCAGCTTGAGTCAGCACAGTGCATCCCTGCAAACAGTTTCTGAGGGCAGCGCAATGTCAGGATGTGGCATGGTGAGGAATGGCTGGACCCCAAGAACCCTGCTTAAATCTGGGTTCACTGGGCTGAACTGAAGTCCATGCATGTGCTTCAAAGCGCAGCACACCTCAACTTAGAGCGGGCCACAGGCAGCCAAATCCGCCATCGGTGGAGTAGGGGCTCAAAAGGCGATGGGCATACTTCAGCAGGGCGACATGGCCCACGGAGGCCTCTGCTGTTTGCCACCCTGACTCTGTGTGGCCACTCAGCATCTCCACATGGTTTCCTATCAGGTGTGTCTAGCCAGGAATAGGAAACTCACAATTCCAAGTATGGTTTCCGATGAACCCACGTGGCTTCCTACCACTGCAGATTTGGAAGCCAGGACCAGGGTGACCAGGAGTCAGGCTGTCCATGAGAATGGAGACCCACCCTGTGGCTTGCTGTCACTGTTTGTGATTGCGTTCTATGGACCTGCTTACATGGGAATGTCTCTGACCCTCAACTTAAACTCCACCTTCATAATCACACTGCCACCTTGCTCAGGACAGGTAAGAATCTGGTGAATGTGGAAACACTCAAGAAGAATGTGGTTTCTCTGAGGGGTGGGATCCGGAGCCTGACAGACAAGACACTATGTGATGGATCCAAAACATACAGTTGTTCTAGAAGCCCACAAGCCAATCCACCATGGAACCTGTCTTTATCATGTCCTGGCCACAGCATCTCCATGGGGACAGCAGGAAGGTCAACAACCAGAAGATACCTGTCGAACGTCAAAGCCAAAAGTGAGGGACCAATCAGAGGAGTGCACCTTTTAAGTGGACCAGGGGATGCACACGTGTGTTTCCCAGTCTGACTGTAGGGTTCCATGCAGTGGCCTCATGCGGCTTGTGCAACCTCAATCTCAAAGAAGTAGGGTTTTTTTGTTGTTTTGTTTTTGCTGGAACCCGAGTTCAGTGAGAAGAAAAGCCCATACTAGAAACTTGAAGGTGACATGAAATAAGTGAACAAACACACTCACATGGATGACACTTCCTTCAAGAAGTCACATGAGTCCAGGGTATTGGGGCCGGGTGGGGGTGGGGAGGTTCTTCTGCCTTTGGTTTAGTGGAAAAGCCACACAGACGGGAAGGCGTGGTGTCTCAAGGTATGCAGGCCTCTAAGGGATTCTTAGGACCATGCTCTCTTGTCCACTGATTCCCCACTTCTCATCTGTGTCCCCATCTCCAGGGCAAGCCTAGGGCCGTGCCTGGACTTCTTCCTTCAGTAGGCACAGGACAGTGGTAAGAGAGGGAGAGCCACATTAGCTCCAGGTCATATTAGCGCTTGATTTGTTCCGCTCTGGAGCTGGGAGATTCCAGACACCTCCTCGGGATGCTTTGGTGGCAGCACCCGGACAGTTTAGAGCCCTGCAGTTCTGCTGCTGGCCCCTGGCTGAGCTGCCATCTGCCCTGCAGGTGCTGGGGCTAAGGTCTTTGATGATGTGACTGACCAGGGTGAAGCCGTTCTGAGCAATAACTCTGGCAGCCCCTAGCCCGGAAAGGCAGGGGACAGGGGACAGAGTATACCAGAAGGAGGGAAGCAGCTTCCCTGCTGAGTAGTTAGAGATCAGGGTGGAAAAACGTACAGGTAGTCGCTGCTGCTCAAGCCAGCTCAACAGGCTGGGATAAGATGTGAACAAGATCAGGTCTCCCACTGTGGTAAGATGGACACCCCACCATATATCCAAACCCCATATATCTCTGGCTTTCATAGTGTCTTTTCCTTTTCAGAAAGGGCATTTTTCTAGATTCCTTTCAAAAAGGAAAAATAAATAAAGCTGGGTGTTGCGGTGTATGCCTTTAGTCCCAGCAACTGGGAGGCAGAAGCAGGTGGATTTCAAGGCCAGCCTGGTCTACAGAGTGAGTTCCAGGACAGTCAGGACTACACAGAGAAACCTTGTCTTTAAAAAAAAAGGAAAGAGAAAAAAAAATCACTTCTGCCATCTGACTCTGCATCTTGGTTCTGTCCACCTGGCTCATCTCTCCACAGCTGCTCCAGGCTCCCCCCACCAGTCTGTGCAGCACAGGCCGACCAGACACTCTTTCCAGCTCTACTGCATACGCTTGAGAGCGTGGAGTTACTCCATTCTGCTCATCATAAAGTTACATCTTCTGCCAGACAGAAGGCCCAGGCCTCACCTACCCAATACCCACCCACCTGGCCTCGCCTTCCTCGCTCTGATAAGAGGCCCTCAATCAGGCTTACAGCTCAATCAAGCTCTTATGCTGTGCCTCTGTCCTCCTAACCTCAAGTGTCTAAGAGATGTCTACTGTACACAAAGCTAGCTGACCTGTTACAACAAATGAAAGCATTCTCTGTTTATGTTTACTTAACTTTCTGTCACTTGCAACCTAAACAACCCGAGCTAACAAATTCAAGTCTTTATAAGCCCCGGGTAGACACACAGAAGATGTTCAATAAAGGCCGGGTTAGATTGATTAGCTGCTGACTCACGCTTGCCGTATCTCATGGCTCTGGGGATGGATCAGCCCTACAGCACATGAGCCATGGTGGCACCCCACACCCTTTCAGATGCCACTTGACATGCCGAGGTGCCAGCCCTGCTGTATGGTCCAGGCACCACACCCAATGCCTAGCAAGGCCGAGTCTTCCCAAGAGTCATGCCCCAGGCAGTGTGCTGCCCTTAGCTGGTCTTGGCTGTCTTCTGCTTACTTGCTACATTTAGCAGACACTTCCCAGGCAAGCACAGCATTCAGAGCTCAAGTGCCAACTGCCACCCACAAGCTGAGGGCTCCAGGCTGGGGGCAGCAACCAGAGACTAACATGCTCCCTGCCTCACAAGGCTATTGTGTGCACCTGCAGGTTATAGAAGTGTTATCATCAACATTATTACACTAACTACTGACAACAGCACACAAGCAGGACACACAGGGGTATCGGAAGTCAATGAGACCCTCTCTACCATATCAAGCGTGCTGAGAAAGATAAGTATGAAAGGCCAAGCCAAAGAACATATGCAAAAACCCTCCGAGAAAAAATGTCCCAAACCAGGGCTCTCAGAGATGCAGAGGCCTAGGGTGGCCCAGCAGCCCAGAGAGGCACACACCAGCCCCTTGACCCTTCCTATATGCTTCATTCAGCCTTGAGACTCAGGGGAGGGACCCCATGGACACTCCAAGGGCAGGTGGAACAGTAGAGGCCTATCATGATGAACCAGAGTCTTGATGCTGCCAAAGGCTTGCTTGCTGGAAGGATGGTGCCTCTTTTCCCACTAGACACCACACACACACACACACACACACACACACACACACACACGGCACACAGCACACACACACACACACACACGCACACGCACACGCACACACACAGCACACAGCACACATGCACACAAGCCCTGGTAGCACATTTGAGGAGCCATTTTGAAGTCTGGCAAAGTAAACTTTTCCACTTCAGCATCTCTCACTACAGCAAATACAGCTCCCCATCCTTTTGTGGTGAGCCCAGGTTCCTAGGGAAAGAAGACACTCAATGGTGATTCCCTGCCTTTACTGCATGCTTTAACCATTCTGATCATACGAGGGATGGGCCTTAGCAAAGCCTTGGAACTCCTCAAGCCAGGTCCCAGCAAGTCCAAAAACCGAGACTTTTTGTGCCTCCAGTGTGTAAGTCCCCTGAGTGGAGCTCTGGAAGAAAGCTTCCTCTCCCTGCCCCAGGCTCAGAAGGGCAGAGATCCTGTAAGCCTTATGGAGACTAGGCATATACCCACAAGATCAGCATCCAAGACGAAATACAAGTCCAAGTGGCCTTTAGCCCAGCGTATAACCCAGAACCTCTCCCTGCCTTTCCATAAGCCCTTGCAGCCATCTGAAAGATGTCTGTAGAGCTGGGCTTCTTCTTCCTGTCCTCAGCCAGGCATGGGCTGGGAACTAAGAAGCCACTCTCTGCACCAGGGTACACTCAGAGGAGAGACTAGCCTACACCCCTGCTCTTGCAGTGAGAGCCAACACAAGCAGCACTCAATCACAGATCGGAGCCTGCTGGAGGGGTGGGGGGTGGCGCGTGGTGGTGGTGGTGGTGCGCGCGCGTGTGTGTGTGTGTGTGTGTGTGTGTGTGTGTGTGTGTGTGTGTTTCTCCAAGGTAAACAGTCTCTAGTACCTGTCCATGGTCCTGCCCACTCAAACAAGCACCTTCTCTAAACAGCAGTGCCTCCAGCAGAGGTCGTAAGCATGTCCTCCCCACAGTACTATCTGGGTTTGTGGGGTGGTGAGGGAAAACTGTTAGGGTCACAGGAAGAAACCAAGGGATCACCTGCAAACAGCAGGACACCCAGTGCTGCCTGGCTGCACGGTCTAGGTTTTCTGTAATAAGAGCAAATAGCTTTTGTAATAAAATAGAATTAACGCTTTTTAATTTTAAAAATTGAGCTCAAGTTGAGCTTAGTGGCACACGCCTTCAATCCCAGCACTTGGAAGGCAGAGGCAGGCAATCTCTGTGAGTTCAAGTCCAGCCTGGTCTGGTCTACAGAGTGAGTTTCCAGGACAGTCAGCACTATACAGTGAGACCTTGTCTTGAAGAAATCGATAAAATAAAATGAAAAAATAGAATCCAGTGAATGATGAGCGAGACAATGGTGGTGTTGACAGCGTACCCACTCTGTAACTAGAGGTGACTGGAGCATAGATCTCCTAGACCCCCTCAACCCCTGCCCTGTGGGTCCCTGGATAAGACAGGCTGGTCGAAGCACAGAGAATGAGTGTCTGTGGAATGCCCAACCACAAAGGAGACACTCGCTTCCCTCCGAGACTCAGGAACACCATGGAAGAGAAGAGGATTAGAAAGATTTTAAGAGCTAAGGGTCAAGAAAGACCCGGGAGAAACTATGTCCTCTGGACATACCAGGACCACCTGCACTCGTGAACTGACAGTGCTGTGGCTGTCTGCAGAAGACCTGCACAGGATCACCCAGCCAGCATGGAGGAGGTAGGGGCTCACAAGCCCCCCCACCGCTAGCTGAAGAGTTTTTGACAGTTGATGGCTGCTCGAGGAAGGTGAGCCTATTTTCATTAAGGATGTGACACCAGGTAGGTCAACGATGCTACAGTGAATGGCCCACACCCAGGAGTATAGGGGTACCACAAATTGGATGCAGTGCATTATTTTTTTTAAAAAAAGGTGTGAAGTTGGGAGGGGTTTTTGGGTATGTATCTGGGAGGATGGGGCAGATATAATCAAAATACATTGTATGCAGGTGTAAAATTCTCAAAGAATTAATAAACATATTATATTAAAAGAGACTATATATAGGCTGTGGCCCACAAAGACCTACACTGGGGCAGACTGCTCCCTGTCACCTTGACTGTGTTCTCTCACCTGTCAGGAGGGCTGGGTCACTTTCCAAATCTAGGCTCTGCCACTGTGATGAAAAAAGTCCCCTTTCTGGCTGGGAAACTCCCTCTCTGTGGAATGAGGAAAATTGTGACCGATGTACAAGCCAAGTGATGGTATGCCTTCCTATAGCTTGGCAGACACCTGCTGGGCACTTGGCAAACCGTAGTTCCTCAGCATGGCAGTGATGACGTTTTAAAAAGGTAAGCCTCCGTGCATTCTCATGTTAGGCATCGACTGTACTACATGTAAGGTCGGGGGATGGGTGCTGCAGGTTCATGTACCGGACAGCTAAATGCAACCAACATGACTCCTGATCACGAAGCTGGAGGCCAGGAGGAAAGGGGAATGCAGGCCAGTTCTGATGGGTGAGCCCTCATGGGTGAAGAGCTGGCATGTGACAGACCCCATGACCTGCTCAGATGTTCTTAGCAGCAGAGGCCCCTGGCTGGGTCCAGGCGGGACCCCTGGGGGCAGGCAGCCGCTCCAAGTGCTGAGGGCCAGATGCAGCCTGACCAGATCTGCGTTCTCCACGAGATTGGAGATGACAGGCATGGGGGTGGGGAGAAGCTGGGTCACAAGGAAACTTGGCAGTGAGGCATGGGAGAGGACCAGCTGGACTCACAGGGTCCCGTGTCCCCACATTTGGAGGGCCCAGTGAGGGGCCATCTCTCCATCCCTGAAAGTCTAAGTAGGCACTGAATATTTCAGTCTGGGGTCCATGCCTTCTTGTTGCCCACTCATCCCTCTGGCGCCCAAAGACAGGGCAGAAAGCAGTAGAAAGATGCAATGTTTGTTCGTTGAATGCTAATTTGACGGAGGAGTGGGCATGGGGGAGTGTTTATAATCAGCACTCCAACAAGCCACAAACGACGCCAGTATTTTATAAGCTTGTTAGAAACAAATCACCCCTCAGCTGATATTTACTTACTGATGAATCATAAAAGGGCTCAATACACAAAGAGTAATCCGAAAAGAATGTCTTTCTTGGTTCCGTCTTCAGCAACAGTGCTGGGAGGCCGCCTGGCCCAGCCTCAGCCCTCTCCCCCATCCTCAGCAGCCTCCCCAGGGTGGCATGTTGCTGGCACCAGCCCTCTGTGCTCCCCCCCCCCTTCACTGGCCTCCGTCCTTCTGCCGCCCCCGGAGTCCTCCGCAGGAGCGGATCCAATCCTGCTAATTTGCATGATGATGAAGCCTCCAGTGCGGGCTGGGTCTTAAGAGGGTTGGGAAGAAATATGCCCTGTCCTTTGGAGAGGGGCACAGAAGGCTCTGCGATGCCCAGGAGGATTGGGGCTCCTGGCAGGTGGGTGGGGGTGGCCAGGCAGGGGCAGCGCCCGCCAAGGACGGCTCAGCTCTACTGCCTGCTGAGCTTATGTCCAGCTGGCCCAGCTGAAGAAAGACCTGCCCAGGGCTTAAAGCAGCAGGAAGTGAGGTACGAGTGCCAGCTCCAGACTCAGCCTAGACAGGCCCAGGTCAGAGTGACCGGCACTTACCGGCTAACTGACCTTGAGCAATCACGGACCTCTCGACATCTCAGATCTGGAAAAACAGGGGCACAGACTGGCTGGGAGGACCAGGAGAGGCAGCGATGAGCATTGACCAGAGCAGCCTAGCAGCCACTGTTGTGTTATCTATTGTATTAGAATTACCATCAGTCTTTCTTCAGTTACCAGGTCCCATAGATCTGTCTGTCTCATAGTCATCTCTTCCTCCTTCCAGCTAGCCAGCCCCCATCCCCGACACCCCTACACCCCAAACCATCTATCCATTGACTTAACAAATGACAGGCATACTATACTAGGCAATCCTGGAGACAGGTGCAGCAGACACATGTCCCATCTTTAAACTGCCTCCGGTAACAAAAGGGGTCCCAAGGTGAGGATGGTGCTACCCGGGAGGCAGTAGAAGGCAGAGGCAGGCAGTGTGGGGCACGGCAAGGGGTGTCATGTCTGCTTTCTACACAGGTTCAGCTTCTGAGGCCTTAGCATGCTGTACTCTTAGGGTGCGAGCTTTAGTCTGCACTCTTGTCTAAGCAGGAGGGGGAGTGGCAGGCATCGCACAAGCATAAAGCAGGCAGGAAGGAGCCAGGTCCTTAACGGAGTGCATGATGGGCAGAGGCAACTGCAGAGGAAGAACTGTCCTAATCTGTCTGTCACATAATAGATACAGGAACACTGAGTCCGTGGATGGATGGATGGATGGATGGATGGATGGATGGATGGATGGATGGATGGATGGATGGGTGGACAACTTACTGGGGGAGGGCCTATCTGAGAACATGTTTGGATATAGAAGTGAGGAGAGGGTTCCCAAGGAGGGTGCCCTTAGGAGGATTTGGGGAAGGCTGGAAGATGTTGGTATGCAGGGGGAACAGGAGCGTGCCTCCATCTTGCCAGGCACAGTCTGGGGAGTTCTTCCACCCTGCAGACACTGAGTACAGGTGCATCACTGGCATTGATAACAAGCAGGGATGGGGTGCAACGCTCCTGACCTCACAGCTCCCCCAGTTCTCTAGTAAACAGGAGCTGCCCGGCAGAACTGCAGGGATACATGGTCCCGGTGAGTTGCTTGCTCCCCACAGCAGCACATAGCACAGACGGACAGACTGATCCTGCTTAAACAAGTTAAGTGCTGAGTTTTGTCTAAGATCATAGGAACTCAATTCTGAACTTCTGTGATATCAGGACGCAGGCCAAGGAGCTCACAATGGTCTTCTGGCTCCCTGAAACAGGTCATCTGTGTCTCTTGCAGCCTTCAAAGTCCTCTGGGAAAAGGACAGTACTTAGTCCTACTTTATAAAGATATTATTGTTATCACTGCTGTTGTTGTTGTTATTATTATTATTATTATTAGAGACAGGGTTTCTCTGTGTAACAGCTCTGGCTGTCCTAGAACTCACTTTGTAGACCAGGCTGGTTTCGAACTCACAGAGATCCACCTGCCTCTGCCAAGTGCTGGGATTATAAGGTGTGCACCTGAGACACCACCACCTGGCTAAGATTTATTTATTTTTATTTCTTGTGCATGAGTGTTTTTACTGCACATATGTATGTGTACCATGTATGTGCCTGGTACACAAGAAAGCCAGGAGAGGGTATCAGATAGTTACAGATAGTTTGAGCTGCCAAGTGGACGTTGGGAACTAAACCAGGGTCCTTTACAAGAACAACAAGTGCCCTTAACCACTGAGCTAGTCCTGTTTTATAGATGTGACACCTAGCTTCTAAGCACCACAAAAGGCACAAGTGACAGGTGGAAGTCGCCACCCAGGGCTCAGCTCTTGAGCAGAGCTCTTTCTCTGCTCCAGGTGGAGCAAGATGGTGGAGGCCAGGGAAGGGGAAGGGCAGGCTTGAGGAGGGCACCCTATCACATGCCAGCCGGTGCAACCTGGACCCCGGCCACCGCACACCCTTGCCATCTTGTCCACCCTGCTTGCAGCCTGTGAACTCTATGGCATCTTGCCGAGCCCTGACATCCACGCGCTGGTCTGGGTGGCCACCTGCTCTACCCACCCAATGCCCAAGGCTGAGCAAGAAAAGCGGCCACAGGCAGACTGATAGCTCAGCTACAGTGACTCTCTGAAATTACTTTCCATGATAATTTTGAAGTTTGGGTGCAAAATGACTCTGTACAGATCATGGGAGTGAATGGGTTTGTCTGTGCCAGACAGACTAGACCCCAAAGTTAGTGATTAGTGACCATAGGCCCTTCTGGACTCCTCAGTGCCTACCAGATGCCAACCAATACTCCTTGACACTGGATGACCTAGGGATACCTCTTCTGGCCAATCTGAGTGTGGTGTTCCTGCACAGCACATGATGCAGTCTAAACTTCAAGCAGCAGAGCTGAGTACTGGACCCCCAGAAGATTCTAATTACTATCATTAAGAATTTCCATTAGCACCAGGTGGTAGTGGTGGCGGTGGCGGCGGCGGTGGCGGTGGCGGCGGCGGCGGCGGCGGCGGCGGCGGCGGCAGCAGCAGCAGCAGCAGCGCATGCCTTTAATCCCAACGCTTGGGAGGCAGAGGCATGCGGATCTCTGTGAGTTTGAGGCTAGCCTGGTCTACATAGAGAGCTCCAGGACAGGCAGGGCTACACAGAGACCCTGTTTCAGAGAGAGAGAGAAAGACTTTCCATTAGTAGCTGAATAAGGACAATTCAGTTCAACACTGAAAACAGAGCTAAGTGTTATAAGTAGCATGATTAAGAGTCAGGCTGCTTCCAGGAGACGTCAACCAGTCCACTGGCAGACAGGCTTTCGAGCATGGGAAGTGGACATGCTCTCCACCCAGCACTGCATACAGTAGCCCCACAATCGATGCTTTCTGACTCAGTAAACAAGGGCGATACACTTTAAGAACACACATGCTTTCCCACATGGCTATTCTCTACTTCATTTTAAGCCATTTTAATATTCACTTATATTGTTACTTCTGTTTTCCAAGAATAGCTCTCCACTCTAGAAGTGCTGTGATTTAAAAAAAGTGTTTCGTGGGGGGTGCCAATCCCCTCTTTAAACCCACAGTCATCACTCCTGGCCACTAGGGGACAAGGGTCCCAGGGCATTAAATGGTGGTCTCCATGTCCTACCCACGTCTTCCCCATGAAGGACTTTACCACATCCTTGCAGGAGATAAAGGAATACAGGTGGGATTTCATCACAAAGTTCAAGGTTTACACTCAAGGTCAAGACATCAGAAAACGTGTCTGCAGAAGCTTTGCTGTCTTGAGCAGGCTTGGGAGGAAAGCCGAAGCTGATCGGCTCAGAGGAAAGCTCAGCCGCTCGGCTTTTGGAGTCTTGTCTGCAATCCCCTCCAGTCCCTACTGGCCTGCATTCTAAATCCCCACACAGGTTGAGGAGAATTCACCCTTTAAAGCAAAGCGTGAGGGAAGACAGAGCTTGGCAGGTATGACTGGGAAACATACATGCTGGTTTTCTGTATGCTGGGTAACCTTAGGAAAATTATCTAACTTCTTTATTGCCAATAATGGGGCTTGTGGGGAGGATCAATCGGCATTCTCAGCACACTGCCGAAAATAAGTTTGAGCTAATCATAGGAGAAGTGTATTAGTCAGGATAGGCTAGGATATGCTTGGTAACAAATGGCCCCAGCTTTCAAGAGCTGTAGACAAGTTTTATTTCTTACTGTCCTTCATATCCATTGCAGAGGGCTCTTGAGTACCTGCACTGGTGACAGTTTCATCTCTGACAGTGACAGTTACTGTCCCAGGCAATGAGAGTATTCCAGAGCACCCCCCCACACACCCAGAGGATAAATGCTCTCATCTGCATATGACCTAGGCTACTTCCACACACAGAATTAGCTACAAGAGGCACCCAACCCTAAGGCACCAGGATGTGTAACACAGCCTCACACCAAAGGAAGACACTAAGGCCTCCCAGTCACCAAGAAGAGCTATGTCGCTTGCCAGAGGACTCTCTCACTCTCAAAGCAAAAGTCAGGAAAGTGCAGGGCAGAACCTGAAAACTGGTGACTGACAAGCATCTCCAAGAACGTTCCAGCAGGCCAAGGTCCAGACTTTGAAGGGGCAGGGAGACTGAGTCGTACTCCCCATTTCTCAGGGTCAGCTCCAGAGTGATGAGGGGTCCCAGCAGGGTCCCCGAAGCTCCCATGCCTTCTCCTGAAGGCAGAAGGTGAGCCCTCTCGCCAGCCCTTCACAGGCCACCAGCTCTCCAAAGAGCACACCAGGTAAATGCCATGCGCCGTCCTGGGGCTTCCCGCAAAAGTCGCTCTCTCGCCGGTAATGGCTTTAGGAGGCTATGCAGCCGCACGCCTGGCATCTGAAGCGTCGGCTGAGGCCAGGTGTTGCATCTCTAATTAGGATGGGGATTTTTTTTCACCCCACACAGAATTTACATAATTGGGAAGGAGGTTGCTACGAGGACCACCCCACCGATTGCGCATTTTCCATGCCCTCCTTCCACTTTCCTTTGCACACTTCAAATTTAAGGCAGAAAGGAATCTATTTGAATTTTTTGAAATTAATTATCATCATTGCCACGGAAAATGTATCTGCTGCCTTCCTTGGGGAGTTGAAAGAGGAGGGGGGGTGATCTTGACTGCAGAGGGGTGCAGGGAGGTGCCACACGCCACCCATTGCTCTCTCAAGCACCCCCCTCCAATGGCAACTCAGCCTCACTCAGTGGTCCTCACAGCACCGACCTGATCATCCCGTGCATTCTTCAGAATTTTTTGAGCACCAAAATTAATGCTTTAAAATGTCACTTGCTGCAGTAAAATTTATCAACATTATTATATACCACGGAAACTGCCATCCCAGACAAATGCACGACATTAAACTTGGTCTAGAGCTCCCCAGAGGGAACGTTTGCTGCAATTTGTATAACAGTTTATATATTTATGCTATTTAATGGTACAAAGCAATAATTATGACTTCATTCACTGATAAGCAACGGCATTACATAAATCTGATGCGGATTTAGAACGTGCCAGCTCTGACGCTGGTGGACCAGTTGTAAATTATGTTGCCGTTAAAAAAAAAAATCCAAGCAAATATGAAGGAGCAGCAGGAAACTAATAATGCATCTCCAGCTGCTGCAGTTAACCTGCAAATGTGGCCATCTGCACCTCGGGAGGAGGGGAAGGGGAGTGGGAGGCAGGGCGGAGCAGCGGCGCCTTCAGCCTTCCCAAGCACAAAGCCTGCCCCGACCAACGCCTGACCAAGACCCTGGCTTTCCTGCTTTCCGGCAACTGGCCCGACTTCCAGGCCTCCTCTTCCTGGTGCTCCTCTGTACTCAGCCCCGAAGACAGGTGGCCCTGCTCCTCTCCTCCCTCCTCCCTCCTCCCTCCTCCCTCCTCCCTCCTCCTGTCCTCGGAGCTCCCAACTCAGCAGGGCCTACCTGGCCAGGCAACTGCCTTCACAGACCACTTCCGCTTTTTTTTTTTTTTCTTTTTTCCATTTCTAGGTTTTCTTTTTTAACACTTCACAGACTTAGTTTGCACGGTTTTGGTTTTTGTTCTATATCAAGGGAGTGAAGGGAAGCAAAGCAATGCTTATGAGATGGGCCCCACTTCACCCAAGCCAGGGGCTCAGCCCAGTGGGTGGCAAGCAGAAGAGAGCGTTCTGGGCCCTAACTCCCCAGAAGCTGGAGGGCTTGGCTATGGCCTGTCTCATTCTGCACCCAACCCGGAGGGCATGAAAGTACAGGGAGAGAGCCAGGCTCCTTGGATGGACCTCCGACTCAGAACTGAGGTACCAGGGACCCTTCGTTCCCTTCTTCCATCTAAGATTGGTGAGAAGGGGGGGGGGGGTGTCCTCCTCCTCTATGGGGAGGATTGTACTGACGGCATTGATGCTCACCCTGCATCATGCCCCATGTCCTACCAGCC
This sequence comes from Peromyscus maniculatus bairdii, assembly GCF_049852395.1. Taxonomy (NCBI): domain Eukaryota; kingdom Metazoa; phylum Chordata; class Mammalia; order Rodentia; family Cricetidae; genus Peromyscus; species Peromyscus maniculatus. The sequence continues at coordinate 17,707,837 of NC_134856.1, read as the reverse complement.
TCTGTGCTGACTGTGGCTGCTGAGCCCGTTGCTCAGGAAAGAAAACTGAGTCCCAGAGAGACTACACAACTTGCATGTCAGCTCAGCCCAGGAACCGCACGTTTGAGCCACGCAGTGCAGGAGAGTGCTTCTAGGCTGTCTAAGCTCCCCCATACCCTTTTTTCTGTTTCGAGACAAGGTTTTTCTGTGTAGCCCTGGCTGTCCTGGAACTAGCTCTGTAGACCAGGCTGGCCTTGAACTCACAGAGCTCTGCCCGCCTTTGCCTTCCAAATACTGGGATTAAAGGCGTGTGCCACCACCGCCCAGCTAACCCGCATATCTCAAATTGCAGCCCGTAGCAAGACTCAGATGCCATGACACAGTCCCTCATTAAGACTCCTGGGTGTGAGGCTAAACACCTGCTCTACAGAACTACATCCACGATGCTCCTGGTGTCGGGGACAGAAGACAGGACCCTGCCCCTGGAGCCACCTGCAGACACCGCTGTGGTCTTCCCGCGCCTCCGCTTTTCCCCGCCACACTATTCCACAGCATCCCTTGCGATCGCCTGCCCCTTGCTCATTTTGCTGCTGGGGTAGACTTCATTGATTTCATGATTTGCTAATGGAGCTCCTTCCTCAATTTCCAGCAGGAAAATCAGGACTCAGAGGTCTCCTCACGGGCCTGTGCCTCAGCTAGAACCCATGCCCAGGCCTCTAGCCCGCTTCCCACCTAACTCTGGCTTGATGTCCTCCCCAAGTCCTTCCTGGGCCTTCTCGGGGCCACTTCTGAACACACTGGGTTCCTGGCCATAGTGTGATGCAGAGGGGAACATCGAGTGAGGATGAGGAGGGAAGAGGCAGGAGCCGGGCTCTCAAGGCGGGTCCAACTGAAGATTCTGAGGGTCTGGTAGAGGCAACAGTCTATCTCTGTGGGCTGCTCCTCAAGGCAAGGAGTGGCACCTTGCCTGTCCCCAGGCTTGCCTCAGGATGAGCTCACCTGAGGGGCCCACTGTGGCTGGTGGGCAGCAGCCGCCTTCACGCTTGAGATCAGACCCAAGAGTCACAGGGGTAAGATCTTCCCAGCATCCCCAGCCCGGAACTCTCCCCGTCATCACCTCCCCACTGAAGGTCTCTCAGGCCATTTCTGGTCTCTGAAGGGAAGCCTGGGACACAGGGTGAGAGGCGGTTCCCCCAGCTGCCTCCTGTCTACAACCTCCTACGGTTTTGACAAAATAATTATACAATTGTGAAAAAACAGCCTTTTCAGAGTGGGCATGGTGGCTCATGCCTATAACCATAGCACTTTGGACGCAGAGGCAGAAGGATTAGGAGTTCAAAGCCAGCCTCTGCTACAGAGCAAGTTTGATCCCACCTGGGGCCATATGAGACTCATTCAAGAAAGGTAAGAAGGGAGGGAGAGAGGGAGGGAGGGAGGGAGGGAGGGAGGGAGGGAGGGAGGGAGGGAGGGAGGGAGAAAAATGTCATTTCCAAGGCAAAATTTTAGAAGCCTACATCTATCACTTTTCCAAGATGACTTCAGGCAGTTCACAGCTCTACCTCCACAAGTCTTGGCTTATACATGCTAGCATTTGTGAGAACATGGCCTTCTATTTTGATGAGCTAGAAAAATACGCCGTCAGTGGGAACCTATTCAGAGACCCATCCTGCAGATTCTGGGGACCAATTCCTCAGCAAAGCCCAAGGAGTGTGGGTTAGTCCCGCCCACCACAGGGTGTGTGCAAACTGGAACTCAGAGCAGGGCTGTCGAGGAAGAGCTGAGTCACTGGAAGGACCACACAGGCAGAGCTGGAGATGGGAGTCAGCCCAAGATGCCAGGAAGGTAAAGGGCAGGGCACCTGGAGACTGCCGCTGAGGACAAGTGGGGACGGTAAGGAGGTATCTCAACACAACCTAGACACATTTGGGAAGAGAGAATTTTAACTGAGAAAACGCCTCCACAAGATTGGCCTGTAGGCAAGTCTACAGGGTATTTTCTTAATTAATGAGTGATGTGGGAGAGTCCAAGTCAGAGTGGGCAATGTCACCCCTGGGTAGGTGGTCATGGATGGTGTAAAACAGACTGAGGAAGCCGTAGAAAGCAAGTCAATACCCAGCGTTCCTCCATGGTCACTGCTTCACTTCCTGCCTTGAGTTCCTGCCAGGACTTCCCTCCTTGATGGAGTGGGGCTTGAGAGCGGAAGCTGAAATGAAATAAACCTTCTCCTCCCCAGGTTGTTTTTGGTCATGTATTTTATCACGTCAATAGAACCTGAAGTAAGAAAGTACCCAGATTAGGTAGAAGTCAAGGTACTGAGACACGTGGACAGCAGTGTGGCCTCCTGCTGGGACTGAGACAGGACAATGGCCTTCAACCTACAGCTGTGGCCTTGCTGGGAGCCACATTATGTGTGTGCGCACCCACACCCACATGTGCTTCAGAACTAGTTATCAACATTTGAAAAGACATGAGATTTTATATCAAATCTGAACCTCTGAGCTGAGTGCTGGTGGCGCACGCCTTTAGTCCCAGCACTGGGGGAGGCAGAGGTAGGTGGATCTCGGTGAGTTCGAGGCCAGCCTGGTCTACAAAGAGAGTTCCAGAACAGCCAGGACTGTTAGAGAAACTCAGTCTCAAACAAACAAACAAACAAACAAACAAGCCCTTTATCTTTGCAAATTTGGGACTCTCCAAAATGCAGTCAGTCTCCTGAGTACCAAGGCAAAGGGCGTGAGTTCTCCCCGGCCACCGTGACACAGCAGTTCTGGTCCGACTGTCTCACACCCATTAACAACCCTGCAGCTCGAACTTCCACACAGAAGAGCAAAGGACAACATGGTTCCAGTTCCCCTGCCACGAACTGGCTGTGTGACTTGGGCAGGCTCCTGCCCCTGTCTGGGTCACGATAAAGCCAGAATGGAGGCTAGAAATCAACTCCTCTTGTGCTTGATGTCTCCTACACATCACCTCTGGCCCTTTAGCATGGGGGTGACCCAGGTGAGGGTTTCTCAATGAGAAGACGGCGCGAAGGGGAGGCACAGATGTGTCAGCCACCCCCACAAGCCCAGGCACCTTCCCCGAGGCTGTGCTGACGCCACTCCTCAGAAGCTTGATATGAATATTGTGTCAGAGACTGGATCTATTAAGAATGACAATGCGTTATTACTGCAGCAGGGAAATCTCATGAGTCCAAGAGATAGGATTTCAAACTCCTCAGCCAAAAATCAATAGTAATGCCCAAGCATTTGTAAAAGAAGCATGTCAGCCTGCATTGGAGAAGACATGCTTTCAGTTTCCACAAAACCAAAGGGACAGGCACAAGTGTGTCATTCACATTGGCAGAGAATGGGCAGCAGGGCATGTCTGCAGGCCCCGAGACCACACCAGGGCCTAACTGAGCAGGTAGCAAAGCCTGGGGTGCCCCTTGCCCTGACAGATGCAGGAGGGCCCACTTCCCAATTGCTTCTGGAAACTGCTCCGCCCTGGAAACCAAGCTTGCCCGGGAAGTAAGAAAACAGGTGTGGGGCCTGGGACACCATCGGGGTGGTTCTCAGCTGCAAACTGGGTGAAGGGAAAGCAGCTGTATGAACCTCCTGGATTATCATGAGAACCAAAACTCCCGGTTTTTAGAAAAGTCAAATGTTCCAGAGGAGGCATGAAGACCCTCGGAAAACACACAGGCTCTGAAGGCAGAGAGAGCTGGTTCCAGACCCAGCAGCGCCACTGAGAGCAACAATCAACTCCTCTCACCTTTAAGAGTGTCACGGGAGTTGGAGGTAGCATTGCTATGTCTGGCACAGTATCACCTCCCAATAATTACAGAATTTTCAATACTATGATCGTTACCAAAAATACAAAGTAATGCAGGGTCTCCTGCCCCTCCTATTTTTGAGAGACAGGGTCTTACACGTAGCCCAGGCTTTCCTTGAACTCTAAATCCTTCTAACTCTGCCTCCAGAGTGCTGGGATTCCAACTGTGCACCATGGCTGTCTATATGCATTTCTTGATTAGATTAGTCGGTAGCTGGAATATTCTTATGAAATATTGTCTTTCTCTGATACAGGACTCCCCAGCTTACAAAATTCCTTTTTTCGTGAGTGAAGCTTATAAAGGAAGTGAGAGAAAGTCTCTCCATTTGATGGGAAACTGAAGCTCCCAAATGGATGTGAATGGGACAAAGACACACATCAAATGGTCGGTCGCAGCAAGGAGCACACATCAGTGCAATCCTGACCCGGACGCAGGAGAACCCCAAACCTTCACAGACTACCCCCTCCTTAGCTGTGGACGTGCCCTCTGCTCCCAAAACAATGATTTCTTTTTAACACTGACTCTCTAAGGGATGGGGATGGGATACCCACGTGGGGAGACCCCAAAGAGCTTCTTCCTATTGGCTCCTGACTTTCCAGATCTCAAGCCTGAAGCCATGACTTCTGACTGCAGTTTCGCAGCCATTGGGCAAGGAGATCGAAACCTCGCTCCCTCATTCCCCACACGGACCATAAGGTGGTGGAGCCGGACATGGCAGCAGAGGACACAAAGTGTTGAGACTGAGTCTGCTACTGCCACACGTGCCAGAGCTGAGGCAGCACCCAGGCCACTACCATGGCTGCCTCCAGTACACAGTGTGCTCTGGATCCCCCAATGGATGACAAAGACATGACTATCCAGACCTCAGCTACCTCTCAACTGTCTGGCTGATCCCCCTTCTCCTTGACTGTTTTGTTCAAACTGAAGCGAGATGCTTCAAGAGCAAGAGCCAAGGAGGCAGAAGGTGGAGGGCACCCAAGGGGTCTCCAGGGTCAGCTGAGGCTGGTTCATGCCCAGTTCTGTTTTCAAAGCAATACAATCTCCTCTCTGTTTATATATGTATACACACACACACACACACACACACACACACACACACACACACACATACACACACGTCTGAGTGTACAGATACATGTTCACACATATGTCAGCAAACATGTGTAAGTAAGTCTTCTTTTCAATTGCTTTCTACCTTATTTACTCAGGCAGGACTCTGAACCAAACCAGGAATTTGCCAATACAACCAGTCAAGCTACCCAGCTTGCTCCAAGGACCCTGCATCTTTACCTTCAAGAGCTTTGGGATTACAGGGGAGCCCCCATACTCACCCGCATTTACACCGATGCTGGGGACCTGAACTCGGGACTTTGCACTGGCGTGGCAAGTGCTCTAACTACCGAGCCATCTCCTCAGCCCTGTTTTGGTTTGAATGCTAAAACCCAGGGTCTGCTCCTGCACCTGCCTCTGGACTGCTGGGTTACAGGGGCGTAACCAGTGCACTCGGCTCGGAAACATTGGTTTATGAACCTACTTTGGCCACAGCAAGTGGTCGTCTCCTTCCTTACTACAGACTCTGTGAAGCCAGGCGTGATCATCTGGTCAGAGTGCTTGTTGCCAGGTCTCTGGTAACATAAAAGCGCTTTATGTGACGTGAAGCGATTACCACAGGACACTTGGAAGTTCACCTCAACTCTACCCCTCTCAGCAGCCCATGTCGGCACTGAGTTCGCTTCTCCGCAAAGATAAACATCTTTCATGAGGCCTTTTTTTAGTATTTAAAATTACATGTGTGCGTGCGTGAGTGCATGTGTGTGCACGCCATGGCATGCGTGTGGAGGTCAGAGGACAACTTGTGAGAGTCAGTTGTCTTCCCTACCACATAGGTCCTGGTCATCAAACTCAGGTCATCAGGCTTGGCGCCCAGAGCCTTTCGTCACCTTGCTGGCCCTTCCGTGAGACAGAGCTTAAGGACAGAAGTGCCTGGCCTGGTGTCTCATGCACAGCTGGTGCCCAGCACGTACAGGCTGAAGAAACGTTTGAGAGAACGGTCCAGAGTGAATGGATGTGAGTGTCAGTTGCCTGTTTGGGAGTCCAGTGGGTAAAAACGGTACTTTCAAACAAATGGCTTTGGCACTACGGAACTTTACCAAGAACTACCATTTTCTTTGGTATTCCACAGGCTTCTTTAATAATTAAATGTTTAAAAAGATAACAGGCCTTATGGCAATAATATGCCTACATTTGAAACAGTATGGACAAATATGTAGAAAAGGAAATACCCTTAAAACATCAATGAAAACGAAATTCATAATCTAATCCTTCAGAGTCTTTAATATCTTATCAATAAGGCCGGCCCTCTTGCCAGTTCAGGAGGAGCCAGTCTACCCACGCCTGGAGTGCTGACTACTTCTGGTCAAACTGTGCTAGAGGACCTGGCAAACAGCTTCTCAGCGCACACACACCAAAAGCAGTAAGCTCGACGGGCAGTGGTGGCCCACACCTTTAATTCCAGCACTTGGGAGTCAGAGGCAGGCGGATCTCTGTGAGTTCAAGGCCAGCCTGGTCTACAGAGTGAGATCCAAGACAGGCACCAAAGCTACACAGAGAAACTCTGTCTTGAAAAAAAACACAACAAAACAAAAAAGCTTTGCTATTTTCTCCATTTTATAAAGGAAGAGGTTCACACAAGGGCTAAGTAGCTTTCCTAAGGATACAGTAGGATTTGAATTTAAGAAATCTGACTGTAGAACCTCTGTTTTAGTCCTCACACTATAATGACCTATGGAGTATATAAATAAATGGACGGACAATGGATGGATGGATGGATGGGTATCTAGTGATGAATGGATGTTAGACAGACAAATACATGGGTGAATAGATGTGTTTATGGGTGAGAAGATGGGCAGATAAATGGTTAATAGATCAAGAGATGATGGAGGAAGGGACAGGATAGGATGGATGGATGAGAAGACAGAGAGGTGGATGGGAAGACAGAGAAGTGGATGGAAAGACAGAGGTGGATGGAAAGACAGAGAGCTGGACAGGTGGATGGGAAGACGGAGAGGTGGACAGGTGGATGGGGAGACGGAGAGGTGGACAGGTGGATGGGAAGACGGAGAGGTGGACAGGTGGATGGGAAGACGGAGCGGTGGATGGGAAGATCTTAGTGTCTGGTGGACAGAAGGTGCTAACTGGATAGATGAATGGCGGATGAGAGGGAAGAGGACACAGACAGATGGGTAGAAAGTCAGTTACAGATAGATAAGAAGCCCCTGTCAGGCCGGTCTGCCTTAACTAGCACCTCACCACTGGAGTATACACTAGGCGATAACCAAAAGCTGTTCCCATCCAAAGATCCAGGGATGCAGTTCAGAACATTTGCCTAGTGTATGCCAGGCCCTGTGTCCAAGCCCTAGTACTGCAAACGTAAACAACAAAAACTAAAACCAACCAAACAAACCCCCAACATAACCTGAATCCCACAAAGGGGCTTCCTTCCACACAACCCAGCAGAGGCTGTTTCTGAGGCCACAAGGTCACAAGGCCACGGGTGTCCTCCTGCCACAGAGTCTAGCCACACAATTATGGCCAGGAGCATCTGAAGGACTTGAAGGGCACTGTGAAGAAACTTGCCAGGTATAGACACCTGCAGCCCGACACTTGCTCCCAACCTTTGCTCTCGCAAGGATGATTAACTTGGCTTTGGTTATATTTCAGCAACTCTTGTTGAATTCTCTCATGAATGTGAGTGTGGGCATCCTGCCCCAGCCACTCTGAGGTGCCCACAGCCCCTCTGCAGGAGGGGGCTCAACAAATGTGTAGAATGGATTCCAAAGTCTCAAACCGAGGCCTCTAAGACTCCCATCTTGGCCACAGGTGAACCAGAGCTGAACCACCAGCTACAAGAACACACTATCTGCAGTTTCTTCTCCATCCACAAGAGGGCAGAGTGTCTTGAGTATCTGCACAGATTCTTTTGTAAATGCCTGGTGTACTTACAGAACACTGTATAACTCAAAAATTATAATTAAAATGTCTTAGCGCCTGTATTTATAGTAACATTTAAACTACTGTGCTTTCTTGAAGTCAGTCATTTACTTGAGAACAGCACACTTTATGGTGAACAGATCTTTGAAACAGTTCCGCTGGGATCTAGCCCAGGCACATGTAACTCAATATATGTCAGCAGCTGTAAAAATATTGGTGGGAGAAGGCAGGAAGAAAGCCATGAGCCCTGATCAAGTGTGCTGTCTCTTGCATCTGACTGTTTTTAGCTGCTCCCTCCTCTTCCAAATAATTGGGCCATTTTGGTACCCGCTGTCACACAAGGCAGGCCCTCTTTGAGGCTCGATGATCAAAAAGGGTATAAATGAAAATGATTTCAATGTTGGCGGCCTGGAGAGTGACCAGGGCATGCGCGGCGGCAGAAGGGGTGCGGCGGCCGGCAGAAGGGGTTGTTCTAATCTTGCCCACTGCACACCGCCATCGGGAGAGCATTCCTAGAGCTAGAGCAGCTCCCTAGGGTGAGGCCACGGTAAATTCCGCCTAATCCCTTCTGCATACAAATGAGCGCTTGGCAGGGGGACTGGGCCAGACTCTGCAGCCCCCGCCCCCCATCTCCTGGGTTGCTGTCTTGGCTGAACAAACAACCCAGCCACAGTAGTGAGGGCGCCAGGCTGGAGAAGGCAGGCACATCATGGGGTCTTGGGGGCAAGCGTGCCGAGGCAGGGTTCCTTCCTACCTTTCGTCCTCATGGCCTGGAGGTGGTGCACAGGTACCTGAGGGGCAAACAGTGGTATGGTATGGAAGAACAGAAGGCTAGCCCAAGGGAGAAGCTAGACCACTCCAACTCCGGGCTGCTGAGGAACTCCAGGAGTTGGTGACAGTGACGTGACTGAGCAGCTTGGTTGGGAACCACACCCACACAGAATGGTTCACTAAGATGCACAGATCCATGCCCATCCCACATCACAGATGTGAAGCCGACGTCCCCCTGTCCTGCACAGCAGAAAAGACACTGGCCCACCACAGGAAGAGGATCTCCACCAGATGAACGAAAGAGATCAAGTGTGGGCCCAGGAGTCCCAAGCATTGGAGCAGGGGTTCTTAACCTGTGCCTCGTGACCTCTTTGAGGGTCAAACGACCCTTTCACAGGGGTTGCATATCAGATACCCTGCATATCAGATACTTAGATTATGATTTATAACAGTAGCAAAATTACAGTTGTGAAGTCGCGACAAAAATAATGTCATGGTTGGGGGTCAGCACAGCAGGAGGAACCGTATTAAAGGGTGGCAGCATTAGGAAGGTTGAGAACCCCTGCACTACAGAGATGGCTGTGGAGGAGGAGCCAAACACCGAAGCAGGAAAACAGCCCCAGGGTGAGGGAAGAGCGTCTGGTCAAAGATGGCGCAGAACAACAGGGACTGCAGGGACACTGTGCTGCCCTGTGGGGCTGGGTCTCTGGGATCGGTCGGCTCTGTCTTCGATAAGCTACAATAAGGGCAAGCGTCTGCAACATGGCCATCAAGGCACCTTACAAGGCCCCGCGTCCCTGCAGTAGTGGGCAAAACTGACACTGCAGTACTTGGGTACAAATGCCCTTAAAATGCCCGTGTGTGTGTGTGTGTGTGTGTGTGTGTGTGTGTGTGTGTGTGTGTGTGTGTTGCTCACTCTGGGGTATAGAGAAGGTTCTAAGGCACAAAAAGGTTAATTGCTCTGTGGCTGGACTGACAAGGGTCCCTGGCCCAGCCCTGGGTCACTTCCAAATCTGAAGTTGTTCCAAGACAAAAGGGGTGAATGTAGAGATGGGCTGGGGCCTTTGCTTAACAGTGGGCCCTGTGATGGGTTACAACGTGTGTGCAAGTACACACTTGGCATGGCCCCAGAGCCAGCATGTGCCCACGTTCCCCCAGGATGCACACACACACACACACACACACACACACACACACACACCTATCCCACACCTACATCTTCCATGGAAAGCAGCAGGAATTGCACATTCTGAGGACTCAATTAGGCTCAGTGTGTTGCTGACAACCTTTCAACTTCCAGAAGGCATTTTTACAACGCCTTCCAGCTAAGAAATTACTAGGTTCCTGTCCTTCCCCAAATAGTCTTGGCATCAGAAAGAACCAAGGTGCATCTGGCGGTGAGGAAGGGGGCTCCACCTGAGGCGGCCCCGGGATGACTCTGTGACCATGGGGAATATCGGCCTCAGCAGGGGCGGGCCAAGGTAGGAACAAGTCCTTAGCTCCCCAAATCCAGCCTCAAGATCCTACTCCTGGCACAGGTGGACAGACCCCAGGAAGGCCCGGGTCATACTATAAGGCAGGTTGTATGCCTGGAACAGGAGCTGCTTCCTGTCTCACAGGGAGGGAAACTGAGGTCAGAGAGGTCTAAAGACTGATCTGTGGCTTTGTCATTCAAAAGGATCAAAGCATAGGCTATTTCTGCTTCCTGTTCAGTTCAAACGGTCACACTATGTGAAGTCACCTGGAAAACTAGATGGGATGGGAGGGAGTCCCAATTCCCAGACTCTCTTGGGTGGTATAGCGTCAGTCTGGGGACAGTCAGCTCCTATTCCCCTAGTCCTCCAGGAAGTCCAGTGAGACCCTGCAGCAGCTCCTGTCTACCCCAAGGAAATGATTCCAACCACACGTCGGACCAGAGTGAGTTACTGGGCCCCATCCTCTCTTAATGTCTCTGGCTGTTTCTGGGAGCATCCGGACTTTTGCCTATCAGGACAATGATGTTGTAGGAGGTTCTCTTATATTACACTCCACATCTCCTGGTTCTGTGCTTTTTGCACGTGAGCCAAGAGCAACAACATCAGAGTCTATAGGACATTGCTGGATAATGACAAGAAAATCCTTGAATTTCTGAGTCTCTCAGTTGACTAACATCTCCAAACAAAGACAAGTAAAGTGAGTTCAGGTACAACTCAGTAGTATTGACTTGCCTAGCACGCACAAGGCCCCGGGTCCCCTCCCAGCACCACTTCCAAAAGAAAGATACTGCCCACCATCTCCACGTTAGCATTTTTGGTCTTCAGGGTGAAGGGTGTACCCAGAAAATCACCACGTGATCACAACAGCCCAAGCCGGGGGTGCCAAGCAGAACATATGTTCGTTCTGTGTGGCTTTATTTGAACCTCTAACTATGCTCTCTCACAAGCAGCAGGTTGGCGATTAGCAAAATAGCAATAGGAAGATGTGGGTGACAACTGCCATCACTGTAGCCACGATGACAGCCATCGCCAGGAGCCAGCCTTGCTGGCTTTCTGCTCACTGCCCCCAGAATCCCCACCGTAGGCAGGAGCTTGAAACACTTTAGGGAAACTTGGCCAATCATTTCCGTGAATCTTTGCTGCCTGGACAGATTAAACCCAGGCCCCAAGTGGCTCTCCCAGTTGACAATTTTTCTTTCAAAAAGGCAGAAGTTGCTGTGAGCCAAGTTCTTGCAGCCGAATTCCTGGACACAGTTTCCAACTATTCCAATCAGCCGGCTCTGCGGTGGGGCTGGGATTTCAAGCTCGCCACAGTATGAAGTCCAGTTTGGGCTATATTCCCTTCCCTCTCGCAGCGTGATGAAGGTTTCCCCGCAAAATCAAAAGGCTTACTGTCAAGTTTTCGATTGGTCTGGGCTTCGTGCTACCGTGTGTGTGGTGATGGGAAGAATATGAATGTGATGCCGGCTTCACCATGGGGCCTTGAGGCCTCGTCCAAGCCGTCCAGGGACCTTATGAAAGTGGAGCGGAACTCTTTTCATGTATATTCCAACTGCTGAAATTCCCCAGACGCGCCACAGTGTGCAAACGCGGTGGAGAAATGAACAATGGCTGGGTAAAAACCGAGGCAGGTCCGCAGAGCACGCTGAAGATGGACCTGTGTGGCTGCTTGGAGGGGAAGCCAAGCCCTGATCCCACTCTCCCTTCCCTCAGCTCTCCTGCTTCCTGGCTTTCTTCCTGCTTGGAACTTAACGAAAATGAAGTCACCCCATTTCTGGGGATGCAGGCTGCTCTTTACTTGAATAAAATAGATGAGCAAATTCACCAAAGGAAGATGACACTCGGGGAAAACACACAGGCAGCGCTCAGGGCAGCGTGAGAGACAGCATCTGTTATCTTGTTTCTCTTTCCTAAAGTATATTGTAGGTATATATCTAGGTGCACATGCCTCTGTGTGCATGCGAGCGCACGCATGTGTGTGCATGTTGCATGCACATGTGTACACCTGAGTGCGTGTATAAAGTAGTGGTGTCCTAGAGCTAGCTCCTCTTTACTACCTCCAGGCAGTGTGTGTTTATCCTCCCAACATCAGATCCAGTGTCCCGGTAGTAGTAGCTTGGAACTTAGGATCTCCCCTTTCAAAGAATAAAGGGAAGGTATGGGGGGAAATGGGAGCATTTATACCACTGAAATTGGCAAACACTATAAATCAGAATTCATTTTTCTCAGACAAGTAGCTGTTAAATAATTAGTGGCCTCATCACAATATCACTGCCACTCATATCACCATGTGTATGTATACACACATGCAGAGATCTACAGATGCACACACACACACACACACACACACACACACACACACTGTTCATATACTAGCATGCCCAAGAGTATATGAAGACATCATTGATGTCTGTATATTCTCCCTAATTCATAGCTTCTCTTAAAATAAAAGGCAATACTAGAACCAAAGATCTAAGTGGATTGTATGCATCTACCATAAAAAGAAAGGCAAAACCACCAGTTTTTCCAAAATACAAAAGTAATAGCTAAATTGATCCCTCTTTTCATTGCCTGGGTATTAACTTTCTCCCATTTCTGCAAATTTGCTACACTCCTGTTTCCCTGCAGCCCCAGAATTAAACACATTTCTAATCTCTCACTTCAGGTGCATTAAGTGCAGTATAGGGCACAAATGAATAGTTTTATTGATAATAAATTTTATAATCCATGCAGCACTTTGCTGAAAATGGATGTGCTCTGGATGCATTCATTATTTCTCCTAATTCGAAGACCACAGGATTGCAGCCGCCCTGCTCGCAATGCCTCTGATAATTACTGGCAATTTCCTACTGGCCTGAGGTTCAGCTGACGATTCATATGCATGCCCTGCATTAGGAGGCTAAATGACAATAAACAGTCCATCAGATTATCACTTCTTTCAATTTCAGAGACTATCCAACATTGGTCGGTGGCTTCTGTCTCCTGCAGATAGAAATGCCCTGCCTGTTGGATGGTGCTGAGAAACGGGAGCTATAGCACCCTGCTAAAGGTAATGTGTGCATGCTCCCTGCACGCAGGTGCACATGACCAGAAGAAGCTGTCTGGGAAGCGAGCTGCCTGCAGTTGAGAAGGAAGATGCATGGGAGACAGGAAAGGATGGTGGTGGGTTCTGAGCTTGTTTGGAAAGGAAGATGTTAGAACAGGGGGTTCGTTGTCAGACAGTCCTGACCACAGTCCCAGACGGCCCATCTAGAATTACGTGACCCCTAGACAAGCTACCTTTCTGACCCCATGTTTCCTCATCTGAGAAACCAGGGTAAAATTACACCTGTCCCTCAGGGCCAGGCCTGCCATAGTGTCCGCACTCACATAGTATCCGCACTCACATAGTGTTTGCACTCACATGGTGTCCGCACTCACATAGTGTTTGCACTCACATAGTGTCCGCACTCACATGGTGTCCGCACTCACATGGTGTCCACACTCACACAGTGTCCACACTCACATAGTGCCCACACTCACATGGTGTCCACACTCACATGGTGTCTGCACTCACATGGTGTCCACACTCACATGGTGTCCGTACACACATGATGTCCACACTCACATGGTGTTTGCATTCACATAGTGTCCGCACTCACATGGTGTCCGCACTCACATAGTGTCTGCACTCACATAGTGTTTGCACTCATTTAGAGTCCGCACTCACATAGTGTTTGCACTCACATAGTGCCCACACTCACATGGTGCACGCACTCACATAGTGTTTGCACTCACATAGTGTCCGCACTCACATAGTGTTTGCACTCACATAGTGCCCACACTCACATGGTGCACGCACTCACATAGTGTTTGCACTCACATAGTGTTTGCACTCACATAGTGTTTGCACTCACATAGTGCCCACACTCACATGGTGCACGCACTCACATAGTGTTTGCACTCACATAGTGCCCACACTCACATAGTGCCCACACTCACATAGTGCCCACACTCACATAGTGTCTGCACTCACATAGTGCACGCACTCACAGGATACAGCTACTGACTGTCTTCCGTGGGGCCAGAAAAGTATTCACACCCAGTGAGAACCACCAGAGAAGCATAAAGATTGAAAGTGGGCCCATGATTGGTTGTCATGGCAGCCTTGGGTGAGCTCACTATCTTGGGAAGCACTTAAGAAAAGCTAGGGATTATGGGAGAGACTGCTGAGTAAGTTCCATATTCAGACCGGATGACTGAGGTGTCTGAACTCTTGTCAAGCTATTTGGCTGGGGGTGGGGGTGTTGTGTAGCTTTGGAGCCTGTCCTGGAACTCACTCTGTAGACCTGGTTAGCCTCGAACTCACAGAGATCCTCCTGCCTCTGCCTCCCAAGTGCTAGGATTAAAGGCGTGCGCTGCTGCTGCCGCCGCCGCCGCCGCCGCCGCCGCCGCCACCGCCGCCGCCGCCGCCGCCGCCGCCGCCGCCGCCGCCGCCACCACCACCACCACCTAGCTAAACTATTCTTAATAATGAAGAATCTGACCAAATGGCTGCGCTTGTTATGTGTTTACACAGCCCGACTTTGTTGTAAGCATTGTATGTGCTCTCATCCCTCTCATTCTTGTTAGCACTGTTGTTATTGGAGGTGCCAGGGATGGGATCCCCGGCCTCATGCACGCTAGGTAAAGGATCTACTACCGAGCTGCTCCACAGTCTTACCCTCATTTAACAGACAAGAAAAGCTCTGCACGTGGACGTTAAACAGTCTGTTCAAAGTCAGGGCTAGAGCATGGACTCAAACAAATAGTTTGTCTTCCAGAGGCACCCCCTGGCAACCTGGCAACATTGCTCCTGACCATGGCTAATGGTGCCTGCAGCGTCCCTGCCCATTTGGCTCCTGCCCTCGACTAGTATCCACCTGACCCCTCTCAGGTCCCCTCACAACTCCAAAAGACACCTGAAAGATGGTTACGCATCAGGAAGGAAGCACCAATCCATGTCTTCTTGGGAGCTGCCAATCATACCACGGGTAGGCCAAGGTCATCCCCCACACTAGATGGGCAGAGGCCATGGCCAGCGGCTTTGGAATCCAGGATTCTTCTCAAGCACGACTGTTCCAGGGCAGGAAGTGTGGCCCAGAAACTCCTGGCCCAACACCCATGCTCACTCGTTTGCTGACAGCTTACCCACTACGCTAGCCCGCCCATGTGAGAACACGGTGGATTCGCTGGAGATAGACCACATATACCACTGCGATGAGTTGGACCCAAGGCTGTTCTATTTATAATCATAATGGTAGTTTAGTGGGATTTCTTCTTCTTCTTCTTCTTTTTTTCCCCTCAACCTGGCCCTTCCACTGGGAAGCAGTTTGCTTTATGCAAAAATCAGGGCATATCCAAAAAAAGGAATTTCTCCCTCAGCATTCAGTTTTTCTACGAAGGGAAGTGCTGTAGACGGGCCCTCCAGTGGCATCTCTGACAATGAACGCAGCTCCTCTCCAGCCTGGAGTCAGACCGTTGGGAGCCAAGTCCTTGCCAAGAGAGGCCACCCCCCCCCCCCAGAAGTGCAGTCCAAAGAACTAAGGCTCTGCCGGCAGCCAAGAAGAGCTTGGGTCAGCCGACTAGGGCAGCAGACTGCTCCCAGGCTAGGGGAAGCTGGTGTGACCCCCCAAATCTGCACCTGTCACATGAGACAGGGGCCCCTGGACACACCGCTGTGCGCTGAGCTACTAAAGATCTTTGGAAACAGAAGTACTGATGTCCAACTCCCACAACTACCAGGCAGCTGGAACGAGGCACAGGGTGGGTGCTATGCCCGGCCAGGCCCTCACTGCAGCGACCACTTTGTTTCTAGGCCCCCAAAAGTCCCAGTGAGGCAAAAAAATTCCTGGTCTTGGTGCAGGCAACATGTCTCCTCTCCCTCCCCTAATCCCTAGCAGCCCCCATCCTTTTCCTCCCTCACCTGACCGCCAGGGAGCTAACTTTTCTCAGAGTTCCATCCAGTTCTTGAGTTTCTGTCGGAAACTTGGCCTAGATGACAGCTGTGTGGGCCTCTCCCCAGCTCGACCCAGCAGGAGTTCTAATACACTTCATTCTGGGGCTGGTTGCTGCTTTTAATCTATCAGCACGGCGCCACAGCTGCTGTAAGCTAGCTGAAAACGGTCTGCATACGGGTGAGCAATCGTAACCCTTCTCCATGCCGGCAACGCGCTTCAGCCCAACACCCTGCCCGGTCCTCGGTGCCTAGGAAGTGGGTAGGTCCAGAGTGGCCAAGGTTTCCTAAAGCATCAGAAGGTCCTCACCTGAAAAATCAGCCAACTCAGAAACCGGAGCCACCATGGACACAGAAATGCCATCCTCCTGACAAGACTTCTGGTCCCAATGCGAGCTTTTAACAGACTCCTTCCCAAGCTGCAGCGGGGCAGCATGGACCCCTCCGGCTAGGCCTGTGACCCGGAGTTCTTCCCCTTCCCTTTGAGTCTGCAGAAGAGGGGCGTCTCCACGAGGCTCTCCCGTACGTGTGGAGACTCTCGCCACTGCCGGCACCCCCACACAGGAGGGCATGGCCTGGGGCAGCACCACCAAGCTCTCAGAACTGCGGGTGCCATCCTCTTGCTCAGGTCTCTGCCCCGTCCACTGAGCAGTAGCAAGTTTAAATGGGCTCAGCAGGGCAGGTTTGGAGCTGGAATCTTTGCCAAATATTAATAGTTACCATTCTGACAAAATAGCCTGCACGCTTCAGGCACCGAACACAAATTTAGGTATCGTGCAGGAACATAAACAGGAAAAGCACAGGAATAGAACCCAGAGGGGCAACAAGGTACACCATCAAGAGATACCATCCTTCCCTCCAACCCCTCAGCCTTCAGTCCATGCCCCCAACCTTCCCTTCATCCTCCCTCCACCTTTTCTTTATCCCCTCAAACTCCCCTCCACCTTCCCTGTCCTGCATCAACTGTCAACTTGACACAGCCTAGAATCACCAGAAAAGATCAACTGAGCAACTGTCTTTATCAGGGTGGTCTGTGAAGGATTGTCTTGAGAAATTTATGTAAGAGGGTCCAGTCCACTGCGGGCAGCTCCATTCCCTGGGCAGGTGGCCCTGGTCTATATAAGGAAGTTAGCTGAGCATGAGCTAGAGCAAGTCAGCAAGTAGTGTTCTCCATGGTTCCCGTCGGCCTGCCTTGAGTTCCTGCCCTGACCTCCCTCCATGATTATTACCTGGAAGTATAAGCCAAAGTAATCCTGTTCTCTCCCAAGTTGCTTAAAGCAGCTACAGAGTAGCAAACTAGAACACCCCTTCAATCTTTCCTCTGCCCCCGCCCCCATAGTCCCCCTCCCCAGGTTTCCAAGTGGGCAGTGATGAGAAGTAAGGCCAAGCTCTGTGGCTCAACTCAGTTCCATGGCATCTTCATGTAGCTCATCAGCGGACGGAACTACCCAGCACACACAGGCCTCCATTATGAAAGGGGACACACTTCTGGGCTCCACCACCTGCTCCGTGAGGTCCTCACACAGCACTCTCGGGCTCCTCTGTCGGACAGGGACTCTTCTACCCTCCAAGGATCCTCCCTGCCTGCTCACTGTCAGTACACTTCTGTTTCTAGAATACCACTTAGAAGACCCTGGTTGCCCAGTTGGGCCAATCCCGCATCCAGCCCTGGAGTGGATGGGTGCACACTGTCAGACCCCAGTCCCAGCCGCTTCCCCTGGGAGGAGAAGAAAGGGCTGTGACAGACTCCAGAGCCCACGGGAAAAAAGGCTGGAGGGGTACTGGGAGAACACCTCCCCAAACCAGACCACCTCAAAATCCAGTCTTCCCTCAGAACTGATATGGCAGCAGCTGTATCTCTTTCATTTGAGTAATTATCATATAATTAAGTGCATGAATTACAAGAGAGCCAAGGCATTAAATTAAAATATTTAATGCTTGTAAATCTGAAAATGATCACTGTGCTGCCGCACAGCCAGTAAGGAGGCAGGCTAATGGCTCAGTGGCTGGTGCTGGGAGGTGGGAGGTGACCGCAGCCGCTGAGCAGAACCTCGGAAGGCAGGGAACACAAGTGAGGGACGAAGTTTAGTGCAGTCAGCAGCTAGAGGGGCCCAGCCAGTGCGCCACACACAGCTGGTTCCCTTAGAGGGTAGAGGGATTGGTCCGGAAACGGAAGTCAAGAGTCCTGACGCCACTAGCTACAACCACAAACGACAGCGTCGCTGCTCTGGGAAACCTCACTGGGACAGTGGAGCCATGCTGTAGCACCCTCCATATCGGAGTTTTATCCTTTTGAACCCCTGGCGTTCAAAACAAATAGGTTTCTGCCCCCAAAGTCTGCCATCCAGTCAGTTCTGCTCTGTCCTGCGAGTCAGGTCAGCCTCAGATGAGATTCTATCCCAGTGTATTCACTGGGGAGGTCGGAAACGGGCCTGGCACCTGCAGGGCATGCAAATAATGGGCATCCAGACGAGCCTCAAGGACATGAGCCACGTGAGACCTTAGGAAAGCCCCTACCCGCCATACGCTGACCCCCAGGATTCATTTCTTGGCCCAGAAGGACCCTGTATCCCGTGGATTCTGACTTGAGGGGTGGCCAGCCACAGCCACATCATTTGACAGAGGGAGTTTCCAGTGAAATGGGCATGCCAGAGAAAGACCGCCTCTGCACCTCTGGAAGCTGACTTTGATTTCACTCCTGCCAATGCTCACCCTTCTTGCCCTGTAGAAGGAGCCCAGGGTTCTTGAAGACCTGGCCAATGGGACCTGTCCACGTCTCTGGGAAAAAATGATTGGTCCAGAGACAAACATGTAACCAGGCCTGACCAAACAGAACCCATCCTAAGAAATTTCCGGTTTCATTGGAGTTTAAAGGTTCTTTTGTCTCTGGGGTTGCAACACCAGCAAGATGGGAACCTAGAGGGCCACTTTTCCTAGGACTAGAGACAAGCTTACCAAACCAAAGACAGGGACTCCAGGGCTGCCTGCAGCCTTGACTGAGATGCCCATCTGAGGAACCAAGGAGATGGCTCCTTTTGTTTCTGGGACCAATTTACGACAGTGTGGGCTCTTGCGACTCAGATACAGCTTGACACCCTCTCTTCTTCCCGGGGAGAATTTGGCC
The DNA here is from genome assembly GCF_049852395.1 of Peromyscus maniculatus bairdii. Classification (NCBI taxonomy): domain Eukaryota; kingdom Metazoa; phylum Chordata; class Mammalia; order Rodentia; family Cricetidae; genus Peromyscus; species Peromyscus maniculatus. The sequence continues at coordinate 17,688,713 of NC_134856.1, read as the reverse complement.
CCGATCGTCCATCTGTCTGTCTTCCCACTCCTCTCAACTGCTCTCCTCCCTAGTAGTATTAGTACAGCACTGGTCTGGACAAAGCTACAAAGAGATGCCCGATGCCCTGGCTTGGGCAGATGTTATGTGTCCACCCAGGGCTACAGCGCCCCTCTCCCCTGCTTTCCCATGCCTGTCCCTGGCAGCCTCTCCTAAGCCCAGTACACCTGTGGTGTTGCTGGCATTGAGTAACTATTGTCCAAAGCCACACGGGAGATCCTTGGCAACAGGGAACTTCCTCCCTCTCCTCTTCTGTAATATGCAACTGGTCACAGGGTCTTTCCACCTCAGAATCACTACCAGTCCCCATGCTCACTGTCTGGAAGAAGCTGCCTGCCCTTTAGGAGTCAGGGGAGGCTCCAGCAGCCCCAGGGCATTTCCCCGGCAATGGCCTGCTCTCTACTAGTGGTTACGGCATCTCCAGGGCCCACCATCCCCTTTCTTCAGGGGGACAACAGCTTGCAAACTCCTTCCCTCTCTCTTAAGGAGCACCAGCAGAGGGACCTGAGCCTTTCCTAGATTTCCTGGACAAGAGTTAATAAGGGGCATACAGCCCTCACGGGAGCCACCCTATAGACCCTTCAAGTTCATAGGCAGTCCCATTAGATTCCAGATATGCAAGTGGTCTGCCCAGAGCAGTTGCCTCACGAGGGGCAGGAGAAAGGCGTGTTTTCCTGACAGGAAGTGGCCGGCTGAAGGGAGCGGCTGTGTGTACCACAGGCCTGGGTACCAACTCCAGCCCTGTGACTTCCTCGCTGCCCATCCTGCCTCTCCTCTGTCACTTGAAAAGCCTCAGCTTCCTCACCTGTAAGACAGGACTGCAGGACTGTTGCAGCAGCTGTGGACACAGGCCAATGCCACTTCTGACTTCCCATCGAGGCAGACACCCAGCAATGGGAACCGCCGTGGCCACAGGGGTGCTGTGTGCATGTATCTCCAGTCCAAGCAGCAGACACCCGGGGAAGACATCTGACAGCCCTGATGAGCCACTGCTTCCAGAGAATGCATCTCAGAAGTGAGCAGGCCTGGTGAGCGTCCTGAGGGAGCCACTGTGAGGGCTTTCCACTCTGGACACACCCTAATCCCCTGCGACAATTCCAAGAGCGGCCCCATCTTATGGGGTTGAAACTGGTGTAGCCGTGGCTTTGACAACCATCCAAGGACTCCAGGGCTGCTGAGCGGCGAAGCAGGACTTGAGGCCAGGTCATCGGGATCATCCAGATGCCTGGCCCTGTGCTTTGGCTCTGCCTGCGAGCCTGAGCTATGGAGCCCTGTTCCCAGAACCTGACAGTCCAGTTAGCCAAGAAGAAGCCTTGAGATGTACTGTAGGTCTGCCTTGTAGAAGAACTTCTAGTATAAACCCCAACGGATAGAGCACAAGTAACCGGGTGCTGTACCCTCCTGTGACGTAGGCCCACTGTGTGCTTGGAATTCATGCCAGCTTCAGCCCTCTAAGTATCACCATGTGCTGGATATTACTACGTCCATTTTATAGGGAAGAACTTCGAGGCTCAGAGAGGTTAAGTGGCTATACCATGGTCACAGACCTCTGGATCTCAGAGCCCACAACAGTTCCAGCAAGCCAGACTGTCTTTATGTACAAATGTGGATTTAGCACTCTCTTTTCCTTTTTTTTTTTTTTTTAGCTTGTAGCGAGTCAAAAGCTAGCTTCACAGGCACCTATTAATGACACATGAAATAGTTTTCCACAGTGTTCTATAAGTCATGGCGAGTATATACCACAAACTTTCTCCACCAACTCAACTGAATTCTGATAAAGGTTTGATCTATATAGAATGTTTTGCACATTGGTGGGTAGATATTTTGGATGTTTCCAGGGAGGGGCTGGACTGGACAGCTATGAGGTTGAAAGGACTTTCATAAGGACAGTAGTGACAGCAGGTCCAGAGATTAGAAGGGTCCCCAACCTTCCATCACCAGAAAGTGCTCCACCTCTCCTCTAAACGTGATGAGGTCATCAGTAGCCCTCACATACATACCCCCTCTACCCCATTCCCACAGTAGAGGAAGGAAGAAGGGGTAGAACCTGGCTTTGGTGTCTTGAAGCAGATGGGGAAGATCAGAAGGACGTCGAGGATGGGCGGACAGGCAGTAAGTCTCCCTGAGCTGTACTCCTCTGGGGCCTCCCCTCAAGAGCCAACATGGCCAGAACTTCCCAACAAGGTGCTGAGCCTGTCTACCTGTTAGCGAGGCATGGCGTGTGTGCCTCTCCTTTATTCTTCAACACGCATGTGCTGGGCAGCCACGCTGCATCTTTTCACTCACTCGGAACACACAGGAAGAGCCTCTTCTTACATGTGAGTTTCAGGATGAGGTGCTGTCTGCTTGCCAGGAGCTACCAGTCTGGTCTGACAGAAGCCCCCTGCCTCTACTGCAGAAGTGCTGGGATTAAAGCATTCACAACTTCACCAGTCCAACGCCAAGGATGCCCGTCGAGGTTTCTCCCTAGTGGCACACGCTGAAGACACACACACTTGTCTACTTCAGAAATCACACCTCCTGTGTGTCACGCACTGTGCAGCGGCTCATGTAAAGGTGACACAGACCTGCTTTCAGTTCACCATGAACGTGAACCTTGCAAACCTGAGGCACTCAGACGCTGAGGTAAGCCGAGACACGCTGTTTTTCAGAGGGGTGGCCTATGCTAGGAAGACAGTGGTTTCATGAGTGATGCTCCGAGGCACTGGGCCGGCCTGGGCCGTGGAGAAAGTGGGTAGATCCCAGCAGAGCAGCGGGAGGGCAGGTATTGGAGTTCTAGACTGAGGCAGTATATGTACAAAGCTAAAAGTATGGAAGAAACAAAGAACCCAGTCAGGCTAGAACCCGGGTCCCTCCACCGAAAAACAGGAGCAAACACAGAGAGCACCACACAGGGTGGCAAAGCTCTGGGCTTGCTCCCGTAGACAAGGGAACCACTGGAGTCTTCTGAGGAGAGGCGTGACCCACAACTTGCACTTGGATGAAGAGAGGCTGTTGGAAGGGCCACCAGGTCATCAGCTGTTACCATGGCTCAGAGGAAGGGTGCTGAAGGTATGGACAGAGGTAATGGCAGAGGAGAGGAGACACACAGCGTCCTCAGTGCCCACTGGGGAGGACACTGGCAGTGAGAGCTGGAGAGGAGGGCGTTCCAGGCAGAGGCTCCACTGTCACGGTCCTAGCATAACCGTACTTTGGAGAACCTGCCAGTTTATATGGTCAGGCTTAGCACATGTGGGCTCTTCATGAGCAATACAGAGGGACATTGGTTTAGTTGCCTAGTTGAAGGGTAGGTGAATGAATAGACAGGAGAGATAAGGAAACAGGCATGTAGATGGCCACTTAATATGCAGACAGCTAAAGGAACATGTTAACAGATCAAGTGATGGATAAGATGAATGGAATACCAGAAGGTGGCCCTGAGCAGTGGAGAGATGGAGACATGGGGCATGCTGGGTTGTGTGGGAAGAGGGGATGCATGAATACCTCAATGAGAGATGGATGGGTAGTGATTCTCAGAGACTGTGACTGGGGGATCCTGGCAGGCTCATTCTGAGTTGACGTGTGCCTTCCTTCATCCCTTCCAGTTGAAATTTCTCTCCCAGCCCCACCCTCAATGTCCAGAAAAACAGCAGTCTTGATTCTAATCATCTTATTAGACTGACTCCTGATTCCAGTTCTGCTGTGTGAGCTCACTCAAGCTCCTGCCACTTGTGGGCTCCTCCTTGTCATCTGGTAGCCGCCTAGGAATGCCTACTGTGGCATTTGACCATCCTCCCTACACCATCCATACCTCGCTTATCCAGCCAGACTCTCCTTCAGGAAGGCCAGCAAGCTGAGCCCCACTCGCCGAGGGAACACTAAGGAACATTGTTATTGAACCGAAGTGCACACCAGTCTTTGTGACCCCACACTCAGCCTCTGATTCAGGAGGTCTGGGGTGGGGCTGAGGTTGGCCCCCCAACTAGAGGGCTGGTGGCGTCAGGGTCCCCATAGCTACCCCTCTGGAGTTTGTGTGGAAACCTAGAAGCCCAGAGTGGGCAGTTCCCCTGTCCCCAACACTGTTCCTTGCAGTCACCCAAGGCAATGGGGAGGAACCTCATGAAAGGGATGGTCCCCGCCTTGTCCTCTCAAGGTCCTGCATCCACCCTCCCTCACCACACCCCCTCCCTGCTCTCCTGTACTCCTGGAGCCTGGGAGAGCATCCTGCCTTCTGCTGCTCGCACAATGCCGGCCCCTGCCGCCCTCAGAACAGCTGTGGGCTTAATTATCAAAATAACATTTTAATAGTTTCATAAGCAAACTCCCTTCAATATATGCCAGTGGAAGAGGCAGTGAGGAGTCCTTTTAGCACCTCTTCCCACCCAACTTACTAATCGGAGGCATTTAAGTTGCCATGAGGCCCAGATGCCCGGCTGGCCCACGGAGCCTGCTCCGCAGATGTGGCTTTCCCACTTGGAGTGAAGGATTCAGCTCATGCCAGCCGGAACCAGGAGCCATCACAGACTTCCTGCTCCAACGCAGTGTGCTAAGAGGACTGAGGCTCCCCGCTGGGATCACAGGAGAGGAGGGATGGGAGGAGGGGGAGCAACTGGCTTTTATCACATTTTTTATATTTTAAAAAGTTGCTATCACAGCATTAACTTTGCTCCCCACATCCCTTTGCTACTTTGTGTAATAATTCTACAGGCGCCCATGCTGGTATTTAGCTCTTGAGTTAGCCCAGTGAAGACCTTGCTTCTCAGCTCAGTCCTTCATTCCCCTGGTGGCTCCTTCGATCCTGAGTCCCTAAAGTGAACCCTGCACTCACTCTCTCCAGCCTTGGCTACATTCAGAGTCCAAGGACACAGGCCCAGCCCAGCATCTTAGCCAGGAGGAAACTGAAGCTAGAATAAGCTACACCCCGACAGTGGTGATCTGGGATGGGCAGCACTATCCTGCCTTCAGAGGGCGAGGCCTGGGTGAAATCATTTCTTCCTAAGGGTCCTTCTCAAAGTTCAGATCTCTCGGTGGCCCAGGGCAGTCAGGTTCTGGCTTAGCAGCGGCAGGGCACAGCTGGAAGTTACTCTGTCTAGAACATTCCTCTGCCACTGAACCACATCTTAGGAAGTGGGGGTTCAGAGGACATGGCCCAGAGAAGGCTCAAGCCAGTCCCTGGTGAAGTGAGAACAGAGAATGTGGGCACTGGGAAAGGTGGCATGCAAGCTCAGCCTCCTCCAGCAGCCTGGCTCTGGCTCCCGTGTGCCCAGACCCTGAGAAAGGAGAAGAGGCACCTCAGAGGCCAGCTCTCTAGCCTGCCCTGATCACGTGTGCCTGTCATGGCAGCCACAGGGAAAGACGTAGCCTCTGCCCTCTGCAGGGACCTGCCCTCATCCTGATCCCTGCTGCTGCCACAGGGCACCTGCTAGGCATGGGGGAGGGGCTGTGGGAGCGCAGGATGGCTAGCATGTGGTGACTGTCCAGAAGACAGGGATGCATGCTGCGGTCTGAGGTGGTTCATGGGTCCAGAGCGGTACACAGTGGGATGGGAGTGCCAGCAAGAGCAGAGAGCGGACTAGCTGAGTGCTGCTGATTAGCCTGAGCCCTGGGCAGCTTAATTTTTAGCAAAATTGCAACTAACCTTACAACCAGTTCAGCAGGAGGCTACCATGCCACCTGAACGCAAGCTCGGGACAAGCTGCCTTTTAGACCTACAGACTCAGAGCCACCCCGTCCCCGTCAATTCTTCACAAACTGGCTACCTGCCCTTCAGAAAACTTGGGAGAATCCCAAATACCATGTGCTTTGCCGGCCACAGACTGCTCACAAGTCTTGGTTTTGTCCTTCCAAGCTGTGCGACTCTCATCCAGCTAGCAAAGATGTGACGGTCAGCACCCTTCACTGAGCCCAGTATTTTTCATTAGCAACCTGGGCCCTACTAGTGCTTGATGGAGTCACAGATCTGCCCAGAGCAGACATCACCTATGTGTGTCCACTCCAGTGTGTATGGATGCACATCTGGTTTGCTTTGGTTTTTAACAGTCTTTTGGCATAAGCATGGAACTTGTTCCAGGAATCCCAGGGACCCAAAGCCCGAGGACACTGAAGTCCATCCCATAAGGGGGTGCAGCTTTGCACAGAACCCCCACATGTCTTCCCACGTGCTTGAATCACCATGAGATTATTATAAAACCTAACACAATGTAGATGCTGTGTAGACCGTACATGTTCAGTTACAGACGCATTATTCCTAAAGATTTTCCAGATACACGTGAACTCACAGATGTGGAAAGCTGGCTGTGTGTATTATACTCTTCATTAAGTAGAGAATTTAGAGTCAGTATCTCTCTGTCTCTCTGTCTGTCTCTGTCTCCGTGTGTCTCTCCTACCCTACTTTCTCTACAGTGTCACAATGTAGGTCTGGATGTCCAGGAACTCACTCAGTAAACTCAGAGATCCATTTTGCCTTTGTGTTTGGGTGTCCCCCCGCCACACCCCTGTGCTAGGATTAAAACCATGCACTACTACACCCTACCTTGAGTGTCTTTTAAATGTAGTCTAATTAATATTCAATTAGGTAATTAAATGTAGTCCAATGTTCAATTAATATTCAATTAGGTGAGTATTTACTAAGCATCTCTGTGTCAAGTCCAGAATGTGGACAGGAGCAGGGCACAGATCATAAGAACCATCATTGCTCTCAAGAACTCAGGATCCAGTTGAGGAAATAAGCCAAATGTACTAAAGAAGAGAAGCAGCCAGGCCAGACCAGGGCAGACCAGGCTAGACCAGCTCCAAAAGCCCCTCAGCAGGCATTGCAGCAGAGCCTTGGGAATGGACCAGACGTAGTGACAGCACCAGACCTTTCCACACACTCCTCAGAGCATACTACTCCTCTGAATGTTCACAGGCTTTAAAACCGAGGCCCCCAGGGTTACCACTACACTGTGGAGGAGACAGACTCAGAAGTTACGTGACTCCCCACAACAAGGAGCATGGCTGGGGCTCACACCAGGCAGGGGGATCAGGGTCTGTAGTCCACCCGCAGCCAGCACCCACGGAAGGAAACTCAGCAGTAGCCTGGGTGAGAGGGGCACAGGGCACAGGGAGACAGGCAGGGTGGCCCCTGCTGAGAAAACGCAGTGGCAAGTACCTAGCCCAAGTCTCCCTCGTAAGGGAAGCCCTCTGCTGGACAACGGCTCCCATTCTCATCCCCACACAGACCAGAGGCCTCACTGAGGCACACCATCTTCAGTCCCCGTCTGCCAATGCAGGCAGCTTAGCACTCATTACAAAGCTTGGGACAGGAAGCTCTTTGGATTCAAATTCTGGAACTTTTACATCCATATCACGTGAGAACTCGGGGGTGGGACTGAAGTCTAAGCATGGCATTCTTCATCCATTCTTTACGCAGCCTGAAGAGCAGCTCCAACAGGCTCTTTGGCACATCCGCTCTCCGACCGTTAGCCATCCCACCGGGTTAGGTGGGGATGAACCACTTGTAGATCATGTCATTGTTCAAAAGCTGGGATCTGGGGTCTGGAGGATTTGGAATGTTCAACCTGTCCTAGAGACTTGGCTCCCAGACACCCGGGCTCATTGGTAGTTGGGACCTGCCTGCGCTGGGCACATGACAGGTACATGCCCCATGGATGGGGAGAAGAAGGCTGTGGAGGCAGTGCCCATGCCTGCACTCACAGGAGAGCAGAAAGTGGAGTCACGGAATAAATAACACCCCTGGGCTTTCTGGGCAGGTCCTGGGAATGCCATCGTCACGGCCTTTGAAGCCACACAAGTAGTGACAGTGCCAACAATGAACCTCATAGGCACGACAGACACCTGAGCCTTTGTCTGCGACAGCCACCCTCCCAGGGACCCCACTGGCAACACGCTCCCTCTCCCTACCTTGACCAGGCCGCTGGAATACAGCTTCCCGGTCCCCCTGGAGCAAGCAGGATAGGGCGGGCTTCTTCCATTAGCCGAGGGCCATCTTCATTTCCTTCACCTTCTCACACTGCACTTTCCAAAACAGGATATTAAGGGAAGAGAAACCGAGGGCTTCGGGGCTTTGCAGCCTCCGCTCCAGGGAAAACCAGACACTCATCCCTGTCTGAAATTGCTTCACTCCGTGAGCCTGTGGGCCACGGGAGCCCTCCCACCACAGCCGAGCAGAAAATGGAGTTTGTTTCTCCATTTCCCAGACCCCCTCCCTGCCTCTTGCCCTCTCGGCGCCCCCCTCCCCCTATTTCAGGGCTCCTCTGCCTAGTCCACAGCTGGGGGCTGGGGCCTGGTGGCTGGCATGCTGCCTTGTACCAAGGCCTGGGCCCGGCTCCCTCGGCCTGCAGCCCTGAGAGGGAGGGAAGGAATGTAAAACTCTTCATATCTCCTCTCATGCCCCAATCCCATTCCACGAAGCCTGCGCATAACCTTTTGTTCTCTGCGATATTCAGGTTTCCAGGTCACTCTCTGGTTTTGCCAGGAATGCGGTGTGCTCCTGTGTGTTCCTGGCTTGAGCAAAATGTGCTGGTGTTAAAATATTCCTCCAGTATGGGTCGGGATGTGTTTCAGAGAAACCAAGCCTTGCTTGCCCCTCTGCCTCTGCTCCTAGCCCACCTAAGAGGGCTGCACTCCATCTCGATTTTTGGCAACCTGTTTTTAGATTTTCGAGTCCTTGATGGTGGCCTCCGATGCTGGGAGTGGCGGGAGAGATACAGATGGGCTCAACCGATTGTCACCTCTCCAAGGGACAGGAGAGGGATATTAGACATTTTCTTGGAAGTTAATTCACTCAAAACTGGGCACTGGGAATATTCTGTCAGAGCAATTAATCCCTCCCCCACCCTCTGCTGCCCACCCAGCATCAGCTGGAACCTACCACTCTCTAGAGGAGCAGGTACATGTGGACCCCCGTGCAGGTGCCAGGGACAGAACCCCGCCTGGGCTAAATGGGTCGGGCCAGCCCCAAGGATGCTTTTGATTATCAGTCACCTAGTTCGCATTCCCTCTGCTCTCCAGCCCCAGCACAAAGCCTTCAGAGTGCCCACCCCGAGGAAAGGAAATCAGCTACCTCCTAGCCCTGGTCTGTAACTAAAGGCTTGAGCTAAATTATACTGCCAGCCTCGGGGAGCTAGAGAGTAGGGCTAGAGAAGGGGCTGGTGGTGGGTGGGTGGGGAAGGAGGTAGGTCCAGGCATGTTGAGTCTGCTTTTTGTCCTGTGCCAAGAGAAAGGGGAGAAACTGAGGCTAGAGAATAAACATCGTAATTCATGGAGCCCTTGCTCCATTCTTCCTGGAGATCACCACGAAAGTGTCATACAGGCTGCGGGGAAAGAAGACACCCCAGTTGTCCAGTCCCTAGTGAGAGAAGACCTCTGATCGTGAGTGGGGGTGGAGGTAGGGCCAAGAAGAGCATGCGCGGGGCGGGGGGGGGGGGGATCCGGTGGCAAGGGGCCACTTAAACCAACATTCTGCCTGCTCCACTACTTCCCATGAGTTTGTCTGCCAACTTCAGAGGTGACTTTAAACAGTCTTTGCACCTGCTGAAAGTCCCATCCGCACCAAGACAGCGCTGCTACACTACCCATCCCCCATTACTGCGCCCTCACATCCTGGCTCCCTCATGACCCGCTTCTACCCAGGGCCAAAGCAGTCTGTGTGACCTTAAGTAGGAGTATTCCCTGATGGCTTAAAGACCGTGAAAACCCACAGAGCTCCTAACCACTGACAGACAGACAATGTGGCTTGGTCTCTGCCAACCTCTCTCATCACTGGAGCCTCTGTGGTCATACCCCACACCCTAGCCCAGCATCCCAGGCCAGTATTCCAGCTCTCTTCATGTTTGACCCTTGGAGACATACTCCACTCCCTAACTTGCTCCATCTCTACACTAATCATCCATCTCCCCATCTTCAATCACATATTGGCTTGTATGCCGTTCAGTCTCAGTGTTCCTGCCTACATAGAAAGCTATACAGAGGTGGAAGAAATGAACCTCTTCATTCTCTAGGGTCCAGGAAAGTGCCTAGAACAGACTTGTCTCAGTAAGTGTTTGTTGAATGAATTAAAGAGCTACTGCTGCTTAGCTCAAAACAGAACCTCGTCACGGCCACAGGGTAGAGAAAGCAGGGCTCCAGACCCACAGAGGCAAACACTTCCCCACCGGTAATGAATATCAACCTTCCCGGCTCTTCCTTAATTCTTAATCACAACTGGAGTCGGATATTCAAGAAGCCAGAGAGGCAGTGTTATCCAATGCCCCAGAAAGCCTCTGAGAGCAGCATCCAAGGGTAGAGCAGTTTCACTTTCATAGGGCCTAATAAAATCTTGCTGCCTTGAGCAGGCAGCAGAGGACCCACTCAAAGAACAACAGGGCATTCTATGGAACGCTAGGAAACATGGGCTGTGACCAAAATCTGGAGTTCCCAAAACCCATCAGAGAAACAGGTGAGTCCTGGCCAAGGCCAACAAACTATGGAGAAGGACCCCAGGGTTCACAAGCTGAGCAGATTTACACCCAAGTGCGCCATGTCTCAAGAGGTGGCCAAGGCCCATGGCACCCAACTTAGCGTGGACAAAAAAGTCACCTAACAAAACAGGGGGGGAGGTGGGCAGCCCCCAGCCCTCACTATGGGCTCCCCCATTTCTCCGCTGTGATCGGAGGAACATTCAGCACGTCTTCAGTCTCCCTGTCTTCCATGGCTGATTAAGCAGTTGGGAGCAGAGTTTACTGTGAAGAAAGCAAACAGTTATGCGCCATCCGAGGTAAACATTACCTTGGCGGTGGAAGCTGAGAGGAGGCTCGTTGTCAGGAGGGATTATCATTATAATACTTAAAATAACATTTATAACACTTACTGAAATTACGCCAATGAAGTCTGCAGAGACACGGGAATGAAATCAGCTCGATGTGTTTTTATAAGAATACCAAAATCTCTGTCCCTGGGAGGAAAGTTAGAGGCGTTAGCGCTATTGCGGGGCCTCCATTAGCTGGTAAAATTTGAATACTGTTTCTGAGGTGAGCGCTAATCTTCTTTGAATCCTCCCAACACATTTTATCTGTAAAAAATTGTAGTTAAAAATTTAGTTTGATGGAATGATATTTAAGTGCTTTTCTTCATCTTAGTCTCTGAAAGCGCCCCAGAGAGTCTCCCTGTAATTTGTTCAAACGAAATAATATTTTCCTTTCCCCGTTTCTCTTTGTTGTCTTGGGTGATGAAAAGTAACATTTCTTTTCTTTCAATCCTATTAAGCGAGGCTCTCAGAGTGCCAGCCACTCAATCCAAATGCGATCTGGCAGACAGGCCCTCGGCTTAGAAAACGGGGCCTGCCAACCCCGCTTTCACTCAGGAGCTGACATGTCACCAGGCAGCGTTTCCTAAGCAATAACCGGGGTAGCCAGCCAGCTGCGTGGGCCTTCCCTTTGCTCCAGCACTTACCCTCTCCTCTCCAGCAGCCCACACGCTGGGAATCTGGGCCCCAGGATCCCTGTCCTGTGTCCACCCAGTCTCCCACCATTGCTCCCGCTCACAGATTCCCAGAGCACCCTGAGCTGGAGCCACATTCCAACTGCAATGCTGTTCCCCAGGGCAGGAAAAGCATGGAGTGCCTACCCTCGTCCCTTCCTTTGTGGGCACAACCCCATCCTACACAGCCTCTTGCATACCCCAGTCATCACCAAAACAGTTTGAACTTCCAAACTCCTACTCACTCTTCAAAACCTCTGATCAAAAGCTACCTTTTCTCTGAGGCTCTCCTCAGAGACTTTTCCCCCAGCCAGAGGGTGTGACTGAACCAGTCACGGTGCAGTCATTAACTGTAACTCTACAAATGCTCTGTTACTTTCAAATGGAGCAAAATCAAATGAGCCGCTGGAGGAAGACACGCACTGTAGACATGAAGTGAGCAAAACACGGGAGAACAGATGCATCCCAGCCGGTCTACACAAACACGTGCACACCCAAACATCGGTAGGAGTGGCAAGCGGCGTCTGGGGAAGCCAATGTGGGAGGCTTTTAGAGGATTACACAACAGAACATGTATGCCTTGTGTGTTTTTTCCATCTCTCCCCCCACGAACGTGCATTACATTTTCAGTGGAAAAAATAAATAAATCCATACCAGTGGGAAACTTCCAGGGGCCATTGCAAATCTCCCCTTACCCCAGGAAAGCACTGGACAGAGGAGGGAACCTCCCCTTGGACAGCCTCATCACTCACTGGCTTCAGGGACCTGCTCCCCATCCCTATGTGACAGTTTTCCTACCCGCCCACTGCTGGTTTTTCATACACACGGAAAACCTCTGAAAATGAGATCTTTTGTGTCCTGCTCAAAACTGGGCTCTGTCTTCTTTTCCCCTCCCTGCCTGTGGCAAACAGGGAAGAACCAAGAATGAGGAGATCTTGGGGCTAGCTCTGGGCAAAGGCCCTGTTGACAGCAGAGCAACTGGACCCTCCAGGCCTTTCTGATGTGATGGCCACTAGCCATCTGACTGGAAACCCCTGCAGGACACCAGCCTTTGAGATCCCTAGATAAAGCCGCCTTGGGACATGAGGGAAGCATTTGGTAACTGTGCTCACTGAACTCCACCAGGGGACCGAGGAGGAAGTGGTAGTGGCCTCACTTCCTCTCTACGTAAAATGTCAGTGGAGTGACAGTGATCTGAAAGCAGACATAATTTAGTCACAGAAACAGTAGTCCTGCTAAATTTATCCCAGTGACATAATTTTCTTTACAACTACATGAACCACCTACAAAATGATTTGTGCACCATATACATACTTCATGCTACACAAACATGCACATGCATGCACACACACCAACACACACACACAGCATCAAGCTCAACTGACCGGGACTGAGAGAGCACATCTTGTGCTGAATGTCCCATGATAGCAAGACACCTAGCACAGTGTGAGAGCACCAGTGACACTCGGTGGCTCACTGATCACCTGAACAATACAAAGATCCCATAACCAAGCACAGCTGTTCTGGAAATGTCAACAGTCTGTCGGGAAGTTGAGGGCCAGAATGATCCCTGTGGCTTGGTGTTAGGAATTCAAGTCGATTCTTTACACTACAAACTGAAGCCATGGGCAGGGAACGTTAAAACCTGGGTGCTAAGGGATAGGCTGGCCACACACACAGCAGGACAGAAGCACGGGATTCGGCTAGGATGGCCTCTGATAACCACAGGTGTTGTCCCAAAGTGCCCCTCCCTTACACGTGGGTCACAGGCACCAACACCTCCATGTACAGTGAAGAAAAGACACAGGGCACCGCCAGGTCTCAGGCCATCCCTTGGAAACAGGAACTGGAATGGTCAGTACATCAGAGGAGGAGGTCTCCATGAAAGTCACTTGTAGTGACACGGCGGATCCTTCCCCAGCATTCCCATGCCCCCTGAGCGAGCGTGGGTTTACAGGACAGGGCCTGTGCAGCTCTCATGGAATATGCCCCCCCCGCAGCCTATTTCAATGCCATCTTTGTCAGGCTTTAAGGGCACTGCTGAACTCAGGCTTTGGGGACATTCCCAGCAGATGCAGCAGCAGGCCACCCCAGCCACTGAGATGGAGCGGCAGGGATGGTCTGTGATCATCTACCAGCATGGCCTTAACACAGTAGCACAGAGCAGGGAGGGGTCTGGCTGGACACAGTTCCGGAGGCAAGCAGCCACAGCTGCGGTATCATCAGGCTTAAGCTTCTCCTGGTTTGCAGGTGGCGTTGTGTCCTCCCCAGGGTCTGTCCTCTGCTGTGCTTACCCCTGTGACCTCTGTGTGTCCAAGTCTCTGAGACTGGATTAGGGTGCCATCTACATCATCACCTCTGTAGAGACCCTTTCCAAGCAGTCACATCCTGTGGTACTAGTGGTCGGGGTTTCCACTAAGAACTCCAGGGAGATATAATTCAAGCCCAGCTAACAGCACACTCTGTGGCTCTCTGCCAGTCTAGAAGGATACTTCATTCACCTGCCTGGCTGCTGGGCCACAGCCCCGCATTTCCTCTCATGTCTGAGCACACCTTCCTCAGGCTTCTCTGAGCACCAGCCAAGGCTTTCCAAAGGCAAAGGAATAAGAAATGCTCGAAGAACCCAGAATCAGTGACGCGGCAACCCCACCATTATCCAAATGACCTTTGGCAAAAGGGACTTGGTAAGGCCCTGGAGGAAACCGAGCAACCAACTCTGTGATCACACGTCGATGGGCCCCCGAAATGTGACATAAGCGGGGTGGGAGCCATCCTCATCACCCCAACACTCACTAGTCTCCCTGACACCCTATGATGCCTACGTAGCAGTCGCTGTTGCGAGGCCTTGGAGGGTGTGGGAACAGGGTTCCCAGTCACAGCCATTTCAAAGTCTGTCCGTGTGTGGGATGCAGCTCGCCTCTGCCAGAGAGGCCATGCTTTGCAATCTGAACGGGCAGGCTTGTTAACTGACTGTTGAGTCTAATGTTATACCACTATTCTGCCTCTCGTTAGCAACACAAATTACCAGCAATTAGCTGGCTGACTGTTCAAAGGCAGTTCAATTTCATGTATAAAGAGAACTATATAATGCTTAATGTATCTATCAAATGTAATAGCCCAAACAAAATTAATGATATGAACACAATGAGTGCTTATACGGGATAATTACAAGGTGTCGGTCATGAGAAGCGTGCCACAGCGTCAGACACACAATGCAGGCAAACAGTCACCAAAGTTGTCAAGGCTGGGCCAGCTCTTAGGAGAGAGGGAAGTCACTGTGGGGCACAGTGGGGCTCGGCCACAGCCGGCGACAGGGTGGGAAAGGCAGGCCACCGTAGTGTCCGAAAAACACAAGACTCTAAGCGAGACGGGAGGATTGATTTTTCTCATCTGCAAAATGGGAAAAATTTACAACTGCCAAGCGGAAGTCTAACCTGCACCCCCTATTTGCGTGATAAAGAAAGGGCTTTGCTGGCTGTCCATATCTCACCTGGAGGAAAGCAGCGATGCTGTTGATGTTATTATTATTACCTTAAAATTTCCAAGGTGAGGCCCAGCAGACCGTTTCCCTCCCTCGTCACTAACAGTATGGTGGCATGATACAAACGACACTTCGATTTAATTACCATCCCTTTTCCCCCTCCGGTAACTAAACATTTTCCTCTGCTCAGTATCCCTGGAATGACAGGGCCATTCCCAGTGTATTACTTGCATATCTATAATTAAATAATTAAGAATTGTTCAAGCCCTTCCAAACACAACAAAAGGCGATGATTATTTCAAACCCACTTTAGGAGAAGTCAAGCCCCGATCAGTTCCATCTTTTGCTAATAGTTATGCAAGGCTGCGCCGGCAGCATTCCCTCTTGCATGCCAGCACACCAATAAATTAAGATATTCCTGGCCGCATCTGCACGAGGGAAATTAGAGCATTACCTGGTCCCCGCCAGTGTGCCAGCTCCGAGCGGCAGGCGCAGCCCACGCTGGGCGACCAGCTGTCTGTGAATGTGGCGTGTGGATCACAGCTCGGAGCCAGGGGATCTCTTAGGAGGTCTGCTCTAATATCAAAACTGCCGCGCCGCAGGACTGTTCCCTTCACGGCACAATATTCAAACACTTCTCCCGCCTCTCTTTCCAGATCTGAAACCACGCTGAACCTGGGCCTGGGACCATCCAACATCGCAGTCCCAGCCCCAAGAGCCCCGCGGATTTGGATTTTTCATGCTGCCTGGAGTCCTAGGTGGTAAGGTCAGCACCAAGACACTTTGTTTCCTGAGTCCCCAGATCTACCTTTAGAGACGGTGTGACCTCATTCCTGGTGGGTGTAATGTCATCAGGAACAGTTTTGATGGGGGCACAGTGGCCCTTGCAAAGGCTTCACAGCCAAAAAGATTCCAAAATAATTCTTACACACAAAATAAGCTTACACCTCGAAAAGGGAGAGAGAGCTATCTTTCCGGAAATGATGGGCTTCCCATGCACAAGTCCCAACGTGCACACCATAAGGATCAATGTTCAGCTTCCTGAATGTTCTTCAAGCCCCAGACTCCTGCATTCCTGGGGCTGGAGACCCTGCTCTGGAACCAGCCCCTGTGCTCTAGACCAATGAAAGCAGACACAAGAGCGTATTGTCCTGACAGTTGGCAGGCATGCCGGGCATCTGGGACTCGGCAGAACGGGGGCACAGTGAGGTCCAGTGATCACTGGGGACGGCCCCACAGTGCTGAGGCAAACACAACACAGGAGTATGGGAGAAGCCAGAGTCGTGTTCAAGCACACTCAGTAGGTCAGGCAGTAAACAGTGGACCATGCAGCTGCAAAGAACAGAAAAGGCAGCCTGGACTGCAGGCCATCGATCAGAAGGGAGTGGCCAGCAAGGCTCAATGTGTGGTAGCCTGGAAGACTCCAGATCCATCAGCTTCCAGTCAGGAATCCGCCAGCAAGAAGAACTTGAAAGAACCTTTAACATGTGCTAACTATCTTTCTCAAAACCTTCTGGCAAACTCCTCGAAGCCAGTCAGCTTGAATGTCCATCTTCCTTCAAACCTCCAATGACGGTCTACTGCCTAACTTCATATATCCACCTTTTCTCATATGAAATTAGGACAGGGACCCCTTCCTAACCCATTCCCAATGATCTGAACAGTTCCATGCCTGCCCCTGTCATCTGATTGAGTCCTTTAGGGTACAGTCTGTGTTTGCCTTGGCCGAGGCTCCTCACTCAACATAATGCAGGCACAAAATGGGTTCCAAGCTCACGGGAGAGGGTCTGAGACCCAGCTGCCATAGAACACATAACCCAAAAGGTCCAGTCATCAGAGCTTTCTGATTCAGTCTACAGTGGGCTAAACTCTGTTCTCCCTCCACCCAGCTGAGGCTGAGCAGCTCTCACTGGGCCGCATGATGGTACAAACTAGATCTTCTCCCTACGTGCATGGAGGTGTGCACTGCATCAAACTGTGCTGTATCTTTCTGGGCCTCACCATTAGCTTAAATGCCATCCAAGGCGGTCTTAAGGGTCTGCAAATGTGCCACAGCATTCTGAGGCCTTTCCTCACTTCCCACCCTCTCCACACATCCTCTTCTGGGATAAAACATATGCTCTAGCACAAGTTCAGTTACGAACTGCTTATGATCCGAGATGTTTTCTTGCTAGCCTCTCCAGTAGACTGAAAGCTTCTAGAGGCAGAAACAAATCCTACACTTTTTCAATATCTCCTTTGATCTAAAACGGAGAAAGTGTATTTGGCAGACTAGTCTAAAGAAAGTGCCACCATGCTGCCACCATGCCACAGGTGGCAGAGAATGCCAAACAGGCACTCGCCAGCCGTCTTGAGGTGAATGATCTACTCATAGGACTTGACTTCCTGCCCATTCCCTCTGCCCTCCCTCAGACGTTAAGGCTCTATGAAACATGGCTTGCACGAAGCCCCAGAGGATATTGCTGCCAGGGCCAATGACTTAGATCCTCCTTCTGAAATTTCTGAGCTCGTCTCTGTTGAAAGCTAAAGGGGCCTCAGAGCATGAAGAGGAACAAACCCAAGACATGGAACCCCTTCTTCCCAGTCCCCAATTCCAACAGCTCAAAGGCCACAGTCCAGGAGAGTCCTGACTGCTGGCAACTGCCGATTGCTGAGTACCCTTCCAGGCAAACACTCAAGACAAAGGTGACTCGTTCTCAAGCCATCCATCCTCAGTTCTTCAAATTCGTTTATAAATGTTATTTCTTCTGCTTCTGCTGCTCACTCTACTCAGGGCTAAGAAACCCAGCTCAAGACCTGATGTGGGTATCACTTTTCAAATGCCCAAATCCCTGTAAAGGTTTAGTGTCTAGCTGTGTGCATTTTGCTCAGTATTAACATGTTCAATGGAGTACTTTGATTTTTTTTTATCTAGACGCCAGAAGCTGGTGAATATATGCTTCATAGCTTCAGATAAACCTTTTGTTCTTCTGGGGCTGATCAGCTGGTGGAGCAGCGAGAGGGAGAAGGGAGGGGAATTCACAGGGGCTCAGCGGTTTCAAAAAGTCAAATTACCTCTGAGCCATAGCAAGGCTGATAATTTAAATGAAAAAATATATATACAGGCCGCAGCACACAACACCGTCTCTGTTAGGACTTTTAATGAAGCCCCAGTTGTGATGACACTGAAGCCGGGAACGCTACGGTGGGATAATTACTTGGCTCCCACACAGCTGAGTTCCATAGATGCATTATTAACGGCACATTCCTCGCCATAACGAGAGCTGAACAGAGGTAGGCTCACAGACCTTGGCGTCCGCCATTAGCGGCCTGGCACAAACACAAATGAGTGTTTTCACAAAAGCATGCAAAGGTTGTGAAATTCCAATGAATCTGTGCTAGGAGGCGGAGTCACGGGGGAAGGGGAAAAGGTCTGTGGGGTGGGTGGGTGCACACATATATGTGTGCATGCGCACGCGCGCGCACACACACATACCCCTGTGTGGGCAGATGTGACCGGAGATGTCACCTTTCCTGTACAAAGTACTTGGAGTAAGGCAACCTGGGAAATTATGGACTCAGAACACATTGATTTTTCTGCAGCAGATCCAAGCAGCAGCCTGGTAAGGAATTACCGAGGAAAGAAAATCATCCAATTCTCCTAGATCCTGCCTCTCCCATGCCAGCCATCCTGAGCTCACCTGGCTGGGGCACTGTGCTGCCCAGCTGGACACCCACATGGCACTAGCAGGCAGTCCCTGTCCACACCTAGGTTCTCTTCCTGAACTGGCACTCACACCGTCTATATTTTCAAGACATGCAGGCACTCCTCAGACTCCCAAGTTTTCAAGACACACAGGTTCTCCTCAGACTCCAAGGCTTCTGGAAAGGGCTTAAATGCCATTTGGGTATTCTTGCACTGAGCTAATCCCAGTTACCACCAAGAATGCAGGTACACATACATCTTCACAG
Source organism: Peromyscus maniculatus bairdii (assembly GCF_049852395.1). NCBI lineage: Eukaryota > Metazoa > Chordata > Mammalia > Rodentia > Cricetidae > Peromyscus > Peromyscus maniculatus. The sequence goes on along the minus strand of NC_134856.1, from coordinate 17,669,806 downwards.
AGGCCTTTTGGGGCCCTATGAACATCCCAGACACAGGCTCCAGAGCCCCAGCGACTTAAGGGAGGCTGGTGGGACAACAGAGCCCCAGTCCTTTGCTTCTCCTTGGTCTCCTCCAATTTGCTTCCCCCGAAAGCGTCTGTTTCAAGGTGACCCTGTTTCACGAGTTAGCCCCAGCGTCCCCCGCCTGCTCACAGAACCAGGGGCCTCCCAGTAATTAACACCCGCACTTGATGAGGTCCAGCTGGCAGACTGAAGCCGTGCCAGCTTCCTCCACTCCAGCCCAGGCGTCTCCAGCCAGCCCTGTGAGGCCTCCTCCCTCCCATGCCGTTCCGGCTACTCTGTCCCCAGAGAAAAAGGCGGAAAGTCACCCATCACGGACACCTCACACGGATCCCTCTGTCAGGGTAAATCGCTAACTGCTCCAATTGGAAGTATGAAAGTATAAAAGGTGGCAGTTCCTATAATGGAGTGCCAAGCAGCCAAAGACGAGGGCAGGAGGAGCGTGTGCCGACCCAGAAAGCGGCCATCACCCACTATTTGAGACTACAGCATAAAACAGCACCAGCTCTGCTTAAACCACATGCGGTGTACACAGAGCTAGTTTGAGGGACACAAACCTGCCCGTGGCTGACGGCTAGTGAAGTCAGGATGGGCAAGGAGGTTTGCAAGGCCCTGCATAATGGTGGCACTTCCTGGTTTTGGCTGGGACTCCAGCAGGCCACACGCTTATAGCGATCAAGCTCCTCTGCATATAGTGGTATATCAACAGTTATCACTCACTTATCCATATGTGTGCTTTTCTGTATACATACCAAGCATCAATAAAAAGTTAGTTTTCAGTATGTTTACATATATATAGAGACACCAAGTCTGGAAAGACAAACACTAGACTGCTAACAACAGCTTCCTGGGAGGTGAGACTAAGATGATTCCTGCACCTTCTTTCTGTGCATCAGCATCTTCTCCCAGTGAGGAAAACATTATTTTAGTTTAAACAAACAAACAAACAAAAAGCCTTCTTTAAAGAGTGATGGGTAATTTGCCTTTAGTTATAAAGAACATAGCAATTAGCAAAGTTAATAATAATCACGCTGTCATCAGCTGCTCAGCAAATACAGCACTAAAATGTAGTTTGGATCTGTTCCCACCCCCTAGAAAAGTGCAGACGGACTCTTCCACAGAAATCACTTGTGGGAGTGAACTGCACGAGCTGCATTTCCCAGTGTGACCTGTGAGCAGTGTGAATGCAAAGGATAAGCCCGTGTGCCAGGAGCTCTGATGTGCATGTTGTCACGCACACAGGCCTAGGGCTGGAGCCACCACAGCACAGATGGACAAAGGCAGAGCAGTAGGAAAGAGACCCAGTCAGCACAGGTGTGTGTAGCTGTCGCCATGCCGGAGCCCAGCCTCCCGGGAAAGCCTGGCCCTAGCCCTAACCTGACTCACTTTAGACGGCCTTCTGAGAGGTCCATGAGCTCTTGGCATGATGCTCCCTCCACCAATGTGCAGAATAATAGGGAAGAAGGAGGAAGTGAACAAGGGAGCAGAGTGACATCAAATGTGGCTAGGGCACCCCCACACACACACCCAGATTCTTTCAGTACCTAGATAACATGAATTGCTAGGAGAGTGAGGAGAGACCCCTGGTGGTGAATGCCACCCCCAGCAATTCAGCTGTGACCCAGAACTCATTCTGGCCAGCAAAGTAAGAGCTCTTCTTCTCAGAGTGCTGTCCAGGCCTCTCTGAAGGCCTCACCCCTGCCTACTGGTATCTTTCCAGAAGTCCGGAAAACTGCGGAGATTTCGGTGGAGTTGTAGTGCCTCCCTCAGGCTGCTCCCAAACTCAGCCAAGAAGCTCTGAAGCCTCTGAGGGCGGCTTTTCCAGATGCTGAATGGAAGGTGAGGGCCCTGGCAGGGGCAGGGGAGGGAGGAGTGGCCCTTAAGGTCCCAGAAACCAGTGTTATACCTGGGGTGCCCAGTGAGGAGGACCACTTCCTTCAGAAAGGGGTAGACACTACTTAGGCAAACACACAGGGAAAATACCTCTGTTTTGAGTGAGAGGAAACTGAAGACTTGCTTGAAGGCTCTGAGAACAATGCTCCCTACCTGTCAGGTGCTCTTGCAGGGCCCTCAGGGGTCCCTAGAGGCAACCTGTCCCCTGTAAAAGGAAGGGAATGCTGTCTTCAAATTGCTCATACCAAAATGTGAGTTCTTGAGAGTCCCTTCTCCGTATGAATGAGAATCCAGAGTAGCAAGTTTCCCTCCTATAGGCTGTGCTGTGGCTCTCAGACCCAGGTCTGGTGTGCCCTTTCTTTATTAAAACATTCTGCTTTACCCTTTGTTGCCCCACCTCCCGCCCATCCCTTCCTGCCTCTTCCTCTCTTTCCGTCAGGAAGTTTGGTGGAAAAGAGAACTACACCCTCAACCAGCAGCCTCTAGCCTGGGAAGTCCAGCCCTATACCAGTGAGTACACACACACACACACACACACACACACACACACACACACACACACACGCGCGCGCGCGCGCGCGCGGGGGGGGGGGGGCGTCATCAACATGCAGTCACAGTCATACACAAAACGTACAGAGAAATCAACAAACAGATCCAAACGCACAACACAAACACTCAAAGATGAGCATGAAGAGCCGAAATCAAACGCATTGACCCCATGATCACAAAGGCACCTAAATACATCTGAACACAAAATTCACCCGCAAACTTACCAACAAACAAATGTGGGAATGTGAATTTCATAGAAAGTGTGCATACCACAGCAACAGCCTCTGGGAGCCAAAGAAGCCCGTTTGTGCCCCGGGCTCAAAGGCCAACTCCAGACTCCTTAGAAATAAACCCAGAGGACCAACAGTGCCGGATGCCCGGGAAGGGCAAGGAGGCAGAAAGGGGCAGGTCACTACAAAACAGGCCCGGGGCTAGCAGCTTTCTGAAGGCAGCAGGGCTCAATCCAACCCTTTTAGAACCTCTTTCTTGTTTCGGTCCATAAATTAGCCCCTACCCCACCCCCCAAAAAACCCAAACTGTCTAGTGTCCTTCAGTCCTCTCCAGGTAATGCTGACTGGAAACAGTCAATAGCTAGAAGGCAGAGCATGGAGGTGAGAGAAGAGGCCTCCTGTGCCTACCAGGGCTGTTTTTCCTTCTGAACGGCAATGTCTGTCTTGGACAGACTCAAGAAGTTACTTAGCAGTTCCCTGCCAAATAAGGGACCCGCATGTGACAGACCCACACTGGGACACTGTCCAAGATGTGCTTTGTTGGCAGCAGACAGGCTGGGAGCACTGAGGTCCACTCTTTATAGATGCCCCAGGACTCAAGCAGCCTGTGTCAGCCCCTGATGAAGCTTGAACCTAATTCTCAAACCTTCCTTCAGGTCACCGCTCAGATGACTGAGCCAGGCCTGATGCAGGTAGATGAACCTCTGGTATGCAGCTCCCACAGAAGGGAACCCAGGTAAAAATTTAAAAGATCAAGTCCCCAACCACAGGCATGCCATGTCCATCGGCAGCTAACAACGGCCTGTGTCCTCACACCTCAGCCTGTAACCTAGGGAACGGACTCAAAACAAAACCTGAATGAAGTTCCTCAAACCTTGAGTGACTCCCATGAAACAGTACCAAACTTTTAGACCACACTCACTTCCCGGAAGAAAAAAAAAATCAATTGTCTTTTTAAACCTCTATAGTATTTTGTCAATATTTTTTTATTACAGTGGAGAATGTATAAATATTTTATTATAAACCAAAGGCCTAAAATAAACAGTTTAGTAAATAGTTATTACATTACAAGGAAAAACATCTGTGGAAACGGCTTTCCATGTAATTATTCTTGCTATTTTACATTAGCGCTCAACGTGAATTTCTTTGGCACTAATATCTCACTTGTTCTAAATCTTCATCCTTGTTGCTATTATTAAAATCTTAAAAAGGTGCCAAATCTTAAATGAAGAAAAAAAATGATTCGCTAGAAATTATTCATACCACAGTGAGCCGCTACTAAACCTGGCAGGGGTGCAGTATTTTCGGTGAAATTAACATAAAATATACAACTGCAAATTATCCAGGAAATAGCTATGTTCTTTACGGCATGCTTTTACATTCAGAAAAAAAAAAAAAAGCGTTCTCTTTCTCCATCTCGCACAAAGCCACAAACAGCTCCATTCTGGCAAGTTTTAAAGGGGAAGTAATAGATCTCTCAGCGGAGCTCGGGCTCTGGAAAGGGGCTGACAAACACTCACGGGTAGGTCAGCAGTAGGTGAGCACCAGCCCATGTCAGCTCCGGACAGCCAGGGCAGAAAAGGCGGAAAAATATAGCCTCCTTCTCTCTCCATAACACAGAATGGATTTCCTCTCCAAGGCCTCAGCCCTTCCTCCTAAACACAAGAAAAACTGTAACACCATGTAAAATGCAAATGTCCCTGTAAATATTTTATAAAATTGTTGCATACATCCCAAAAGCTATAGGTCTTAATTGAGAGCAGGCGATTTTTCTAGTCAATATATGGAAATGGAAAATGCTAATTTGTGTTTTTCTACTTATGAAAGACCCTGGAGAACAGCAAGGCACAAATGCACTCACTTTAATATTATAAATATAATTTGGCTCCCTCTTTACCATCCCCACAGCCGTGGCTTTTATCTCCCTGTGGCTGCAGGGGAGAGGGAGAATCACTTTCACAGCACTCGCCAGGGAAGACAGCCTCGGATGATGGCAGGGGGCACATCGGGCACAAGGCCGCATGCTTCCCCACCACCCCCCTCCTGGGACTGGCAAACAGGGGTAGAGCATGAT